>NC_089503.1:265328088-265936588 GCF_036850995.1 Saccopteryx leptura | reverse complement strand
GTTCCTTGGTTGAAGAGTCCTCTTAGTTTAGTTCAAAGTTCGTTTTTCCAGATGATAGTTCTTAAAATTAGTTTGTAATTCACTTTGGTTCTGGAGGTGGAAGTTGGTACATCCGCCTACTCCATCGCCATTGTGTCTTCCCTAGGAATACTTATTATAATAACACTAACAAGGTTGTTAGAAAAAAATACACATACCAGAATTTTGGTCCACAATCCAGAAGCACATGTACATTGCATAATCTATACTTTTTTGTAGGAGACGTGGCCTCCATTGTGTCAATTTTGACAGCATTCCTTGATACCATTCAGAAATTATATATTTTTTTGCATTTGTCACAATAGGGAATTTATTGATGAAACATGTATATTTGACTCTACAACTACTCTGGAAAGACAATGAGAATGCTAACTATATGCTCTTGAAGTAAGTAGTGTTAATTAGGCAAGATATAATTTATACTATAGGGTTGGGTGAAACAACATAAAATTCACAAAGATAAATTGTGTTTGGAAAACAGTGAAATAATTTTAAATTTCTGTTCTCTGTAATTATGGTGTTTTTTAATGTTTTACCAACCATTTTAAAGATGATGAATGACTAGCATAATTTACAAGAAACTCAGAATGATCCAGGTTTAGCTAATTTACTTTTATAAAAATTAAAAATATTTTTAAAAATTTACAGATAGCATTTTCTGTCTAAATGAAAAAACACAATGTAAAATATCTAATGCTATGTGACATTTTAAGAGGGTATAAATTCTTACATAGCCATATAGGAGAATATTGACAGTAAATTCTATAGAAGGTATTTTCTGGCAATAATAGATCCAGGTATAGTCTTTATATTTGTTTATTTATTTATTTATTCATCTTATCCAAGTAAGAGAAAGGAGGTAGGGAGACAGAGTTCCGTGTGTGCCCTGAGCAGAATCTACCTGATGATCTCTGTCTGGGGCTGATGCATATGCATTTGGGACACTATGGAGTGATCCTCAGCACCCTGGGCTTGTGCTCAAACCAATCAAGCCATGGCTGCAGGAACGGAAAAGAGAGAGATAATAGGGGAGAAGGGGTGAAGAAGCAGATGGTCACTTCTCCTCTGTGTCTTGACCGGAATCAAACACAGGACATTCACTCACTGGGCCCACGCTCTACCACCAAGCTAACCAGCCAAGGCTAAGGTATAATCTTAATTGAAAACAGATTTGAACAAATTGAACAAAATATTGATAATTTTTTCATTTGATTTTCTAGTATTAAAAATTTGCAGCAAGAAAAGCTTTGAAATAATATGATAGATATGCTATATAATAACAATTTATGTAAGGATATTAAAATATTTTGTTAAATATTCAGTAATGAAAATAATTTATCACAAGTGGTTTTATTACATATTTGAATGTGATGTGCAAAATATATTTGAATTCAGTATTGTGTAAGAATTGCATTAATACTTACATTTTCTGTTGCCTTAGCAGAGAAAATTTTCTCCAGAGAGACATTAATAAAAAGAAAATAGTGTATGAACTACAATGACTTAAGGTTGTCTAATTTAGCATTAATTACTCTCAGTGGAGCATAGGTTATGTTAAAATCATGATTTTTAACTCAATAAATAGTGTATTTTACTGATATAATATTACAAAAGTAAATATGTAACTATCTATGAAATATGCATATCTTTTCCAATTACTCAACCTATCATTCACTGTCTCTTAAGCAGAACATCCACCCATACAACAATAATTGAATCAGCCCTTGGTACTTGCTGACTTTTAATGATTAAAAATGCTTGTGCAGTTTTAAAGATAACTGATATGGTCAAAGAGTTAGATCAGAGGTCGGGAAACTTTTTGGCTGAGAGAGCCATGAATGCCATATATTTTAAAATGTAATTCCATGAGAGCCATACAAACGACCCATGTACATTACGCATTATCGAATAAAAATTCGGTGTTGTCCTGGAGGACAACTATGATTGGCTCCAGTCACCCGCAACCATGAACATGAGCGGTAGGAAATGAATGGATTGTAATACATGAGAATGTTTTATATTTTTAATGTTATTATTTTTTTATTAAAGATTTATCTGTGAGCCAGATGCAGCCATCAAAAGAGCCACATCTGGCTTGCGAGCCACAGGTCCCCGACCCCTGAGTTAGATACTGCAGATAAATATATTCACTGAATTCATCAATACTAGATTGCTGGCAACATGAGCAGTTTCCAGGAGATTGTGGTGGAAGAAGCCAGTTTATAATGAGTCAAGGAGTGAACAGAATCTGAGCACTTGAGTCTGAATCCTTTTTTTGAAAGTATGGCTGAAGGAAAGAAGGGAGATAATTAAACATTAATAGGAAAGAAGTAAGAGAGAAGGAAATATGAAGATGGAAAGTGGAGTTGGGGGATAGAGTGAAATAGGAAAGAAGAGAGAGATTGAGAGAGAGAGAGGAGGTGTGAGAGCTATGAAGGAAAGTGGTCTGAACCTCCTATTTCTCAGTAGAATGAAAGGGAGTCAGCCTAGTCATGGATTCAGAGACTTCCGTAGGAAAAGGTAATCAATGGGTGTGAATTGGGGTGTGTCTGGAGGGACATCATCACAATTGGTGGGTGGAGAAAACATGTTCAGGTAAACTGGGATGGGGGAGGTTTTAAGAAAAGAGTAGGTGTTCAAGAAATCGCATCTTAAATGAAGGCCTTTCCTGATATTAGGAATGTTGTCATGGTTTGTCTCTTATTTCTGAGAGTGAAAAGGAACCTGGGTAAAATTATTATAAAACTCAGGGATTTTCACCAAAATTTTAGGTTGGGAGACTAGTCCCTGAATTACACGGCATCAAACTCCTCTGTACAAATTAGTTAGGATGCCTGTTTCTAAAAAGACTGTTACATACAAACACATATATGAACAAAAACACAATTACACAAGCACTTTCTTATTTCCAGAATAGCTAATGCATGAGATAAATGCTTTTAATTCTCATGGATTTCTCAGAAGCCTGTCAAAGGTTAAATAAAAAATAGTCAGATGGCCATTTTTTTTCAAGATTTGCTGCAAAGTATTTGAAATGCAGAAGCAGGGGATGTTAATGGGGTTGGAGGAAGAGAGGATAATTGTATAATAATTTTACTGTCACAAGTGACTTGGCTTTCTTCCAACAAAAGGATTAGATGAGTGGTCAGCTCAAATATGGATACATAAGTCTGACAGTATAAATTTAAGGAAAATCAGAAGGTGGAAAAAACACCCCAGCAATTTCATATAGGAGCATTCAGTAGTAACTGGCAGACTTGGTATAAGGTAGGTGTTAACTGTACATTTTAAAATGTTTTCTGTTTTTTTCTTTATTCTTAGGAGTGCTTTGCTGATCACTCTATTGGGGTCTTGTATATGTTAGTTGGTATTTTTTTGTGCTTTGATTTCTCAATTTGTAGAATTCCTCATAGATTCTGAGATGGTGTGTCTCACATTGCACACTATTATAGCATGTGAGTAGATATTAGAGCCCCCTTGCATCCTTTGCCTTCTTTCTCCAATTCAAAAGCAGGGGTGACACAATTTGCTTCTACGTATACTTCATGTTGCTGGAGGCGTGCGTAGCTTAGCAAAGCAGGCAATTCAGTATGTGTTTATTAACTATTGTGAAACATCCATGCTTAAAGAAAAAAAGGCTGTTGTTAACTCTCTTTTATAAATTTTTAAAAAATTTAGTCACAGTGATATGGTAAGCATTTTCTTTTAAATTAAAAATTTGTCTGACACAGCATAGAAATGAGACCTACTATTTAATCCCTATGTTAATAATTCATATTTAATATATGTGTACCTTCTCTCGAGAGGTTAAATGAGTTTCTCAGAAGTGGAAATACAGCTCTGATGGAGCTGAAACTAGAGTCTGGGTCAGGAGTCCTTAGGATGTATTCTAACTAAACCAAGATAAATGAGCAAGGGAAGGCTATGGGAAGAATGTTGAATACAAAATCTTGTGTGTGACTTGGGCATTCACACAAGGATAGCAATCTAGGAAAACTGGTGTTTATACAAAAGGCTCCAAGGACACAGATTGTCATTTTATCCATAAGAAATATCTCCTTAAATGTCATTTGCATTTCTGGGGAATATATTAGCATTTGGTTAACATACTGAGAAATCATTCTATAGAAAAGTGTAAGAGAAAATGATTCTTCAATAAGAATTCATCTTAACATATTTCACCACCCTGTTTGATTAAGTTCTCTTTACTTTTATTTATACCCATTTGTAGAGGAAACAGTTTTAGTCAAAGTATTAATTCAATCAAAATAATGAAGCAAAATAATCTACTAACTTGATTGTGGACTATATATATGGAAGCTTTTTTTTTTTTTTTTCAGAGACAGAGTGAGAGTCAGAGAGAGCAATAGATAGGGACAGACAGACAGGAACAGAGAGAGATGAGAAGCATCAATCATCAGTTTTTCATTGCGACACCTTAGTTGTTCATTGATTGCTTTCTCATATGTGCCTTGACCACGGGCCTTCAGCAGACTAAGCCGTTGCTCAAGCCAGCAACCTTGGGTCCAAGCTGGTGAGCTTTGCTCACACCAGATGAGCCCCCGCGCTCACGCTGGCGACCTCGGGGTCTCGAACCTGGGTCCTCCGCATCCCAGTCCAATGCTCTATCCACTGCGCCACCACCTGGTCAGGCATGGAAGCTTATTTCAAAGCAAATGTTAGAATTCAAACACTAGTGTTTAAAAATCTATGTAGTAAATGGTAATTTGACTCAATTCAACCATACTGTTATTATTTTTTGTATGTCATTTAAAATAACTTTACTATTTTTACAAATTGACTATAGAAAGATAAGAAACTTAAATTCAGTCAGCTTGAAATAATCACTATTTTGACATTAAGCTCTCTAAAATTATATATATATATATATAATTTCACCAGAATGCAAATTCTGTAAGGCCATAAATGACTGAATGAATACGTGCATAGTAATGGATTAAATCAATTGTAATACAGTTTTTAAATATGCATTTTTTTCAAAAAATGTATTTTCTATTAATAGATTTATTATATGCTTTTTAATAACTACATATAATTATATGACCTTTATCAGTCACTAAGGTTGAACATTTAGGTTATTTCTAATATTTTCAATTTTACTAATTTATTTCTAAATTTTGATTTTTTCCATTTTATTGAAATACTATTTACATTGTTGAGGTTTAATATGTACAATGTAATTATTGAATGTATGTATATATTGCAAAATTATTACTACCATAACATTACTTTACATATTCATCACCTCACAGAACTACAGCTTTTTTTGTGTGTGGTCTTTTGGCTACATCTTTGGATCTATTCCTAGTTATGTTATTAAAATCATTTCCTAGTCATGAGACAATATAGACTATTAAACAGGTAGGCCCATTTAAAAATATTGTGTGTGTGTGTGTGTGTGTGTGTGTGTGTGTGTATATATATAATTCAAATTTAGATTCTTATAGACATGACAGTCCCTATTTTTCTGACTCTTGTCACTTGTGCAAATTATTTTAATGCAATCTGGTATTTTAAAAATTATATTTTATGATTTTAATATTATTGGCTTATGGTATGCTTAAACATTTTGTTTATAGGCTCTGGCTGGTTGGCTCAGCTGTAAAGCATTGACCCATCGTTTGAAAGTCCCTGTTAGGTTTCCAGCCAGGGCACACAGAAGAAGTGCCCATCTGCTCCTCCACCCTTCCCCCTCTCCTTTCTCTTTGTCTCTCTCTTCTCCTCCTACAGCCAAGGCTCCATTAGAGCAAAGTTGACCCCGGCACTGAGGATGGCTTCATAGCCTCTGCCTCAGGTACTAGAATGGCTCTGGTTGCAGCTGAGCAAAGCCCTAGATGAGTAGAGAATCGCTCCCTAGTGGGCATGCCGGGTGGATTCCGGTCAGGCACATGCAGAAGTCTGTCTAACTGCCTCCCAGCTTCTAACTTTGGAAAAATAAAAAAACAAAACAAAAGAAAAATTTTGTTCATATATTTAAGGGTCATTAGTGTTTTGTTGAAAGTTTAATGATTTTTCTCATATTAGTGTACTAGCATATAGGAGGATTTGACATATAGATTTCAGGCTCCCCTAATATTTTATTATTTTAATTAAATTTTAATTTTATTTTTCATTACAAATTTATTTGATATTTTAATGTTAAATGTATCTATGGTTTTTAAAGTTCTTGCTCTTTTAAGATTTTACCTTTGGGGTCATATTTTGGAAGAACTAACATTATATATACAATATTACAGAGAAAAACTTCTGCTACCTTCTAAGAGATATTTTCTTATAAAGTTATTAAATATATTTAATAAACTTTTAAAAATGATGACTCAGTTTTCCACCTTTAAATATTAAATTTACTGGAATTTATGTAGTTATTATAAATGAAGTCTTTTTACCTTCTTTTGTATATTCCAAGTGGTTATTGCTAGAACTTGGGGAAATGATGGAGTTTGATCTTTATTGTTTTTTCACCTGCAATTCTGCAATTTGGTTGAGTTTGCTCATCAGTTCCCTCTCACTGACCTCACATGCACATTTAGCCAAGGCTGTATCCACTGAAGGCTACACTTGTGCAGCCCACGGTTCTGCCTAGTTGTCAGCACTGACATGCTTTTCCAGGGCCAGTGGTTGGGTCGTGATTTAATCTGCACAGATTGTCCCCTGGTCTGTCTTTAATAATTAGTGGTGTCTGTTGGGGCTTCCTGCCAGTTGTACAAGCAGGATTTCCCTTTAGGCCCTGCACTGTGATCCTGGGGCTAGTCAGGTGTCTCCTCGCCTTAGTTCTGCCAGCACTGTTTCTTGCAGAAATGCCTTCAAATTTGGAGCATGTGGACACTGTTTCCTATATACCTTTTATCCTATTACTAAAATTTGAGAGGCAGAGAGAGTTCAACATGGGGACTCCATTTTTTACCTTGAACCAGAATCGTTAAAGTCAGCCTGTTTGTTGGTTATCACATGCATCTTATAATTTAGAGTCAACAGAATGAAAATTCTAACACAATAGAAATGGTTGTTTCTGCAACCCACATTTGCCTTTGTCCCTGACCATTTTTTATTGCAGTTCTGAGCTATGCTTTGCTGTAATTAATGAGTGGTCTGAGCAGGACATGAGGACACAGCACATGCCATCTTCCACTGTGGCTTCCTGATTGCACGCG
The DNA here is from genome assembly GCF_036850995.1 of Saccopteryx leptura. NCBI lineage: Eukaryota > Metazoa > Chordata > Mammalia > Chiroptera > Emballonuridae > Saccopteryx > Saccopteryx leptura. The sequence continues at coordinate 265,929,377 of NC_089503.1, read as the reverse complement.
GAGACTCACAATGGTGGGGAGGGGGCTTGGTGATTTTCTGGTGCCAATGTAAGTCACTAGATCACCTCTCCCAGGTGCATCTGCAATTCTGATCCTTATTTCTAATTAAAGGGTAAAAATCAGTTGTTCACTTTCAAGAGTTTCAGGCTGAAAGGGACTATAATGTCAAAGGAAGGAAGACTTTCCAGTACAGCAGAAGTCACAACTCACAGGAACTTTAACTACCCTGGTTGCTTCTCTGCAATGAGATTTCCAACACTGCCACCACCCACTTATATATGACCTTTGGCATAGCTCTTACTGTTTGAAAGCACCAGTGTCTCAGTAGCCAACACTGCATTTCTGGAGAGAATAGCCACAAGGCACAAGGACATAGAGGAGGAACTCACTAGCTGAATATTCTGTTGTGTGAAGGTTTGTGATCCATATGATGTGGCCACAGGACATGGCTGGATGTTGTGATGGGCTGGGAATAGGGGTGGGATAGCATAACTGACTTCCCTTTCACTGAAAATCCAGTCACCAAGTCGGTAGAACTCAGGGAGAGCAGGGTGGTTATTACACTCTTTCCCCATTGGTTGGCAAGATACTTGCACCCACTCACCGGGCTTCTCACGTTGGTACATAGATTTCAGGATATGCTTTAAGGCGAGCCAAAAGTTTCTTCTCCTTTACCATAAATAGAAATACTAGGCTTACATGATAGCATTTTCTGGGCTCAAGTCTTCCCTCCTGTTCTGTGCTGAGCTGCACATCTGCTGGGATATTTTCTGCTACGTGAACAGTGTGGCTTTCATTCTGACTATTTTATACATTGTGTGCATGCTTGGCAGAATAAGGGCTTTCACTAGTGATGAATTCATAGTGTACACATTGGCAGTGTTTCTGAACTGTTTACTTTAATGACATCTTTAGCAATTAGCCCTTAAAGTAAAAGTTTACATGAAATCCACAAGCAAGCCTTTGAATCAGCTAATAACTGGAGATGGGCCTGAAGAGGCAATCTATAATTAGGCAGGACAATGATTGAGAGGAAATTAAGTGAGAGGAGGAGCATAACAAGCACTGTGCTCTGAAACTGTTGCTTTGAAAAATTCTGTAATGCCGAAGGGAGTACAAAAAACCAGACGCTTATGATGTGGGTAGAATCAGTTACTACTTCTTTGTTCTATTTATTGAAGCACTTACTGTTCACCCAAGTGCTGTGCTGGCCACACAAAAAAGAGGGAGAGAAGAGGACTTATTTATTTAACACCTTCTATGTGGCAAGTGTGAGAGTTATTTTAAAAACACTTTACTATCTTTAGTTTTGATAATGTTCTTAAAAATAAGATTTTATAGGTGAAGATTTTACGGATAAAGAATCACGCAATAGATGGAACAATAGTGCACAAAAGAACAAACATGAATATCCAGTGTTATTCTCATACACACATACACACACACACACACACACACACACATTTTTACCCTGTTTTTCAAATAGTGGAATCAAGGCTCTGAGGCATGACTTAATTTGGCTGGGGGCACATATCCACACATCCTTTTGTGTTCCAAATGTATATCAATGTTTTGGTAAACATATTTATGACATTCTAGCCACGGGAGAATAAATTGGTAATAGATACATGGGTTAATTTCTGAATTCTCAAATTTATTCTGTAGGTCTATATGCCTAGTCTTATGCCAGTATCACATTGTTTTGATTATTATAGATTTGGAGTAAGTTTTGAAATCAGAACTTTGTTCTTATTTTTCAAGACTATTTTGGCTATTTTATATAAATATAGTCATCATAGAATCGACTTCTCCAATTCTACAAATAAAAGGTCATAGTGATTTTAGTAGAGGTTGTATTAAATCTGCAGATCACATTGGGTATTATTGACATCTTAACAATGTTAAGTCTTCTAATTCATGAACACAGACTTTCTATTTATTTAAACCTTTAATTTCACTCAGCAATGTTTTGTAGTGTGCAGTGTACATGACTTTCATTTCCATTGTTAACTTTATTGCTAGGTATTTTATTCTATTGGATACTATTGGAATTGGAATTGTTTTTTGACTTGTTTGTTGCTAGTGTATAAAAACACAGCTAATTTTTGTTATGTCGATCCTGTGCCCTGTAACTTTGCTGAACTTATTAGTTCGAGTAGTTTTCTTGCAGAGATTTTGAAATTTTCTACAATAGGATTATGTCATCTATGAATATAGATGGCTTTACTTCTTCCTTTCCAATTTGGATGCCTTTTATTTCTTGTTTTTAGTCTAATTGTTCTGGCTAGAACTTCCAGTACAATGTTCAATACAAACAAAGTTGCCATCTTTGTTTTGTTCCTGATCTTTAAGGGGAAACTTCTACTTTTTCACCATTGACTGTGATGGTAACAGAAGGTTTTTCACATACGTCCTTTATGATGTTGAAGAATTCCATATATTACTAGTTTTATGAGTTGTTTTTTTTTTATCATGAAAGTATGTTGGATTTTGTCAAATCTCTTTCTGCATCAATTGAGAAGATCATGTGTTTTCCTCCCTTTGGTATATTAATGTACTATATAAAATCAATTGAATTTTTACATTGAGACCCCTTTCATTTCTAGAATAAATACCACTTGGTCATGGTTTTAATCCTTTTTAATATGCTGTAGGACTTGATTTTCTAACATTTTGTTAAAGATTTTTGCACCTATTTTTGTAAGTGGTATTGGTGTGTAATTTTCTTTTTTAGTGCTGTCTTTATTTTATTTTGGTATCTGTGTAATTATGGCCTCTTAGATTGGGTTAGGATATGTTCCTTTCTTTTTCAGGACATCTGGCTTTTCTCTTCCTTTTTCTGGAAAGTTCTTTCCTTCAGATATCTACCTATGTTTCTCCCTTTCCTTATCCACACTCAATTCAATGTTATGCTTTTCAAGAGGCCTTTCTTGACTACCTTTTTTGCAGTATTCCATTAGCCTTATTCCATACCCTGCTTCATATGTTTTATAGATGGATTACTAGGATGTGAGATCCATGTAAATAAGGACTTTGTCTCATCTAATCCTAGCATCTAGAAGAGTATTTAATACATATTAGTCATTGACTAATTTGTGAATGAAGGAGAGGAATGAATGAATTTTCCTTCAGAGAAAGAGAAGTCAAAGTAACATAATGAATATAAATAAAATAGAATTTAGAATGAGGTGGTGGTGGTGGTGCAGTGGATAAAGCGTCAACCTGGAAATGCTGAGGTTGCCGGTTCAAAACCCTGGGCTTGCCTGGTCAAGGCACATATGGGAGTTGATGCTTCCAGCTCCTCTCCCCCTTCTCTCTCTCTATCTCTCCTCTTTCTCCTCTCCTTTCTAAAATGAATAAATAATAAAAAAATTATTATTATTTTTTTTGTGAGAGAAAGAGAAACAGGGACAGACAGTAAGGGAGAGAGATGAGAAGCATCAATTCATAGTTGCAGCACCTTAGTTGTTCACTGATTGCTTTCTCATATGTGCCTTGACCAGGGGGCTACAGCAGAGCGAGTGACCCTTTGCTTAAGCCAGTGACTTTGGGCTCAAGCTATGATTTTGCGCTCAAGCTGGCGACCCCGCGCTCAAGCTGGCAACCCTGCACTCAAGCTGATGACCTTGGGGTTTTGAACCTGTGTCCTCAATGTCCCAGGCCTACACTCTATCCACTGAGCCACTGCCTGGTCAGGCATGAGGCAGAATTTGATTCAACACCAGTTCTGTTACTTTTCAGCTGTGTGATCTCAAAAAGTTGTTCAGCCTCTCTGGACCTCAGTTTGGATGGTACAAAGTCGACACAGTAATATTGACTTGGCAAAGTTGTGGAGAAGCTTGGCTGTTAAGAATGTGAACCCCCTTGCTTTACACATGGCAGGAACTAAGCACAGTACTTCTGTAATTGCAGCTACTGCTATGAAGATGTTTCCTACCCTCTGTATGTAAAAAGTCATGACTGTCTTGTCCTGACTTGTAGGTGCAGCATCTACATTGCCTGCTGTCTGACTGTACTGGAGGCTGTGTCTTTCTAAAATTGCTCAGCTAATTTCCAGGGGTTATTTTCTCTTATCTATCATCCTTTCTCCTAAGAGAAGGTGCATTTTGGTCCCTGAGACTATATGACATTTCAGAAAAGACACACTATGTATTGATAAACTGCAACAAGCTTGCTGCTATGAGCCTTATTTTGAATCTTCAACTTAGAAAACAAATTTCATTGATCATATACTCACAATTTTCTTAATGAATTATTGAGAACTTAGTGAAATTATTTAACACATCTTAAACTGTACTCTAGATAACATAATCACAATGTATCCACGAAGAAGAAAGAGGATGACCTAAGCCACACTGTCTGCTCAGCCCTGTTACCTTGTATTTCTTGCTGTTCCAGTCAAGTCCTATGCTGGGGGCTCTATTGTACTGTGTCTAATTCCAGGGTGGGCAATGGAGCTGCAGTGACAATCAGAGGGATGACTTGGTACACAGCCAGGTGCAAAAGGCTGAAGCTCAGTGTTTGGTTCTGCTGACATGCTCTTTTTGCTCCCATTTTGGAGCGCCATCCCCCCAGCTCCTCTTGGCTCCCATCTTTACTAGAGGCCCTTGCATAGTCTTAAAAAAGCAAACAAACATAAAACAACCAAGCATCACTATTCAGACAGGAAGGAGCTAAAGATTCTGACATAACTTCCCAAGGGATTGACTGCAAGTAAATAAATTTGCACTGAAAATAACAGGCAAAGTAAACCAGATTTAAGAAGCTGCAATATCAAGAGGGTAGATAGGCACCTGGAAACCTAGAAGATAGATGTTCTTAATTTTCTGTTTCAAAACAGTCATTCTGCATTATCTATAATGCTGAGCTATGTGATAACTGTGTGATTTGACAGTGAACCATGCTTGCTGATCTTGTTTTACACAGGGCAGTATACACCACTTGTATTCAATAGATTTTTTATTTCCTGCCTGCATAATGGTTCTCATACACTTCTTTTTCCTCTGGCATTGAGTCAGTAGCCACGATACCCCAGGAGTCTTCATCATGTCAACAAGATGCATTATCTGGTTGGCCATCACAAGACTGAAGTAGAGGAGAAGCTGGGAACCAGCAGGTATGGATGGGGGAACAAAGCTGCTAATTATTTCATTCCTCTTCGGTGACAGCTTTCTCCTATCCTAAGTGGTGGATTCGAAACCACAGTGCACCTCCCTCTCTAATCCCACAGCGAGACAAACCTTGTAAACAGAGGTTGCAGAAGCCACTTTACTTTCTTGTCACAGTAGAATAATGTCTTAAAACTCTGAAACATAGAGGAGAAAAGGAATCTCAAATGTGGTCACAAAAATCCTCACATCTTTCTTTTTATTCTGCTTAGTAACTTAAACGGAGAGCACTGTGATGCTTAGTTCCAGGCAGTACTTTACAGGGATATGGTTTTATTTAAATAAGAGCTACTTTTAGATTTAGATTCTAGGTTTTTTTTCACTGTGTTTTAATCAGCAGACTGAAGATATATTAATGAAAGTTACTAAGTTTGGGTGGAACTCAGTTTAGATTCTAAGTTAATTGTGATTTCTATTGTGTTTTGGTTCCCACACTTATTCTAAACTGAAACAAATAAAAATAAAGTGATCAGACATAAGCAAATATGATAAAAAAAAAATCAGGTGTACCTATTTTGCCAGATAGGCATAAAATGCAATTTAGTTCCTGAAAACAACAACAAAAATACACAGGCTGTGAAGAAGCAGAATCAGGTATAGTGGACACATGTTGAATTTTAATGCTGTGTTGAGCACTTTGCATATATTATTTCGCTTATTTTACAAAACAACTCTGAGAGATAGAAATGGTAAAGTTGAAAATGCAGATAATAATACCTATTTCACAGAGTTTTTGAAGTGCTGTAATGAGTTAGCTACATGGATAACAAAATGCCTTGTACATAATATAGTTTATTGTCTTTTGAATTTGACATAAAAGAAAACTAAAGCTTTTAGCAATATCAAGTCACTTTTCCTAGGCTTTATCACTGGCAAATTGTAGCACAGCAGTTCTCGAACCCAGATGCCATAGGATTCCTTTGGGGGGGGGGGAAGGCTTTTAAGACCTGAATTCCTCTGATCTTAAATGAGATTTTTTTTCAGCTCAAAGAAAGCAGGTAGACAATTAGGCAGGTATGGCAATAAAGTGTATTCTTTTTCAGAACTGCATTTGCAACAAGATAAAAAAGCAAAAAATCTGAAAATTCCCTTTTAAAAGTCTCTTTTTGCTTTGAATTCAGACTTGATTTTTTTCTGTCAATTAATGACTTCTAGGGTGAACTGGGATAGGTATAAAAATATTCTCGGCAGTGTTATTCATAATGGCCCAAATTAGAAAAAAACACATGTTCGTAAACCAGAATGAGTTCCTTTTTTCATATTTTACATAAGGTACTAAAAAACAATGAAAATGAATGGCTACTATACATTCATTAGAAAAGCACATAGAAAGATTTCAGAAATATAATGAGCAAAAGAAGCCAGAACAAAAGTACATACAAAACACTGTATACTTGTCCTTTTCCTGCTTAATAGTTGTTGTTTTTGTTTGTTTGTATTTTGTTGTTTTTTTTAGGTAAGAGGAGATGATATAGTGAGACAGACTCCCAAATGTACCCCAACTGGGTTCTACCCGATAACCCCATCTGGGGCAGATGCTCAAGTACCGAGCTATTTTTAGCACCTGAAACTGATGTGTTCCAATGGAGCTATCCTCAGTGCTGGGGGGGGGGGGGGATGCTGGGACCAATTGAGCCACTGGCTGTGGGGGTGGGAGGGAAGCGGGAGAGAAGGGGGAAAGGGGGAGAGGAAAGAGGAGAAGCATATGGATGCTTCTCCTGTGTGTCCTAATTGGGAATCAAAGCCAGGACATTTATTTGTCAGGCCAACGGTCTATCCACTGAGCCACTGGCCACAGCCTTGATGAGTTTTTATATATGCCTGTCACTAATTTACAGCTAAACTTTTTCTCAGTGGTGTAGCTCTTTCCATATGTTCAGACTCATTAGGTATTTTTTAATAACATCTTTTTTCAAAATAAATATCCCAGAGTTTTTGACATGCTCTAATGTGGACTAGTTCCTTTTTTTAGCTGCTGTACACAATTGCCATGTTGTATACTCAACTTTCTAGATCTTGTACTTTAAAAAATTTTTTTAGAAAATATGAATTTTTCAGAGTGTTTTTTTTCTACTCTCATAATTGGTTGAATGTTGGCTAAATAAGTTTATTTTGAAACTAAACTTTTTAAAGCATAGTTCCATGTTCTTTTGACTTCCAGTGTTGCTATTGGATTAACTGACATCATCTGATTCTTAATCTTTTCCAATACATTATTATTTTTTCTCTATAAATTTTAGAATTTTTTCTTAACTCGGTGTTCTCTGGAACTTGACAGGGTGCTAGTGTAGATATATTTTTTATATATTGTGCTGAACATGATGTGAGCTCTTACAATCTGGATATTCATATCTTACAATTCTGAGAAAACTTTTCAACTTATCTCTTAAATAATTTCTTACCTTCCATTTTCTCTTTTTTTGTGACTCCTATCTGTGTATGTTGGACATTCTAGAAAGGTTGTCCAATTTTCTTATCTTTTTTCTCTACCTTTCAATTAAAAAAATGTCTATTGATTTGAGAGAGAGAGGAGAGAGAAAGAAATAGAGAAAGAGAGAGAGAAAGAGAAGCATCAACTTGTTGTTGCACTTAGTTGTTCCATTTAATTGTTCTTTTATTGATTGTTTCTCATATATGCCCCAATCAGGGATCAAACCCATGACCTCTGGTGCACCAAATTAACACTTTATTCACTGAGCTACTTGACCAGGGCTTCACTTTTCAATTCTTTATTTTTGGTTCTACTTTTTGGAAGGTTTCTTCAAGTTTATTTACTTTTTCATTTTTAATTTTTGACATCTCTTTTTGATTGTTCTCTTACTAGTCTTTTTTGAAGCATCCTGTTTTTGCTTCATGGGTGTAACATCTTTTATCTCTTTGACAGCATTAATATAGATTTTAAGTGTTTCTTCTTCTTATACTGTTTCCATGTCCTTACTATTGCTTTTTGTGTTAATTTGTTTTGGTTTCTGTCTCCTAACAGTGAATTTTTCCTCAAATATGTGGTAATTAAGTGTGGGCTCCTAAAAATCTGTATGGATATTTTGAATAAATAGGTGAAGTTGTTTGTCTCCCATGAAACTCCACACTGCCCAAGACCATGGAGCCCTGTGTTCCTCTGTCTCTGAAGAGACAGAGAAAGTGATGTGGTAGAAAGATCATGGAGTTGGATATATGAAGTTCTTTATGTGTTGAATCTTGAATCTCCCTCTTTGAAGCTTCAGGAAATGTCTTACTCACTTTATGTTAATTTGAATACCTAAAACAGGCATGGCACATTTTAGGCATGTGATAGATATTTAGTGAATTAACAAATACAATCTTTTGACAACTGCAGATCATAGCACCAACCTCCTCACTTTGTGGAAATACTTCAAGAGAGTACGTAAAAGTCCCATGAGATTATAAAATTCTACTCAAATTTCAGAGATTATTTTTATGTTTAAAAAGACTAATATTTGTTGAGGAAGTGCAGTCTTTTAGGGCAGGCATCGTACTGGTCAATCTCACAGCATGGCTTTCCTTTACAATATGTCTGTGTGGATAGTAAAATCAAAAGCATTGTTGGAGTACAGAAAAATCTCTCATACAGAAGAGTGGATAAATGTCATTAGAGTGGCAGGAAGGAGAAGATAAGTCATACACATTTCAGCTTTCTCCTAAGGGGAACTTTCTGTCAATTAGAACATTCAATCAAAGCAATGAGCTGTCTTACTAGCTGGTGGGCTTCCTGTCCCCAGACAGTTAAAGCAGAATTTTCCAAAACTGTTGCCATGGAAATTTTCTGCTAAAAATAGATTATGCCATTAGACTAAACGCTCTCTAAAATTCTTTCTTTCAAAGATCTTAGTTATTACAGGATTATAGATTTTCAAGCTATAATCAACATTCCAAATGTCAGAAAATAGACATAAATGTTCTCAGTTAGATTTACTTAGTATGTTTTATAAACATCTTTGAAACAAACCTGCAAAGGAACAAGCATTCCCATCACAATTAATTCTGTCTTCAGAAAATGGAATTTGATGATTGCTTTAAAAGGTCAAAGTCCCCGCACTAGGATGGTGACTCCTTCACTGAGGCTAGTCCTTTATTAGATTTTTTTTTTCTTAAAGAAATGACAGGCATTTGTGAAATGTGGAGGACAAAGAAAATGGTGTGCTTCCAGTAAAGCTCAAGGTTTCTTCCCTGAATGGGCTCACTGCCCAGAAGGTAGGTTGATTTGTATTTTATCTGCACTGCATCACTCATTTATGTGTAAGGCTGCAGTGCTGCTGCCTCTGCCTGGATAGAGCTCTGACTCAGAAAAGGGCTGCATTCATTTGTAAACATCCAATGCTGTTTAACTCATGAGCCAGCATTTTTATCCTCTTTTACCAAAACTCCAAGAAAAGAAACTTCACTGTAGGATCTTCTTTGACCTTTCATGGTCACTTAAGAAAGGATTTAAATTAAGAAAATATCACTATATTTTCAGTTGAGCAAGAATTTAAATGATATTAAATAAGAAATTGAAAAGCAGAGCTTTTTAAGATTGTTATATATTGAGAGCAGTGTAAATCAAGTGAGATAATAGCACATTCTCTTTCATCTCTATTACAGAAATCAGGTAAAATTGGTGGATTAAAAAAAAAGTTACTTGGCTGACCAGGTGGTGTTGCAGTGGATAGAACATCGGACTGGGATGTGGAGGACCCAGGTTTGAGACCCCGAGCTAGCCAGCTTGAGCACGGGCTCATCTGGTTTGAGCAAGGCTCACCAGCTTGATCCCAAGGTCTCTGGCTCGAGCAAGGGATCACTCAGTCTGCTGTAGCCCCTCCCCCCCATCAAGGCACATATGAGAAATCAATCAGTGAACAACTAAGAAGCAGCAACAAAGAATTGATATTTCTCATCTCTCTCCCTTCCTGTCTGTCTGTCCCTAACTGTCCCTCTCTCTGACTGTCTCTGTCTCTGCTACACAAAAAAAGTGACTTGGCTGTAATGGCTTTGCAGTGTCATTTTCTGACTAATCCATTATAATACCTGGTAGAGTGGGTATCATGGAAAAGGATTATTAACTGTTTTGGAAGTAAGCTTCTATTGATAATTTTGGCTCAGTTCTATGGTAGATGACAGAGCCCACAAAGTTGCTGGTGTTTGATGAACAATAGTAGAATATCAAGAACAATGGCAATGTGCCCTTACTGAAAGGTCCCCAGTCTCTCATCCAGTGCCATGTTTTCATGTTGTATCTGATGACATAAAACCTCTATGTCATGCCCAGATGTGTCTTTTGAATTTTAGAAATATACTTCAACTGTGTAATTAACACTGACATAGGAATGCAGGAAATAAACTGAAAATTTCAACCTTTTTTGGGGGGAAATAGTAGTTGATTCAAAGTGAAAGGTTGGACAATGATTTTCCAAGCAAATAATATCCAAAGAAAAGCAGGTGTAGCCATACTCATATCTGACAATGCTGACTATAAGACAACAAAGGTAACCAGAGACAAAGATAGTCATTTTATAACGATAAAGGGGACATTGTATCAAGAAGGCATAACACATGCTCCAAACCAGGGAGCATCAAAATATATAAGACATCTACTAACTAATCTAAAAATAAAAATAGACTGAAAACACAATCACACTTGAAGGTCTTAATACACTATGAGGCCTTTAAATGTATCATCCAAACAGAAAATCAATGAAGAGATACTGGCTTTAAATGACACACTAGACCAAGTGGACATAACAGACATTTACAGGACATTTTATCCCAGAATATCAGTTTATACATTATTTTCCAGTATACATGGAACAGTCTCAAGGATAGCCCATATGTTGGGCTACAAAATTAACATCAACAAATTCAGGAAGATTGAAATTATAGCAGGCATATTTTCTGACTGTAAGGTTTTGAAATTAGAATTCAACTGCAAAACAGAAGTAAAGAAACCCACAAAAATGTGGAAACTAAACAACATACTTCTAAAAATGACTGGGTAAAAGAGGAAATGAAGCAGAGACCAAAAGATATATACAGCAAATGAAAATGACAATACAATTATCAACATTTCTGGGATGCAGCGAGAACAGTAATAAGAGGGAAGTTTATATCATTTGATGCTTATATCAAGAAACAAGAGAGATCTCAAATAAACAACCTAACATTACTTCTTAAAGAACTAGAAAAAGAAAAACAAAGACAACCCAAAGTCAGCAGAAGAAAGAAAATATTGAAAATTAGAGCAGAATTAAATGAAATAGAGAACAAAAAAGCTATTGAAAAAATTAATACAACAAAGAGCTTGTTCTTTGAAAAGATCAATAAAATTGACAAACCCTTTGCTAGACTCACTAAGGGAAAAAGAGAAAGGACTTATATAAATAAAATCTGAAATGAAAGAGGATACTTCTCCCAAGAAGACACACAAATGGCCACCAGATACATGAAAAGATGCTCATCTTCACTAGCTAGTAAAGAAATGCAAATAAAACCACAATGAAATAGCACCTCACACCCATTAGATTCGCTATTACCACCAAGAGAGGTAATAACAAGTGTTGGAAAAGCTGTGAAGAAAAAGGAACCCTTATTCACTGCTGGTGGGAATGCAAACTAGTACAACCATTATAGAAGAAAGTATGGTGGTTCCTCAAAAAATTAAGAATAGAACTACCATATGACCCAGCAATCTCTCTACTAGATATCTACCCTCAAAACTCAAAAACATTGGTATGTAAAGACAAATGCACCCCCATGTTTATCGCAGCATTGTCCACAGTGGCCAAGACATGGAAACAACCAAAGTGTCCTTTGATAGAAGATTGGATAAAGAAAAAGTGGTGGATATACAATGGAATACTACTCAGCCATAAGAAATGATGACATATTGCCATTTATGACAATATGGATGGACCTTGAGAACATTATGTTGTGTGAAATAAATAAATCAGAAAAAGTTAAAAACTATGTGATTTTGCACATAAGTCTGATATAAAACAGACTCATGGACACAGATAAAAGTAAAATGATTACTGGGGTAGGGGGGTGTGGGGGGAGGGGGTGGGGGGAAGGGAGTAAAGAAGGACAAATATAAGGTGACAGAAAATGATTTGACTTTGGGTGATAGGTATACAATATAATCAACAGTTCAAATGCTATGGAAATGTTTACCTGAAACTTATGTACACTTATTGATCAATGTCACCCTGTTAAATTGAATTTTCTAAATAAAATTTAAAAGATTAATAAAAAAAGACATATGCTTGTCATAGAAAAACTTAAAGATATTATTATTCTATCCTTATGTCAAAGATAATTTTTTCATTGAAATTTCTTGATCTTCTAAACAAGGTTCTAACACTAAAACTTTATAATACATTTTGTTTTCATATCCTTTTTGCATTTAAATTACCCAAACTTAAATTTAATTATCTTTTGAATATAACCCACTCTGCTACCTTTTTCAACAGAGTATCTGTGCTTTATGTTTCTTTATAACCTTGAGAATCATGCACCTAATGTCTGGCACATGGTAGGTACTCCAAAAATTTTTGAATTCCATTAATCGTCAACCCATTGAACTGATAAACTACAATATGTTCCTGGTCTTCCTGTCTTTTTCTAAAGGGCTCTGCTTGAAACAGTAATCTTGGAATTATAAGGAACGCAGGCCCTGAAGCTGCTGTGTCTCAAATGCACTTTATTAATGAGACAGCTTAGAGGATTGAAACTAGAATGGTTTAACCATTTACTAGTTGTCAAAAATATTTTTATTTTTCCTGAATAGTCAACAAAATGCTCTCACTTTGCCCCACCTCTAGAGGGTGGAGGAAAATGGAGGGAGGCTTTCTGAGGTGTTGATATATATGCTGTGTAATATTAGAAGCATTGGTTCATTTTATAAAAGCTGCTGAGGATGGGGTTTGCCACACCATTAAGTCAGTGTGGGTCACTAATCAGTTTTGAAGCAAATGATAGTCTAATACACTTTTTTTAAAAGTAAATCAAAGTCGTTTGGAGTCAGGAAATTTAACAAGAATACATCATCTTATCTTATGTACTTATTACGCATGAGTGGACTCCCTTTATTTTCTCTCAGTCATATAATAAGAACTAAACACATGGTATTGGAAAAAACTTTTTTTCTCTGGTGGAGCTTATACTGTTTTTTTTGAGATATTTTGATAGCTAGAATTTCTTTTACTTAGAGTATATATGTTCATTACATCCTCACACTTCTGTTTAATCTTATTTTCCCAAAATTGAGACAGCTAATCTTTATCAGCCAAGCTTTCTATAATATTTTCTTGTCTCCAGCTTTGCTCATACCTCTCTTGGATTGCCCTGTCTTTGAATCTACATAAACCAATTCCTCAAGGCTGAATAAAATGTCTTTTCCTCCACAATGATGCTGATGATCTCTTTGGACTGAATTTGTCACTCTTTCCTTTAAACTCTCACAATGTCATTTTCAATTATGTATGACAGTCACTCAGTACATATTTAATTTTTCCTCTTTAAATCTATGGTCCTTGAGGACACAGGCCATGGCGTATTTATCACAGTTAGAACAGCTACCATTTCCTGAATATTTACTATGACCTAGGCACTGGAGCTAAATTTCTTCTCTTTCTTTCTCTCTCTTTTTTTTAGAGAAAGAGAAAAAGAGAGGGAGAAGGAGAGGTATAGACAGAAAGGGAAAGAGATGAGAAGCATCAAGTTGTAGTTGTGGTACTTTTAGTTGTTCATTAATTACTTCTCATACAAGTCTTGATTGTGGGGACTCAAACCAAGCCAGTGATCCCCTGCTCAAGCCAGCAAACATGGAATCATTTAGATGATCCCATGCTCAATCCAGTGACCCTGCACTCAAGCTGGGGATCTGCACTCAAGCCTGAGACCTTGGGTTGTCAAACCTGGGACCTCAGTGTCCCAGGTCAACAGTTTATCCACTGTTCTACCAGCAGTCTGGCTGAGCTAAGTATTTTTTATGCAATATCTCCTTTAATTACCAAAGCAATCCTCTGAAATAGGTGTATTTTTATCCCTCATTTTATAGATGAGGAAATTAATGGTAGGACTGAATAAGCAACTTCTCCAAGGTTCAACAGCTTCTAAATACATAGCTGGAATTTTAGCCTTGATTGTCCTGATGATAAAGTTTATGCAATTAATTAATAACCTTTTCTACAATACCTACTTTAATTAGTGCCAGTTAAATAAATAAGCAATGGTCAGTATGCACTGTTGAAAAGATGCATAAGGTTTCTTAGTTAGATTTTAGTTCAAACTGAAGTTCTAACACTTTCTTTGAAGTAAATTATTTGCCATGTTTGAGATGTTTACTTATTTTTAAGGCAAAGGAAAGAGATAATAGTTTCTGTCTCAAAAGGGTGTTGTGAAGATAAAATGGAACATGAACAACAAGGCATGTACTAGTAGGCTCTCAGTAAATATTGGTTGATAAGAATAAAAATAAAGTACCATTTTTTACTAGTCCTCTTGGATAAGGTTGACTGTCTTTGGGCATGCCAAATGAAAGGAGAAGCATTCACCAGCAGCACCCATAACAACTTTACAAGATTTTTCCAACCAAAAAATAAACTTTATTATTCACTGTGCTACATTAGTCATAGTCTTTGACTTAAGGTGAAACTCACAAACAATTGGTGATTCACAATTGAGTGCTGTTTTTATTTCATTTATTTCATCTAATATCTAACTATGCATTTAATTACAATATTATTAAATTGACAAAGTAATTCTGCCCCTGAGTTTCTAGAAGTAACATGTATATAGTTAATTCTTCATTAAGACATTGTCTTTCTTGCTTGAGCTGCAACTCCATTCTTGTTTATATCTCTCAAGTGTCCTTAAATATGCAACTAAAACTTAGACCTCTTCTTTCTCATTTTTTCTCTCTAGATAGTTCCTCCTCTTCATCTTGCAGAACACAATGATTCATCACAGCATTTCAAACACTTCTGAATACTGGTGTCCACACAATACTGTCCCTCTAGCAAGACCTTTATCAAATAAAACATTAAAATTATAATAGTATGTGAGTACACACACTTTCACTAACTTGTACTGTTATTTACTGTTATTCTTATTTTCATAGGAGAAATAACCTTTTCTATTTTAAAAGATTCCATCACTAATCAGTGGTCAAAGAAATACTGAGTCTTATTTTAACTTCTAAGGTAGGATGAGTCTTATTTTCAATATTCTATTCTTTATAAAAACAAACAAACAAAAAATTGCTTAAGAGACCTGAGGAGAGACAGACAGTTCTCAAACAGTGGGGGACAAGGAGAAAGGGATTGAGTGTAACATAGAAATACAGAATTAGTTTTCCAGGCCATCTGAATATGGGTGTTACATTAAGATACCATAATAAAGATTGACTTTATTGCCTGACCAGGCAGTAGCACAGTAGATAGAGTGTCAAACTGGGATGCAGAGGACCCAGGTTTGAGACCCCGAGGTCACCAGCTTGAGCGTGGGCTCATCTGGTTTGAGCAAAAGCTCACCAGCTTAGACCCAAGGTCACTGGCCTGAGCAAGGCGTTACTCCGTCTGCTGAAAGCCCACGGTCAAGGCACATATGAGAAAGCAATCAATGAACAACTAAGGTGTCACAACAAAAAACTAATGATTGATGCTTCTCATCTCTCTCCGTTCCTGTCTGTCTGTCCCTATCTATTGCTCTCTCTGACTCTCTCGCTGTCTCTGTAAAAAAAAAAAAAAAAAAAAAAAAAGAAAAGAGAAAGAAATAAAGATTATCAATATGTTTCCAAGTCCATGGCTAGGGAATCATAGGTGGAGAATTTCTATGCATTTCCTGTTCTGTTGACATTCAGGAAATAAGTGTATTAATCTTTTGAAATTATAGTGACACATGAAACTCTATGTGCTATCTTGAGTTACGTGATTTGCTTTTTCTGTATTCTAATGGGAAGTCTAAATTTCAATCTATTTAACATGGAGAGATTTTTATAAATGCAGATGAAACTGGGAAAATTTAATATATTTTTTAAGCTCTATGTTTTAAATGCCTTAGGGAAAATATCTAAAATAAACATACATTGCTTATACAAAGAGTGCTTCACTGATCTGGAGACAGTAGTTTTCTGTAGGAAGCAACAGTGCAGCATTGCTCATTTTGTCCTTGCTGGTCTTTGTGAGATGTCTACTGAGGGATCTTTGTGCTAATTGTGTTAGAGGTTATAAAGGGATGAGCAGGGGAATGCCAGCATGCTGCTGGTCCCTATGGTTTTTCTGTCCTGACATCAAGAAACACTCTCCTATTCATACTCATTAACTTCCTCTAAACTTAACATCTCAAACACCTTAGTCAGAAAACAGTAAACTCCAATAGCACTCACCAAAATACAGACACAGAAACAGACCTAAATTCCCAGAGGAGGACCGAACCAACACAAACTACTTATATTTTTACTTACAACTTAACCATTATAAAGCTTATTGCGGCCCTGGCCGGTTGGCTCAGCGGTGGAGCGTCGGCCTGGCGTGCAGGGGACCCAGGTTCGATTCCTGGCCAGGGCACACGGGGGAAGCACCCATTTGCTTCTCCACCACCCCCCCCTTCCTCTCTGTCTCTCTCTTCCCCTCCCGCAGCCAAGGCTCCATTGGAGCGGGGATGGCCCGGGCACTGGGGATGGCTCCTTGGCCTCTGCCCCAGGCGCTAGAGTGGCTCTGGTCGCGGCGGAGCAACGCCCTGGAGGGGCAGAGCGTCGCCCCCTGGTGGGCGTGCCAGGTGGATCCTGGTCAGGCGCATGCGGGAGTCTGTCTGACTGTCTCTCTCCGTTTCCGGCTTCAGAAAAATACAAAATAAAGGGAGTGACGTCACGGAAATGGCGCCGTGAGCAGCGCGTCCGACAGATCTCCCCAAAATCACAACAAATTTATCAACTAGAAACAGGAAAATTTATCTTCGGAGCATTACGGAGTTCCACACAAACTGAAAGCAAAAGGACTGTTATCACTCGAATCTGAGAGACGAGGGTGTGGAGGAAGCTACCGCAGGGACGTTCATTCAAGCCGCGAGGAAGTGCGCCTGTGGTAAGTCATCCCGCACTCGGGAGCAGCGAGCAGCAGCCGCGAACAGCCACCGCCAGCTGCCACCGCCAGCCGCTGCCGCGAGCCGCCGCGAGCAGCGCCCGGGTCGGTTGCAGAGCGAGCACCGCCCACACTCCTGAGCGGCGAGCAGCCGCTGGCGCGCGCCCGGTCTGGTTGCAGACCGAGCATTGCAGACCGAGCACCGCTAACGTTCCCAGCGGCCCGCGCACGGGGAGCGGGAGAGGCCCCAGGGCGGTATTCCCTACTTGGGAGATTCTCTCCGCGGGCGGGGCACCTCACCCAGCCATTCAAGCTAACAATCAAGCGTTGGGGGAGGGGCGCGTGCAGGCAGCCTGAAATACCTTCGGGAGCACAGCTGCGACCCAATTACTAAAATTAACTTAACCCGTGAAATCTGCGCACCCTCGGTTCTAATTGATAAGATCTCTCTCAGTTCACGGACCCAAGACAAGAGGCGTGATATTTTTTAGTGCCTCTCGCTAAAGGGGCGGGGGCAACTTCTGATTGATAGAGCCTCCATATTCAGGGATAAACGCTAACAAGAAGGACTTGGCAGATAATAAGATCTATACCACACTAGTCGCAAGCAGAGACTAGTGCCTCTTCTTACCAGCCAAAACAGGCTACAAAGTGTGGAAAGCCTGGGTTGAGAGGTCCAACGGAATGCTAGGCGCTGAACAGTCACCTTGACAACAATTGACTCCCACCCCCGCCTGATTACACTGGAGGCCCTGACTGTTAGAGCCCTTCCCAAAGCCTTGCACTGAGTGGGGATAGAGTGGGGATTTCCCAGCTCTTTGAGCCTCTTACTCCCCAGGCAGAAGCAGTGGCAGCCTTATAGCTGGATCACCAGGCTGCTAATTCAGGAAGGGGGGACTAGGAGAGAGAATCCACGAAAGCAAACTCTCTCATCGTTGGACCCTGCAAACGCCAACAAGCCTTGACTACCAGCAAGACTAAAGCCAATTATATGACATTGCCATAGAATCCCATCAACTGCAAATCCCTACCTAAATGTGACACGGGGGCAGAGCCTGGGGTACAGAGTCACCGACCAGGAAGAGGGAGAGAAAAGAAAAAGGAAGAAGTTAACATCTCAAAATCAAGAAAAATCCACAGACTTTACAACTTGTTCCACTAATTTTTTTTTGTTGTTGTTGTTGTTGTTTGTTTCTTCTATCTTATTGCCTTTATTTCCTCCACCTCGGTCATTCTATTCTCTGCCCATCTTATGCTTCCCTTTTCTTGAACTACACTACCCATAAGTGTTACATTTTATTTCTCTTCTTCATCCTCACCCTCCTTTGGGGTTATACTCCAGGACACTTAACTCTCACTCTCTCCTCTTTTGTTTTTTTTTTTGTTGTTTGTTTTTGCTTTATTTTGTTTTTTTCTCTTCCTTTTTTATTTCTTCCTTCGTTTTTCTCTTTTTCTTATTTTTTCCTTTCTATTCGTTTTTTCTTTTCTCGTTTTACTTTCCTCCCATTTAATCCTCAATCACGAACAAATTAGTTAATTTGGGACTCAAGGTTTTTTTTGGCTTTATTTTTCTTTTTCGCTTTTGTTTTTGTTTTTTTCTTGTTAGTTTATTTTTGTGGCATTTTGGGTCCTCCCAACCCAAGGTCTCCATTGTATTTGGTCTTTGCTCCACTTAATACAACATATTTTTACTTATTATTTTTATTTTTTTCTTCTTTATTATTCCTTTTTTTGTCCTTTTTTCTGGTTCCCTCTTATCCCTCTCATTATATCTCTTAGTTGACCATCACCCGCAGGCAGATCAACTTATGCTTGTCTAAGATTTTCTTCCTTTTTTTTTTTTTTGCATTTAGTAGGTCTCTACTCCCCCTTTTTTTTTTTTTGCCCCCTTGAACTCTTCACCGCAAACCAGGCCCTCAATTATAGGCACGATATTTCCCTGAGGAGGGGAGAGGAGGGAAGGAGAAGAAAGAAAAAAAAAGGGGGGAAATAATAAATTATTACTGCTTTTTTTTGTGGGGTGTTTTACCCTTTGTTTTTGTTTTTTTTGTTTTTTTTACTTTTTACTCTTTATTAATTCTAATTAGTGCTATCAACAAGACCACCCTCAGATGCCAATAAGAAAGAGGAAATCGAATATTATGGATACAAAAGAAAGAGAGGTAACACAAATAGATGTGGAAAAATCTATGGAGAAAAGACTTAACATATTGGAAGCCTTGGAGCTAAATGACAGAGAATTTAAAATAGAAATCTTAAAAATACTCAGAGATATACAAGAAAACACAGAAAGGCAATATAGGGAGATCAGAAAACAACTCAATGAACACAAAGAATATATTACCAAGGAAATTGAAACTATAAAAACAAATCAAACAGAAATGAAAAACTCAATTCACGAGCTGAAAAACGAGGTAACAAGCTTAGCTAGCAGAACAACCCAGATTGAAGATAGGATTAGTGAAATAGAAGACAAACAACTTGAGGCACAACAGAGAGAAGAAGAAAGATACTCAAAAATAATAAAAAACGAGAAAGCCCTACAGGAATTATCTGACTCCATCAGAAAGAATAACATAAGAATAATAGGTATATCAGAGGGAGAAGAGAAAGAAAATGGAATGGAGAATATACTCAAACAAATAATAGACGAGAACTTCCCAAGCCTGTGGAAAGAACTAAAGCCTCAAATTCAAGAAGCAAACAGAACACCGAGTTTTCTTAACCCCAACAAACCCACTCCAAGGCACATCATAATAAAGATGACACAAACCAATGACAAAGAAAAAATTCTCAAGGCAGCCAGGGAAAAGAAGAGTACAACATATAAAGGAAGGCCTATTAGATTATCATCAGATTTCTCAGCAGAAACTCTACAAGCTAGAAGAGAGTGGACCCCAATATTTAAAGCCCTGAAAGAGCGGAACTTTCAGCCAAGAATACTATACCCATCAAAGCTATCCTTCAAGTATGAAGGAGATATAAAAACATTCACAAATACAGAAAAGATGAGAGAATTTATCACGAGAAAGCCCCCACTCCAGGAAATACTAAAGGGGGTTTTCCAACCAGATTCAAAGAACAAAAGAAAACAACACCACAAGTAACAGCTCCACCAAGAACACAATAAAACCAAACTTAAACTGTGACAACAAAGGAAAAAATAAGGGGGGAGAGAATGGAGATTAATAGTAGCAAAGGACGATGAAGTGCAGAAATACTCATAAGATAGGGTACTACAATGAATATGGTAGGTACCCTTTTCATTACTTAATAGTAACCACCCTAGAAAAAACCACCACAAAAACACATGACTTAAAAAAGGTAGCAACAGAGGAAAGAAGTATGGAACACAAACAAACAGAAACAAATGATAGAAAAACAAAAGAGAAGAATCAAACTAGATACAAAACTAACAGAAAGCAATTTATAAAATGGCAGTAGGGAACCCACAAGTGTCAATAATTACACTAAATGTAAATGGATTAAACTTACCAATAAAAAGACACAGAGTAGCAGAATGGATTAAAAAAGAAAATCCAACTATATGCTGCCTACAAGAAACACATCTAAGCAACAAGGATAAAAACAAATTCAAAGTGAAAGGCTGGAAAACAATACTCCAAGCAAACAACACCCCAAAAAAAGCAGGTGTAGCAATACTCATATATGATAATGCTGACTACAAGACAGAAAAAGTACTCAGAGACAAAAATGGTCACTTCATAATGATTAAGGGGACACTGAATCAAGAAGACATAACAATCCTTAATATATATGCACCAAACCAAGGAGCACCAAAATATATAAGACAGCTACTTATTGACCTTAAAACAAAAACTAACAAAAATACAATCATACTTGGAGACCTCAATACTCCGCTGACGGCTCTAGATCGGTCATCCAAACAGAGAATCAATAAAGATATAGTGGCCTTAAACGAAATACTAGAACACCTGGATATGATAGACATCTACAGGACACTTCATCCCAAAGCGACAGAGTATACATTTTTCTCTAGTGTACATGGAACATTCTCAAGAATTGACCATATGTTGGGCCACAAAGACAATATCAGCAAATTTAGAAAAATTGAAATTGTATCAAGCATATTTTCTGATCATAAAGCCTTGAAACTAGAATTCAACTGCAAAAAAGAGGGGAAAAAACCCACAAAAATGTGGAAACTAAACAACATACTTCTAAAAAATGAATGGGTCAAAGAAGAAATAAGCGCAGAGATCAAAAGATACATACAGACAAATGAAAATGAAAATACGACATATCAGAATCTCTGGGATGCAGCAAAAGCAGTAATAAGAGGAAAGTTCATATCACTTCAGGCCTATATGAACAAACAAGAGAGAGCCGAAGTAAACCACTTAACTTCACACCTTAAGGAACTAGAAAAAGAAGAACAAAGACAACCCAAAACCAGCCGAAGAAAGGAGATAATAAAAATCAGAGCAGAAATAAATGAAATAGAGAACAGAAAAACTATAGAAAAAATCAATAAAACAAGGAGCTGGTTCTTTGAAAAGATCAACAAAATTGACAAACCCTTGGCAAGACTCACCAAGGAAAAAAGGCACAGGACTCAAATAAATAAAATCCAAAATGAAAGAGGAGAGATCACCACAGACATCATAGATATACAAAGAATTATTGTAGAATACTATGAAAAATTATATGCCACCAAATACAACAATCTAGAAGAAATGGATAAATTCCTAGAACAATACAACCTTCCTAGACTGAGTCATGAAGAAGCAGAAAGCCTAAACAGACCAATCAGCAGGGAGGAAATAGAAAAAAACTATTAAAAACCTCCCCAAAAATAAAAGTCCAGGCCCAGACGGTTATACTAGTGAATTCTATCAAACATTCAAAGAAGACTTGGTTCCTATTCTACTCAAAGTCTTCCAAAAAATTGAAGAAGAAGCAATACTTCCAAACACATTTTATGAGGCCAACATAACCCTCATACCAAAACCTGGCAAGGATGGCACAAAAAAAGAAAACTACAGACCAATATCTCTAATGAATACAGATGCTAAAATTCTAAACAAAATACTGGCAAACCGAATACAACAACATATTAAAAAAATAATACATCATGATCAAGTGGGATTCATCCCAGAATCTCAAGGATGGTTCAACATACGCAAAACGGTTAACGTAATACACCATATCAATAAAACAAAGAACAAAGACCACATGATCTTATCAATAGATGCAGAAAAGGCTTTTGATAAAATACAACACAATTTTATGTTTAAGACTCTCAACAAAATGGGTATAGAAGGAAAATATCTCAACATGATAAAGGCCATATATGATAAACCATCAGCCAACATCATTTTAAATGGCATAAAACTGAGGACTTTCTACCTTAAATCAGGAACAAGACAGGGTTGTCCACTCTCTCCACTCTTATTTAACGTGGTGCTAGAAGTTCTGGCCAGAGCAATCAGACAAGACAAAGAAATAAAAGGCATCCATATTGGAAAAGAAGAAGTAAAGGTATCACTTTTTGCTGATGATATGATCCTATACATCGAAAACCCGAAGGACTCCACAAAAAGATTATTAGAAACAATAAACCAATACAGTAAGGTCGCAGGATACAAAATTAACATACAGAAGTCCATAGCCTTTCTCTATGCCAACAATGAAATATTAGAAAACGAACTCAAAAAAATAATCCCCTTCACGATTGCAACAAAAAAAATAAAATACCTAGGAATAAACATAACAAAGAATGTAAAGGACCTATATAATGAAAATTACAAAGCATTGTTAAGGGAAATCGAAAAAGATACAATGAGATGGAAAAATATTCCTTGTTCTTGGATAGGAAGAATAAATATAATCAAAATGGCCATATTACCCAAAGCAATATACAAATTTAATGCAATTCCCATCAAAATCCCTATGAGATTTTTTAAAGAAATGGAACAAAAAATCATCAGATTTATATGGAACTATAAAAAACCCCGAATAGCCAAAACAATCCTAAGGAAAAAGAATGAAGCTGGGGGCATTACAATACCTGACTTTAAACTATATTATAGGGCCACGATAATCAAAACAGCATGGTATTGGCAGAAAAATAGACACTCAGACCAATGGAACAGAATAGAAAGCCCAGAAATAAAACCACATATATATGGTCAAATAATCTTTGATAAAGGGGCCAACAACACACAATGGAGAAAAGAAAGCCTCTTCAACAAATGGTGTTGGGAAAACTGGAAAGCCACATGCAAAAGAATGAAACTCGACTACAGCCTGTCCCCGTGTACTAAAATTAATTCAAAATGGATCAAAGACCTAAATATAAGACCTGAAACAATAAAGTACATAGAAGAAGACATAGGTACTAAACTCATGGACCTGGGTTTTAAAGAACATTTTATGAACTTGACTCCAATGGCAAGAGAAGTGAAGGCAAAGATAAATGAATGGGACTACATCAGAATAAAAAGTTTTTGCTCAGCAAGAGAAACTGATATCAAAATAAACAGACAGCCAACTAAATGGGAAATGATATTTTCAAACAACAGCTCAGATAAGGGCCTAATTTCCAAAATTTACAAAGAACTCATAAAACTCAACAACAAACAAACAAACAATCCAATAAAAAAATGGGAAGAAGACATGAATAGACACTTCTCCCAGGAAGAGATACAAATGGCCAACAGATATATGAAAAGATGCTCAGCTTCATTAGTTATTAGGGAAATGCAAATCAAAACTACAATGAGATACCACCTCACCCCTGTTAGATTAGCTATTATCAACAAGACGGGTAATAGCAAATGTTGGAGAGGCTGTGGAGAAAAAGGAACCCTCATTCACTGTTGGTGGGACTGTAAAGTAGTACAACCATTATGGAGGAAAGTATGGTGGTTCCTCAAAAAACTGCAAATAGAACTACCTTATGACCCAGCAATCCCTCTATTGGGTATATACCCCAAAACCTCAGAAACATTGATACGTGAAGACACATGTAGCCCCATGTTCATTGCAGCACTGTTCACAGTGGCCAAGACATGGAAACAACCAAAAAGCCCTTCAATAGAAGACTGGATAAAGAAGATGTGGCACATATACACTATGGAATACTACTCAGCCATAAGAAATGATGACATCAGATCATTTACAGCAAAATGGTGGGATCTTGATAACATTATAAGGAGTGAAATAAGTAAATCAGAAAAAAACAAGAAATACATGATTCCATACATTGGTGGAACATAAAAATGAGACTAAAAGACATGGACAAGTGTGTGGTGGTTACCAGGGGTGGGGGGAGGGAGGACAGGGGGAGAGTTAGGGGGAGGGGGAGGGGCACAGAGAACTAGATAGAGGGTGGCGAAGGACAATCTGACTTTGGGCGATGGGTATGCAACATAATTTAATGACAAGGTAACCTAGACATGTTTTCTTTGAATATATGTACCCTGATTTATTAATGTCATCCCATTACCATTAATAAAAATTTATTTAAAAAAAAATACAAAAAAAGGAAAAAAAAATTATTAAAAACAAAACAAAATGCTTATTGCTTTATCCAGTATCTGTCCATGAAGAGCAATTTTTTCCATATTATTAATTTAGACCAAATTTATTTTATAAAAAGGTAAATAATTTGGGAATTTCCTCTAGAGTAAGAGATAAAATAGTATTTTATTTATATTTATATTTTTATTAGTCTGTAGAGTAGCAAAAAAGGCAGATGCTTATATTAAAATAGTAGATGTCATGCATATGAGCAAAATATGAATAAATAATAACTAGGACTAACTCAGTACTTAACAGCTAACTACACACTTTTATAAGCATTACTCAATTAATGTGTACTACTTTGCCAGGAAGTGGACTAAGTATATATTGTTATTCCCATTTTTCTGGGGTCAAAATGTTGGAGAGATTTATACACATTCATTTAGAAAGCATTTGAAAGATTTGGAATTTTTTTTCTGATAAATAAGTTTAATGATACTTTTGTCTTTACACAGATGGTTACGGAGACCTTAAACCACAATCCAAGAATATGCAACTATGCAACACAGATCAATTATCCTAATCTAAAATATACTGGCTTCCTAAAACTACCCTGTAAACTTTGCAGCCCTTATTTGATCCCAAATGACCCTAACCCAATGTGAAAACAGTTATTGTAGGGGAACCAGAAACCTAGCTTTGTGGCAAAAATAAAAATCAAAAGAAAAATATCAATTCAATGGGTAGTTGGTGAAAGCAGGGAGTCAGGTGCCCTTTGCTGTGCTGCTTGGGTCTCTTCTTCCTCTTGCTCTCGTGGTTCTCTTGCCCCAGCCCATCCCTGTGAGTTCTCAATAGGTTTGCACGAGCCACCTGAAACATACACACTCACTTCTATGAAGCTAACCACACTGCTCATCTGCTTTTACCCATCAGTAGCTCTTAACAGACATTTGTTGTCTAAGAGCTCAACGACCTCCGTAGACTCTTCCCTTATAATGTGTTTAGTTCAACCAACACACTTCTTCAGGGTGATGAGCATGCTGCCAGACAACCAACACTTCTGCAAGAGCCTGGTGAGCTCTCTCAGGAATGCTGGCTCTCCAACAGACCATCCTGGCTCTGGAAGATTTGAAACATTAAAAAGAGTTCTATACCTATTTGCCTCATTCTTATTCCAATATTCAACAATGTGCTACCATGGGGAATAGAAACCTATGTGGAAAGATGATACTCTAGAACAGTGGTTCTCAACCTGTGGGTCGCGTTAGGCGACCCCTGTGTTTTGGTCGTTCGACCCCTGCCGGGGTCACGACCCACAGGTTGAGAACCGCTGCTCTAGAAAGAGACCTCTGAATATAATTATGCTGAGCATCTCCTGCCTATAAGCACATTCCTAATGGTGTGTGCATTGGTAGAGCCAGTGAGAGTGCAAAAAGGTGTCTCATCCAAAGAAATTTGAAATACTAGTGGCTCCTATAAAAATAATTTACAGAACAAAATGAGTTTCATTGAGAATAATTCTATATTTAGGTTCTATGTCTCAAATAAACATGGAAAATTATCTATTTAACAAATACTTGACTAAAAAACAGTGGACAATATGATTTTTTAAAGCTCTGTTTGATTATGTTTGGATAAAACTTGAAAGGCTGTATTAATTATAGTCTTCTCAAAGAAGTAGAAATTTAAAAATTCAATTCAAGGTCCTGGCTGGTGGCTCAGTGGATAGAGCATAGACCAGGTGTATGGATGTCCCAGGTTTCATTCCTGGTGAGGACACATAGGAGAAGTGACCATTTGCTTCTCCCCTTTCTCTCCCCCTTGTCCTCCTCTTCTTCTCCCACAGCCAGTGGCTGGATTGGTTTGTCAGTAGCTATGGGCGCTGAAAATAGCTCTTGGAGCATGTTAGCCTCAGGCACTAAAAATAGCTCGGTACTGGAGCATCAGCCCAAGATAGGGTTGCTGGGTGGATCCCAGTTAGGGCACCTGTGGGTTTCTGCTTTACTATCTCCCCTCCTCTCACCTAAAAAAGTTCAATTCAAGAAATATTTATTATTTTCTCTATGCCCATTTTATAAACTAAGGAAATGGAAATGAATGATGCAGTGATTACTCTCAGAGGAAAAATGCATGACTTATAAATTTTGATATGATTTAAATGACATGATAAGGCAATGATGTATGTATAGAGAAAGGAGAGATTAATAGTAGTGAAGTATTGTGAATTGTTTTCCAAAGAAATTAACAGTTCCTTGAATTTTAGAGAAAGAACAGGGAGGGCATTAATAAGAAGGTTATAGCATTCCCACAAGGTATACAGGGTCCTTGGTCTTTTTCCAAGGTGTTTATTCTTCTTGGAGCTTTTTATTAGAGCAATGGTTTCCTGTACAAACTCTGCCCCTGGAATTTTTTGAGTCATTGGAAAATAATTCCACCTCACAGGACCTCAGTGTGAACTAGATGAATTCTAAGATTTCTTACATGTCTGACAGAACTGACTTTATTGAACAAAGCATGGCACTAAAGAGCATAGGCTCTTGAGCAAGACAGATCTGTGTATGAATTCCAGTTCGAACACTTTTCTTCCATTAAGGCAATGCCTTCATCTGTCTGAACCTTTGCAAGAAAACTTCAGTGAGTAATTGTAAGAATTACATAAGACAATATGTATAAGGTAGTGTAATAAAGATCCTGACTCATGTTTATTGGAGTCATCACACGTTCGGCTATAGCATTTAGGAGAGAATTGGATACTTTGGGGACAGTTGATGAATATTTGAATAGATCATACTACAATATAGTAAACATTTTTGCTTCATCAAATATGTACTCATTGGTCCTATTCAAGTCACAGGTAAAATAACCTTAACATAATCTTGATGGTATTGTTGAGCTGGTTCCCTGGACATTACTGGCAGGTGGATTCTGTTAACACAGATGAGGCCAAGGTTGTGGGTTTGACCCTCATTGAGGCACTGAAGTTCACACTTTCATTTCAACCATTGGCTGCTAAGTGCTGGTCGTCAGTAGGGTGCTGACATAGAAGAAGAGACATTCTTCTTCTAGATCTTATGTCACCTAAGTTAGATCCTCCCAAGCTACCCTACCTAAATTTGCACAATTTTCTTTCTTTTTAAAAACTCTTGTTAGTAATTTATTACTTTCACGTATAACTTGGCAGTTATCACTGGATAATCTGCTGAGTTTTCACTTTTTAAAAAAATTAAATTTAATGCAGTGACATTGATAAATCAGGGTACATATATTGAGAGAAAACATCTCCAGATTATTTTGACATTTGATTATGCTGTATACCCCTCACCCAAAGTCAAATTGTCTTCCGTCACCTTCTATCTGGTTTTCTTTGTGCCCCTCCCTTCCCCCACCCCCTCTCTCCTTCCTCGCCCCATCCTCCCCTCCTCCCCCCCACCCCCATTACCATCACATTCTTGTTCATGTCTCTGAGTCTCATTTTTATGTCCCATCTATGTATGGATTCATATAGTTCTTAGTTTTTTCTGATTTACTTATTTCACTCCATATAATGTTATCAAGGTCCATCCATGTTATTGTAAATGATCCAATGTCATCATTTCTTATGGCTGAGTAGTATTCCATAGTATATATGTACCAAAGCTTTTTTTTTTTAATTTTTTTTTTTTGTATTTTTCTGAAGCTGGAAACAGGGAGGCAGTCAGACAGACTCCCACATGCGCCCGACCGGGATCCACCCAGCACCCCCACCAGGGGGCGATGCTCTGCCCATCCGGGGCATCGCTCTGTCGCGACCAGAGCCACTCTAGCACCTGGGGCAGAGGCCAAGGAGCCATCCCCAGCGCCCGGGCCATGTTTTGCTCCAATGGAGCCTTGGCTGTGGGAAGGGAAGAGAGAGACAGAGAGGAAGGAGAGGGGGAGGGGTGGAGAAGCAGATGGGCGCCTCTCCTGTGTGCCCTGGCTGGGAATCGAACCTGGGACTTCTGCACGCCAGGCCGATGCTCTACCACTGAGCAAACCAGCCAGGGCTGTACCAAAGCTTTTTAATCCACACTAGATGGCTATTGTTTTGTTGGCTGTTGTCATTTTTTATTTGACAATCTAAGAGGAAAGAAGTCAGTGCCTCTGACTAAATAGTCACATATTTCATGTTTTAAAAATTCCTGTGGTATACAAACTGAAAATCACTGCTCTAGCTTTATAATGTCTTGAAATTGGATAAGATCAGTCTTTTAGCTTTGAATATGGGGTTGGCTATTCTGGGTCTCTTACTTCTCCATATAAACTTTAGAATCAGTTTGTAAATATTTACAAAGTAACTTGCTAGGATTTTGATTGAAATAGAATTGAATCTATACACCATGTTTGGAAGAACCAACATCTTGAATATTTGGATCTATCTATAAATTTGGAATATCTTTCCATTTATTTCATTCTTCTTCAATTTTGTCATCAGAGTTTTGCAGATTTCCTCATATAGATCTTATACATATTTTGTTAGATTTATATTGTGTAAGTATTTGCTTTCTGTTGCTATGTATTTCCTATGTATAAGACACACCTGTTTTCAAAAAATTTGGGGTAAAAAATCTGGATGCATCATATACAGTGGTTGTGCCATTTCAAATGCCATAGGTGGAACTGAGGATGAGGCAATATATGAAAACAATGATTCATCATCAGACACAAATGAGGACAATCTAATGGATGGGAGTTTTGAATGTGATCAGGAGTTGTATGAATTTTATGATGAATAAAACTTGAGTTTGATAACTGTGTAATACAATTTTTAAAACTTTGGGCCCCCAAATTAAGGTGCATCTTATACTTGAAAGCATCTTATACATGCAGAAATACGGTAAAGTCATCATGTTTCTAATTTCAATTTTTACTTGTTAATTGCTTGTATGTAGTAAGTTGGTTAAATTTTTTTTTCTTTTTTTGAAAGATGAGTTTTTTTTTATTTAAACAATTATTTTAATGAGGTGACATTGATAAACTAGAGTACATAGATTTAGAGAAAACATCTCCAGATCATTTTGACATTTGATTATGTTGTATACCCATCCCCCAAAGTCAAGTTGTCCACCTTTTATTTGTTTTTTTTATGCCCTTCCCCTCCCCTACCCCCTCTGTCTCCTTCCTTTCCCTCCCCCCCCCGTAACCACTGCACTCTTATCTATGTCCATAAGTCTCAATTTTGTATCCCACCTATGTATGGAATCATACAGTTTTTAGTTTTTCTGATTTACTTATTTCACTCAGTATAATGTTATCAAGGTCCATCCATGTTGTCGTAAATGATACTATGTCATCATTTCTTATGGCTGAGTAGTATTCCATAATATATGTACCACATCTTCTTTATCCAGTCATCTATTGAAGGGCTTTTTGGTTTTTTCCATGTCTTAGCCACCATGAACAATGCTGCAATGAACATGGGGCTGCATGAGTCTTTACGTACCAATGTTTTTGAGTTTTGGGAGTATATACCCAGTAGAGGAGTTGCTGGGTAATATGGTAGTTTTATTCTTAATTTTTTGAGGAACCACCATACTTTCTTCCATAATGGTTGTACCACTTTACATTCCCACCAATAGTGAATGAGGGTTCCTTTTTCTCCACAGCCTCTCCAACACTTGTTATTACCTGTCTTGTTGATACAAGCTAAGCTAACAGGTGTGAGGTGGTATCTCATTGTAGTTTTGATTTGCATTTCTCTAATAGCTAGTAAAGATGGGCATCTTTTCATATATCTGTTGACCATTTGTATTTTTTCTTGGGAGAAGTGTTTATTCATGTCCTCTTCCCATTTTTTAATTGGATTATTTGCTTGTTTGTTGTTGAGTTTTATGAGTTCTTTGTATATTTTGGATATTAAGTCCTTGTCTGAGCTGTTGTTTGAAAATACCAGCTCCCGTTTAGTTGGCTGTCTGTTTGTTTTGTTGTCAGTTTCTTTTGCTGTGCAAAAGCTTCTTAGTCTGATGTAGTCCCATTCATTTATCTTTGCCTTCACTTCCCTTGCCTTTGGAGTCAAATTCAAAAAATGTTCTCTACTGCCAAAGTCCATGAATTTAGTACCTATGCTTTTTGTAATTTATTGTTTCAGATCTTATATTTAAGTCTTTGCTCTATTTTAAATTAATTTTAAAATAGAGGAGACAAACTGTAGTTGAGTTTTATTCTTTTGCATGTGGTTCTCCTGTTTTCCCAGCACCATATATTGAAGAGGCCTTCTTTTCTCCATTGTGTGTTTTTGGCTCCTTTATCAAAAATAATTTGACCATATATATGTGGTTTTATTTCTGGGCTCTCTATTCTATTCCATTGGTCTGATTGTCTCTTTTTCTGCCAATACCATGCTGTTTTGATTATCATGGCTCAGTAGTATAATTTAAAGTCAAGTATTGTAATACCTGCAGGTTCATTTTTTTTCCTTAGAATTACTTTGGCTCTTTAGGTTTCTTTATAGTTTTATATAAACCTGATGATTTTTTGTTCCATTTCTTTAAAAAAAGACATTGGAATTTTGATGGGAATTGCATTCAATTTGTATATTGCTTTGGGCAATATGGTCATTTTAACTATGTTTATTCTTCCTATCCAAGAACAAGAAATATTTTTCCATTTTGTTGTGTCTTTTTCTATTTTCTTTAACAATGCTTTGTAGTTTTTTTTAATTTTTATTTTATTTATTCATTTTAGAAAGGAGAGAGAGAGAGAGAGAGAGAGAGAGAGAGAGAGGAGAGAGAGATAGGGGGGAGGAGCTGGAAGCATCAACTCCCATATGTGCCTTGACCAGGCAAGCCCAGGGTTTCGAACCGTCGACCTCAGCATTTCCAGGTCGACGCTTTATCCACTGCGCCACCCACAGGTCAGGCTGTAGTTTTTATTATATAGGTCCTTTACATTCTTTGTTATGTTTATTCCTAGGTATTTTATTTTTTTTGTTGCAATTATAAAAGGGATATTTTTTTTAGTTCATTTTCTGAAGTTTCATTGTTGGCATATTAGAAAGCAATAGATTTCTGTATATTAATTTTGTATCCTGTGATCTTACTCTATTGGTTTACTAGCTGTACCTGGCCATGACTTGTTGTGGCTCAGTCTGGTTAAATGAAAAAGAAAGAAAAGAGAAAGAACATGTTTCTAATATGTTTAATTTCACAATGCTTGTGAGTATACAATATTTTTTGTTGTTCCATTGTCTGTGCAGATATAGAGATTGTCTGGTTTGCCGACTCTAGAACACTCAACATATAATTGTCCATGTGAGAAGCAATCCATGTCTAGATCTAAACTGCACAATTCTAAAGATTGGCCCTTTTTTAAAATCAATTTTAATGCAGTGACATTGATAAATCAGGGTACATAAGTTCAGAGAAAACATCTCCAGATTATTTTGACATTTGAATATGTTGCATACCCCTCACCCAAAGTCAAATTGTCTTCTGTCACCTTCTATCTGGTTTTTTTTTGTGCCCCTCCCCTCCCCCACCCCTCTCTCTCCTTTCTCACCCTCTCCCCACCCTCCATCCTACCCCCATTACCATCGCATTCTTGTCCATGTCTCTGAGTCTCATTTTTATGTCCCATCTATGTATGGGTTCATATGTTCTTAGTTTTTTCTGATTTACTTATTTCACTCCATATAATGTTATCAAGGTCCATCCTTGTTATTGTAAATGATCTGATGCCATCGTTTCTTATGGCTGAGTAGTATTCCATAGTATATATGAGCTTTGTTGATGGTGATTGCAAACGCCAATCAAATTGGGAATTGTAATCTCTTAAATTGAAATGACATATCCGTTGGAACCATAGGAATGCAATAAATGAGGACATCTTTATCTTTGAATGGTCCTGTCAAGATTGTTGCTTCTATGACGTTGCTCTTTAATTTTTTTACTGCAAGCCACAAGCCATTGCAAAGCTTTGGCTGGTTGATATTTCGCAACATGATAATTGGCACACTGATTTTCAATTGCAGTACGTGCAGTGGTATTCCTGACAGATTGAGTGAATTCAAAAGTTCTGTTGGATAATTAACCACTTCATTTGCTTCCACAACAGTGTCGATGGACTTTTATGTGACTGCCTTGCTTTGAATGTTAGACTGAATAATAGTAAGTTCATAGACGTCTTTGTTCTAGGCCACAAGAATAGCTCATTCATTCAGCCAATCGTGATTCTTATAATTGGTTTGAATATTGGGAAATACTTTTCAACCAATTCTTCTTTTGATGTCACTAAATTGCAGAAGTTATGAGGCAATGAAATTTGTCCTGAGATCAGATTAATTGGCACTTTTCTGTTTTCAATTTCCAGCAATTGATGTGAGAATATCTTAGCTGATCGATCATTTTGCAGCTGGACATGCTTATTTGTGGTTAATTTTAATGTCTTTACATGTCACCACAAAGTAGAGTATTTCAGGCAAGCATTTAATTTATCCACTGGTGTTGATCGAGGAATTACAGGTGTTTGCCTAATCTCCTGCAAAAAATATTAATGAGTTCCCAAATGGTCTGATGTTTTCACTCGAATCTTGTAATGATCGATTAAGAGCATTGAGTGATTTTTTTGTGTGCCATTGTGTGTTCATCCCAAATAATAAGTTTGCATTTCTGCAATACTTTTCCCATGCAGGATGCTTTGGAAATGTTGCACATGGGAGTTTCAATAAATTACATGTTCAATGGCCATTTCAAAGCGGAATGAGCAGTTTTTCCAACTGGTAGCAATGTTGCAGCTATTCCAGATGACACAAGAGCTAAGGCTATGTCATTTTGGGATCAAATTGCTGCCAGAATCAATCTAATTAGGAACATTTTACCAGTTCTTCCTGGCGCATCCCCGGGATTTCTCCAACCACATTATTGACAATTTGCATTATTTGATCATAAATGCCTTTTTGCTCAAGCGTTAGCTTAAGAATATTTGATTGCACGTATGACAAAAATCACCCGTGTTGTAATTTTGTTCACAACGCAAATCTACATTGAACAAAGCAGCAGCAGATCAATTCAGTGATGGCATTCCCAATTGATTGAGAACTTTGTTTGCAATTTCTAAGCACAAATCTTCAATCATTATCAATGCTTCATTGTAGATTTCTGCTGTAAATTCCATGTTCATATTTGAATTTTCCTTGCGTATTTGATGGAAAATATCTTCAGCCATGTGCAATTTATATTTCTTCCATAATTCTGTTGGAGCTGAAGGAGAGCAGGTGGTCAATATGATTGCAAACAATGCACAAATTTGATTTGGATATGACATGTTGCATGCGTCATTAATGCATAAATCCCAGTGTCAGTTGTTCTCCAATAAATTCAGGGCTTGACATGCACTGCGGAAAGTGGTATGTGTAACACCATTGACAATTCTCAATTGCTGGAAAGACGTTGGGCCGGGCACATTTACCAACAGCACGTGAAGAAAGAAGCATTCATCTTGATTGGAATGCACGGTGTACAGTCTGCCTATTGTAGTTTCTTTAAATATGCCAGGTTGTCTGTCGACTCGCTCTCCTTGTTTGCATCGTTCAAATGACTTTCTACTCGCATTCCATATGTACTATGTAGGCACTTCTGAATACAGCAGTGTTTTTGCAAACGCATCATTTTGACATAATGTGAAGAAAGCAGTTAACGTTGTAGCCAATGGATTCAGGGCTTGTTGTACATTTGCAGCTGTGAAATAAATTATACTCACAAAAAGAATGCTATGGTAAATGACACAGCTCAATTCCAATGCAATGTCACACAAAATAATTAAAATGAAAATAAATAGAAATCTATGAAATTCAATTTAACAATGTAATCGGAAACATTGAAATGGAATTGTAAAATTGGAAATTTGGAAATCGTAAACGAATCATAAATCGGAAACATAAATCGGAAAAATGAAATGAAACCGTAAAATATTTAGTATAGCGTATGTTGCTTTTATGTCCAACAGATGGCACTGTTTTTTTAAAAAAAGCATGTTTTTACCTGTCACAGGTGTGACATCTATATAATAGGAGGTATATAAAAACATGCACAAATGCAACATGTCAAAATTTCAAAGCAATCGGTGAAGAACTTTCAGCAATTTAATATTTTGAACAAAGAACATTTACATTTTTTTTTATTTATTTATTTATTTATTACATATCTATTTATAAAGGTTGTTTTTAATAGTCTTTCTGTGGAGTCTTTCGGATTTTCTATATACAGGATCATATCATCTTCTTTCTCAATATGAATGCCTTTTATTTCTTTCTCTTGTCTGATTGCTCTGGCTAGAAGTTCCAGTACTATATTGAATAGAATGGAGAGAGTGGGCAGCCTTGTCTTGTTTTTAATTTTAGAGAAAAAGGTTTCAGTTTTTTCCCAGTAAATATGATGTTAGCTGATGGTTTGTAATAAATGGCCTTTATTGTGTTGAGCTATTTTCTTTCTATACCCATTTTGTTGAGTGTTTTCAACATAAATGAAATTTTATCAAATGCCTTTTCTGCTTCTATTGATAGGATCATGTGGTTTTTGTTCTTTGTTTTGTTGATATGGTGTATTACATTAATTGTTTTATATATGTTGAACCATCCCTGTGATTCTGGGATGAATCCCACTTGATCGTGGTGAATTACTTTTTTAATGTGTAGTTTTTCTGTTTTTTTTTTGTTGTTGTTGTTTTGTATTTTTCTGAAGTTGGAAACGGGGAGGCAGTCAGACAGACTCCCGCATGCGCCCGACTGGGATCCACCTGGCATGCCCACCAGGGGGCAATGCTCTGCCCATCTGAGGCATCGCTCTGTTGCAACCAGAGCCATTCTAGCGCCTGAGGCATAGGCCATAGAGCCATCCCCAACTTTGCTCCAATGGAGCCTTGGCTGTGGAAGGGGAAGAGAGAGACAGAGAGGAAGGAGAGGGGGAGGAGTGGAGAAGCAGATGGGCACTTCTCGTGTGTGCCCTGGCCAGTAATCAAACCTGGAACTCGTGCACGCCAGGCTGACGCTCTATCACTGAGCCAACCGGCCAGGGCCTTAATGTGTAGTTGTATTCAATTTGCTAGTATTTTGTTTAAGATTTTTGCATTTGTGTTCATTACAGATATTGGACTGTAGTTTTCTTTTTTTGTGTTGTCCTTGCCAGGTTTTGGTGTGAGGGTTATGTTGGCCTCATAAAATGTGTTTGGAAGTGTTGCTTCTTCTTTAATTTTTTGGAAGACTTTGAATAGAATAGGAACCAAATCTTTGAATGTTTGATAGAATTCACTAGTATAGCTGTTTGGCCCTGGACATTTAATTAATTAATTTTTTTAAATTAATTTTAATGGGGTGACATTGATAAATCAGGGTACATATGTTCATAGAAAACATCTCTAGTTTATTTTGACATTTGATTATGCGGCATTCCCATCACCCAAAGTCCAATTGTCTTTCATCACCTTCTAACTCAGGGGTCTCAAACTCGCGGCCCATGGGCTGCATGAGGCCCGCCCACCAATTTTGTGCGGCCACAGACTGGCCCGCAGACTAATCCACGAAGTTTGATTAGTCTGCGGGCCGCACAAAATTGGTGGGCGGGCCGCGAGTTTGAGACCCCTGTTCTAACTGGTTTTCTTTGAGCCCTTCCCCTCCTCCAACCCTCTCCCTCTCCTCCCTCCCACCCCATAACCCCCAAACTCTTGTCCATGTCTCTGAGTCTACTTTTTTTGTCCCACCTATGTATGAAATCATATAGTTCTTAGTTTTTTCTGATTTACTTATTTCGCTCAATATAATGTTATCAAGGTCCATCCATGTTGTTGTAAATGATCCGATGTCATCATTTCTTATGGCTGAGTAGTATTCATAGTATATATGTACCAAAGCTTATTAATCCACTCGTCCACTGATGGACACTTGGACTGTTTCCAGATCTTCGCTATTATGAGCAATGCTGCCATAAACATGGGGGTGCATTTCTTCTTTTCAAATAGTGCTATGGTGTTCTTGGGGTATGTTCCTAAAAGTGGTATAGCTGGGTCAAAAGGCCATTCGATTTTTTATTTCTTGAGGAATCTCCATACTGTTTTCCAGAATGGCCACACCAGTCTGCATTCCCACCAGCACTGCAGAAGGGTTCACATCCTCGCCAGCACTTAATCTGTGTTGTTTTGTTGATGAGTGCCATTCTGACTGGTGTGAGATAATATCTCATTGTGGTTTTAATTTGCATTTATCTAATGATTAGTGATGTTGAGCATTTTTTCATATGCCTACTGGTCATCTGTATGCCCTCTTTGGAGAAGTGTCTCTCATTTCTTTGGCCCATTTTCTGATTGGATTGTTTGTCTTCCTGGTATTGAATTTTACAAGTTCTTTATAAATTTTGGTTATTAACCCCTCATCAGACGTATTGTCAAATATGTTTTCCCATTGTGTAGTCTGTCTTTTTATTGTCTTTAGCTATGCAGAAGCTTTTTAGTTTGATATAGTCCCATTTGTTTATCCTGTCTTTTATTTCACTTCCCAGTGGAGATAAATTGGCAAATATATTGCTGTGAGAGATGTCAGAGAGCTTACTGCCTATGTTTCCTTCTAAGATGCTTATGGTTTCATGGCCTACATTTAAGTCTTTTATTCATTTTGAGTTTATTTTTGTGAGTGGTATAAGCTGGTGATCTAGTTTTATTTTTTTGCAGGTAGCTGTCCAATTTTCCCAACACCATTTGTTAAAGAGGCTGTCTTTACTCCATTGTATTTCCTTACCTCCTTTGTCAAATATCAATCGTCCATAGAACTGTGGGTTTATTTCTGGGTTCTCAGTTCTGTTCCATTGATCTATATGCCCGTTCCTATGCCAATACCAGGCTCTTTTGAGTACAATGGCCTTGTAGTATAACTTGATATCAGGAAGTGTGATACCTCCCACTTTATTCTTCTTTTTTAAGATTGCTGATGCTATTCGTGTTCTTTTTTGATTCCATATAAATTTTTGGAATATTTGATCTATATCTTTGAAGTATGTCATTGGTATTTTAATTGGTATTGCATTGAATTTATAGATTGCTTTGGGAAATATAAACATTTTAATGATGTTTATTCTTCCTAAGCATGAGCATGATATAAGCTTCCACTTGTTTGTATCTTCCTTGATTTCTTTTATCAATGCTTTGTAATTTTCCGAGTACAAGTCTTTAGTCTTCTTGGTTAAGTTTACTCCTAGGTACTTAATTTTTTTGTTTGTAATAGTGAAGGGGATTGTTTCCTTAATTTCTCTTTCTGACTGTTCATTGTTGGTGTATAAAAATGCCTCTGATTTCTGAGTATTGATTTTATATTCTGACACTTTGCTGAATTCATTTATCAGATCCAGTAGTTATTTGACTGAGACTTTAGGGTTTTCTATATACAATATCACATCATCTGCAAATAATTATAGTTTTACTTCTTCTTTTCCAACTTGAATGCCTTTTATTTCTTCTTCTTGCTGATTGCTGTGGCTAGGACTTCCAGGACTATGTTAAATAAGAGTGGTGAAAGGGGGCACCCCTGCCTTGTTCCTGATCTTAAGGGGATTGCTTTTAATTTTTGCCCATTGAGTATGATGTTAGCTGTGGGTTTCTCATAGATGGCTTTTATCATGTTGAGGTATGTTCCCTGTATTCCCACTTTGCTGAGAGTTTTGATCATGAATGGGTGCTGGATTTTATCAAATGCTTTTTCTGCTTCTATCGAAATTATCATATGGTTTTTCTCCTTCTTTTTGTTTATATGATGAATCACATTGATTGATTTACAAATATTGTACCAACCTTGCCTCCCCAGAATAATGATCATGGTGTATGATTTTTTCCGTATATTGTTGGATCTGGTTTGCTAATATTTTGTTGAGGATTTTAGCATCTATATTCATTAGAGATATTGGCCTTTAATTTTCTTTCTTTGTGTTGTCTTTGCCTGGTTTTGGAATCAGAATTATGCTCGCCTTATAAAAAGAGCTTGGAAGTCTTCCTTCCTCGTGAATTTTTTGAAATAGTTTGAGGAGGATAGGAATATTCTTCTTTGAATATTTGGTACAATTCAGTTGTGAAGCCATCAGGCCCCAGACTTTTCTTTGTTGGGAGTTTTTTGATAACTGTTTAGATCTCATTTGGTGTAATCGGTCTGTTTAGGTTTTCTGATTCTTCCAGATTGATTTTTGGAAGATTGTTTCAAGGAATTTGTTCATTTCATCTAGGTTGTCTAGTTTTTTGGCATACAGTTCTTCACAGTATTTTCTTACAATATTTTGTATTCTTGTTGTGTCAGTTGTTATTTCTTCACTCTCATTTCTAATTTTATTTATTTGAGTTCTCTCTCTCTTTTTCTTGGTGATTCTAGTTAAAGGTTCATCAATCTTGTTTACCTTTTTAAAGAATGAGCTCCTAGTTTCATTGATCCTTTGTGTTGTTTCTCTACCCTCTATGTCATTTATTTCTGCTCTGACCTTTATTATTTCCATCCTTCTACTACATTTGGGCTTTATTTGCTGTTCTTTTTCTAGTTCTTTTAGATGCAGGATTAGGTTGTTTATTTGAGCTTTTCCTAGCTTCTTAAAGTGTGCCTGTAGTGCTATGAACTTCCCTGTCAGTACTGCTTTTGCTGTGTTTCATGAATTTTGAGTTTTTGTATGCTCATTGTCATTCGTTTCTAGGAATTTTTTATTACTTCTTTGATCTCATTTTTAATCCATTTGTTATTTAACAACCTGCTATTTAGTTTCCATGTGTTTGAGAATTTTTGAGCTTTTCTGTTGTGGTTCATTTCTAGTTTCATGCCGTTGTGATCGAAGAAAGTGCTTGATATGATTTCAATCTTCTTAAATTTGTTGAGACCACTTTTCTGCCCTAATATGTGGTCTATCCTAGAGAATGTATCATGAGCACTTGAAAAGAATGTATATTCTGCTGCTTTAGGGTGAAAGGTTCTGAAGATATTTATTAAATCGAGTTGATCTGGTGTGCCCAATAAGTCTGCTGTTTCTTTGTTAATTTTCTTTCTCGAGGATCTATCTAATGATTTTAGTGGGGTATTGAAATCCCCTACTATTATAGTATTGCTGTTGATCTCGCCCTTTAAATCCATCA
Organism: Saccopteryx leptura; assembly: GCF_036850995.1. NCBI lineage: Eukaryota > Metazoa > Chordata > Mammalia > Chiroptera > Emballonuridae > Saccopteryx > Saccopteryx leptura. The sequence continues at coordinate 265,889,530 of NC_089503.1, read as the reverse complement.
AAGTCTGCTTTATATATTTAGGTGCTCCTATATTAGGTGCATAGATACTTATAATAGTTATATCTTCCTGTTGGATTACTCCCTTTATCATTATGTAGTGGCCTTCTTTATCTCTTACTATATCCTTTGTTTTAAAGTCCAATTTGTCTGATATAAGTATTGCTACCCCAGCTTTTTTTTCATTTCCATTTGCATGAAATGTTTTTTTCATCCTTTTACCTTCAATCTATGTGTATCTTTTGTTCTATGGTGTGTCTCTTGTAGAGAGCATATGTATGGGTCCTGTTTTCTTATCCACGTAGCTACCCTATTTCTTTTGATTGGATCATTTAATTCATTTACATTTAAGGTTATTATTGATATGTAGTTGTTTATTGCCATTTTATTCTTTAAAGCTGTATTCTTTTTTTTGCTATATTTTTTTCCCACTTTAATCTGTTTACAACAGGCCCCTTAACATTTCCTGCAGCATTGGTTTGGTTGTAATGAATTCCTTGAGTTGTTTTTTGTCTGGGAAACTTTTTATTTCTCCTTCAATTTTAAATGATAGCCTTGCTGGATAAAGTAGTCTTGGTTGTAGGTTCTTGTTCTGCATTACTTTGAATATTTCTTGCCATTCCCTTCTGGCCTCAAGTGTTTTTGTTGAGAAGTCGGATGTCATCCTTATGGGGGCTCCTTTGTAGGTGATAACTTTTTTTTTCTCTTGCAGCTTTTAATATTTTCTCTTTATCGCTTAGCTTTGGTATTTTAATTATGATGTGTCTTGGTGTAGGTTTCTTTGGGTTTCTCTTTAATGGAGTCCTCTGTGCTTCTTAGACTTCTGAGAGTTTCTCCTGCATTAATTTAGGGAAGTTTTCAGCTCTGATATGATTGAACAAAGTTTCTATCCCTTGTTTTTTTTCTTCTTCTTCAGGAACCCTTATGATGTGGATGTTATTTCTCTTCATGTTTTCACAGAGCTCTCTAAGAGTTTCCTCAGACTTTTTGAGTCTCTTTTCTCTTCTCTGCTTTCATGCCTTCATTCCAGTTATCCTCCAACTTGCTGATTTGATCCTCAACTCTACCTATTCTGTTTTTAATTCCTTCCATTGTGGTCTTTATTTCTGATATTGTATTTGTGATCTCCATCTGATTTTTTTTTATACTTGCTATTTCTTTATTTAGGTGTTCATAATGACCATCCATTGTTGATCTAAGATCCCTAAGCATCCTTACAATCATTATTTTGAACTCTGCATCTAGAAGTTTGATTATTTCCATATCACTCAGTTCATCTCCTGAAGATTTCTCTTGTGGTTTCATTTGGATTGCACTTTTTTGTCTTCTCATTGTCTGTGTTTGGGTGTTTTATTTGTAGAGTTGTTTGAGTCTAGGCTTGGTGTTGTCTGCCTCCAGTTTTCAGTTGTGTTATTTCTAGGTCTTCTTGGGTTGGTGTCAGCTATTATTTGTAATCCACTTTCGGATTTGGGCAGCTTTGAAGTCTTGATTTTTTTGTTTTCTTAACAGGTGATAGTCTTGTTTACTGATCTCAGCAGGGGGCTTCCTTGAAACTGTATCCAGTAAGGCTATGGGTGTAACTTGAGATTCTGAAGGCCTCTTCCACCAACTAATCTCTCTGGGGGCAGGGTGTTTTCTCAGCTTCAGTAGGGGGAGGTGTATCTCAGATCTCCATGGAGACCTGAGTTACTGCTCCTCCTCCCCACTTCTTGTTTTCAGCTGTGTCTTGTTGCGCTGATTTTAGCTGGAGAGATGTCTGGAGATCTCTGATCTGGAAGCAATTCAGTACTGTTTTGTGCGGAAGGTTCAGTCCCTCCCCCAGCTATGGCCACCTCCAGCAGGGATGAGTCAGCTTTTTTTAGGTCGTCTCCTGCATTCCTTAGCCCCTCACAGTCTGTCCCTCTCTCTTTCCTTTCCACTTGGGAGATAAGCTGGTCTTTCAACACAGCTCGCTCCCTGGTCGCCAGGGAATTGGCTGTGAGCAGTATTTACTGCTCTTTTCCCTGGAGTGAGATCCCCTCTGGGCTCTCAGCCTCACCTCCCCCCACCCCCCATGTTCCTGTAAGCAGGGGAGATTCAGGCGCTCTCTACTAGTTTTGTTGTGGCTTATTCTTTGCTCCTTGGTTTTTGAGAGCTGTCCTTGTAGTTCAGAGTTGGTTTTTCATGCTGATTTTTCCTAAATTGATTTGTATTCCAGTTTGGTGGTGAGAGCTGGGTGTCTGTGTGTTCACCTACTCTGCTGCCATCTTCAGGTCCTAGATGTGTTTCTTGAAGGCAGTTGGATTTTCTTTTTTGTCCACTCTGCTACTCTGTGCCTGTTTATTGGTGAGTTCAATCCATTTACATTTAATGTGATTATTGACACTTGAGGGTTTTCTATTGCCATTTTATATATTGCTTTCTGATAGCTATGTTTCTTGTTTGGTTCTTCTCTTTTGTTTTTCTGTCATTTGCTTTTGTTTGGTTGTATTCTATATTTCTTTCCTCTATTTCTTCTTTTTCTTTTTTTTAAGCCATGTATTTCTGTAGTGGTTTTTTTCAGGGGTGGTTACCATTAGGTAATTAAAGGAATATATATCATATTCATTGTAGTACATTATCTCATGAATGCTTCTGCACTCCATCCTCCTTTGCTACTGCTAATCTTTGTCCTTTCCACTTTTTTGCTTTTGTTGTCACAGATTATTCTTGTTTTTATTGTGATCTTATTGGAGTTTTTACTTGTGATTTTGTTTTGTTTTGTTATTTGTATCTGATTAGATAACCCCCCTTTAGTATTTCCTGAAGTGGGGGTTTTCTGATGATAAATTCCCTCATCTCTATATCTGTGAATGTTTTCATTTCCCCTTCATATTTGAAGGATAGCTTTGATGGATATAGTATTCTTGGCTGGAAGTTTCTCTCTTTCTGTACTTTAAATATTGAGGTCCACTCTCTTCTGGCTTGTAGAGTTTCTGCTGAGAAATCTGATGATAGATTAATGGGCCTTCCTTTATATGTTGTATTCTTCTTTTTCCTGGTTACTTTGAGCACTTTTTCTTTGTCATTGGTTTGTGATAATTTTATTATGATGTACCTTGGAGTCAGTCTGTTTGGGTTAAGGTAACTTGGTGTTCTGTATGCTTATTGGATTCAAGGCTCTAATTCTATTCACAGGCTTCAGAAATTTTCATTGATTATTTGTTTGAATATGTTCTCCATTCCTCTTTCCCTCTCTTTTCCTTCTGATATACCCATTATTCTTGTGTTGCTCTTTCTGATGGAGTCAGATAATTCCTGTAGGGATTTCTCTTTTTTTTTTTTAAATCCTGAGTTTCCTCTTCTCTGTAGTATCTCTAGTTGCCTGTCCTCTATGTCATTAATTCTTTCCTCTATCTGGCTTGTTCTATTAGCTAAGCTTGTTGCCTTTTTTCAGCTCATGCATTGAGTTTTTCATCTCTGTTTGGTTCCTTTTTTTTCAGAGACAGAGTGAGAGTCAGAGAGAGGGATAGATAGGGACAGACAGACAGAAATGGAGAGAGATGAGAAGTATCAATTATCAGTTTTTTTGTTGCAACACCTTAGTTGTTCATTGAGTGCTTTCTCATATGTGTCTTGACCTTGGGTCTTCAGCAGACCGAGTAACCTTTTGCTCAAGCCAGCGACCTTGGGTCCAAGCTGGTGAGCTTTGCTTACACTAGATGAGCCCACACTCAAGTTGGCAACCTCAGGGTCTCAAACCTGGGTTCTCTGCATCCCAGTCTGATGCTCTATCCACTGCGCCACTGCCTGGTCAGGCTGTTTGGTTCTTTTTTATTGTTTCAATATCCTTGGTGAAGTAATCGTTTGGTTCAGTTCATATAATTGTATTTTGATCTCTCTAAATTGTCTTTCTAAGCTTTCTTGTATTTCACTGAGTATTGTTAGGAGTTCAATTTTGAATTCTCTGTCATTTAACTCCAAGATTTCCAAGTAATTAATTTTTTTCTAGAGATTTTTATCATCTATCTGAGCTACATCTTTTTTATATCCATGATATTTGATTTCTTTTTCCTTAATGGCATTTGAGAGTGGTATTTTTAATAACACTAATAAGAGATAATTGAAAAAATAAAATAAAAATTGAAAAAATAGTGAAAAAAAATGAAAATTTTATAATGATAAGTGGAACAAAAACTACAGATATCAAGGAGCAAGAACTGAGGAAAAATGACAAAAGAGAGAAAAAATGATGTCAAAAACAAGCAAAATGTCACACAAAAAAAGTATGAGTCCAAAATATACTAATTTGATGATAAATGATGATTGAATGAGAGAAAAGAAAAAAGAGAAAGGAGAAGACACAGGAAGAGAAAAGAAGGAGAGAGAGAAACAACAACAACAACAACAACAAAGTAAAGGTTTTTGAAATAAAACTCTCAAAACAACAAGAATAAAAAATGTAACAACTATGAATAATGAAGTTCAAAAGGAAAAGGAAAAAGGAAAGATGATAAAATGACCAAAATAAAAAAGAAAGTTATAAAAATGTAATTTTTTCCTGGTTTTGAGAGATAACTTCTTTCTTTTTTTTTGGCAGGTGTTGCTGTACTACAAGTTTTGCCCCTATGGGGCTTTTAGGCAGAAGTCTTCTGGTTTGTTGCTGTGGAAATGATGTATGTTGGGTCTCAGTCCCATTGGTAGGTGGGGCTTGTTAGGGCTTTAAGGCTCTAACCGTGGCAGTCTCAGTTTTCCAAGTGTCTCTGCCCACATCTCTCCCACCTGAGCTAGCAGTCTAGGGACTTTGTTGTTAGGTTCGCCCTAGTCACTGTCTGCAAAGCAAGAGGCTCTAAGAGCAGCCTGGTCCTTCCTCCAGCACCACTCAAAGCACAGTTCTGGGTAAGGCAGCGGCAACCAGAGCCTCCAGCAAGAACAGGCAGGGCTGGGAGCCGATTGTAGATCAAGCGCCTTCTGTGGGCCTGCAGGCTGGTCTAGCACACCTCAGCGTGCTACAGGTCTAATCTTCACAAGCTTTTCTCTCAAGCACTATTGGGTAGCCCACAGTAAGCCATGTGTGTATACAGTTCCCACGACTCCAAGAATGCACAGAGGCCTGCACCCACCCACTCAGGTGCTCAGTGCCTGTTATCTCAGTCAAAGCCAGGAATGCACTCAGAAGACTGCATTGGCCCATGGAGGTGCCCAGCCCTAGCAGTCTCAGGCCAAGAATTTTGGCCCATGTACCTGCCCTGCGCTGGTGATTGTGGAGCTGGCAATGCACAAAGATGCTGACAACAGCCCACACAGTTGCTTATCGCTGATAATCTTGGGCTAAGCCTCCAGCCCATGCACTCACATGCATGTGCCCATGCCGGTAATGCTAGGTAGAGCCACTCGCACACAGCTGGTGATCATGGAGCTGGGAATGTACAAAGATGCTGGCACAGGCTCACGCAGGCTCCCTGCACTGGTAATTTTAGGTGGAGCTTGCCACCTGTGTGCACGCCCTACATCTGTGATCTCCAGCAGAGCTGATGTATTTTTTCTTCTGTTTGAGCACCTACCATTACTCAGCTCCTTTCCTTCTAACTCAGGTTCTCCACCTCTCTCAACTCCAAACAAAAGTACCCCTTCCTCAGATCAGTGAGCAAAGTGAAATACCCCTTTCTCTGTTTTATTTCCTTCAGAGTGGATTATATATTCAGTCACCTTTTTGCCCAGTCATACCTTTGTCTGGTGTATATATGTTTCAGGTGCTCCTGAGATTTTTTCTCTGTGTTTAATTGTTGAATATGTTGAAATTTCAAGGGGAGAGATCGTGAGTGTCCCTCTCAGTGCCATTATTCTGACGTCACTCTTAAGTTGGTTGAATTTTGCACTTTAAGCTTATATCCTGCCCCCCTCTTATGATTGCTAATTAGTTCCAGGAATTTTTTTCATCAATTCTTTCAGATTTTCTAAATAGAGAATCATGTCTTATGCAACCAAAGAGAGTTTTCTTTTTCCCTAACCAATCTGTATATATTTTTATTTCATGTTCTTGTCTTATTTTATTAGCTAGAACTTCCAGTATGATGTTGAAAAGAAGTGGTGAGAGGTAACATATTTGCTTTGTGCCTGATTTTAGAGGCAAAGCTTTAAGTTTCTCTCCATTATACCATGTTAGCTGTAGGATTTTTTTAGATACCTTCTGCCAAATTGAGGTAGTTCCTTCTTATTTTTAGTTTACTAAGAGGTTTTTTTTTTATCATAAATGAGTATTAAATTTTATCAAATGCCTTTTCTGCATATAGTCATACAACCATGCAATTTTTTTAGCTTGTTTATATAATGGAGTAAACTAATTGATTTTCAAATGTTGAACTAGACTTGTTTACATGAGATTAATCCCAGTTGGTCATGGCATACATGTGTATTTTTATACATTGTCAGATTTGATTGGCTAATAGTTTGTAGAGGACTTTTGTATCTATATTCATGGGAGTTATTGGTCTGTAGATTTCTTGTAATGTCTTTGCCTGATATTGGTATTAAAGTAGCATTGGCTTCATAGAATGAATTAAGAAGTAGTCTTTTGCTTCTATTCACTGAAAGAGATTATGAAGAATCAATATAATTTCTTTGTAATTGTTTGACAAAATTTTTCAGTGAATCTATCTAGGTCTGATGCTTTCTGTTTTGGAAGATTTTTAATTGTTAATCAATTTTTAAAATAAACATAAGTCTGTTCAAGTTGTCTAGTTCTTCTTGTGTGAATATGGCAACAGTGTCTTTTAAGAAATTTGTACATTTTATTTAGAACTCCATGCCTGGTTCATAATCTTAGTGGAAAATATGTTTCTCACCATTAGGTATGATATTAGCTGTAGACATCTTTATTTTTTAACTGGCTGGGAATTCCTGGGTTTCTGACATTAATAATATCAGACCTTCATTGGAAGAATGGATTCTAGCTCTGTCATTAAATAGTTAAATTATCAATCACAAGTTATCCAGGTGCTCTGAGTCTGTTTCTTTTTCAGTTAAATTGAGAAGTAAATTCCTATTTTACAGAGAGACTGTAAGAACAAAATGAGATGACATACATGGGGATTTACAGGAAACATTTCTAACCCATATTAAGTACCCAACAAATGTGAGTCAAACAATAGAGGGTGCACAAAAACAATTTAAAAAATTTTCCTCCAGTTCAGACAAACATAAAATAAAAATTTTTTAGGTTGGTGATGTTTCCAATGATATCACTTACAAAGTATATTTGTTTAACTGATAAAAATTAGGCCAAGTAAGAACCACAGCTTTTTGGGGAAAGAACAATAGAATTGAAATGTAACCTTCTATTATTGCTCTTTTGCACTCCCTTCTTTTATCAAATCAAGGTACCCTTCTGAAGACCTACTAAAATGAGTTGACTTAATTTCAACAGTACTTTGAGATAATTGAATGGTGGTTAAAGGAGAGAAGATTACTATCAGCTAATCTCTCACCTGTAGATAAAAATTTGTTTTCAAGGACAAAAGAGAACAGAAAATAACATGTGTCTAGTAATACATTCAGTAACAGAACAGTTTATAATTCACATTTAAAAAACTTGAATAAGCAGATTTAAGTAATTCTACACATTGGTGGAATCATAAGATGGAATTGGCTGATGCAGAGTTTCAGAAATGTCTCTATTGATATTAAATTGGTATAGATTTTACTAAATAGAATCATGATAGTCCTGAGTCTGCATATTCTGACTGGGTAAAATGAGGCCTATTCAATGTTGAGAAAGCTCATGTTTTTTGTTTTTTTAATTTTATTTATTGTTTTTTTTTACAGAGCAGGGTGTGGAGTGAGAAATACCAACTCATAGTTGCTTCACTTTAGTTGTCTATTGTTTGCTTATCATATTTGCCTTGACCGGGCAAGGTTTCAAACAGTGACCTCAGCATTTCAGGTTGATGCTCTAGCCCCTGCACCACCCCAGGGCAGGCACAGAAAGTTCATGTTGATGAAGGAAAATTCTCAGAAGAAATGGACAAATAAAGAGAAAGATAAAATTAATTATGTCTGTATTTTCTGTTTGGGAACATTAGTCAAACTACTATGCATTATATTTCCCAGAGCCTTTGATCATATAAGAAATTTTAAAACTCTAGCTTTTTGCAATTAATCAAATATACTGAGAAATATAAGATTTTATCTCTTAAGGCAAAAGGGAAACTATAAAGGGAGGTACAAAAATAGTTTGTAAACATCTATCTTGGAGAATTGTAGTTAAGTGGTGTCAGTCTTAATTCTGGAAACAGGAATTATTTGCTAGCATGCCTGATAGCCCATGAGAATAAAATAAGAGATCTAGAGTAAAACACAAACACTATATTTAAGGAAACTGTATCTTGATAAGCTTTAATCAGTTCTACTGTACATTGCTCATGTTCCCTGATTAAAAATCATTGATTCAGAGACTTACAATTTAAAATGAAATCTGGCTATATGCCACTAATGAATAGTCTCCAATTTCCTACTAAATACCCATGAATAGAGAAACATATGAAGTCCCAGAAGAATATAAACTTGAGATTGACTGATAAGCTACCAGAATCTGTAAGAAATTAACTTGGAGAAAACTAAATTAAGGCAATAAAAATATTTATGCAAAAGAGAGAGCAGTAAAACTATTTATAAAAACCTTCCCCCTCTCTGCACTTTTCCTCTCCCTTGCCAGACGTACTTAAACACTCAGCTTCTGTTTCTATTTGTGCTGTATTTAGCAGGATGTGACTTCATGTTTACAGGATGTGGACAACATTATTTTGTAGTCTCCAGTGCTGATACATATATTCTACCAACTGTATATTTCTCTGGTCATTTCAGTATGTTTTAAGACAGAAAGTGGCTTAGAAACTTTTTTATTCAAGGTGTCATTATTCTAAAAAATGTCTCAATTTTTAAAAATTTCTTTTTATATAACTTAATAAGCTGTTTACCATGATCACCATCATTTACTTCTCATTTTTATGATGACCTATTGTTTAGAATACTTTTGCATTTCTTTTTCTTTTATGTCATAGTTTACTTCACTAGCCTGCTGTTTCTCAGGATGGTTTTTTTCCTCTTTGTGTGAATCAGTATGTAACCAGTTTTAATTTGCTTAGTGAGCCATTTTTAATCAAATAAGTAAAATACATTCTCTGTTAGGTTATTAATTGCAACCTTCCCAATTTGCTTTTCTTTTCTTTCTTAAGATGCAAAGGTAATTTAAATAGGCAAGTGATTTTCTACTTACACTTCAGCATTGAAGAAAAATCAGATGTATCTCTGTGTTATTTGGGGGTACTTAAACCTCCACTTTTTAAAAAATTAGATTGATTTTAATGAGAGGAAGGGAGAGAGCAAGAGAGAGAGAGAGAGAGAGAGAGAGAGAGAGAGAGAGGTCAATCTGTTTTTATATGTGCCCTGACAGGGAATCAAACCAGCAACCTATGTGCTTCGGGTCAATGCACCAACCAACTGAGCTATCCAGTCGGGGCAGACTTCCACTTTTAGCTGCAGCTCTGTCGTTAACATTGCGTGGCATTAACTTTCCTTTGTTTTTCAACAAAATGAGGTTGTTGAAACAAATAATAGTTTCCTCCTTTAAAAATGCCTAATTTTTAGTAGCAAAGATTAAATATGCTAGATTTTGTCTCAAGCAAATAAAAATAAATTGAACATAGTTTCTGTTTAGGATAGTAGAAAACAAAGGTTAAGAATGGAGGAATTAAACATACTATGTAAGAAGTAACTTTATACAAACCAGCATTTCACTGGAATATCATAGAATGTGGCCATTGGGAAAACCACTATTCTGAAAGCCCATGACCTTTAAAGGATAAAAGGGGAAAGAATAGCATTCAGACAAACATAATACATCAGCACTTCTCAGGTTCTTATGAATACAGGTTTTCATTTTCCCTAAGAGCCCTTAAAATCTTTGCAGCAGAAGATATTTGATTAGTCATAAAAGCATTTCACAACTCACAGAGCTTATCTAAGGGGACAGAGAGTCTAAGTGGAATTAAACCTAGGTCAGAAGCTAGAACTTGTCATAAGATGCTTTTAGAACTTAACACATTATACATTGATACATTGCATATGGCAAGTGAGGGTGAACTGGAAATTCTAGCAAGCCAGACTTTCTGTATATAAACATACTTTTCCTTGCAGGAAAGAGGAAAATATAAAAAAATAACATTGAAGAAAGGTTCTTTTGCTGAGAAAAAAAATTATAGTTATTTTAAAATATTTTTGTGATGAAAAGAACATTAAGATACACAATATCTTTCTTTAGTTATAACAGTTTTTTTTCTATTACACTCATAAAATATTCTGAGGCTCAATCCACTGATTTCATGGGTTACATAAAAAGAAAGATTTGCTAGAATATATTCAAATCTTTACCAAAATCTGAGTATCAGGCCTGAATCTGGATAACATAAAAGGTATACATTAGTTTATTAAACAAAGATACACAAAGAAGCAAAAACAAAATTATGTACTGACATAATGTGCAGGTCAAGAAAAAGATATTTGTCATCAGTGCCTTATGTTAATGAAAATGAGTAGTTGAGGGCTCCTGCGTGCATCTGATACCTTGAGGTCTCACTGAGGATGCAGCTGCTGGCTCTATATATAGACTTAATTCTGATGCAGAGAGAATAAAAGCATACATACCAGAGTAATGAGATTACTGAGATAGCTCTCAAATAGAGACAGCTGAGCCAAATCAATAAATGCATTTTTCTTCCCCTTAAAATGGCCGAACTCATTAGAAAGGCCAATATGTTTCATGGGTTAGACCTCTGGAACTTGGTGACTCTGTGTCAAACTCCCTTTAGCATTTTGCAAATTAAAATTTTAAATGCAAAGATGATTTTAATATATGACTACACCATCAAAATGACAATTTTCTTGAGATAAGCATTCTTATTTTTGATTTTTAAATTTTTTTATGCATTTTGGGTGTGTGGATAGTGCCAGTTTTTAAAGTAGCACACTGTGAAAGGGGACCACGTGGTACAAGGGAAAGTGTAGATACATCTAAGGGATGCATACTCAGGGCTAGAATCCTAGGCACTCTGTGCATTAGCTATACAACCTTTGTAAATTAACTGAACTACAAATTAAAACAAACATTTTCTCCTCTGTAAAATGATACATTGGGAGAAGACAAAAATCTAGAAGTAATTTAAATTTTAAGAAAATGATGCTGTGGATAAGTATTAAACTACAGTGGTAAGACTTGCAAGATTGTATTTAAAAATAGAGTACTTAATAATAAAGGATTGCTTAAATAATACATAATATGTCTACACGAGCATTATTTTGTAACCATTTAATAGAAAGAGACTCAAGGTATATTACATAGTTAAAACACAGAATACACCTAATATGTACAGTTTCTGTATTATGGTGCCATTGTGTGTATATATACACACTCTGTATTTATAAAACACGCAATATTGGTATACATTCATACATATCATGTGTAGGAAAGAACATTTACTCAATGTGGACAGCAGTAAGTAGTGTGATTATGGATGCATCTTTTTTTTCTCTGTGTTGCTTCTATGTATTACTAAGTTTTCTATTAATATAATAAACAGTACTGGTTATATAAAGAATAAAATTAAGCAATAATATTTTATAAAATAGCAAAAATTATCAAAACTTTCTTCAACTGAACAAAGGAATGTCATACCACATAAACTGGAATCATAAATCACTTATGCAGACATTGAGCTTGCCTTCAGAGAAATCCTGAAACACATGCTACAACGCCCGTGTGATAAGAGGTCTGTCAAACCATAGAGGAGGGCAGCAGACTCAGAAAGAAACATGAGTAAGGTGTCAGTGTTAAGGTGGCCAACATCATGGTGCCTGACTGAGCCCAATGTGTTTTGTGAAATTCTACCCCCAAGATTACTAGTGTAATTACTAGTCTCCCTGGGACTTAGGCACATGAGACTACACACTAACCAGCCTTATTTTCATATAGAAAAAAAACAACTGAAGCTAATATTTAACTTCTACTTTGAATTTTATCATACAGTTGATATACCTCATTTGACTTCACTGGGTCTGAATGTCAAAAAATTTTTGTGTTTACCAACAAGATAAAAGAGTTTATTATTTTGAGTGTCCTTAAGAGATGCAATGCCTCTGATCACAGTTTTAAAAAAAGAACTTTTGTTGATTCCAAGATGGCAGCGGAGTAGGCAGACAAACTGCCACCTCGTGGGACCAAACTGAATTACAAATTAATTTAAGAACAATCATCATGAAAAATCAACTTTGAACTAAAAGAACAGGACTCAAAAACCAAGGGGCACAGAAGAAAACACACCGAGCCTGGTAGGAAGTGTGGGGATGCAGTGGGGGCTCTGCTGCTCCCAGGAGTGAGTGTCGGTTGAGGGTCCAGAGGGTTTCTCATTATGGGAAGATAAACCCTGAGAGGCATGAATCCTCAGTCCCAGGAGCAGAGCCCCAACCTAGAAACCCAGAGACTAGAGGAGACAGCCTGACAGCATTGAGTGGAGAGAAGAGTGGGATTTCTGTCTGTGGGCAACGACTGGTGAAGAAGTTGCAGCCTTAAAAGGCCAGTGCAGAAAATATCACTCACAGCCACTTGCCTGGGGCTCTGGGGATGAGCAGGGCTGAGAGGATTGGTCTTGCATGAGGAGAGTGGAGAGATTGAGGCACAGGGACACAAACAGTGATAGGGAGGATACCTGAGCTGAGTCATTCTCCAGTGTCAAGGCGGCCAGAGCTAGGAGGAGGGTTGGTCCCTCTGTCTAGCACAAGCCTAGTGTGGTACCAGTTGATCCACCTTCAAAAAACTTTTCCAACTCCAATCAGCATGAAAGGCTTCCCAGAAAAGAGGAGGTAAAAGGGAGGGGCAGTGACTCGGGTTTCTGGGGAGACCTGACATACACTTCCCTTTTCTGACACAGACCAGACCTTCTGGTTCTCAAAGGTCACACCCACCACATTCCTAGATAGAGTTTCAACTGGAGCCAAAGAGCAAGATAGGCCCACTAACCCCATCCTAAATACAGAAGTTCCCTGCTGGGCTCAGCAAACAAATAGCAGAAAATTAAGACTTTTAAGTGGCTTTACTAGTTAAGAGAATTAAAATCTGAGCAACCAGCAGAGGCTGAGGGATAAAGACATGGAGGAGGACACATATTCCATATACCAACCTCAGACTCATAACCCCAACAAGCTTACAAATCGCACACAGAAAAAATTGGAAACCAGAGAAATGTAATCTATATGAATCAACAAGAGAAATCCCTAGAAAAAGAACAATGAGATGGAAGTAACCAAATTACCAGATGCAGAGTTTAAAATAATGATTCTTAGGATGCTTAAAGATCTCAGAGCTGGGGGAGAAAAAGATAGCAGCGGATTAGGCGGACGCACAGACACCCAGCTCTCACCACCAAACTGGAATACAAATCAATTTAGGAAAAATCAGCATGAAAAACCAACTCTGAACTGCAAGAACAGCTCTCAAAAACCTAGGAGCAAAGAAGAAGCCACAACAAACCTGGTAGGGAGCGCCTGAATCTCCCCTGTTTACAGGAACGGAGGGGAGGGGTGAGGCTGAGAGCCCAGAGGGGATCTCACACAAGGGAAAAGAGCAGAAACTGCTGCTCACAGCCACTTGCCTGGCGATCAGAGAGCAAGCTGTGTTGAAAAGACCAGTTTATCTCCCAAATGGAAAGGAAAGAGAGAGGGACAGACTGTGAGGGGCTAAGAAATGAAGGAGACGACCTAAAAAAGCTGACTCATCCATGCTGGAGGCAGCCATAGCTGGGGGGGAGGGGGACTGAACCTTTCACAAAACAGAGCTGAATTGCTTCCGGATCAGAGATCTCCGGTCAACTATCCAGCTCCAATCAGTGCAACAAGACACAGCTGAAAACAAGAAGTGGGGAGGAGGGGCAGTAACTCATGTCTCCATGAAGATCTGAGATACACCTCCCCCTACTGAAGCTGAGAAAACAACCTGCCCCCAGTGAGATTAGTTGACTAAAGAGGCCTTCAGAGTCTCAGGTTACACTCATCACATTCCTGGATACAGTTTCAAGGAAGCCCCCTGCTGAGATCATTAAAAAGACTATCACCTGTTAAGAAAACAAACAAATCAAGACTTCAAAGCTGCCCAGATCTGAAAGTGGATTACAGATAACAGCTGATACCAACCCAAGAAGACCTAGAAATAACACAACTGAAAACTGGAGGCAGACAACACCAAGCCTAGACTCAACCAACCCTACAAATAAAACACCCCAAAACAGACAATGAGAAGACAAAGAAGTGCAATCCAAATGAAACCACAAAAGAAACCTTCAGGAGATGAATTGAGTGATATTGAAATAATCAAACTTCCAGATGTGGAGTTCAAAATAATGATTGTAAGGATGCTTAGGGATCTTAGAACAACAATGGATGGTCATTATGAACACCTAAATAAAGAAATAGCAAGTATAAAAAAGAATCAGACGGAGATGACAAATACAATATCAGAAATAAAGACCACAATGGAAGGAATTAAAAACAGGATAGATAGAGCTAAGGATCGAATCAACGAGTTGGAGGACAACTGGAATGAAGGCATGAAAGCAGAGAAGAGAAAAGAGACTCAAAAAGTCAGAGGAAACTCTTAGAGAGCTCTGTGAAAACATGAAGAGAAATAACATCCACATCATAGGGGTTCCTGAAGAAGAAGAAAAAGAACAAGGGATAGAGACTTTGTTCAATCATATCATAGCTGAAAATTTCCTAAATTAATGCAGGAGAAACTCTCACAAGTCCAAGAAGCACAGAGGACTCCATTAAAGAGAAACCCAAAGAAACCTCCACCAAGACACATCATAATTAAAATATCAAACCTAAGCGATAGAGAAAATATTAAAAGCTGCAAGAGAAAAAAAAGCTATCATCTACAAAGGAGCCCCCATAAGGATGACATCCGACTTCTCAACAGAAACACTTGAGGCCAGAAGGGAATGGCAAGAAATATTCAAAGTAATGCAGAACAAGAACCTACAACCAAGACTACTTTCTCCAGCAAGGCTATCATTTAAAATTGAAGGAGAAATAAAGAGCTTCCCAGACAAAAAACAACTCAAGGAATTCATTACAACCAAACCAATGCTGCAGGAAATGTTAAGGGGCCTGTTGTAAACAGATCAAAGTGGGAAAAGAATATAACAAAAAAGGAATACAGCTTTAAAGAATAAAATGGCAATAAACAACTACATATCAATAATAACCTTAAATGTAAATGGATTAAATGATCCAATCAAAAGACATAGGGTAGCTGCATGGATAAGAAAACAGGACCTGTACATATGCTGTCTACAAGAGACACACCTTAGAACAAAAGATACACATAGATTGAAGGTAAAAGGATGGAAAAAAACATTTCATGCAAATGGAAATGAAAAAAAAAGCTGGGGTAGCAATACGTATATCAGACAAATTAGACTTTAAAACAAAGGATATAGTAAGAGATAAAGAAGGCCACTATATAATGATAAAGGGAGTAATCCAACAGGAAGATATAACTATTATAAATATCTATGCACCTAATATAGGAGCACCCAAATATATAAAGCAGACTTTGATGGATTTAAAGGGCAAGATCAACAGCAATACTATAATAGTAGGGGATTTCAATACCCCACTAACATCATCACTAGATAGATCCTCAAGAAAGAAAATTAACAAAGAAACAGCAGACTTAAAGGACACACTAGATCAACTCAATTTAATAGATATCTTCAGAACCTTTCACCTTAAAGCAGCAGAATATACATTCTTTTCAAGTGCTCATGGTACATTCTCTAGGAAAGACCACATTTTAGGGCACAAAAGTGCTCTTAACAAATTTAAGAAGACTGAAATCATATCAAGCACTTTCTCTGATCACAACAGCATGAAACTAGAAATGAACCACAACAGAAAAGCTCAAAAATTCTCAAACACATGGAAACTAAATAGCAGGTTGTTAAATAATGAATGGATTAAGAATGAGATCAAAGAAGAAATAAAAAAATTCCTAGAAATGAATGACAATGAGCATAAACAACTCAAAATTTATGGGACGCAGCAAAAGCAGTACTGAGAGGGAAGTTCATAGCACTACAGTCACACTTTCAGAAGCTAGAAAAAGCTCAAATAAACAACTTAACCCTGCATCTAAAAGAACTAGGAAAAGAACAGCAAGTAAAGCCCAAATGTAGTAGAAGGAATGAAATAATAAAGGTCAGAGCAGAAATAAATGACATAGAGGCTAAAGAAACAATACAGAGGATCAATGAAGCTAGGAGCTGGTTCTTTGAAAAGGTAAACAAGATTGATGAACCTTTAACTAGACTCACCAAGAAAAAGAGAGAGAGAATTCAAAGAAATAAAATTAGAAATGAGAGAGGAGAAATAACAACTGACACAACAGAAATACAAAATATTGTAAGGAAATACTATGAAGAGCTGTATGCCAAAAAACTAGACAACCTAGATGAAATGGACAAATTCCTTGAAACATACAATCTTCCAAAAATCAATCTGGAAGAATCAGAAAACCTAAACAGACCGATTACACCAAATGAGATCTAAAGAGTTATCAAAAACCTCCCAACAAAGAAAAGTCCAGGGCCCGATGGCTTCACAATGGAATTCTACCAAATATTCAAAGAAGAACTAACTCCTATCCTTCTCAAACTATTTCAAAAAATTCAAGAGGAATGAAGACTTCCAAGCTCCTTTTATGAGGTGAGCATAATTCTGATTCCAAAACCAGGCAAAGACAGCACAAAGAAAAAAAAATTAAAGGCCAATATCTCTGATGAATATAGATGCTAAAATCCTCAACAAAATATTAGCAAACCAGATCCAACAATATATGGAAAAAATCATACACATGATCAAGTGGGATTTATTCTGGGGAGGCAAGGCTGGTACAATATTCATAAATCAATCAATGTGATTCATCACATAAACAAAAAGAAGGAGAAAAACCATATGATAATTTCAATAGATGCAGAAAAAGCATTTGATAAAATCCAGCACCTATTCATGATCAACACTCTCAGCAAAGTGGGAATACAGGGAACATACCTCAACATGATAAAAGCCATCTATGAGAAACCCATAGCCAACATCATATTCAATGGGAAAAAATTAAAAGCAATCCCCTTAAGATCAGGAACAAGGCAGGAGTTCAGCACTCTTATTTAACATAGTCCTGGAAGTCCTAGCCACAGCAATCAGCAAGAAGAAGAAATAAAAGGCATTCAAGTTGGAAAAGAAGAAGTAAAACTATCATTATTTGCAGATGATATGATATTGTATATAGAAAACCCTAAAGTCTCAATCAAAAAACTACTGGACCTGATAAATGAATTCAGCAAAGTGTCAGGATGTAAAATCAATACTCAGTAATCAGAGGCATTTTTATATGCCAACAATGAACAGTCAGAAAGAGAAATTAAGGAAACAATCCCCTTCACTATTACAACCAAAAAAATTAAGTACCTAGGAGTAAACTTAACCAAGGAGACTAAAGACTTGTACTCAGAAAATTACAAAGCATTGATAAAAGAAATCAAGGAAGATACAAACAAGTGGAAGCATATATGATGCTCATGGTTAGGAAGAATAAACATCATTTAAACGTCTATATTACCCAAAGCAATCTATAAATTCAATGCAATACCAATTAAAATACCAATGACATACTTCAAAGATATAGACCATATATTCCAAAAATTTATATGGAACCGAAAAAGAACACGAATAGCTTCAGCAATCTTAAAAAAGAAAAATAAAGTGGGAGGTATTACACTTCCTGATATCAAGTTATACTACAAGGCCATTGTATTCAAAATAGCCTGGTACTGGCATAAGAACAGGCATATAGATCAATGGAACAGAACAGATAACCCAGAAATAAACCCACATTTCTATGGACAACTGATATTTGACAAAGGAGGTAAGGAAATACAATGGAGTAAAGACAGCCTCTTTAACAAATTGTGTTGGGAAAATTGGACAGCTACCTGCAAAAAAATGAAACTAGATCACCAGCTTACACCACTCACAGAAATAAACTCAAAATGGATAAAAGACTTAAATGTAGGCCGTGAAACCATAAGCATCTTAGAAGGAAACATAGGCAGTAAGCTCTCTGACATCTCTCAGAGCAATATATTTGCTGTTTTATCTCCACGGGCAAGGGAAATAAAAGACAGGATAAACAAATGGAACTATATCAAACTAAAAAGCTTTTGCACAGCTAAAGACAACAAGAACAGAATAAAAAAACAAACTACACAATGGGAGAACATATTTGACAATATGTCTGATAAGGGGTTAATAACCAAAATTTATAAAGAACTTGTAAATCTCAACACCAGGAAGACAAACAATCCAATCCAAAAATGGGCAAAAGAAATGAATAGACACTTCTCCAAAGAGGACATACAGATGGCCAATAGGCATATGAAAAAATGCTCAACATCACTAATCATTAGAGAAATGCAAATTAAAACCACAATGAGATATCACCTCACACCAGCCAGAATGGCGCTCATCCACAAAACAACACAGAATAAATGCTGGTGAGGATGTGGAGAAAAGGGAATCCTCCTGCACTGCTGGTGGGAACGCAGACTGGTGGGAACGCAGCCACTGTGGAAAACAGTATGGAGATTCTTCAAAAAACTGAAAATTGAACTGCCTTTTGACCCAGCTATCCCAGTTTTAGGAATGTACCCCAAGGACACCATAGAACGGCTCCAAAAGGAGAAATGTACCCGCATGTTTGTGTCAGCATTATTCACAATAGTGAAGATCTGGAAACAGCCCAAGTGTTCGTCAGAGGACGAGTGGATTAAAAAGCTTTGGTACATATTTACTATGGAATACTACTCAGCATAAGAAATGATGACATCGGATCATTTTCAACAACATGGATGGACCTTGATAACATTATACTAGTGAAATAAGTAAATCAGAAAAAAAACTAAGAACTATATGAATCCATACATAGAAGGGACATAAAAAATGAGACTCAGAGACATGAACAAGAATGTGATGGCAGCAGTGGTGGGGGGTTGGGGAGGGGGGATGGGGTGAAGAAGGAGTGAGGGGTTGGCGGAGGGGAGGGGCACAAAGAAAACCAGATAGAAGGTGATAGAAGACAATTTTACTTTGTGGGAGGGGTATAGAGCACAATCAAATGTCAAAATAATCTAGAGATGTTTTCTCTCAACATATGTACCCTGACTTATCAATGTCACTGCATTAAATTTAATAACTAAATTTAAAAAAAAGATCTCAGAGTTACAATGGATATACTTAATGAACCCTTTAAGAAATTGTAAGCATCAAAAAAGACATTGAAATCATAAAAAGAATAAGTCAGAAATGACAATTACATTATCAGAAATGAAGACTACACTAGAAGGAATTAACAGCAGGCTAGATGAAGCAGAAGACTGAATCAGTGAATTAGAGGACAAGATAAATAAAAACACAGAAACAAAGCAGCAAAAACAAAAAGAGGCTCAAAAATTCTGAGGAAACTATAAGACAACTCTGTGACAATATGAAGAGAAATAACATCTGTATCATAGGGGTTCCTGAAGGAGAAGAGAAAGAACAAGGGATAGAGAATCTGTTTGGACAAGTCATAGCTGAAAGCTTTTCTAAATTGATGAAGGAAAAAGTCACACAAGTTCAAGAAGCACAGAGAGTCCTGGTAAAGAGAAACCCAATGAGGCCTACATCAAGACACATCATAATTAAAATACCAAAGTTAAGAGATAAAAAAAAATACTAAAAGCAGTAAGAGAAAAGAAATCCATTACATAAGAGAGGAACCTCCATAAGGATGACATCTGACTTTTCAACAGAAACACTTGAGGCCAGAAGGGAATGGCAAGAAATATTCAAAGTAATGCAAAACAGGAGCCTATAACCAAGACTTCTTTATTCAACAAGACTATTGTTTAAAATTGAAGGAGAAATAAAAAGCTTTCCAGACCAAAAAACAAAACAAAACAACAACAACAACAACAAAAAAACAAAACACTCAAGGAATTCATTACAACCAAACCAGTACTGCAGGAAATGATAAGGCGCTTGCTGTAAAAAGAGCAAAGAAAAAAAAATGGAGAAGAAGATGATTATAGATTTAAAGGAAACAATGACAATAAAAAACTATATATCAATAATAACTTTAAATGTAAATGGATCAAAGCTTCAATCAAAAGACATAGGGTAGCTGCATGGATAAAAAAAACAGAACCTGTACATATGCTGTCTACATGAGACCCACCTCAGGACAAAAGATACATATAGACTGAGAGTAAAGGGATGGAAAAAAACATTTCCTGCAAATGGAAAGGAAAAATAAAGCTGGGTTAGCAATACTAATATCTGACAAAATAAACTTTAAAATAAAGGCTATAGTAAGAGATAAATAAGGTCACTACATAATGATAAAAGGAGCAATGCAACAAGAAGATATAACCATTATAAATATCTATGCACCTAACATAGGAGCACCTAAATATATAAAGCAGATTTTGATGGGCAAAAAGGGCAAGAACAACAGCAATACTATAATAATAGGACATCTTAATACCCCAGCAACATCAATGGATAGAACCTCCAGAGAGAAAATTAACAAAGAAACAGCAGCCTTAAAGGACACACTAGATCAACTGGATTTAATAGATATCTTCAGAATCTTTCACCCCAAAGCAGCAGAATATACATTCTTTTCAAGTGCTCATGGTATATTCTCTAAGATAGACTACATGTTAGGACACAAAACAAGTCTTAATAAATTTAAGAAGATTGCAGTCATATCAAACACCTTCTCTAATAACAATGGCATGAAACTAGAAATCAGCTACAATAGAAAAACAAAAACATTTAAACACTTGGAGACTAAATAGCATGCTATTAAATAATGAATGGGTAACAATGAGATCAAGGGGAAAATAAAAAACTTTCTTGAAACAAATGAAAATGAACACACAACAACTCAATTTATAAGACACAGCAAAAGCAGTACTGAGAGGGAAGTTCATAACATTACAGGCATAGCTTAAGAAGCAAGAAAAAGCTCAAATTAGCAACTTAACCCTGAACCTAAACAAACTAGAAAAAGAACAGTAAGTAAAGCCCAGAGGAAATAGAAGGAAGGAAATAATAAAGATCAGAGCAAAGATAAATGACATAGAGGCAAAAAAACAAAACCCCCCCCCCACACACAAAACACACACACACACACACACACACACACACACACACACAAATACAGAAGATCAATGAAACCTAGAGCTGGTTATTTCAAAAGGTAAACAAAATTGATGAACCTTCAACCAGACTCACCAAGAAAAAAAAAAGAGAGGTTTCAAATAAATAAAATTAGAAATGAGAGTGAAGAAGTAACAACTGGCACCACAGAAATTCAAAGGATTGTAAGAAAATACTATGAAGAACTATATGCTACAAAATGGAAAAACCTAGATGAAATAGATAAATTCCTTGAAAAATATAATCATTCAAAAATCAATCTGGAAGAATCAGAAAACCTAAATAGACCAATTACAACAAAAGAGATTGAAACAGCTATCAAAAAACTCCCAACAAACAAAAGTCCTGGGCCTGGTGGCTTCACAGGCAAATTTTATCAAATATTCAAAGAAGAACTAACTCCTATTTTTCTCAAGCTATTTCAAAAAATTCAAGAAGAGGAAAAACTTCCAAACTCCTTTTATGAGGTGAATATAATCCTCATTCCCAAACCAGGGTAAGACACTACAAAGAAAGAAAACTATAGAAAAATATCCCTGATGAACTTAGATGCTAAAATTCTCAACAAAATATTATCAAATTGAATCCAGCAATACATGGAAAAAATTATACATCATGATCAAGTGAGATTTATTCTGGGGAGGCAAGGCTGGTACAATATTTGCAAATCAATCAATGTGATTTATCACATAAACAATAGAAGGATAAAAACCACATGATAATATCAATAGATGCAGAAAAAGGCTTTAATAAAATTCAGCACCCATTTATGATCAAAACTCTCAGCAAAGTGGGAATACAGGGAACATACCTCAACATAATAAAGGGCATCTATGACAAACCCACAGCCAACATCAAACTCAATGGGTAAAAATTAAAAGCAATCCCCTTAAGATCAGGAAGAAAGCAGAGTGCCCCATTTCACCACTCTTATTCAACATAGTTCTGGAAGTCCTAGCCACAGCAATCAGACAAGAAGAAGAAATAAAAGACATCCAAATTGGAAAAGAAGAAGGAAAACTATCATTATTTGCAGATGAATTGATACTGTACATAGAAAACCCTAAAGTCTCAGTCAAAAAACTACTGGAATTAATAAATGAATTCAGCAAAGGGCAGCATATTGAATCAATATTCAGAAATCAGTGGCATTTATTTAAACTAACAATGAACTGTAGAAAGCGAAATTAAGGAAACAATCCCCTTTACTATTTCAACCAAAAAAATAAAGAACCTAGGAGTAAATTTAACCAAGAGATTAAAGACTTGTACTTGAAAAATTATAAAACATTGATAAAAGAAATAAAAAAAGATACAAATAAGTGGAAGCATATACTATGTTCATGGATAGGAAGAATAAACATCATTAAAATATCTATATTACTCAAAGCAATCTATAAATTCAGTGCAATTTCTATTAAAATACCAATGTCATACTTGAAAGATATAGAACAAATATTCCAAAAATTTATATGGAACCAAAAAAGAATACTAATAGCCTCAGCAATCTTGACAAAGGAAAATAAAGCAGGGGATATCACACTTCCTGATATCAAATTATACTACAAGGTCACTGTACTCAAAACAGCTTGGTACTGGCATAAGACCAGGCATAGAGATAAATGGGAGAGAACAGAGTACCCAGAAATAAACCCACACCTTTATGGTCAATTGATATTTGACAAAGGAGGTAAGAGCATAAAATGGAGTAAAGACAGTCTCTTTAACAAATGGTGCTGGGAAAATTGGACAAATACATGCAAAAGAATGAAACTAGACCACCAACTTACACAATTTACAAAAATAAACTCAAAATGGATAAAAGATTTGAGTGTAAGTCGTGAAACCATGATCATTTTGGAAGAAAACATAGGCAGTAAGCTTTCCAACGTCTCTCACAGAAATATATTTGCTGATTTAACTCCACAGGCAAGTGACATAAAGGACAGGATAAACAGATGGGACTATATCCAATTAAAAAGCTTTTTCTCAGTAAAAGACAGCATTAACAAAATAAAAAGACAACCCACACAATGGGAGAACATATTCGCCAACACATCTGATAAGGGGTTAATAACCAAAATCCATAAAAAACTTGCAAAACTCAACACCAAGAAAGTAAACAATCCAATCAAAAAATAGGCAAAAGAATGAATAGACACTGTATGTCCAAGGAGGACATACAGATGGCCAATAGGCAGATGAAAAAAATGTTCAACATCACTAATCATTAGAGAAATGCAAATTAAAACCACAGTGAGATACCACCTCACACCTGTCAGAATGGCGCTCATTAACAAAATAACACATAAGTGCTGGCGAGGGTGTGGAGAAAAGGGAACCCTCCTACACTGCTGGTGGGAATGCAGACTGGTGCAGCCACTGTGGGAAACAGTATGGAGATTCCTCAAAAAATTAAAAATGGAACTGCCTTTTGACCCAGCTACCTCACTTCTAGGAATATATTCTAAGAATAACAAATCTCTGATTAAAAAGAAGAAATACACCCCCATGTTTATTGCAGCTATGTTTACAATAGCCAAGATCTAGAAATGGCCCAAGTGTCCATCAGTGGATGAGTGGATTAAAAAGCAATGGTACATATACACAATGGAATACTATGCAGCCATGAAAAAGAAGGAAATCTTAGCCTTTGCGACAACATGGTTGGATCTGGAGTTTATTATGATAAGTAAAATAAGCCAGGCAGAGAAAGAAAAATATTATATGACCTCACTCATATGAGGAATCCAATGAACATTGTGAACTGAGCAATGGAAGAGAGGCAGAGAAGGGGTTAAAAGAGTCCAGAGGGAAAGAGGTCAGAGGGAAAAAGGATGAGAGGAGGGGATCAAAGAAAGGAAAGACATTAGGAAAGTATATACACATAACACACACAGTGAGAGGGCAGGATAATAAATCATGGAGGGAAGGGGGAAGGGGCTAAGGGGGTATTAGGAGAACACAGGGGTGGAGGGAGAATGGAATTATATTCGGGGGAACACTTGTAACTATGTAAACACAATAAATTTTAAAAAAAAATAGCTTTTTTTTTTTTTTTTTGTATTTTTCTGAAGCTGGAAACCGGGAGGCAGTCAGACAGACTCCCGCAGGCACCCGACCGGGATCCACCCGGCATGCCCACCAGGGGGCGATGCTCTGCCCATCCGGGGCTTCGCTCTGTCACGACCAGAGCCCCTCTAGCACCTGGGGCAGAGGCCAAAAAGCCATCCCCAGCGCCCGGGCCATCTTTGCTCCAATGGAGCCTTGGCTGCAGGAGGGGAAGAGAGAGACAGAGAAGAAGGAGAGGGGGAGGGGTGGAGAAGCAGATGGGCGCCTCTCCTGTGTGCCCTGGCTGGGAATCGAACCCAGGACTTCTGCATGCCAGGCCGACGCTCTACCACTGAGCCAACCGGTCAGGGTTAAAAAAATAACTTTTGTTTTCAAAATATGAAAGAAATTGGCTACAAAAACGTGACCTTTGAAGTTTTAAAAAATCACATTATCTAGCATTTTCATTGTTCTATATTTCCAGTCAGTTGAGTCTTCCAAAAGTCTTGTGAGGTAAGAAAGCACAGTGTTATTAATGTCATTTTTTGATGATGAAAATGAAATACCCAAGGTCAAATGACTTTCTTCAAAATCATGCATGGTGGTAAAATTGGGCTCAGCACACAGGACTTTTAATTCTCAGCCTTTATTGTTTTATCTCTATTAGGGGCACTATCTCTATTTTAAGGCACTTCTTTATAAGGATGATTTATATAATTTTTCTATTTAAAGATAGAGCATTAAAAGAGTATCTCCAATTATTTGGCTGGTCACAAGAGGTTGTGTGAAAAAAACCGTTTAGAGATTTCACCAGCCTCCATTGCCATTTGTGCTGAACCCTGCTTACCTCCTGAACCACAAACCACTGATCATTCATCTTCTGAGGCATTATGCAAAGCACAGTGGAATTTACACTATCCACAATCTTGCTGAAACAAAGATTCAAAATAACCAGAGGCTAAAAAAAGCCCTATAGTGGAGACTGATGATATAGTAATTTGGTATTTAGTAAAGTATTGTTTCTAGTTTAACACTTACAAGTATGGCCTGAGAGTTAAGGTAAAGTTGCTTCTCAGAAGAAGGAAAACAAAGCACATGTGAAAAGACGATGCATGGTGGATAATGAATAGAGCTGTGGAACATCTGGTACCTCTATCTGGATACAGAAAAACTAAAATTGTTTCTCAGACATTTGCCACATGGGAGAAGATGTAGTTTCCAGTTGCATAATTTAATATATATATTCATACAACTAAAAAAGAGAATAATATACTTTTCCACTCCCCAAACTTCAACTGTTTCAAAAATGCTGATTAATTTATCCCACAGGGAGACTGTTAGCCCAAGAAAACTCTAATGCTAATTTTATTATTTAATATAGCCATGCTATTAATTTATTAAATATGAAATTCATCTCTCTATGGCAATTAAAAATAGAAGTGGGTACCCATAAATTTTTTTCAGTCAAAAATAGCAGAGATTGCCTGACCAGGTGGTGTTGCAGTGGCTAGAGCATTGGCCTGGGATGCAGAGGACCCAGGTTTGAAACCCCGAGGTTGAAGGCTTGAGCACAGGGTCACTAGTTTGAGCATGGGGTGGCCAGCTTGAGCATGGGATCATAGCCATAACCATGCATAACCCCACGGTCTTAAAGTCAAGGTCTCTGGCTTGAGCTCAGGGTTGCTGGCTTGAGCTAGGGATCACTGGCTTGGCTGGAGCCCCCTGGTCAACGTAATATGAGAAAGCAAACTAAGATGCCACAACAAAGAATTGATGCTTCTAATCTCTCTCTTCTTGTCTGTCAGTCCCTGTTTGTCCTTCTCTCTCAAAAAAAAAATAGCAAAGACTTAAAAAAGTTAATTTATATTACCATATACAGAAGAGAGTTATATAAATGTAGAAAATATAAAAAATAATAAAGACATAATCCTACAACAAAATGTGTTAACATTTTGTGACCAAACTTAGAAGGTTTTAAATGGAGATTTGGGAATAAATGACCAATAAATCATAAGGAAATGCTGCTTTGCCCAGCTGTCCTCTATATACATTTATCTCCTTCCTGGATAGCATTTGACTAAGGATCCACTTGTTGAATTCCATGATCCTCCTTTTCTAGAGATAAGTCTAGTTCATACTTACTTAATTCTGATCTTTACCCTAAGAGCTAGGATGCTTTCTCCAGACTCCACAGTAGGGCTTTATTTTTTTTCTACACTTTTCTGAGGAAATTTCATGATTGCCATGGCTCGATTTCTCAACTAAATGATTATTTCTAATATTCTTTTACCACTGGTATTTCCTCTTAATTTAAGGCCCTTTATCCTACCACTTTTGAACAATATTCATTTGTATGTCTTACAATCATCTCAAATGTGACATGTCAGCAGAATTCATCCTCTGTTCCCTAGACACAGTATTTGCCTTGTATTCCCAATTTCAGTCAATTGCACAGCCATTCAGTTGGCTGCATATGCCAGAGCTCAGGAATATGTTTGAGATCTGCTTATTTATTTATTTATTTATTATTTTTAAAATATTTTTTAAAAATTTAATTACAGTTGACATACAATATATTAGTTTCAGGTGTATAACCCAGTAATCAGACATTTTATCAATATGACACATGAAGCGATCACTTCAATAAATCTAGTACCCATCTGAAACCATACATAGTTATTAGAATATTACTTGCTATATTTCCTATGCTGTAGTTTACACACCCATGACTATTCTGTAACAACTAATTTGTACTTCTTAGTCCCTTCACCTTTTCCCCCCCGGCTCATTACCACCTCCCATCTGGCAACTGTCAAAATGTTCTCTGTATCCATGAGTGTGTTTTGTTCTGCTTGTTTCTTTATTTTGTTTTTAGATTCAATTATTGATAGAAATGTATTTATTGTCATGCCGTTGTTCATATTTTTATCTTATTTTTCCTTCTTCTTCTTAAAGAAGACCTTTTAACATTTCATGTAATACTGGTTTGGTGGTGATGAACTCCTTTTGCTTTTTCTTGTCTGGGAAGCTCTTCATATGTCCTTTGATTTTAAATGATAGCTTTGCTGGGTGGAGTAATCTTGGTGTAGATCTTTGGTTTCTATCACTTTAAATATTTCTTGCTACATCAGTCTGCTTCTTTCTGTGCCCTCACTAGTATTGAACCAGCAATCTCTGCACTTCAGGATGATGCTCCAACCCAGTGGTAATCAACCTGGTCCCTACTGCCCACTAGTGGGTGTTCCAGCTTTCATAGTGATCGGTAGCGGAGCAACCAAAGCATAAATAAGAAGATAGATTTAACTATAATAAATTGTTTTATAAAGATTTATTCTGCCAAACTTAGTGAAAATCTGACATAAAGTACTTGGTAAGTAATTATTAGTATATGCTTTAACTTGCTATAACTCTGCTTTATACATTTTATAAAGTAAAGTTACTTTCCTATTTTATAAATCACCTTTACTGTGGAACTGGTGGGTGGTTGGAAAATTTTACTACTAACAGAGATACAAAAGTGGGCAGTAGGTATAAAAAGGTTGACTACTCCTGCAACCAAACGAGCTATCTGGCCAGAGCTCAGGTCCTTTTATATGCTGTTGAAGTTCTAATTCCTTGAGCATTTTCATAACCATTCTTTTGAACTCTATCTCATAGTTTGTTTACTTCCATTTACTTTAGCTCTTTTTTTTGGAGATTTCTCCTGTTCTTTCACGTGGGACATGGTTCTTTGTTTACATATTGGCTGCTTTCTTATATTTGTTTCTATGTATTAGGTAGAGCTTCTGTATCTCCTGAGATTAGTAGAGTAGCTTTATGCCTGGGACTTCCGCAGCTTTTAGCCACAATCCCTGCTGGCTTTTACAGACAGAGATTATAGGGACTTCTCTTCCTGGCTCTGGAATCCTGGGCTGAGGGGTCTGGTATGGGTCTGGGACCCCTTACTCCTCAGGTAAGATCTCTGAAGCTAAGATCTCCCTCCCATTTTATAAGCCACAAGTCTGGTTATTTTCCATCACCACAGAATTGACCCCCTTCACCCCCTTTGTCTACCCTCCACCCTCTTCCTTTCAGGTAACCAGTAATGAAGTTCTTTGTATTTATGAGTTTGTGTGTTTTCTTTTTCTTTCTTTCTTTCTTTCTTTCTTTCTTTCTTTCTTTCTTTCTTTCTTTCTTTCTTTCTTTCTTTCTTTCTTTCTTTCTTTCTTTCTTTCTCTCGTTCTTTCTTCCTTCCTTTCTTTCTTTTAGATTCAACCTATGAATGAAATCGTATGGTATTTGTTTTTCTCTTTCTGACTTATTTCAGTTAGCATTATATCTTTAAGGTCCACCCATGTTGTCACAAATGAATGTCAGATATTTTATACAAATGACTTTACTCAGTTCTTACATTGGTCCTGTAGGCAGACAGCTTACATAAATGAGGAAACTGAAAATTACAATGATTGTAAAATGGCTCAGAGACCATGGCCAGGGCTGGATTTGAGCTCAAGTCTGTCTGACTTTAAAAAATGTCCTTCTCACTACAACGGGGCTGCTTTGTTGTTGTTGAGCTTTAAACACATGTATCTAAAAACCTAGCTGTAAAAATGATAATATAATTAGGTTTGCCACTGTTCTGGTACCCAGCAAGGAACAGAATGAGTATAAAAACATCTGAGAAGTCAAGAGAGAGACTGCAAATCTTGGTGTGGTCCCCAAAGGCTCTCTGTTCTGGGCAAATTATTTTGTCTGATTTTTGTGCTTCTATTTAAACTTAGACAAACTTGACTTGGAAGAGCATGAACACACAAGACAGGGTATAAAAATGTGTTGTAGGATTGTGCACTTGAAGCCTGTAGAATTTTGTGAACCAGTGTCACCCCAATACAAACAAGTAAGTAAAAGTAGTGAACTACAAAATCCATTCCATTCCATTTGAGTACAGAAGTCTTAAGGTTTTTTTTGTTTTTTACTTTCAATATTCTTCTCAGAGAAATGTTGAAAATATATTTTTGTCAAGCAGAAAATTTTTAAAAATAGTAAGCAGGCATCCAAAACCTACAAATAATACAAAACTTTAAAAATATTGGCTGCCCTTTAGAGATAAAGAACTCATTGCATTTTGCCCCAAATTATGTTAAGCAGCATTTTATCATTAGATCTTGCTTGATCAATATGAGGCAACTGTCAGCACAGGCACATGCTAATTTTCCCTGGACAGAAAGAAAGCAGAACACACCAGTGTGTAATTTAAAACCTTCAGAGAGGTAGGAATTGTGGTTTCCACAATGCAAGGTCAGAAGGTCAGGCTGGTGATGGGGCTGTGTCTTCTGAAGACTATTACTGTGATTGCTAGGGCTTCACAGGATGCATTTAATGGAGAGCCAAGGACTCCCTGCTGTGGAGCAGCTGGGGTGCTCAAGACAAGGGCATACCCTGAGGCTGGGAACTGAGACTAAAATTGTCAGATGGTACTGAAATAAGGGATTGCCTGTAAAGCTGCAGAGTCAAATGCTGTCTTCTCAAATTCTGCGAAGACCAATTAATCAAAGGAAGCAAGACAGGCTGCCTGGAGTGAGACCAGTAGGCAGAGGTTTTGCTACAGTTCATTGACACTAAATGCCATAAAGAAAAAACTATGCTTTGTGAAATACTGTTATCTGTGTCACAGGAATTATATTTTATTCCACCCATTGAATCATAGATTCTCATCAAGTGTGTTAACTTTCTGTATGACATCTTTGATAGAATGCCCAGCTAGGAATTTCAGTCATCCTTAAGTTTTTACTTATCCTCTCCAAAGCTATGAGTTTGAACTTTTAACTCTACTTAGTACTGCATGATGTACTTCCTATGCATTATTTTATTTTGTCTTTATACCAACCTTATGTTTTTTTTTTATCCCATTCTAATAGGATATAGTTTCCTGGGTTGTCATGGCAGTTCTGAAGATGCTGCCTTAAGGAAGAGTGCATGGTAATGGCCGCTACTTTCTCCATCTCTGTTTCAGAGAGCATAATGCTGTCCATCCCTATGTTCCACAACTTCAGCAACCAGGCTGCCTGGGACTCAGTGGATTTATGCCTGAATTTCACCTCCAACTCCATCAATTCTGTCTGGGTGTAGTGCCAGACCACAGAGTGCTCCACTACCTGCAGAGGAGATTGTGCCTACCCCTGAGGTGCTCTTGGCTGCTGGGATTTTACTTTCTGGGTTACCACCTGCCAGGTTCTGAGTCTGCTGATGGCAGTGTCAGCCTGAACCTCCTTTTCCTCAGAAGAATTGGAAACAACTACAGCCATCGAGTCAGAGCCACTCCACCAGCATGAATACAGCTCTGTCTTCAGCACTCACTTAGGCTCTATGGCTGAAAGCTCTTGACCTGAAGCTGAAGCTCTTAAACCCACAATTGTTTTTCTAACAACTGTAGTTGCCAGCATTCTGCTTCTAGGGCAAACTGCAGCTCTCAGACCCAGTCAGTCTTCTTCTCCAGCAACTGTTGCAGTTCCTGCCACTGTCGGTGCTCAGTCTGCAGCTCGTCCTGGTGCTTCTGACCTCATGCGGCCTCTTGCACAGAGTGTTCAGTTCTCACAGGGCTGTAAAAAAACACCCAGCCCATGGCCCCCAACAGGATAGCAACAGGGCACAGCTACTCCCCTATTCTACCCTTCAAGGATGTTGGTGGCTTCATACCAAACTATTCTGAACCTTGCCAATGGCCAAGGCCAGCCAGATCCACATAGAATTTGGGAAGACAGTAGAAAAACTGCAGAGCCAGAAAGCGTTGGCCCATTCCTGTTTATTAGAGTCTTGCAATGGCAGATAAGCAAACCAGCAGGAGAAAACTGCTTCTCACAGCAGCAGGCAAACAAACAGCAAAATGGCCCCTCAAGGTGGCAGGCAGGTAATCCACAATCTTCCCTGAGGGCAAAGCACCTATAGCCTTACATAGACTATACACACATGGTGCTGCCATGCTCTAATCAGGCAAAGTATTGTACAAGCAAGCGAGCCTAACACAGCTGTTTTCCCAACATGCTTCATAAACTACAGTGTTTCCGTAAAGTCATGGTGCACTTTTGACCGGTCACAGGAAAGCAACAAAAGATGATAGAAATGTGAAATCTGCACCAAATAAAAGGAAAACCCTCCCAGTTTCTGTAGGATGATGTGGCAGCATGTGCGCATGCGCAGATGATGACATAACACCATGTATACAGCAGAGCAGCCCACGGCCATGCCAGTCGAGATGTGGATGGTACATAGGAAAGTTTGGTGCATTCTGTGGCTTGCTAAATTCTAATCCGTGACCTAAGTGCAACGTGAATATCGGCGCGTTTATAACAAAGTGCCACCACATAGGAATAACATTACTCGGTGGGATAAGCAGTTGAAGGAAACGGGCAGTTTGGTGGAGAAACCCCATTCTGGTAGGCCATCAATCAGTGATAAGTCTGTAGAGGCTATACGGGATAGCTACCTAAGGAGCCCTAAAAAGTCTGTGCATGAGCCCACATCAAACTGCACTGAATAGGTATGAAACTGGGAGAGTTTTCCTTTTATTTGGTGCAGATTTCACATTTCTATCGTCTTTTGTTGCTTTCCTGTGACCGGTCAAAAGTGCACCATGACTTTACAGACACACTGTATAAGTCAAGAGCTGCTGCCTTATTCTTG
The DNA here is from genome assembly GCF_036850995.1 of Saccopteryx leptura. Taxonomy (NCBI): domain Eukaryota; kingdom Metazoa; phylum Chordata; class Mammalia; order Chiroptera; family Emballonuridae; genus Saccopteryx; species Saccopteryx leptura. The sequence goes on along the minus strand of NC_089503.1, from coordinate 265,857,496 downwards.
ATCCTTCTCTTTAGATTCTTTAGAAATGCTAAAGAAAATTACTTTGTGATGTTTGCATGCTAGTTATTTAACTGCCTTTATTAAGGGTCATACCTGCTTAAGTAAAATTGACTGATTCATTCTAATCAGTTTAATGGTATTTTATCTGATTTGACTAGTCAGTTTGGTCAAAGTGGTAGTACTGGTTGTATGTAAAAATATAAGCAGCTTTGATAAAAATTACTGTGACATGTGAACAAATTGAGCAAAACTAAATTATGAGATCTCTTAAATTCTGTGATGCTAGTTAAGGCCTTGCCATAAGTAATTGGCAGGTGATTTAAAATTCCAGCTGCTCTAACAGATGCCTGTTATAAATTGGAACAATTGCTCACAATTACTTGTGATTCAGTATGTCCCATTCTCTGCTTTTGGGGTAGTTTTAATAAGTAGCACACTATCCTAAGACCTCAGGATGACTGCTAGAATTAGTAGTTCTGCTAAAACTTTCTCTATTGGAGACTTTTCCTAATCACATAATTTTACTCAGATAATTCCTTTATTTCTTCTGTTTTAGAATTATTATATTTACTTGGATTTGACTGTCAACTTTATGTTCTTTTCTATGCACTCTTTTTTTTCCTTTCATTAGTATGCAGTTTATATAATATCTAATTTGAATTAAATCAGAGAATATTTACTGAACACCCACTATCCACTAGATCCATGAAGGCGAACTTTTTTATAAAAACCGCCCACTTTTGCAGTGCTGGTCAACCTGGTCCCTCCCGCCCACTAATGGGAGGTCCAGCTTTCATGGTGGGCGGTAGTGGAGCAACCTAACGGCGACACGATTGGTCCACCATGAAAGCTGGAACGCCCACTAGTGGGCAGGAGGGACCAGCACTGCAAAAGTGGGTGGTTTTTATAAAATGGTTCGCCATCACGGCAGTAGATCATAACAATGTTGGATTTCAAACCATAGGATATGTGACTTGCCCTCAAAACATTTATAAACTCTTTGGAAAGACAAAACAGACACATAAATATATAGCAAAGTAGTATCAATGTGGTAAAACCTAGATTTCAGAAAAATGTATTTTGCCCTAAGTCCATTACTAAACTACCCTATAACATTGTGAAAGTCCTTGCCTTGTCTAAACTCTTTCAAACAAGGCAGATATGGAGAGTTGTTAAACTAAAGCAATCTGGTGGGTTTTTGGTTTGTTTTGTTTTGTTTTTATGTGAGAGGAAGAAAGACAGTCAGGCAGACTCCAACATGCTCCTTGACCAGGATCCACCTGGAAAACCCCCATCTGCTGCCGATGATTAAATCAATCAAGCTATTTTTAAGACCTGAGACTGACATGCTCAGACCAACCAAGCTATTTTCAGTGCCCGATGCTCAAACAAGTTGTGCCACTGGCTGAGGGAGGGGAAGAAGGAAAGAAGGGAGAGAGGGAAGGAAAGAGAAGATGTTTGCTTCTTCTGTGTGCCTTGACCAGGAATCAAACCTAGTGCATCCATACACCAGGCTGATGCTCTACACACTGAAGCAATCTGGTTTTAAAATTGGAGTTCTGAGAGTTAAGAGCTTAATACACACTAGTTAATCAAAGAAGACTACAATAAAAATGTTTTTATTTGGATCATGAACTGTAAGGAAGGAAAAGAAGGGGGGAGGAAATGAACATCTACTAGGTGTAGTAAGAAGTTAGCTATTTTGTATACTTTATCTCATATATTCCTTACAATAATTCTGTATGTTGGGTATTAGATGGAACCATTCAAATATGGTTTTTGTAGGTTGCTAACAGTCAAAATGGGCAATTACATATGGTCTAATACCATTATCCGAATTAAATAGGGAAATTTAGCATTAGAATAGTTAGTTTATTCAGGGCCAGACAGTTATACCTGACACTAAAATCTTTACTAAATAATTTATTTCCAGTTTTCTTATGTGTAATCCATCAGCCAGATCCTATAAATGTTACTCCTAAAATAATCAAAATTTACTTATTTCTCTCAATCTCCACTTCCACCATCTTAGTCCAAGTCACAATAACTTCTTCCAAATAATATCAAGTCCACTTTCCTTCTATCTGACTTCCTGAAACTTCACTCTATACACATTTTCCAGGGTGACTTTGAAGACTGAGAGAATTCAACCATGTCAGTGCATATTTAAAAAACATAAACAAAATTAAAAACATAGGCCAGAAAAATCTCTATAATGGCATCCTGCCATCATTTATTTTTACTATGTTTCTTTTGTTTTTTTACTGTTTATTTTTACCATGTTTCTTTACCATAGTTCTTGCCTACAGCTTAAATAGATGGGACACAAGTGGTCAGATTATTTGTAGAATTAATTAAAAGTGGGCTAGCTGTTTTTTATTTTTATATTTTATTTATTCATTTTTAGAAAGAGGGAAGAGAGGGAAAGAGAAGTAGGGGAGGAGAGGAAACATCAACTCTCATATGTGCCTTGACCAGACAAGTCCAGGGTTTTGAACTGGTGATCTCAGCCTTCCTGTTTGATGCTTTATCCACTGCACCACCACAGGTCAGACAAAAAGTTGGCTAGCTGGTAAAGAGAGTTGGGAACATAAAGTAGGTTTAATAAGGTGGGAATGAATGGTCATCCTTTTTGAATGACAAGCATTATAGCTGTATTCTCTTGGTCTTTGGATCTCATTGGAACTCTATAACTAGGGGTGTATAGAAAAAAAAGTCATGTCATAGAAAGATTAGTTTGAAAGCAGAGAATTAAAAAAAAAGGAGAGAAAAGAACAAGAAAGGGAAAGAAAACCAGTTGAATAGTTATTTTAGTGGACTCCACCAGTTAGTTGAGTATGTGGTAAAATGTGGACAAAATACATTAGAGATATGGGTCCAAATTTTTTATCTCTAAAAACAGTCTTGACTGTAGCTGGTGTCCCAGTTCACACCTGCATTATTTTTATTCTCTTGCCTGGATTAAAAGAACAGTTATCACTGGGTCTTCACACTGCATTCAGACAACTTTCTTAAATGGAATAGGGTCCGCCATTTCCCGACTTAAGCTTTCTGTGGTCTCCCTGTGACGGTCTCCCCTTTCTCCCCATTTCCTATGGCATCAGGTCTAAAATTCTTAGTCTGGCAGACAGGGAGCTTCTCTCTCTGTCTCTAGCCCGATTCTCTTGCTTTCACTGTTTTTCACACTCCATTGCCCATCCCTACCCCCGTGCCCGTGAGCATCATCAGTCATTGGTCTCTGTATGTTCCCCTGCCTCACCTTCCATTCCTGAGTCCCTAAGAGACAAAGGGCCATCCATACCTCCTTCAGATCAAAGCAAAAAGGGGTGTGACCTCCCTTTATGTATCAACCACATAGTCAGAAACTTTAAATTATCCAAACAAAAAGATTAAACAGAACCTCCAAAAAAAGAGCACAAATGCAAAAGTCAAAAAGTGGTCTTCAAGAAAAATTATTCTACAGTATAAATGCTTCCTGCTATTACATGTTCTACTTTTATTCAGAAAACTGCACAAGGTCAGTGTTTTTCTTGTCCCACAGAGTACGGTGGGAGTGAGAATGGGGAAGATTTGTGACACCCTAGAGCACTGGCTTTTGTCTTTTTTATTTTTTAAAATCTTGACTTAGAATAAAAAATAAATTTTGCAAAATGACCTGATATTTTGTAGTCTTGACATTTCAATCGTCAACAGATGATGTATACAAAGATGATTTCATAAGACTTAATGGAGATAAAATATTTCTATCACCTAGTGATGTCATAACTGTCATAGGTCATAGTGCAACATATTACTCATATGTGTGTGGTGATGTTGGTATAAACAAAATTGCTATACTGCCAGACATATAAAAGAATAGCAGATATAATTATGTATAACACATAATACATGATAATGATAACAAACTACATTACTGGTTTATGTATTTACTATACAATACATGAAAAAAATTACAATTTATTGATTGATTTTAGAAAGACAGGAAGGGGGGAGAAGAGAAAACATCAATCCATTTCTGTATGTGCCCTGACTGGAGATCGAACCAACAACCTTTGTATATCAGGATGAAGCTCTAACCAAGCAAGCTAGCTAGCCAAGGCTAGACAATACTTTTTGTTGTTATTTTAGAGCATACTCTTTCTACTTACAAAACAAAGTTTTCCTTAAAACAGTGTGCCCTGTTATATACTGTGTGTTTACTATACATCTTGTGTTTATCATGTTTCTTATTTGTATCATTTCTTATGCTTGATTTAATTTTGTATTGTTCAATAATTTTAGTAGTATTTCCTGAGGGTATGGTGTTTATAAAGTCTACAGTAGTGTGCAGTAGTGTCCTAGGCCTTCACAGTCACTCACCACTCACTCGCGGACTCACCCAGAGGCACTTCTAGTTCTGCAAGCTCCTTTCAAGATAAGTGCCCTAAACAGTATACCATTTTTATCATTTATACCTTATTTTTATCTTTTCTATGTTTAGATACATAAATATTTACCATTGTGTTTCAATTGCCTACAGTATTCAATATAGTAACATGCTGTCAGGCTTGTAGCCTAGGAGCCAATAGGGTGTAATAGGCTGTACCATCTAAGTCTGGGTAAGTGCATAATGTTCCCATGACAAAATCACCTAATGACACATTTCTCAGAATATAACCCTGTCATTAAGCTGCGTATGACTGAATACATATACACAAACATGCTATATATATGCACATATAAATGCTGTTCATGTACATGTGATATATATACATATATAGAAACAGTTTCAAAAAATAATACTTATTCTTACTGTTTGTAATGTACAGTAACATATATTCCATTTTATACCCTCCTATTTGGAACATTATTATTGAGATAATAATGAGGAATTGCTCTGCCATTTCCAGGTTACTTGTACCTAATTCGTAAGGCTTACAGGATGGAATGTTTTATTTACAAAGGACTATGTTGTTTCCGTAATGCAGAAGTCTTTCTTACACTTACGGAATAGCACTTTTGGTAGCTGAGCTTTAACCCAGAGGTCTTCTATTACTCCCGCCCCCCCCCCCCCCCGTTTATCTCTGTTTTAGACAGTATCCAATTCTTTTATTTCTTTAAAACAGTAGAGACCTTAGAGTTATTTCATCCAATCATTTCATCCATCATTTCATAGATATGGAAACAGAGGTATTAAGGCCTTAAGTCTTTTCTAACATATATTTCCTACTAAGTTCAAGGAAAGTAAACCTCTGGTCAAATTCTCCCACATTTCAGGACTCATTAGAAAATAGCACAAAATAATTCTGCAACCTATTCTGTAATCTTTCATTTAGAAAATGCTTCACTATTATGCATGGATGGGTTACTCAGAAAAGCAATATTCTAGAGACAGGGTTTGGTTAGTTTACAGACCATATCAGGAAATCAGAATCGTCTGAACACAAGATGTTTCTGAATCAAGCTCTATTCTAAAAAGGAATAATAAAAAGCTCAAATAAATAATTGTTCACTCAAGCTAAGGGAGTATTTGTATAATTTTTAGCCAAAATATTTGTGTCTTGAACATGATTATCTTCAATGACTATGCACTTCCAAAATTCAAGAAAATAATTTTGATGAGTCCATATCTAACATCTTTTTCCTGTCAACATTAGTCCTCCATTAGAAAAAAAGATATCTAAGTGTTTGTAGAGGGGGTTCTTATTCAAAGATTGACAACAAAATATCTTTTTATAACCACAGACATATTGCACTAATGGATCTAGAATTTAGAATATAAAAGCAATTGTAAATAGTAATGGCTTCTCCATTTCCCTGACAGTAACCTACATAGTTTCATTGATTTTTCCATGTAATTTGATAGGTTATCAATATCAAAGGCATTATACCAAGCCTAAATGTATTTTTTTCTGATAGAGTTAATGCCAAATGCGTAATTGCTAATGTAAAATGTGTAAATCATCACTTTTGGCATCTTACCATTCTCTTTAGAATATTGACAGAGGAAAGTCTGGAGAAAATAAACCTGTGGTTCACTTGGACCCCTTGACTCTTCTTTAAATCAATACTACCAGTGGTTGAGATCAACTTTAATGTCTTGCCATGCTATGCATAACATAGGACAGTCCCAAATATAATGTGAGTTTTATTTTTTATTTCTTTTTAAGTTTATTTTTTTAATTATTTTTTTCTTTACAGGGACAGAGAGAGAGAGTCAGAGAGAGGGATAGATAGGGACAGACAGACAGGAATGGAGAGAGATGAGAAGCATCAATTATCAGTTCTTCGTTGTGACACCTTAGTTGTTCATCGATTGCTCTCTCATATGTGCCTTGACTGCAAGCCTTCAGCAGACCAAGTAACCCCCTGCTTGAGCCAGCGACCTTGGGTCCAAGCTGGTGAGCATTTTTTATTTTGCTCAAGCCAGATGAGCCTGCGCTCAAGCCGGCAAGCTCGGGGTCTCGAACCTGGGTCCATGGCATCCCAGTCCAATGCTCTATCCACTGCACCACCGCCTGGTCAGGCGAGTTTTATTTTTTAAACTTATTTATTTCTTAGTGCCAAATTTGTGAAACTAACCTTTTGGCAAATGGTGAGATTGAGCTTTGTTATCCAATGGCTGAAAAACAAGGTGGTTGCATTCTTGCAGCCCTTTTGCCTGATTATACAAGTTACCAACCCAGCAGGCAGGAAAGTAGGTAGTGCATACACCATGCTGTCACTAGTGCCTTTTATTCAACAAGAAATATCTTGTAATAGAAGTGTTTTTTATGATTGGATGATTATAGAGATACTTGAATTAAATTTTATTAGGAAGCTGATCAGGTCTAACCAGGTCCTTTTCAGTTTTCTTATGCAACAATGTGTATGATAACATATTTATTTACTTCAACATTATTTTCAGAAACTAGAGGCTCTTTAGATTTTACTAATGTCTCATAGTCAGTTCACCCCGATGTTGTCTATAATCAAGTTACTTCAGAATAACATTGGAAGGTCAAAAGTTTCTTAGGAACTCTCATATATAAAATTACTACCAAACTATCCTTATTCCTCTAAATAAATTTAAATTTCCAGGAAGAAAATATTTATTTGAAAACATAAATAAAAGTAGAAATTATTAGGGATTCAAAATATAAATTTAGCCAAATTACTCCTTACTTGGTGTGTCTTTTCTACCTTTTCACTATGCAACATGCTCTTTTGTCTACTAAGAACCATTCCAAAAATGCCATCCACTATAAATTCCTTTATTCTCTGCCCCCTTTCCTTAAGCAGAGCTCTCACAGCTGAATGTTCTAGATTTCTATGGTAAACTGTCACTCCTCAGTTAGAGTTTAAACAATGCATATTTCTATTTCTCTGTCTATTCATTGGTCCATCAATATTCTATGAATTCCTGAGAGGCTGCAATTACATTGTAAAAATTCTTAGTTGACCAAGAGTTTACCAAGAATCTTTGCTTGTAGTAGAGTCCATAAGACAGTGGTTCTTAAACGTTTTGAAGTCAGGGTATATTTAAAATCTTTCAAATAATTGTAGGCGCATTATATACAAATTTCTGAGAAATATGTTATAATAATTAAGTCAAATATTAAAGAAAAAAATATATAAAGTCCAAATATGCTTTTATGGTAATTAAACAAAATAAATACAACAAAATTAAATTTATTCTGATATTAAAAATGTAACATTTTTATGTTACATTTTTTGAGTTATGCTTTTTAGGATTTGTAAAAAAGAGGGGTTAAAAATAAAAAAAAAAGGACAAAAAAGTTATCTTTTTATATAGATACATTCTTAGTAAGATTTAGTAAATTCGGCAGGTCCTGGCATGAATGTGTTAAGTTTTTTCATTCTTGTGTTTATGAGAAACATGAGCCTGATGTGTCCTAGCGATTTCTTCAATGTTTGGGCATATATTTGAAAGGCAAACTCTCATTTCCTCATCAATACATTGAAGAATTCCTCTCTTTTTACTCTTAATTGTGTTGAGGATAGAAAATCCTAATTCACATAAGTAGGATGTTGAAAATTGTAGTAAAATGTTCAATGCTTTTTTTTATTGCCACATATCCTTGTTTTATAGAAATCCAAAAGGCTTCAAGAAACAATTCCTTATGTTTAATCATCAATCCATGATCAGTGGATATAGCTGCCAGTTCTTCTTCTTCTGTTAATGTTAAACCAAAATCACTTGAAGCTTTCATAAATGGGTTTCTAATCCAATTGTATTGTTCAGTGTTAAGTGATGGAAAATTCTATAAATTAAATTCTGCTCGCCAGCCTTCAAGTCCTATTTTATTTACACTTAACTTTTGCTCACTTTCAGAATCAGATTCTTCAATATCACACTTCTTTTTGTAAAATCTATCCATTTTATTTGGGTGTATTTATCTAAAAATAATATAATGATGTGTTAATAATAAATATAATAATGATGTGTTAATAAAAAGAGTGTTATTGCCCTGGCCAGTTGGCTCAGTGGTAGAGCGTCGGCCTGGTGTGTGAAAGTCCCAGGTTCGATTCCCGGCCAGGGCACACAGGAGAAGTGCCCATCTGCTTCTCCACTCCTCCCCCTCTCCTTCCTCTCTGTCTCTCTCTGCCCCTCCCGCAGCCGAGGCTCCATTGGAGCAAAGATGGCCCGGGCGCTGGGGATGGCTCCTTGGCCTCTGCCCCAGGTGCTAGAGTGGCTCTGGTCCCGACAGAGCGACGCCCCGGAGGGGCAGAGCATCGCCCCCTGGTGGGCAGAGTGTCGCCCCCTGGCGGGCATGCCGGGTGGATCCCGGTCGGGCGCATGTGGGAGTCTGACTGTCTCTCCCCATTTCCAGCTTCAGAGAAATACCAAAAAAAAAAAAAAAAAAGAGTGTTATTTTCATAATGAAATGGTATAATAGAGTAACTATATTTATTTTTATACGTGGGCACATGCTGTGAACCAACACAGCTAGTAATTCCAGGTCCTGAGTGGGAACAGTGCGGAATTAAGAAAATATGAGGTCGGGAGGGCCCTGTAAAAGCTGCTGGCAAAAACAAAGTGTGCCCGAAAACTACATCTTGCTTTATTTATAGGGCAAAATTAGGCCATTAGGAAATCAGTGGTCTCTGATCACATTTCCAAGGCAACCCAAGAATTTTACCAAGTGCAGAAAACTCCCACCATACACATATCATCTTAACTTTACACCAAACAAAGGATAGAAGAAACTTGCGTCCAGTTTTTCTGGGGAACCTGGGGGGTACTATAAACAATCCAGCACCACAGCTTAACAGCCTTTTGCAACCTAATCAGGAAAGTGAGGTGGGAGGCTAGGCAGACTGTCAGCTTATATCCAATTCCCCACACCTCTGTCCCCCCAAAATCTAAACTCCAAAAACCCTGTTGGTTTTTTGGTCCCCAACAGGCACATATTTCTCTGGAATACCATAGGGCACACCTGCAAATCTTCTAGGACGCAGCAATGTGCCCTGGCACACACTTTGAGAACCACTGCCATAAGAGAATGAAAGCTTAATGTAGCACATGGAAAGGTAAATAATAATACCACAGAAATCATGTTTTATGGTTCAAAGGTTAATAAATGATAACAAAAAGAATTTCTCTAAGTTTTCAAAGGGTTGGCTTAGAAAACCTGAGAAGGCTTTAGGGAGAGATTGGGGATTGAAGAATGAGTTAGAAATAGAGTAGCCAGAGAAAAGGGAGAATTGTTTCAATCCAGAGTTATTGAAGTTTTCACAGTAAAAATTACTTAAATAAAATAAACATAGTTTTCTTAGGATGTTAAGTTGAAAATTACAGATAATTATTTAACCTTTACAAAATTGTTTGGACATTATGGAACATTCAAAACTAGGAATTTGAACAGGAGGGTTTTGAAAAGGGAAGACTACATTCACTGATTTTCTGATATAGACTGTAAACATCTTTTATGTCAGTTTTCCTTTGCAGACTAGGGCAAGAAGTACATTTTTTTCCTGATATTGAATTGCTGTGATAGGTCATCAGTGTGTGGCCATTGTTGGAGGAGGGTTTCAGGCACTTGCATTGTGCTCCATGCAATATATAGAGAGAACAATGTGAGTCGTGCTGGAGTTGTGCAATTCATCAGCTCTGGGTCCATACCTCACCTGGTGCCAAGAAATTTGATAGATCATCAATTGCTTTTGCAAATCTTTCCTTTTCTCTTTAAAAGTAGATAGATACTGACACATAAGAGACACAAATTAATGACATAATTAGGTAAACTTATGTTGAATGTCAAGAAGGGAGCCATAATTTGGAAAGTGAATAGAATATGGATTACTATAAAAACTGTTTTCATGCTTTGGTGCAATGCTGCATCCACTTAAGTCATCAGCACTAAGTGGTTCCTTGAAAGCTTTCATTAATGCCTGGATCCAGAGGTCAAGAAATGATTCATGCACCCAAGTATACATTGGTGTTGGTATTGATATTGACATTGATATTGCTCTATGACAGCAGCATTTGGTTTGCCTTGGGGATCAAAGTGCTAAAATAGGGGAGTCCTGAGTCCTTCTGTACTAAGAAAATTCTGAGAAGTCAGACATTTCTTATCACAGTAATTCTTTCTTTTTGTGTGTGTGTGTGTGACAGAGTCAGAGAGAGGGACAGATAAGGATAGACAGACAGGAAGGGAGAGAGATGAGAAGCATCAATTCTTTGTTGCAGCACCTTAGTTGTTCATTGATTGCTTTCTCATATGCGCCTTGACTGGGGGGCTACAGCAGAGCGAGTGACCCCTTGCTCAAACCAGCGACCTTGGGCTCAAACTGGTGAGCCTTACTCAAACCAGATGAGCCCACACTCAAGCTGGCGACCTCGATGTTTTGAACCTGGGTCCTCTACATCCCAGTTCGATGCTCTATCCACTGCAGCAGCACCTGGTCAGGCTGTGGGAGTACTTCTTATACATCTCAACCTTTGTAGAAAAATATGCTTTATTGTTCTAATAATTGTCAAAATTTATTGAGCCCTTATTTTGTGCCTGGCATGAGTGTATATTAACTTTATTATAACAATGTTTATAATGCTAATAAATACACTTATTATTTCTTCATGCACATAAGAAAACTAAGGCCAAGGGAGGTCAAGTAACTATCTGAGATCACACAGCAAATAAGTGATTCTATTTATTTATTGAATTTATTGGGATGACATTGGTTCACAAAACCATACAGGTTTGAAGTACACAACTCAACAAACCACATATCATATTGTATACCTTCTGCACCTAACATCTCTTTCTGTTCCAATTTTCCTAACTCTGCCCACCTCCACCCAGCCCCCACCCCTATTCCCTTCTGGTCATCCCACATTGTAGACTGTGTCCATGTGTTATATGATTTTTGGCTCAGTAAGATTTTCTTTTTGTATTTTTTCTGATCTGAGAAGTGGCGAGGTAGAGAGACAGACTCCTGGCATGCGCGTGATCAGGATCTGCCCGGAAAGCCCACTAGAGGGTGATAATGCTCTGCCCATCTGGGGCTTTCCTCCATTGCAACTGGAGCCATTCTAATGCCTGAGATGGAGGCCATGGAGCTGTCCTCAGTGCCTGGGCCAACTTTGCTCCAATGGAGTTTTGGCTGCGGGAGGGGAAGAGAGAAAGAGAAAGGAGAGGGGGAGGGGTGGAGAAGCAGATGGGCGCTTCTCCTGTGTGTCCTGACTGGGAATCAAACCTGGGACTTCCGCATGCTGGGCTGACGCTCTGCAGCTGAGCCAACTGGCCAGGGCCTGGGTAAGTAAGATTCTTAATGAAGGTAGTCTCACTCCAGAGTCTAGACTCTTGATCTCTATTTTATACTGATATCTTTGATAAAAAGCCATTGAATGCTTAAATCTATGACAAATACAACTCAAACCATTAGAAAACATAGTTTAAGAAAGGTTATAGCCAGATGTGTTGTAAATTTTAAAAATTAAGGTAATTCTGTGTCAAATCTATGCTAAAGCATTTGAATGTCCTGAGGATATAATCAAATCCAATAAAAATATAATGGACCAATAAGAAGGAATAGCCAAGAAATGAAAAAAGAACAAAAGTAATTAAAATGGCTCAGAAATAAAATAGGCAAAAGGCCTAAATTGTTCTATGGAAAAGATATAGAAACGAAGCAGGTACCCTTTATGTAAATTTCTTATTATTTAGACATTTTTATTATATATAATACACAGATTTCTAATTTTCATTATCTGTAACAAATGTTTTTATATAAACCATAGACTAAATAAGAAAAAAAAATAAACAGGACCAACAGAGATTTCAAATTTTTAATATGGGCAAAAAAAAAAATTAGCAACTAGTACTAAAAGAAAAAGGCAATAATAAATAAACAAACATTCAATTTTTCTAGTAATCAAATAAGTAAAAATTAAAATGTAACTTTTGCTTATCAAAATGAAAAAGGTAAAAAAAGATAATATTCATTAAATCAGATGTTGCTATCTTTCTGAACAATCATTTTATAATAAATAGATCAGGAAAAATCACTTTAAATATACCTATACTCTATTCAGAATTCCATAAAAACATTAAGAATAATGACTGTAAAGATTATGCAAAAACTATTTATTGCAGGATTTATTACAGTTATAAATACTTGATATATCCCATAGAAGTTTTTAATTTTATTTATTAGTTTGGTTCTGAGTTTTTAAATTATTAATTTAAACAAATGTATTAAATGTCTACATTAGGTCTTAGATCCTTGCTGAATGTGAGATACCATCACTATATCCAGGAAGTTTAAGTCTAATAAAGTAATAAGAAACACATGAAGAAATTGAAAATATTTTAAGATGGTCTATAATTCAAGGCTAATTTTAAAAAAATAATTTCTCTTTGCTGTGGGAATGTAGAATAGCTGGAGTTCAATAGAAGTTGATCAGAGAGGGCTTCACCAAGGAGGTGAGACTTAAACTAAACATTGGATTGAACAATACTGAATATTTTAATCCATGAACATGGACTATCTCCCCATTTAAGTGATCTTCAATTTTTTTCATTTGTGTCCTGTAGTTTTCTGTGTACAGATCCTATACATATTTTCTTAGATTTATACCAATGTAGTTTTTTCGTGTATGAAAAATATATGCTATTGTAAATGACAATTTTTTAAAAAAGTTAAATTTTAGTTCTTCATTGCTGGTATATAAGAACACAACTGACTTTTTAAAAATTTTATTTATTGATTTAGAGAGAGGAGAGAGAGAGAGAGGGAAAGGCAGGGGAGAGGGACAAAGAGGAGTGGGAAGCATCAACTTATGGTTGTTTCTTGCATGTGCTTTAACCAGGCAAGCCAGGCAGGGGCTTTGAACTGGCAACCTCAGCATTCCAGGTTGATGCTTTACCCACTGCACCAACACTGGTAAGGCATAAAGCAACTGACTTTTGATGTATTGACTTTGTACTTGTGACTTGCTATATTAAATTAGTTCCAAGAATTTTGTTGTTGCTGAGGTTAGTGTTTTGTGTGGATTCCTTGGGGTTTTTTTCCACAATCACACTTGTGAATGAAGCCAGTTTTATTTCTGTCATTTCATCTGAATACCTTTTATTTCCTTTTTTCTTTTTTTGTGCTATTGTACTTAGGAGGACTTTCTGTATGATGCTAAAGAGGAGTGGTGAGATATTGTCCTTGGAAGTTCTCAATCTTAGAGGGAAAGCGTTTCAGTTTTTCATTAAGTACGATGTTAATTATAATTTTTTTTGCCGAAGTTTCTTACCAAGTGGAAGAAGTTTCCTTCTATTCCTAGACTGCTGAGGATTTTTATCATGAGTAAATACAGATTTTTGCCAAATACTTTATTTCCATCAATGGATATAATGATAAGATTTTTTAGCTTGTTGTTAGGTTGGATCACATTGATTGATTTTGAAATGCTAAAACAACTTCACAGGTTTGAAATAAATTCCACTTGGTCATGGTGTATTTAATGATGTATAAAAGGTCATATTTCTTTTTATACATTATTAAATTAAATTAAATTTACTAACACTATATGATGTTTATTTGGTTTTGATATTAAAGTAATGTTGACCTCATATAAGGCATGAGGAAGTGTTCCTTTACCTTCTATTTTCTAAAGAGATTCTGGAGAACAGATATAAGTTTTTCCTAAATGTTTGGTAGAATTAATCATTGTTTTTTTTCCCTCTAAAACCCTGTAATTATTGTGGTAGATTTTTGTTCATAGACACAAAGGTATTTATAAGTTTTATACTTTATGTTTTAGAAAAATTGGCCAATTTCATCTAGTTTATGAAACTTGCAGACATAGACGTGTTCATAGTATTTTTTAATTATCTTACTAATGTCCAATGAAATAAACTCTTTTATTTTGGATATTAGTGATTTGTGCTTTCTCTCCTTTTTTTCTTGGTTGGCCGGGCTAGAGGTTGATTAAGCTGGTTTATCTCTCAAAGACTAGCTTTTGGTTTCACTGATTTTCTCCATTATTTTCTTGTTTTTAATTTCTTTGACTTCTGTTTTATTTTTTATTACTTCTTTTCCATTCCTTGCTTATGCTTAAATTAATTTCTCTCTTCCTCTTTTTCCTCTTCATTCCTCTCTTCCTCTCTTTCTAAAATCAATAAAAAAAAGAAAAAAATTAAACCTTAACAACTTCTGGTCAATTATTTAAGTTCCTGTCACTAGTATAATACAAACAGAAGCTAGGTGCTCACTTAAAGAGGTGATCTAAGAAGATGCATGTATCAGTTATGTTTGTCACAATGATCTTGCATTACAAATCATCCTAAAACGTATTGGCTTAAAAATGTTTATTATTATTCGTGAGTCTACAGATCAAGTTGGCAGCTTGTCGAGGTTCACTGAGGATCTCCCACATGCCTGTGGTCAGTGGGAGATCAGCAAGCAGTTATGCTCACCTTCTCTGGGCTTTCTCACAGTTCTGAGACGTTCCTGGGCAGCCAGAGGGACTTAGCTCTGTTTCATGTGGTCTTTCGCCCTCCAGCACATGGCTTTTGTGGAGGCAGAGCACCAAGAGAAAAAGTGGAAGTGTACAATTTCTCTCTGGGTCTAAGGTAGGAACTGGCTTAGTGTTCCTGCCATCACATTCTACTGGCCAAAAAAAGTTTTGAGGCCAGCTGAGATGCAAGAAGTAGAGAGATGAGAGTTTTTAGCTCTTGATTGGAGCTGCAGAGTTGTTCTGCAAAGAATGTGGATACAGGGAGGGGGGTGGAGAATGAGACTATTTTTTTTGTAATGAATATACTTCAGCAATTACATGTCAGTATGTGGGGTTGAATTAGATGAGCTTCAATGTCCTTTCAATTTTAAAGAAATTTAAACTTGAAAAGAATTCTTGACTTTTTTTTTTTTTTTTGTCTCAGAAGGGTGATCCATCAAGGATTTTTACCCTGTAATGCCTCTGATAAGAATAATTGTTGATTTTAATATACATGGTGGTCTGGGAAGCAAACACCAAAGAAGAATTTTATACATATAAGACGGGTTGGGAACCTATGGCTCGCGAGCCAGATGTGGCTCTTTTGATGGCTGCTCTGGCTTGCAGACAAATCTTTAATAAAAAATAATAACATAAAAAATATATAACATTCTCATGTATTACAATCCATTCATTTCCTACCGCTCATGTTCATGGTTGTGGGTGGCTGTAGTCAATCACAGCTGTCCTCCGGGACAACACCAAATTTTTATTGGATAATGCATATGTACATGGGTCGTTGTATAGCTCTCATGGAATTACATTTTAAAATATGTCACGTTCATGGCTCTCTCAGCCAAAAAGTTTCCCGGCCCCGATAAGAGATTCACAGGAAATGCCAGTGAAGGCAGGGACCACTTTCAGACTATGATGCAACTAGGTACCTGTGCAAAGAAAAAGGAAAGGAGGGATTGAATAGAAAGATCCTCAGACTTCAGAGTAGGTCTGAGAAGTTTTGGTCATGCCAATATATAGGAATAACCCAGTTCAGTTATCTCTGATGTGCTCAGTTATTGGCTGAGAGCAGCCTATGTAAACTGTGTCTTGCTGTGAGCATAAAGATATATCTCAAAGTGTGGCAGCTAGAGGTTGTCAATCACCCATGTCCCCTATATCAGGCTCTCTTAAAGGGAGCTCTAAGCAGAGTGGGTCAACCCCATCTACCATAAAAAGAAAGTATAAGATATAAAAAGTGTTCAAAAAATTTTTGAGGTCAAATTATTCCTGGGTTGGTCACATTAATGTAATTGGACCCAAAGCACTGGGATCCTTGGGCTGGATGCCCAAATTGTCAAGGGAGGGCACTACTCAAACACAAGAGATGATCTTATTTGTTGTGGATAGTACTAATCATCTCTCCATCCAAGCTCTTTCAATTTCTACTTCCCAAATATGAATATCACGTCTTCCTGTTACTTATTCTGTGCTCACTGCAATGCCTCTCATCTACTGCCCACTTCTCACACACCCACACTTCCAGATTGAGACCAAATTCCCACATGTATAATCATTCTTAACAACAAGTCCTTACCTCCAAACACCTAAGCAACATTACCATGCCACTCTTTACCACTAAATATGTCTACTCTCATGATATTGTTAGCTTGCCATACCACTTAAATTTTAGGTTGAGGACAGAGACTATAAACTATCTTTTATTTATTTACTTATTTTGAGATAACTAATTTTTTTTCAATTACAATTTGCTTTCAACATTATCCTGTATTAGTTTCAGATGTATGGGATAGTGGTTAGAAAATTTATATACTTTATACAGTGGTCCCTCCGGTGTTTCAAGTGCCCACCTGGCCCCATACATAGTTATTACGATATTATTAACTTTATTCCCTGTGCTGTAATTTACATTTCTGGAAATTATCTTTTAGATTGCCAACATTTGTAATTTCTCTTTTCTTGTTTTGTTGGGTAATATGGGGAGAGAAAAGGGAGCTGGTGGAAAACCAGCCTGCTTTAAAGATATGCACAGCTAAAAGAGAATATATGTGGGATGTAGTGGTACAAAAGTCATTACTTTGTCATAAAAGAAATTCCAAATCTTCACACTATGCTTCTCTGTCGATGCAGTCTGTGTGCACTTTCAGTCACAACTAGACTGAACGACGAGTATCTGTGGGGCTTTGAAAATTGGTGAGACTCCCTCCCTATGATTTCTTATTTCCACATCCTCGTTCATTCTGTCTCAGATCTATGACAATGCTCTATCCTCATCCCCATCATTATATTTGTTGGATCATTCTGATAGGCTCCTAGCTGGCCTCCCTGATTGTATTCTAGCCCTCCAACCCATCACTTACTAGCATCTCCAGTCATTTTATAAAATTATAAATAAGTTATATCATTTTCCTGTGTGAAACAATAGTTGACTACAAATACGAAAACATTCTAATTCCAGATAGCCTGCATTCTTTCTCTTGGAAACAGTTTCTTCATGTATTTTAACTCAGTTGTCCTTTTAAATTTACAAACTCATTTTTTCATATGAAAACATTACATTAATGTTTTTATAAGAGTCTTCTTCATTTCCTCTGTTTTAAAATTCTTCAAGATTGAGTCTAGTTTTCTTATATTTTAATCCCAATTTTCATCTTGCAATATCTTCACTGGGATATAGATTTATTGAAATATTAACCCCCAAAGTTGCTTATGAGGATGAACTTGATCCCAGAGTCGATTCCAGCAATTTTCATCCTCTTCCTCTTATGGCACATATAAACTAGAATTCTGCAGCGCACCAAAAAAATTTTTTTTTGCTGACTGGACAAAAAAATGAGTATAAATTTGATTCATTCACAATGGATGGCTATTATGTTGTTGGCTGTTGCCATTTTTTAATTTGACAATCTAAGGGAAAAGAGGTCAGTGTCCTAACTAAATAGTCAAGTATTGCATGTTTTAAAACTTTTTGCGACACAGCTGGTTACAAATCTGGTGTATTGTATTCTGACATCTTTAACCTTTCAGTTAAGTAACAAACTATGGTAAGTATTAATGTTTTTTCTTGCTATCTCTTCAGTAGTTTCACATCTCACCTTGACCTTATGGGCTTCTTAGAATTTAACTTAAAAGTTCACCAAGAGGTAGGTATATTTACATTCTTTTTTTTCTTTAAAACAGTGAAATAAATTGGGCTGTTAGAAATGAGGATAAAGTGCAATGTAATATAAATTTAGAAAGTAGGTCAAGCCCTACTTCTATGTCAGGGATAAAAAAATGGATTTAAGATTCGGAAAGGGAATATTCAGTAACTGACACAAAGAGAGAAACCCCTAAAGTCAAAGTCATTTTTTATTCTGTTATGGAATTCAGGATCTGTAATCAACAGCATAAACTCTAAGGAAGGTGACTCCAGTTTGTTCACTGTTAAATTTACAAGGTATAATGAGATTTTTGAAAGCCAGTCAGTGAAAGAAGAAAGGAGAGGGGAAGTGAAAGAGACACATGGTCAGTCAGCGAGGGGTAGGGGAAAATCTGTGGATTAGAAACTGAGTTTAATTCTGGTTCAGCACTTGTGACCAAAGGTCAGACAACAACAGTGTCTGCTTGTGGCATAGGATGTGTCATAAAATGGAAAAATAAAATAAAATATGTGACATTTTTGAGAAGTACACATTTTTATTAAAAAAATGAACAATTCTTATGATTGACAATTTAAACTATGTATATAGTCAGTTATATATTTTAATTTATATTAAGATCAGTAATATAAAAATGACAACTACATTATTTTCATTAATATTTTTTATGATTAGGAAAATCACTAAATGAATGTAAAGGCTCTGGAATTAGATAAAATAAAACTTGTAAGTTTTGGTCCATTAAACATAAAAAATTTAGCTGAAAGTTCAAGAGGACTGCTCTATGTAGAGGAGAACTGATGTATTCAAAGGTTGCAGTGACTTTTTCAGGAACAGTGGGTAAAGTATATAATGAGTTTTATAAATTGAAACATTAGTGTATTATTCTTTGTGCTCTCAATTGTTTATGATGATATAAGAATAATCTTACCTAAGGCAGAAACAGGTAGTATTATGACTTCTGAAGATTATTTCTTGAAATAATTCAGAAATAAAAGAAGTGTTGTTAGTAAATGGAAAATATTATTAGAGAGGATGTACAGGTTTCTTTTATGCACTAATGCCCACTTGGCTGATGTCATTAAGATCTTGTGTGGCTGCTAACAAGTAGATTGGCTCTTTCATAGACTTAAGTTAATCATTACCTTGTGAACCACTCCTCAAGAGAAATATATTTAGAATATTAGAGCATTTGTTATCTATGCCTCTGTGTCTTTCCACTAATGGGTTTGGAGTTTGTTTTTTTTTAAAGAGAGAGACAGACAAGGAGAGGGGGAGAAAGATGAAAAGCATCAACTTGTAGTTGCTTCATTTTAGTTGTTAACTGATTGCTTCTCATATGTGCCTTGAACTGGGGGGCTCAAGCTAAGCCAGTGACCCCTTGCTCAAGCCAGCGACCTTGAGCTCAGGCCAACCTTGGGATCATGTCAATGATTACTGCGCTGAAGCTGGAGACCTCAGGGTTTCGAACCTGGAAACTCAGCATTCCAGGTCAACATTCTATCCCTGCACCACCCACCATCAGTCAAGCCCCATTTACTGCTGTCTCTGGAAAATGTTTTTCATTTATTCTTCACCGAATCTTTGCACCTTGAAAATTTCAGGTAAGTGGCATTCCTTAGATAAGTCTTTACTACTTTTTAAAAACTTAAATGCATGTTTCCACACTATCATTGGCATAGGAAGATATTTATTACAGTATCTGAAAATTGTAGATAGTCTGTTTCTTCCCATAGACCATGTAGAGGTAGGGGCAAGACCTTATAGAAATGTTTTTCTGGTTCTGAGAACAATACATGATATGCTAGTTTTTCATATGAAAACAATGAAGTGAAAATGAGCATGTCATTTCTAATTGGAAGGCTGAATTTGAGCCTCAGTTCAGCACCCTTCTGGTTGTTTCACTTTGGGAAAATCAATTAATCTCTCAGGTTTTTAGTTTTCTCAGATTTCAAATAGGAATAATAACTTTGTTACATGCTTATTTAGATGTAAAGGTGAGATTATGTAAAACTATTTTGTAAGCAGAAAAATGCTACACAAATATTACCATTGTTACTATTCTATAAAAGGAGAGAGGTGTTAGGTCTTGGTCTCATTATACCAGATAAATTTTGATATCAAATGCCATATATTAAAAGCCTCAAATCCTTCTACAAACATAATTCCTAACTAAAATTACATTATGAAACACAAAAGTATCAAAACTCTTGAGGGAGAAGGGCATGTTAAGATGTTTGAAACAAAGGTTTGGGGGAAGGGTGGAGTTAATTTCCAACCAATGTCACTGAAGCAGGGACAGGGAACAGAAAAGACACAAGTGTATAGCTTATTTTACCAGTGGTTAGATGCATAATTAGAAAACACACTTCTACAAAATGTATGAGTAAAGAAATTCTTATTTAGAAATTATTAATGTACATATCATGTTCTATAAAAACTAACATTTATAGAAAAACTGGTTTTGATGGTTTCTCTTATTTTCAGTTGTAGATTAAAACACACACAACAACTTTTAGAAAAGATAAAATAAATGATGATGCATGGATTGTCCGTTCTTTGGAAGTAGAATTATTTGTCAGTTTTCATTTATATGGCAAGAAGTGCTGAGTAAAAGTCAGTGGTTATGTACGCATTTAGAAGGTCTGGAAGTAATTGCCAAATAGGAGTAAGAAAAATGAGAAGTGACAATTATTTTATTTATATAAATAGCCAAGCTTAGGACTTCTGCTTTGGGTAGAATGAAACATGTTATAGGAGACCTATGCTCCCACTAAAATCAACTAGAAAGTCAGGTAAAATATAATATTAGAAATAATAAGTGTCAGAGAACCACAGAACTATGAGAACTACAGAGTAAAATTGTAGAGAAAGGAAACTTTTAGATAGTCCAATCAGGACATTCTGCTCTTCGTGTGGACATGTCCACTCTGGACTTGGACTGAGTCTCTGGGCTGAGCCAGCTGGCTGCAACAACACTTGAGGTGCAGAATATGCAGCAGGGATAGTGGCAGTCATGGAGCCTGGGTGACAGATTTAGAGATATGAAAGCCCTCAAACAGATGGCCAATTTCCCTTTTAATACATCTGCTAAACTACAAATCTACCTAGGACAGGAGGCTAAAGAAGTCAGCTCAAATTTCATAAGAGTTGAGTGGAATTTTCTGCGACTTCCTGCTACTTAGAAAATAAATACTATTGACAGGGACCTGACCACAAGAGATGAGACCTGAAAATGCCCCAAGGACAGGTGGACGGGTCTGGAAACTGAGCTCCACCGTCTTTTTCCCTGGAGGCACCAGCAGACCTGGGTACAGCTGTAGTTTAAGAATCCAGACCTCCAAAACAGGACCACTGCTGTAGACAGACACCAACAGAGCTTTTGTCATTTACTCAAAATTAGAGTGATAAAATTACAAACTTGAGGGGCTTTAAACACAGCTGGTCTCCTCAGGAGTATTGTCAAGTTGTCATATTATGTGGGATGGGGCGGCTAAAGACCTAGGCTGAAAACCCCTGAGAAGCAGGGAAGAAATTCCTTCCATTTTTTATTGCTAAAGAGACAAAGAATCACAATGGCCTTAACTGAAGAGCCACATCCTAGCAACAGGAACAAAAAATAGCTTGACTGAGTCTTAACACAACTGCAATTTAGTGTTGGCTCACAGCGGTCTGGATTAAAGTGAACCATCTCGTTTTAAACATTAAGCAAAGGAAAGATGGCTCCTGTCTTGAAAAATATAAAATAATCTGAACTAACTGCAGATTTTTGCTGCAATATGTGGCATTCAATAATAACTTACAAGGAATGTTAGGAGATGAGAATATAGGGCCAAACCTAAGGCACAAAATAAACACTAGAAGCATACCAGCAAGTAGTCCATATATAAGAATTAGCAGACAAATTCTTTAAAATAAATTTGGTTATTATTTGATTTGCTCAAGAAAATAGGGGAAAACACAATGCAGAATTTTAATTTGTAGTTGGCATATATATAAAAAATCAAACGGACATTATTAAACTGAAAAAAAAAATACAATATTTGGTGGGGTTTTTTTGTATTTTTCTGAAGCTGGAAACCAGGAGGCAGTCAGACAGACTCCTGCATGCGCCCAAACAGGATCCACCCGGCACACCCACCAGGGGGGGATGCTCTGCCCATTCTGGGTGTGGCTTTGTCACGACCAGAGCCACTCTAGCGCCTGGGGCAGAGGCCAAGGATCCATCCCCAGCGCCTGGGCCATCTTTTACTCTAATGGAGCCTCTGCTGCGGGAGGGGAAGAGAGAGAGAGGAAGGAGAGGGGAGGGGTGGAGAAGCAGATGGGCACCTCTCCTGTGTGCCCTGGCCGGGAATCGAACCCGGGACTTCCGCACGCCAGGCCGATGCTCTACCACTGAGCCAACCGGCCAGGGCCAAAATACGATCTTTGAATTGGCGATTTTAACAGCAAATTGCATGTATCAGAAGACAGAAGAGTGAATAGGAAGTACAGTTTATAGGAAATATCCAAAATAAAATAAAACACACAGAGAACAATAACTTAAAAAATAGAACACTATAAGAGACATATGGATTATGCTCAAAGGGTATTTTCTATATTATCAACACTCAAGAGGGAGACGAGAATATGGAAAACAAGCTTTTGTGTGTGTGAAAATGGCTTTATTTTTCCTTAACTGAACTTAATTTATGTCTTTTTTTAAAAGAAAATTAAATTTAACAAGGTGACATTCATCCACAAGAATACATAGGTTTCAGGTAAGTATTTTTATAGTATTTGAACAGTTGATTGTGTTGTACACCCATCTCCCAAAGTGAAATCATTTTCTATTATCTTACATTTGTCCCTCTTTATGCCCTTCCTCCCACTCCTCTCCTTCCCCCTCCTCCATGTCTCCTGTCCCCCTGGTAACCACGGCACTCTTATCTATGTTCATGAGTCTCAGTTTTGTATCCCACCTATGTGTAAAATTATACAGTTTTTAGCTTTTTCTGATTTACTCATTTCACTCAGTATAATGTTCTCAAGATTAAGAAATAAAAGCTAAAAATTATTCAGAAGTGATAAAAAAAATCAGCTCATGGCCTTTTACCAGAGGAAATCAGCTCAAGAAAAGCTAGATTGATAAATATAAATTAAAAAGTATTTAGGTATTTAAACAGATATTTTTTAAAAAAGACACATTACCTTTGAAGGATCAATAGGCAGTTCACTTTCCTACAGAACTGATGGAATTCAGAAGAAAGTGTAATATCTTCAACGTGCTGAAACACAAATAACTAACAATCTTGAATTCTATAACCTGCAAGAATATTCTTCAAAGATGAAGGTAAAAATAAGGACACATTCAGAATAAAACTGAGTGAATCCATCACAAATAGGCTTATATTTTAAAAAAAATACAAGAGTTCTACATAAAGAATTAATGATTTCATTAAAAGTACATAAAAGAATGAAAAGCACTGGCAAAAGTAAGTATGTGGATAAATGTGAAGAAATATTAAGTGTAAAAAAGAATACTTGTACTATGAATTAAAATATATGTAAAATTAAAATGTGTGACAAAAATAATATGAAAGTCATAGGGAATAAATGGAGTTAAAGTGTTAAGTTCTAGCATTATTGGGAAGTGGTAAAAGTTATACTTATGCTATTATGTATGACTCAAGAATGACTACTACAAAATATGCAGTAATCATTATTCTTCATGTTTGAGTTATTTATCTCAATGTAATGAGAAGTTTACCCATATTTACAGAGGCGGATTAAGGCCAGTTGAGGCCCTGGGCACAAAAGAAAACATTGGCTCCTTAAAAAAGAGAAAGAGACAGGGAAAATAAAAATACATGTTAACTGTATTTTTAAATAAATAAAAAATATTATGTACATTAATGTTAAAATTGTACATATGAAACCAAACTTGATGTCATTAGAAAAAGGTATAAATTTGTATATAGTTTTGCAGGGCCTTTCAGAAGTTGGGTGACCAGGGCATGTGCCCAGTGCGCCTGCCGTTAAATCTGCCTCTGCATATTTACCAGAATAAGGACATGCTTAATCTAGTCCCAGTTTGATGAGATGGTTCCATCTGGAGGCTAGGAAGTCTCAGATCCAGATGCCAGCCAGTTCCATTCCTTTCTGAGTCCTCGTCTTTTGGCTTGTAGGTGGTCGTCATCTTACTGTGTGTTCATATGATCTCTTTTTCGTGCATGTATTGGGAGAGAGAGCGAGGTCACTGGTGTCTCCTCTTATAAGGGTAATAATCCCATCATGGGATTCCCGACCCTCATAATCTCATTTAACCTGAATGACCTTCTAAAGGCCCCATCTCCAAATACCATCACAATAGGAGTTAGGGATTTAGATGAATTTTGTGAAGACACAAGATTCAGTTCATAACATCACTATTCAGGAGAAAATAGTGACAAAGTGCTGGCCAAGTTCTGATTCTTACATTGGTCACTCTTGACATGGATGGGAACACTGTAAAAATAAAACAATATATATGGACGAATCACTGTATCTATAACTTAAAAATCTGTGTACATTTTGGTGAATATGTTATGATTTTAAAAAACAAGTGTCTCAGAAAACTACATGATGGCCTTCTTGTCTTGTATTCATTATAACTTCATGATTTCTTGCCTTTTTTTAGATTTAGGAAAAGTGCCAAGACTGTCTATATAAACTTTAAATCCTTCTTTCATTCTAAGAAGCTTTATTTTGCATTTCTCAAAAGCAATCAAGCCTTCCAAATATCAAACCTTATTTTGAAAATGATTTATAAAAATTCAACACGAGAAACTGGGAAATAAATCTATTCATACAGATTACAATTTTTAAAATTAAAAAATAAATACAGGATTTAGCAGAAACTTAACTTTTAGGTGGCCTTCCTGCAAAATTCTGAATCATTGTATTTCCATTATCCCCTGCAAAATCCTGAATTACTCTATTTTAGGCCCCAAATCCCCATAGTATGTTCCCATTATTGTAAGAAAAAGTACTGTGGAGCCAAGCAAACTGAATTCAAGTTCTGGTACTTCTGTACAGTGCTGCTTTTTCTGTAAAATTTTAAGTAGCTACTGATTTTATTGTACTTTTAGGGGGAAATTCATGAGTAGTGTAAATTATTCTTCTCCAGTTTCATGGACATATGAGAGAAGAATTGAAGGAAATGGGTTGCAACCAAGTGATCCCACAGAAACCTGGAACTTCTTTTTCTTTCTCTCTCAAAGGCATGAGCTAAGTGGTGATGATAGGGAATGAGCCTTCACCCTTATAAACCCTGGTCTGGGGCTGTTGAAATTGATCTTATTTTGCAGAGGATGACAATTATTTGCCACCACATTAATGGCCTTCAACTATTGTGATTTTTTGTTTCTCATGGGCATATTTTGCTCTGCACCTCTTTTACCCATTATTGTCAGTGTTTAACATTATTTCTTCCTGCTCTCTAGAGTCCTTCTTCTAGGTTTAATGCCCTCCATACTCTCTAATCCTTGTGACTCAGAAGTTCTATAATCAAGGTCACTTGACCAGACTCTGCCCTGAGAATATGTAGATTTAAGAGACTGAGATTGAATGCCTGCTCCTTGTCATATAAAAAGTGAATGATTAGAGATCCATTTTCCTCCAGCAGGTTCTTGGCAGCATTCTAGAGAGTAGAGATTATTAGGTAAATACTATTAAACAAGCTAAGTTATTAGAGAAGATACAACTGGTTATCTGTAGTCAAATATATATATATATATATATATATATATATATATATATATATATATATATATATATTTCATCTCTAAGAGATGTATAAACACACTATAAAATTCATTTATTTAACAAATGGAACTAGAGCATATGGACATCCAGGTGCAAAAGAATAAATCCAGACACAGAATTTACAGTCTTCACAAAATTTAACTCAAAATAAGTGTTATATTAGGGAAATAATGTGATAATCATTTTGTAGTGCCTTTAGGAAAGTGTTCAAAAACACATGTAATAAAAATGGTTATAAGAGTATGAAAATACAAACTTAAAATGGATTGCATATCTAACTGTAAAGTGTAAAAATATAAAACTCTTAGAAAACATAAGAGAAAACCTACACAATCTTGGGTATGATGATGATTTGTTATATCTGCAACAAAGGTACAATTCATGAAAGAAATAATTATCTAGACTTAATTAAAATTAAAAACTTCTGCTATGATAAAGTCAAGAGAATGAGAATGCCTATTTGCAAAAGACACATGTGATAAAGGACTGTTATCTAAAATAGACAAAGAACTCTTGAGACTTAACAATAAATAAAGAAACCAATTAAAAAAATAGAACAAAGGTCTTAACAGACACCTCTTAAAAGAAGATGTACAGATGGAAAATAAGGATATAAAAAGATGCTCCACATCGTATCTCATTAGGAAAAAACAATAATATACCATTACACATTTTTTAAAATGACCAAAAAACTGAAAACACCAAATGCTGGCAAGATGTGGAGCAAGAGGAGCTCTCGTTCATTATTGGTATGAAAGCAGAATGGAACAGCCATTTTGGAAAACAGTTTGACAGTTTTTTACAAAACTAAACATACTCTTACCATTGGATCTAGCGATCACACTCTTTGGTATTCACTAAAGGAAACTGAGACTTATGCCCACACACAAAAAATTTACACACGGATGCTTTATTCTTTTTTTAATTGAATTCATTGGGGTTATATTGGTCAATAAAACTACATTAGTTTCAAGTGTACAATTCTACCATATATCGTCTGTATATTGCATGGTGCAGGTGACTTATTCTGAACTGCCAAAACGTAAAAACAACCAAGAATGAATAAATAAACTGTGGTACATCCAAATGATGGAATTTTACTCAGTATTAAAAATAAACGAGCTATCAAGCCACAAAAAGCTATGGAGGAAACTTAAAGGCATATTACTAAGTGAAAGAAGTCAATCTGAAAAGGCTACATACTATGTGGTTCCACCTATATGACATTATGGACAAAGCATAACCATGTATGCAATGAAGCGATCAGTTGTTACCAGGGGTTGAGAGGGATAGATGAATAGGCAGAGCACAGAGGATTTTTAGGTCAGTGGAACCACTCTGTATGATACTATAATGATGGGCACATGTCATTATGCAGTTGTCTAAACCTATAGAATGTACAACCACAAGAATAAAAGTCAGGACTGACCAGGCAGTGGCACAGTGGATAGAGTGTTGGACTGAGCTGCGGAGGACTCAGGTTCAAAACCTCGAGGTCACCAGCTTGAGCCCAAGGTTGCTGGCTTGAGCAAGGGGTCACTTGGTCTGCTGTAGCCCCACAGTCAAGGCACATATGAGAAAGCAAACAATGAACAGCTAAGGTGCCGCAACAAAGAATTGATGCTTCTCATCTCCCTTCCTGTCTGTCTGTCCCTGTCTGTCCCTCTGTCTCTTTCTGTCTCTGTCACACACACAAAAAAGAGTAAGTCAGTGTAAACTGTGAACTTGGGGTGATTATGTGTCAATGTAGGTTCATCAATTTTAACAAGTGTACCACTCTGTTATGGGATATAGATAATGGGAGAAATTATGCAAGTGTACAGAGGATCCTCAGGTTACAACAGTCTCAAAATATGATGTTTCGAATTTATGATGCTCACTCTCATTAAAACTTAAAAAAATTGAGACGTGAGTGTTTCAGCTTATGCCGATAGAGTTGTACTTACAGACTACATGGGTGAACCAGTTTGGTTGTGAGCAGCAGAAGAATATGCAGTACAGTGTACAGTACAGTATATTTCTGTCCTTTTTCTGTGGTTTAGTTGTGTTCTTATATTCTAGATTATGATTTTACAACTGTGTGAGGATAGGTAAGTGACTTAGGCTAGTGTGTGTTTCGACTTGCACCAAAAATTGGGTTCCATCACTGTCATAGGAACGGAACTGTGTCGTAACCTGAGGACCCCAGTATATGATAGAAACTCTGTACCTTCCCCTCAATTTTGCTGTAAACCTAAATCTATACTAAAAAAAGGATTTTAAAAATATTTTTGTATATGCATGTGTGTATGGATAGATTACACCGATAAGTAGGTAAGTTGATAAGTAGGTAAATTTGCATAAAGAATTTGTCTGTGATTATTAAGTAATAGTCTATTGTGTTAACAGTGTTAATAATTTTGACTGAAAATTAAAAGTATCTTGACTTCCTTTATACAGATTTATATTTTTCCCAATTTGTAAAAAGATTAGCTTATAATTAGGGAAATAAGGTGTACAATTTTGCCAAAATAAAAACTATGTATAATTTTGAGGCCACCTGAGTTTTCTAACACTTCCTGGGGATCCAACAATATATATAGACCTTGTTTGAAAAACTAATGTGATTCTATTGTTTTGCAGCTGTCTGAATTGTGTTTTATTTCTTCTTTTTTTAACCAATTCATATTAATTCATGTGCCCCCATAACTGAAAGGAGGCTGATTAAGGGGAGACTCATTCAGTGATGCAAAAAGCTTTAGAGTAGGATACTGTATATATATATATTTAAACCTCTCAGCATCCTTCCTTAGCTAATTGTATCTGATTAGCTCAAAATTTATGGTTGCTATTTTAATTGTCTGAGAAAAACCATTAGAGAATTTTAGCTAGAGTGTGTTTATGCATATTCATGGGCATGCAGCTTCTGCATTAGAAACCACACCCCCATCTCTGCAGTATCTGCAGCATGAGTAAGGGCATCATCAGGAACTCAGAAGGAAAGGAAAACTTGACACCAGGCTCTCTGCAGAAGGCACAGAAGGTCAGCTTTGCTGTATTGACTTTTATATAAAAGTATTTCTGATCAACATTTTTGCATCATGGAAATCTTTTTAAGCTTCTTTTATCTGTTTTGCATGATTTACCTAGTTACAAATTCCTCATAAAGTTAAGATCATCATTTTTTAAAATCAGAGATTGATAGGTAGCTTTAAAAAGATTTTATTCTTGTATTATTTTGGAATGTACACGGAGGGAACATTTTGCATGTATACATGGTAATGAACCTAGAAAGTGGTTAAATATAAAGACAAATATGGTGGTTCATGCTAAGCATCTCAATGAGGCAATAATTTTGAATTTGATATATGAATATAGGGGCATATATAAGCAAGTTGATAAGTGAGTAAACATTGACAACTTGCTTAAAATCACATAACTAGCTGGCTAAATCTATTATATATATTAACTTCATATGTATTGTTCATGTATGTCTACACTGTGTAACACAAGGATCAATGGTAAACTTCCTGATCCTGTAGGAAGTAAGCAGTCCCCTCCACACAATTTTTCTTGTCAGTTTTTGTGACTTAGATTCTCATGGCTTCCTCTAGCTTATACATTGTCTTTGAAGTAATTGCACTAAGCAGGCAAAAGTTGACATTAGTCAATCTTTGAGAACCTCCCACCACCCTTCGTCCTCCCCATGCCAGTGGACCCACAGGAGTAGAGACATCAATAAAGTGTGGACTCACTGAAGTTTTTATTGGGATATAGAACTTGAAGCCAAACACAGAACTTCAATTCTCTTTATGGTGTGTTTTATTCTTAAAATTTCTACTAGGATCTCTCTTTTTGATCTAAGTATTTAATCTTTCTTTTTTGTTCTCTTTCCTCCTATTTTTTCCAAAAAAACTTTAGTATTTATGTTAATTTGCAGAGAAATTCAGCAAATTTGCACAGCCAAACCTGTCAGTATGTTCTCAAAACAAGTTTTTTCTCATCTACATAATATAATCTATTTAAGAACAGATGGCCTGGCGCAGTGGATAAAGCATTGACCTGGAAATGCTGAGGTCGCTGGTTCAAAACCCTGGGCTTGCCTGGTCAAGGCACATATGGGAGTTGATGCTTCCAGCTCCTCCCCCCTTCTCTCTTTCTGTCTCTCTCTCTCCCTCTCTCTCTCCTCTCTTAAAATGAATAAGTAAAATTAAAAAAATTAAAAAAAAAACAATGTGTATATAAAAAAAGAACAGATGGGATTATATAACATAAAACAAATTATTTATTTATTTATTGGCTACAAAATACTTATTTTTAAGCACTAGTGCATCCAGGGTTCCATTTTAATTTTTTTCTTTCCCTCTCTCTTTCTCTCTCTCTCTCTTTTTTTTTTCTTTTTTGCAGTGAACAGAGAGGAGAGAGATGAAAAACATCAATTTGTAGCTGCGGCATTTTAGTTGCCCACTGGTTGCTTTCCCATATGTGCCTTGATGGAATTGGGGCTCAAGTTGAGCTACTACCCCTTGCTCAAGTCAGTGACCTTGAGCTCAAGCCAGAGACCTTGGGCTTCAAGCCAGCTACCTTTAGGCTCAAGACAGCAACAATAGAATCATGTTGATGACCTCATGCTCAAGCCAGTGACCTCATGCTCAATCCAGTGACCTCATGCTCAAGCTGGCGAGCACATGCTCAAACTCAATGAGCCCATACTCAAGTTGGTGACCTTAGGATTCAAACCTGGGACCTTTATATCCCAGGTCAAGGCTTTATCCACTGTGCCACCACCCATCAAGTCAGGATTCCACCCTTGATTGCCTTCTCAAATGGTACTCTTCCTATATCCCCTTTCCTTCTCTAGTGTTTCAAGCTCCCATTTCTATTATAGTGATGTGCAAATTTCTGTAGCAACTTCCACTTCCTCCTGTTTTGCAAACCCACACATGGATCTGCATACTGAACCAATATATTTCAAAGTCCCTCTCACACCTTATATTCCACATATTCCAAGCAAATCTCACTACATTCCACAAACAACCAGCTATTTCCTTTTGTGCTCTTTATATTTGTTAATTCCATCATTATTTTTAGAAACACCCAATCCAGAAATCTGGGAACAATTATTAAGGTCTACCTTTACTTTATAAATATTATTGGATTACTAATGGAAATGTGTCTCATCTAAAATCTGTGCTATCCTTTTGAGGTCCATCAGCCCTCCTGACATCTTCATTATATTTTTATTCCTAGGCTATGGAAACTACCAAATTAGTCAACTTGCACTTTGTCTTGTTCATATTTCAATCTATCTTCTTCCAAGTGCCCTCTTTTACTCTCCTCTCCTGCCTAAAAGGTCAAGCTCAAGTACATGAAAAACAATAGTCACCCCTTTTTTTTTCTAGTGAGAAGAGGGGAGATAGGGAGAGAGACTCCCACATGCACCCCGACTGGGATCCTCCTGGCAACCCCTGTCTGGGGACAATGCCCATATCAACCGAACTATCTGCAGTGCCTGAGGCTGATGCTTGGACCAACTGAGCTATCCTCAGAGCCCAGGCCAATGCTCAACCCAATCAAGCCACTGGCTGTAAGAGGGATAGAAGGAGAGATGTAAGAGGGATAGAAGGGGAAGAGAAGCAGATGATTAGTTCTCCTGTGTGCCCTGACCAGGGATCCAACCCAGAACTTCTGCACATTGGGCCAATGTTCTCTCCACTTAGCCAACCAGCCAGGGCCTACAGTAGTCCCCCGTATTGACCATTTTGCTTCCCACAGTTTCAGTTACCTGTGGTGAACTGTGGTCGAAAAATATTAAATAAAAGATTATAAAAATAAACAACTTCTAAGATTTAAATTGTGCACTATTCTGAATAGTGTGATAATATCTCAAGCTGTCCTACTCTGTCTCACCTAGGACACAAATCTTCCCTTTGTCACTAGTAGCTATCTCGATTATCAGATCAACTGTCATGGTATCACAATCCTTGTGTTCAATAATTCTTATTTTACTTAATAACGGCCCCAAAATGCAAGAGTAGTGTTGCTGGTAAGGAATTTAAGTCTCCTGCTTGTCTATATTTTACAAAAATAAGATCAATATTCTAATTAAGTAATTAAGCCTCAAGGCAGTTTGGCATGAATAGAACTGTGCTCAAAGACAGCCTGCATTAATGCACAGACTGCTTCCTCTTTTCCTGGGATTTTTCAACATATGAAAGCACCACTTCTAGTCAAGAGACTTGCTGTGCTTGCTTATAAAGGGGGCATACTTTATCACCAAAAAAATAAGAAGTCACCAATGTTTTCTTTTTTAAAGATGATAAGCTACTCTAGAAGTTGAGGTGAACATGTACATTTTTCAGAACTCATGTACATGCCATATTTAATTAAATGTTGTTGCATACAAGAACTCTATGAAGTAGGTTGGACTACCACAATTATTATTAGTCAGCTAAGAAACCTAAAGTCTAAGCAAGAAAACAAGAATAAAAAGAAGAAACTATATTCTAGAAGCAGTAAGTTATAGTACACGTTTGCAAATGTGATTATAACAGAGCTGGAATGAAGAACCACCATTTTGAACTGGTAATGCTGTATTCCTTACACCAAAGCACACAAATATAATCACTGATCATTTAACTACATTTTAAAATCTCTTATGTAGGTTTTTCTTTGGATCCAGCAGAAACCTCTGCAGTATAGTTTATGTATGCGTATTTTAGGGAAATAATTCAGAGGAGGCTATCAGCAAGTTGAGGAGAGACTTCCTGTATTGAGTGATCATAAAATATCTTATATAAGCTATTGGAGACTATCCAGTTCTTTCTGGTTGCAGAGAAACTTGTCCTTTAACTCTTGGATACAGGAATTTTAGACTCAACCAATGAAGTTGAAGGGAATACATTACCTCATCAAAAGTGTGTTTCTTTGGCTGTTCACTTTTCAGGTAGCTTTAAGATAGTTTCTATTACTTTAACCCTTGCATTTATAAATCTTCTATAGTACAGTATTAGAGCTAACTCCTGATACTAACATCATCTAGGTGATATAACACATGGTTAGATTAAAGAAACAAATGCCACTTATTTCTATTCAAAATATAAAACAATATTAACAATTTGATTTTTAAAAACTTTAATTTCCTTTCTGCTGAGTCATACTATCTCTATTTGCTTGCTGAAAAAATATTAGCCCTTGGAAAAAAAATAGAGCAGAGAGAATCATAATCTGATGTCCTTTCTGTGTACCACACCTCGTGGTTTCTGAAATACCCAACATTTTCCATGGACTATACCTCCTCACCCATTTGTCTTTAGCAAGCTGGAGAAGGGGGTTGAAATCAATGTATGTGGAAACAAGTGATGAATACAAAGAAGAGGTAGGAAAATTTTTAAAGGAATCCAGGGACATATTACTCTTGGTTTATCAAGAACAGATAGATACTTGCTCTTGTTATAAGAACACTGTCTTCATCTTCCTAATGCCACTGATCACTTGGGCAAAACTAAAATCCACATTGTGACCTATTTGCTCTATTTCATGAGAGTTTTGTACTAGTATTGTGACCTAGTGTATTGCTATTTGACAAGTTCTATATTGTGTTGTCAATTAGATTGTAATTCCATGAGGTTAAGATTTAGGAGCTACTATATATATAGCATCTTTGTTAGAACCCATCACAATAAAAATCTGAAGATTCATTAATATGGTGATGATTGAGCCAGAACTCGGGAATACAAAGATGATAATGACCATACTTCTTAACAGTTAATAGGATGACAGAATCTACTCCAGAAAAGAAGACTTGGGTTTTTTGTTTGTTTGCTTGCTTGTTTGTTTGTTTCTTTTTCTCAGTTCACAGACCACAGACCTAGTTCCTTAGAATTTTAAAGTTGCTGAAGGTATAATGAGCTTAGAAAAGATCTAGATTTGGCACCTAACTCTGCCACACTTTCTGTGTTGTAATTTTGGATAAACAATTTAAGTGCAATGAGCTTCAGTTTCCTTGCTTATAAAACTGGGATGAGTGGAGCCTAGCTCACAAAATAGTCATAGGGATTACCAGAAGGCACATAGATCCACTCACCTGGCCATCTTTTTTACCATCTTCCCTTTACTCTGGGTAAGATTATTCATTCTGGATGATAAAAAAGAAAATTTTGTAATTAGCAGAAATTTTCTGATTTCACCTCCTACTTTTTCATTCCTGCTCAGGTATGACAGACCAAAACCCTTCACTTGTTGCTTAACTTCTTTCTAAGTATCTAGCCAATGCCTATCAAGACAGAAAGAAAAATATTGACATCATCCAACTTCTGAGTTAATGGATCTTAAATTAAATTTGTTGTCACTGCTCTTCTTCACCTCTGATGAACCTTGACCATCTGAATATTACAGAGGTACAGTCTTCAGCTTTACCTCTGATGTGTACCTCTCTGTTCCAAATGGCTGGGTATTGTCTCCTTGCTCAACTTCTCAGTTCCATGATGAGGTAAGAGTCTTAGCCTCAATTTTGCTTCCCTTTACTAAAACCTAGACCTTGTTGCTGCCAATTGCTGTTCCTCAAGAAAGAGCTGTGCTAGCCTCTCAAGCTAAGGGGACTCATGTCATAAACCACAGGCGTGACCGGTTTCTCTGTTATCACTGCTCATAGCAACCTGTTTGTCTTGATCTTTTTTTGGGAATTCCTTTGGATTACTGAGTCCCCAGTTAGCACACACATCCTTCATGATCAGTTCATTCATTCATTCACCCTTTCATTTTTTTTTCATGCATGAGAATTAACTCCATTGGCCTTGATATGAGCATGTCTTAGCCTCACCTTGTACTGTACTTATCCCACTATGACTCATAGCTGAGCCTGAATTATCCTTAAGTGCTATATTATATCTTTTATAGAAAAAGGTATTCCACTGGGAAATGAAAGAAATGTTAACAAATCCAAATACATCTTAAATAATTTGACTATATCTTGAAAATTTAAAATTACCTCAAAGGAACTAAGCAAGTAGTGTTTCCTAAGTAGAATTATTTACATTAGAAACAGACAGATAAACAAAATAATAGGTTAGAAAGAGGAAACTCTTCAAATGTATAGTTAAGCAACATACTGCACTTGATTAGATAGAGACAGAACATCCAAAAAAACAAAACAAATTTAATGCAAAATTCTGTCTTCTCTAAAAAAATGTTAACAGAGGGATTTTTTTCCTTTTTTTTTTTGTTGTTTTTTTTAGTAGATGGATGATTTGTTATAGTCCTAATAAGTTAATGGAAATGATCAAAATCTTTCCAACTATTTCTTGCTTTTATTTAAAAAATCAATACCCAGTTTTCCATCAAATAACAATAAAGAATGAAGCCAATATGTAAACTACAGAGTCTGCCAGAGTGTCTATTTAAAATGACCTAAAGCAAGGACAAGTACCTTAATGCCTTTGTGAGCCACCCTGCTGCACCCCTGGAGCCAGATGTGTGCTCCCTCAGCCAGCTTGAACAGGAACTGGGCCACCTATGACAGTTGCTCACCTCTGGTTAGCCATGGGGTTAAGTCATATTCTCCAACTGAAATTTCAATGGTCCCAGAGATCTCTTTTCCTGCCAGGGTGACCTTGGATCTTTGATGTTGAGATGAACACATACCAAAGCCACAATTTTAGTCTGGCCCTTGGGACACCAATTGGACTTCCATGTTAGATTTCTCTCTGCTCAAATTGTTAGCTCCCTTCTACAGTTTATTTTTCTTATATTCTTTCTGTTCTCCATGATTAATATTCTGTTGTCCTAAATAGCTTGTTAATTAACTTATTTTCACAACAAATATTTATTGAACAATTTCAATGTGCCAGGAAGGTACTGAATTAGAGCAGGAACAAATGAGATTCTCCTACTCTCACTAAATTTATACTCAATTGAGGTGACAGATATTTCACATGACATTACTACCAAATGTAGTGAGTCTTAATAAGGTTAAGTATAATTCCCAGCTCCTCTAGGAGCTCGACCTTGAATTCTGCCCAATGAGATCATTTCTTCATAATGACAATTGACCCAACTGCTAAGAATCCTGCCCCTTTCTCCTTTAATTTCTCCACATGATATCCTCTCTATCTTGTTCTGTTTCTCAACACTGATCACTTAAAACCTCATAATTAAGGCCTTTTTCACCATTTCACTACCCTCGGAGCTGACTTTTATCTCTTCAGCAGGCTTCCGCAGCAGGTCAGTTACTTCTAGCAAAGAGCTGGCATTGTCTCTGCTACCCACCCACCTTGTCTTATTCTCCCTCTCAGCTTTATGTGCTCGAGTCCCTGGATTCTATGCATATCAGTCTAGTACAAAGATTTCTGCAAATATATCTTTATGCAAACTTTGACTTGGCACTTTTTCTGTAGCTAAATTTGTGAGTGACTTTTTAGGATGAAATGCAGTCTTTAACAAACCTGCTGTCTTTAACAGAGAGCCTAATTCATTTTAAGGCCACAGCTATATCAGACAGTTTATTAATGAAGTAGGAACTGTTTTCTTATGAACAACATGAAGATAATGATTGTTGATTTCAGGATCAAAAAAAGATCATAGCCCTGTCCGATTGGTTCAGTGGTAGAACGTCGGCCCAGCATGTGGTTGTCCAGGATTCAATTCCCAGTCAGGACACACAGAAAAGCGCTCATCTGCTTCTCCACCCCTCCCCCTTTCGCTTTTCTCTCTGTCTTTCTCTTTCTCTATTCTCCTCCCCTCCTGCAATCAAGGTTCAATTAGAATGAGTTTGCCCCAGGCACTGAGGATGGCTCCATGGCCTTCACCTCAGCAGTTAAAAAATGGCTCTGGTTGCAAAGAAGCATGGGCCCCAAATGGGCAGAGCATCACCCCCAGTTGGCTTTCTGAGTGGGTCCCAGTTGTGGCACATGCGGGAGTCTCTCTCTGCCTCCCCTCCTCTCACTAATAAAATAAAATAAAATAAAATAATAAAAGATCACGTGTAGAAAAGTACTTTTAACTGCAATGCACCATCCCCATGTAAAATATTCTTACAGTTGCTTGATAAGGGCTGCCCTAGAAAGATGAAAAAAGCACTATAACCATCAAGATGTGCTTACCCAGGAGAGTAAAATTTGTTCTCCTTGGGTGTCAGTTTTCTCTTTTATTAAATGCAAGGGCAGGGCCGAATGACTTTCTAGCATTAATATTGATTCCATACTGCTATTGTATCTTACTAACGTTTAAATGTTCCAGTAAGATAAATTAAACAAATCCACTATCTACAAACATTTATTATACACAGACTGGTACAAGAAAGTGTATTGAGTGCTTGGGACATACAATGATTTCACATCTGGCCATGATCACCGAAAGAGTCTCTAATTTGGAAGAGAAGCAACATGGATGGAAAGGTGTAACTGTCAGCATGCAGTTAAGTGTTAAATAAGAATAAGATAACAGAAGTGAAGAATTGGAACAAACTTTTCCTAAGAACCAATGCTTTTACATCATTAAACCTCCATAATAACTGTGCAAGATATATACTGGTAGTCCTATTTTGCAAATGAAAGCTATGAGACTAAAACAAAGTCCATACTTTATCAAGCTAAAACAGCTAGTTTTATAACAAAATATAGGATTTTCCACTAAATTAAAGACTTTGATATTAGAAACTACATGTTCCTTAGCTTATAATCTACTACTGAAACTGGAGAGCTGTTGAGAGTGAAAGGGTTACTGTTAACAATTACTCTGGAACAATAGACACAAAACAAAAATAACCTAGGGAAACTAGGATGTATGGTCATCCTACCTACCATGTTTTATTTACTCTTTATCACTGGGGGTGGGGGGAAGATATGGAATAATTTAGAGCAGGATTGGAGGCAAGTGCCCATGTCAATAACTTGGTGGAAGTGTCATGTCTCTGCTCTCTGCATCTTCAGCTGTTTTCTCAGACTGTTAGTAATAAAGTCTAATATTCCTTAGCTCCGTAGTCTTGATATCTTACATTGCTTCTTCCTTCATAAATTCAGCAATCATTTTCTTGAAGTTTTCAATGAATTCATACAGTGGTAATGACCTTAGGCTTGCAGGTGGATCCCCAAATGAACCTGTGAGCTTCCTTAACCACCATTGTACCTTATTTCTGCTAGCTGCCTAGTACTTGTGACATCAAACACAGTGATGTTTAGGAGTCATCAACTGGCCTAGGTTGGCATTTTCACTTTCCCTCAGAGTGTGGCATTTGGAAAGTTAGTTAGCTTGTCTTTGCTTGAATTTTCTCATCAATAAAAATGAAATACTCATAGTGCCTACCTGATAGAATATTGCTTCCAAAAGTGTTAGATACTTTTAGTATTGCTATTAGATAATTAGAATTTTCATTTCTTTCTGCCAAGCAGAGAATAAGATAAATAGCTCAGTACATATGATTTACTGACACTTGACAAAGAGAATTACCAGTAGTGACTTTGAAGTTATAAGTCTTGGGTTAAGGTCTCAGCTTTTCCAAAGAATGCTTTTGGCCTAGACATGTTACCTTTTCTGAGTTTCTTTTCTGTATAAACCAAAGTTAATGCTTACATTCACAGAGTGATATCCACTTTACAAGGCCATTATGAACATTAGAATAAAGTATTTTATATTCTGAAGAAGGTGACATGAGAGAAAATGATTATAAATTGCAATTCTAACATTTCATAACTTATTTAATAATTTACTCAATAAAATGTGTATGGCACTTTCAAATATTTTTAAGTATAAAAATACTTTAACACAATAGGTGAATTATCATTGGCATGATTGAATTAAGATTAAAAAAAAAAGAACAGTGTTTGGTGAAGTAAATTGCATGCAGAGTTTGCTTATGAAGCAGAGTCATGGAGAGTAAGTGGATGCCATCTGCTCATCGTATGTCAGCCTTTGAATCCTGCATCCTCTTGTATATGTAGTTCATGTTCCAAAATTAAAATATATTCTATATTAAGAAATAGAGAAATGGAAATGTTATCAGGATTAGAGCTATGTCTGCTTGGAAGAAAATTCTGTGGTGCATTGCAGAGAAATTTGAGTAGCAATGCTGAATCCAGTTACAGAAGTCAGCTTCAATTCACATTTGCTACCGAGGTCCAGCAGCCAAAGAAGCCAAGAGACCCGGAGCTCAGCAGTAGGCCGGAAGGGATCCCCGGGGCAATTTTTCATAGAGATGTAATAAATCAGGGGAGAAAGAAAGGACTCTATTCTGCTTTAAATTGTTATACAAATCAGATTAAATACAGAAGTCCCTAAGTGAAAATCCTATTAGGACAATTAGAAAAATGTAATTTTGTCTAAAATCTGTATTTTAAAAGGACATGGTGAGATTATTATTCACTGCTATTGAAAGAGAAGTGTTTCGATCAACATTCCCCAGGCATATGTGGATTCGGAGTGCCTGATGTTGTAATGCCATTATCTTGCTCATTATTCCCATCACGAGGGACAGTCCCATTTTCCATTTAGAGGAAACAGATCAGGTTAACTGCCCCAAGCTCACGGACTGACCATTCCGGGCTTGTTCTTTCTTGTTAGTAAACGCCACCATCATTCAAATATGTCAAGCAGAGAAATTTTATAAAATGCCCTTAAAACTTAAGTGATTGAAAGAGCTCGTGGTTGCTTAGCAACAGAGCTTCCAGAGGTAGGTAATGCGACACGCTGAAGATATCTCTAGAGGAGGAAGGAAAATATGATACTTCCCGCTGTAGATTCCTCACTATATTACTTGAGAATAGCATTTCAGTGCCCCGGGTCAGAGGTGGGCGTGGGGGTGGGGTGGAGAGGCGGAGAAGACTCAATGATAAAATGCTGTGCTTGAACTAGATGGTCACCAGAGTTCCTTTCACTATTTTATCTATGATTGGATAAACCACCAAGCTTACAAAAATTAGGGGATATTTAAAAATGAATATGAAGTAAAAAAAAAGAAGCATCTTATTTTTTTAAAATGAAACAAAAACATCAGAAAAGCAAACGTAAGTCAGAGAAAGTTGTTTGATTATGTAAATGAGATGCAAAACCAACTTTTATTTTATTGGCGAAAGTACTGGAATATCTGCACTGTCCCTGATCCCTTAATTTTAATATACTGTGAGCAGTATATTATAGCCTTAGCCCTCGAGACATGACATTTATCATTGAACTTATCATTGATTACAGTGTGCTTGGCCAATCCCAAATCAAATTCCTTACTTACCTAACTGTGTATGTCAGATGCCATAAAGAGTTAATATATGGTTCTTTTGTATGATTTACTTAAAAACTACTTTTGGAGCAAGCATAGCATGTAAGGCAGTGTACTTGTGCTGAGGAGTGAACCTAAGTAAATCACAAACTTCACCTTCCTGGAGCTCCTAGCCCTGCAGAAGGAAGGAAAACGGACACAAATATCTTTAAAACACAGAGAGGTTCATGACAGTTGCAGTGCTCAAGAGATCACCTAGCAAAGAGCCTTTTCATTAGCTTCCTTGAGACCTGGAATGCTTTTATTTTATGACAAAGTTTATATTGTGGCCAGTCCTGGAAAATCTTATGCATCTGCCATATCTTAACAAAAGAAGAAAGTGAGGCTCGCGTTAGATCACGCAGATAGTCAGTGGCAAAGGGACAATCCAAACTCATGCTTTCTGATTATACATTTAGTCATTTTATACAAAACTGGCCCTTGGTATAAAGTGGAAATCTATCAATGTACACAGCAGATATAAAAAACAAAGGATGGTCTTTGAAAGGAGGGAGAAGTTGCATCAGAAAGGAATTAGGAAAAAAATCATGGAAGCAGTGGCATTTGAGTTAGACATTGTAAGACATACTGACTTAGGTCTCTGAAGATTGTAGGAAAAACATTCTTGGCAGAGGGAATAATATGAGCAAAAGAAACCAAATATAGATAGTAAAACCATATGGTTCAGAGGCCATGATTTTATTTAGTAGGCAATTGATAGAAATTAACATTTTTGAGCAAAAGAATGTCATCATATTTATGGTCTTGAAGGAGTTGTATTTATAGTAGGAATAAAATGTCTTTGTCCAGATCAATTAGGGGGCGGCTGCCCTGGCTCAGGAGGCATGAAGGTGTCAAGCAGAATGAGGGCTATCAGGTAGGGAGAAGAGAATGGACTCAAATGATTTTAGAAGCAGAAAGAATGGTACTGTGGGATTAGATGAAGCAATGCTTAAGTGATCATATTGTCTCAAGTCTGGTGACAGGAGGGTAGGGTTGTGAGGGCTACAGCTGTAGGTCATGAAACCATCTATCCACAGGAAAATATTACTAGACTGAATGTTGATAAGTGGGCTAAAGAATGATCAGGTCTTCTTTATAAAACTGTGTTCCCCAAATAAAGTAGCAAGGACCATATTTTTATGCTTTCATAATATTTAATTACAATATAAAATACCTTCAGAAAAATGTACAGATATTAAATGTGAAAATATTTTTTCTCAAAGCAATTGCAGTATTTTCTGCATTTCTGAAGAAAACCTCATATTCTATCCCAGTCTCTTTCTTTTCTCCCCAGAGGAACCACTTTCCCATTTAGTTTTGTTTGGTTTCACCCTTTATAAAAACACACCATATATAGTGTTTATTTTCTTTGACTCAAAATTGTGCCTGCAAATTCATCTATAATGTTTCATGCAGCAGTAAATCATACTTATTCATTCTTTTGTAGTATTTTATTGTTTAAATACACCACACTTTATTTATACATTCTACTATTTAATGACATTATACTAAATGTATATGACTTTAGATGCATGTAT
The DNA here is from genome assembly GCF_036850995.1 of Saccopteryx leptura. Taxonomy (NCBI): domain Eukaryota; kingdom Metazoa; phylum Chordata; class Mammalia; order Chiroptera; family Emballonuridae; genus Saccopteryx; species Saccopteryx leptura. The sequence continues at coordinate 265,815,880 of NC_089503.1, read as the reverse complement.
GCATGTATTTCTATTGGGTATATACATGGGAGTGTTATTTCTGGGTCTTAAAATGTACACACACACATATTCACACACCCACATGGCCTCGAACCTGCCACACACATACACACATCCTTAGCATACTACCAAAGAGTTTCCCAAAGTGATTATACCAATTATACTCTCACCAGCAGAAATATGAGAGTTCTGGCTCCTCTCCCACTTGATCATTATTTTATTCTATCAGCCTTTTCATATTATAATTCTGGAGAATGTTAAGTGGCATTTTATTGTGGTTTCAATTTGAATTTCTCTAATGGCTGATGAAATTGATCACCTTTGTGAATGTGTTGTCATTGGGTCATTTGTGAATGCCTGTTTAGCTTTCTTGCCTGATTCTGTTGAGTTATCTGTTGTTTGCTTATTGATAAGTCAGTCTTTTATATACTTGTAAGGCAAACACTCTTAAATTTTGTTTCGCAAGTGTCCTTCCTCTCCCATTCTGTCGCTTGTGTTTTGACATATTTACATGGCCACAAATTGTTAATTTTATTGCATCTATCCATATTTTCCTTTATCATTAATGTTTGTGTGTGTGTGTGTGTCTTACCTTAGACATCTTTCTCTATCACAATATCATAAAAAGAATTGCATACATTATATTTTCTATTATTTCAAGTTAGGTCTAACAATCTACCAGCAATTGATTTTTGTATTTACAGTAAGACAGGAATCAATATTCACCTTTTATTAGAAGACTATCAAAGGGCCCAGCAGCATTTAATGAACGATTACCATTTCCCCACTGCTGAGACATGTATTGACACCTGTGTGGGTCTACTTCTCCACCCTCCTTTTCCTCCTATCACTCTTTTTGTTCTATCCTTCTATATTTACAGACTGTTTTAATTAGAGTAGCTTCATAAAGAATCTGGATGTCTGCTAACACTGTCTTCATCACTGTAGAATTTTATAAAATTCTTACTACCTGGAAGTATAGGTTATCAAGCTTGCTTTTCTATCTGAGCCATTTCCAGTCCATTTCATTTCCAGTTGCCAAATAATATTTTTTAAAAGCTTGCTATTTTTCATATATAGTTATAGCCCCCCCCCCCACACACACAACTTTAAAGATTTTGGGTTGTAATAAATCTCTAGATCAGTTTAGGAAGAATTTACAGCTTTAAAATATTAAGTCTTCGGCCTGACCTGTGGTGGCGCAGTGGATCAAGCATCGACTTGGAATGCTGAGGTCACTGGTTCAAAACCCTGGGCTTGCCCAGTCAAGGCACATACGGGAGTTGATGCTTCCTGCTCCTCCCCCTTTCTCTCTCTCTCTGTCTCTCTTCTCTAAAAAATGAATAAATAAAAAAATAAAAATAATTTTAAAAATATTAAGTCTTCAAAACCATAAACATAATATGTTTCTCTCTCCATTTATTAGATCTTCTATAATTTCTTTTAAAAAGGTTTTGTTTTCTTTTTGCTTTTGTGACAGAGACAGAGTCAGAGAGAGGGATAGACAGACAGGAAGGGAGAGAAATGAGAAACATTAATTCTTTGTTGTGGTTCCTTAGTTGTTCATTAATTGCTTTTTCATGTGTGTCTTGACTGGGGGGCTACAGCAGACTGAGTGACCCCTTGCTCGAGCCAGCGATCTTGGCTCAAGCTGGTGAGCCTTGCTCAAACCAGATGAGCCCATGCTCAAGCTGGCAACCTCGGGGTCTCGAACCTGGGTCCTCCACATCCCAATCCGATGCTCTATCCACTGTGCCACCACCTGGTCAGGCAGTTTTGTTTTTCATGTAGAGATTTTCTAACATATTTTGTTAAATTTATCCCTAAGCATACAATTAATTTTTAAATTTTTAAATTACAACTGACATTCAATATTATATTCGTTTCAAGTGTACAGCACAGTGGTTAGACATTTATATAACTTGTGAAGTAATCTCTTCCATAAATCTAATACCCACTTGACCTATCTGGCACCATATGTGGTTATTACAATATTATTGACTATATTTAGGCTGTACTTTACATCTCCTATCACTATTTTCTAACTACCAACTTGTATCCCTTCACCTTTTTTACCCAGTTTCCTAAACCCCATCCCAGCTGGCAACCATCAGTTCTCTTTATTTATGAATCCGTTTCTGTTTTGTTACATATATATATAATTAGTGAAAGGAGGGGAGACGGAGAGACAGACTCCCACATGTGCCCTACCAGGATCCACCCCACAAGCCCCCTACTGGGGGATGCTCTGCCTTTCTAATGATGCTGATCGACAACCGAGCTATTTTTAGTGCCTGAGGCAGAAGCTCCACAGCTATCTTCAGTGCCTGGGGTTAATTCACTCTAACCAATCAAGCCATGTCTTTGGGAGTGTAAGAGAGAGGAGGGGAAGGGTAGAAAAGCAGATGGTTGCTTTTCCTGTGTGCCCTGACCAGGACTCAAACCTGAGACATTCACATGCCAGGCCAATGCTCTACCACTGAACCAAGCAGCTAGGGTCTATATATATGTATTTTTTTTATGTTTATTGTAGTGATTTTAGAGAGAGAGGAAGGGAAAAAAAAGAGAGACAGGAAAATCAGTTCCTGTATGTTCTGACCAGAGATCGAATTGGCAACCTCTGTGCTTTGGGACAATGCTCTAACCAACTGAACTCTCTGGCCAGGGCTGTTCATATATACAGTGATACCTCAGTTTTTGTCAATAATCTGTCTTAAAACAATTGGCGAAATCTAACTGACAAAAACCAAGGCAATTATAAAATAATCGGCGAAATCCAACTGATAAAAACTAAGGCAATTATTTCTGTATGAATCAATGTATATAAATTCAATTACTGTATGTAGTAATCACTTACATGTAATTTTAGAGTTAGCACTCACAATTAATTAAAAAAAAGCACAAAAGCACTGAGAACAATGGAATTGTTTGGCTAGATGCTTGGGGTGATGCTTACACAATGAGAAACAACACCACACTGAGCAGAAGAACGCATGGGTTGCCCTCTGTTTTTGCAAAATTAGCAGCAAGGTCACGTGGGTACGCTGAGGAAATCTGAGACAAATTTTTCACGGAAAAAATTGATAAAAACTGAAATTGATGATGGTGGAAATAAATGAAAACTGAGGCATTACTCTCTCTATATATAATATATATATTTAGATTCTACATATAAGTGAAATTATATGGTATTTATATTTCTCTGTATGACTATTTCACTTAGTATAGTAAATACCCCTTAGGTCCATCCATGTTGTCACAAATGACAAGATTTCACTCATTCTTATGATTGAGTAATATTCTGTTGGATACATGTACCACATCTTTAACCAATTGTCTATTGTTTGACTTTAAGTATACAATTTTTATGGTATGGTACATGGTATTTTTTAAATTTTATATTCTAATTGGTTTTTGATAATATAATAAAATACAATTTACATTTACATGTGTCATGAGACCTTGTTAAATGTACATAGTAATTGAAACCATCTGTAAATTTTGTTTATTCAACAAACATTTTTTTTTTTTTTTTGTATTTTTCTGAAGCTGGAAATGGGGAGAGACAGTCAGACAGACTCCCACATGCGCCTGACGGGGATCCACCCGGCACGCCCACCAGGGGCAACGCTCTGCCCACCAGGGGGCGATGCTCTGCCCCTCCGGGGGCGTCGCTCTGCCGCGACCAGAGCCACTCTAGCACCTGGGGCAGAGGCCAAGGAGCCATCCCCAGCGCCCGGGCCATCTTTGCTCCAATGGAGCCTTGGCTGCAGGAGGGGAAGAGAGAGACAGAGAGGAAGGAGGGGGGGGGGAGTGGAGAAGCAAATGGGCGCTTCTCTATGTGCCCTGTCCGGGAATCGAACCCGGGTCCCCCGCACGCCAGGCCGACGCTCTACCGCTGAGCCAACCGGCCAGGGCAACAAACATTTTTTTAATTATTTTTATTTATTTATTCATTTTAAAGGAGACAGAGAGAGAGAGAGAGAGGGAGAGAGAAGGGGGGAGGAGCAGGAAGCATCAACTCCCATATGTGCCTTGACCAGGCAAGCCCAGGGTTTTGAACCGGCAACCTCAGCATTCCAGGTCAAAGCTTGATCCACTGCGCCACCACAAGTCAGGCTCAACAAACATTTTTAATAAATAACATTACATTCTTTCCCTCTCCATCTTTATGTGATTTTTTCTCTTTTATTAGCCTTAATGTACTAGCCAAGACATTCAACACATTGTTGACTAGAAGTAGTATTGAATAGAAGTAGAAGACATCCAATACATTGTTGAAGAGAATGTATCCTTGTCTATTCCTGATTTCAGAGGCAAACCTTTATGTTTTTCACAATTAAGTATAAATTTTTCTGTAAGATTTTGCAGATTCTTTAAATTGGGTTAAGTGAACATCCTTCTTTTGTTACTTTACTCTGAATTTTCATCATAAATGATGTTAAATTTTATGAAATGATGTTCTATATAAATCAAGATAATTGTGTACTTTTTTTAGTTTATTAATATAATTTTTGTTGTTTACATTTTAATGTTAAATGGACCATTTTCTCCTAGAATAAACCTAAATTTGTTGTAATGTGTTATTCTTTTTATATACAAATTAATTTTATTTGAAGCTATTTTCCTTTTGATTTTCCCAACCATATTTTTGATTAACCTGCATTTTTTCTTTTTATAATATTCTTTGCAAGGTTTGGCATCAGGGTTATTCTCCTCTCATATTTTAAACTGGGAAAAGTTTTCCTTGTGCTATTCACTGTGAGAATTTTGCTACTCACTGTAAGAAATTCTGTAGAATCAAAACAATTTATTACTTACACATTTGGTAAATTCATTGAAGTAATATTTGGATCTAGAGTTTTCATTGTGGGAAGTTTTATGGGTTTTTTGTTTGTTTGTTTATTTTTTGTGACAGAGACAGAGAACGGGTGAGATAAGGACAGACAGACAGGAAGGGAGAGAGATGAGAAGCATCAGTTCTTCATTGTGGCACCTTACTTGTTCATTGATTGCTTTCTCATATGTGCCTTAACTGGGGGTCTACAGAAGACCGCGTGACTCCTTGCTCAAACCAGTGACCTTGAGCTCAAGCTGGTGAGCCAGCACTCAAGCCAGTGACCTTGGGGTTTGAAACCTGAGTCCTCCACGTCCCAGTCTGACACTCTATCCAGTGTGCCACTGCCTGGTCAAACAGTTTTATGTTTTTGTTTTTTTTTAAATATTGTTTTAATATTTTAAGATGCATAACATTATTTAGATTGTCTATTTCTTCTTATGTTGAATCATGCCTCCTTGATCTTTAATTCTTCCCTTATTTTCCAGTTACTGGTATATTGTATTTGTTCAAATAATATTTATTAAAGTAGTAAAGGACTTGGAAGTAGATTGGATGTATGAATATATGCAAAAACATCCTCTAGGAAGCCAGACTGTATATATGTGTACACACAATACCTTTCCATGTGTGTGATTCTAATTTCTAATTAGCCTGGCTATAAGAGGCTCTGTTGTAAGGCATGATGAAACCTCTACAACTGCTCAATGCAGAGCTGAATAAATAGACATACACTGAACCTGAACTATGAGACCCAAATGTATTCCTAATCTCTGAGAGCATGAGCAATCCTGAATGAGTTTACAAGCAATATTATTTCTTAATATGGGTTGTCGTTTATACACAGGGAGTATGATCTAATGGATGGTGCAAAATAAAGAGACCCTCTAAAGAGTGGAGATACAACTAGTCAAGTGAAATCAACATCATGAATGCAGAGAGGTGCATTTGGTTTGGAACAAAACAGAAATCTACAAATGAAGTCAAGAGGACAGGTCTAGTCCCCAAAATGAGGCCAATGAGGCCTAAGTCCTCTCTAGTTCAGTTGGGCTTTGCCTCCCATTTCTAATGTCATCTGGAGTAATTAGAGTGACAACCAGGAAACAGAAATGGAAGCCTAGGCCTATAGTCTAAAAGAAACTGGTGGTTTGTGCAAAACTGCAGCTCAATTGACGGTTGAACATGAACGACCACAGATAGAACAGACTGGGCTTGGTAAAAATAAGATTAATCCTTGATCCTAAGGATGGCAGCCAGTTTCCTTATAGACTTCTCTGGTGTCATCTAAATCAGTGCAAAGCTGAGTTCTCACAGGATAGACCAAGTTCAGTTCTCACAGGATAGCAAAGCCAGGAACAGGCTCATATTTTGATAGTGTAAAGTCTTCCAACCCTATGTTCTCAAGGGAGTCTAATTCTAACTAGATTACCTATGTGTTTTAAAGACAAAATTAAGAAGTGTGTTGCCTTATCCCTTTGGAAACAATTTCTTTTTCTCAGTGGAATGTGAAATTTAGACAAGTAAACATCTAAGTTATGTGTGAGGCCTAGAATCAGAAGTGCTTCCCCAGTGGGATTGCAATGAAAATACATGAAAAGGAAGTGCTTGCAAATTAGCTACAAAGTCATGCATGAGGAGGAAGTGCTAGCAAATTAATGGCCTCAAAGACAAAGATTATCATAAACATTTTGCACTCAGGGTATTCTAGTAAAAAAAAAAAAAAAAAGCAAGCTGTAATAAGAAATTAAACAAGGAAATTAATAGCGACCTGCCTTCTAGTTTCCCCGGTCCCCACAACTGTGAGGAGATGCCTTTCCTCTTTAGAGTCCTGAGCTAATGAGTGATGCATGGTTTTATCAAAAGCATTGTTACAATGCTTTAATTTGGTGCTGCTTTATGACCTAAAACAACCTGGGAGATGGGGATATGCAGGATGTCTGTTCTTGCTCTTTGATGATTCATTGTTGCCTTCTCTTTCCCTTGCTCTTTTCTGTGCATGTCAGTATTCATAAATATCTCTAATAGAATATTATTAAAGAGGATAAAGTAGGGAATCATAAAGTTAATGAAGCTATTTTTAACACAGTAATATTTGCTGACATGTACTAATGTTTTCTAGTGCAGGTTCTCTCCCAATGGCTTTATGTATATTAATTCTTTTCATCTTTGTAACGACCTTTTGAAGTGAATATCATTATATTTTACATTTGAGGAAAGTGAGGCACAAGAGAGCATACAGAACTTGATCATGTTCACATGTGTAGGTAGCATGGTTCAGGTTCAAATACCAGCCTTCTCAGCTCAATCTAACCACCAAACTATGCTGCCTTTTAATGATGTGTGAGCACTTTAGGCAATAAGAAGACACAATACTAATTTATTCAATAAACCGAACTTTAGGATCATCTATAAATTAGATACTATTGTGCTCTAGATATGGTAAATACACGTATGACATATTGTTGGGAGGATACAGAAATATATGCCTCAAACCACAGGTATGAAAATAGGTACCCAAGTTCAGATTTTGTATCTAAGATTATTTTTTTTAAATCAGTGTTGGACTAGGAATAAATTCAGATTTTTCTCGCACCCAACTTAGACTTTAGCTGTAGCCCAGTATATTTGAACCACTGAGTTTTACAGAGGAATGTGTTCCTGCAGTGTTTTCATATCTGCTGGATAATTCCCTTATCATTATTCCATTTCTTGTTTTCCTTTCTGTTTATAGTCTATTTCTATAACTGGAGGTAGGTGAGAACACTAACTCCCACATCTTAGTTCAACCTTGTGGCACCTCAATTTGGCTTAAATAATACCATTCTCAAGTGTTTGGTTCTGTAAACTATGAAGTTGTAGTTTCTGAGAACTGGTGTTGCTAACTGGAGTTACTGCAGTATAAACTAGACTGGCATCTAGGCTGTATTTATTGTATGTAAATTTATGCAGTATAATATGTAAATTTATGCAGTATAATCAAGTCAGCCAAGGGAAATGGATATGAAAGCAGCCACCTCATTGGCCACTGTACAGACATGTTGTAACACGATGACACATCTCCTGTTTCCCACCCAGTGAATTTTATTACATTATATAATGTTTGGTGGCTTAAGGCTGATGGCTCATTCGGTCACATAGAGTCATTGGAATTTCAATGGTGGTAATTCCACAGATCACAAATATGAGTTTCTGTGATTCTCAGATATTATAACTTTATAATATTTTTTATTTTGCTTTTTAATAGAGATAACTGGTATTTCAGAGAATAGTTGTAAGTAGCAATTCTATACCAAGTCTGGACTTGAGTGCGATAGGCTATCAATCCAGGACACTGACAAAACACAAGGAACTTTATTTATTTTTTAAATTTTTATTGAATTTATTGAGGTGATATTGTTATTAAAATTATATAAGTTTCAGATGTTCAATTCTATAGTACATCATCTGTACACTGTTGTGTGTTCACACCCAAAGTCAATTCTCCTTTCATCACCATTTATCACCTTTTTACTCTCCTCTCTCTCCCATCCCTTTTCCCTCCAGTAATCACCATGCTGTTGTCTGTGTCTATGAGGGTTCTATTTTTTTGTTAATATCTTTACCTTTTTCATTTAGCAACCCAAACCCAGGGAACTTTAAAAGTTGTAATCTTTCTCTATTTCTGAGGCTACAGAATGCCAGAGCCATCCTTGCTCATGGCCCCTAATCCTTGGCCATTTGGTTTTTTTTTAAACTACTATGACTTGCAAAAATTGCTAATAAAGATTTTTCTTATTGCACAAGCAATAAGAAAGGATGTGAAACATTTGGGAAATACAAAGTGCTCTATGCATTTAAGCGTGGTTCTGTTCATTCTAAACCCAGAACTATAATACATGCATAATATCACCTTGCATGAAAGCAACTACTGCTTTTGCTTAATTAGGGGCAGAGTTGAGGCATTTGATGAATAAACTGATGCGGAGTGAAGAGACTAGAGTGTATTTTCAGCTTTGTCGCTTACTAGGTACATGACCCAGACAGATTGCCTCTCCGAGCCTCAGTTTCATAATCTGCATAATAATCACACACACACACACACACTCATGCCTCTCAGAGATTTGCAAGGGTTGAATGAGATAACACAGGCAAAGTATTTAGCAGAATATTTAGCTATGGTTTTCCTCAAGTTTAAATGCTGAATCACTAGAGTGGGCAGTGCTCAATATAAGATACAGGCTAATAACCAGGAAAATTACCACATTGAAAGAGAGAACCCTATTGGTATCATTCCTTCTTCCCATCCCAGCCGCTCTGCTTGTGATGGGGAACTCCGGAGTTAAAATTTTACCTTAAGTAATAGTGGCTTTAGTTTTAATCAATAGGCTTAACAGTTAACACAAATAAAAGCTTTGTCCTAGGAATCGGGATACCTGAACGAGCCTACGTGACTTAACAAGACTTGCAAGTAACACACTTTTGTGCCCCAGGAACTGCAAGGCTTGGGATATGGGCTAGAGATGGCTTTGAGAACATAAAACCCCTGTCTCCTCAGATCATTGGCCATCTGAATAAAGCTCCCATAAAGAGCTTTCAATCTCAGTCTATACTTATTGGCTGAAGTGGTGACAGGCAAAACAAACTCCTAGAGTTCCAGTTTCACTTGGAATAAAATCCATGGGCAGCCAGATTAGTGTCCAATGAATAGATGTGACTCTCCTTGAAATAGTCCCATAATGGATCATGGTAGGTTCACTCATAACAAAGAAATCACATTGGAGAAATTATCAAAGAAACATGGTGCAGTGGAGGTGACAAGTGTTTAGAGATCTGGTTCCCTCTGGTAGCCAGCCAGCAAGTCACCTACATAGACTCTGTGTGTATCACTGTCCTCACCTGAAAAATCAAGAAAATAGCTTAATGACCTTCATAGCCTTGAACCACTCTGAATCCATAAAATAAAATTTCCTCACAAAAGAGATTTTTCTGCAACTTGGCAAATAAACCAACTGCTAAGGCAGAGCTGTGAGCTGCCTGATCAGGCAGTGACACAGTGGATGGAACATTGTAGTGGAGCCCAGGTTCGAAACCCTGAGATCGCCGGCTTGAGCATGGGCTTATCCGGTTTGAGCATGGGCTCACCAGCTTGAACGCGGGGTCAGTGGCTTGAGCATGTAATCATAGACATGACCCCATGGTCACTGGCTTGAGCCCAAAGGTCACTGGCTTGAGCCCAGGGTTGCTGGCTTGAGCAAGGTGTCACTCACTCAACTGTAGCCCCCCGGTCAAAGCTCATATGAGAAAGCAATCAGTGAAGAACTAAAGTGCCACAACGAAGAATTGATGTTTCTTATCCCTTTCTCATTCTATCTGTCCCTATCTGTCCCTCTCTCTGACTCTCTGTCTCTGTCAAAAAGAAAGAAAGAAAGAAAGAAAGAAAGAAAGAAAGAAAGAAAGAAAGAAAGAAAGAAAGAAAGAAAGAAAGAAACGAAAGAAGAGCTGTGAGCTTTGAGTACAGGCACGAAGCTTGTCTCTGTCATTTCCTGAATGAAATTTAGCTTTAACAGTCTCCGGAGCACTGGTTGTTGGCAAAGCAGTGGGCTCCATCACTGAGGAGCAAAGTACGTGTGACCTTATTCCAAATGGGAATGTTGCCAGCAGACACAGCAACATTTTTCTAACATTATTAACAGAGCTGTTCCAGACCTTGAGGATTTTACAATAAAGTCATATGTATATATTTAATAAGCATTTCATTTGCAATTTTTTTAATGTAATGTCCATGCATTTTAATAAGTCCATTAAGCATTAGAAAGCCACAGTGCATTCTGTTCTCTCCTAACACTCTGGGAATTCAAATGTGTTAACAACTGTTTTGAGTGGCATTTCAGCCTCCTCCATATGAATAAAGTTCTCCCAGGGCAGCAGCTGAGGCAACTGTTCTCATTATGTCCAGAGTATACAGCATGGGTACTTAGTTTAATTGTCAATATGATGAGTCAGTGCTCACAAAGGTCCTAGGAAATGCTGACTTCTGAGTTAAATAAGTGGACAGGCAGTTCAACAAGCATCTACTAAGATACTTAAATTTAGAAGGAAGACCTATTCAGACCCTATTAGACCCAGTTAAGGAATCTTTGCCTTTCTGAGTTTGAATGAAAATATTTTTTATTTTATTTGTTTTTTATATTTTAGTGAGAGGAGGGGAGGCAGAGAGACAGACTCCCGTATGTGCCCTGACCGGGATCCATCCCCCAAGCTTGCTATAAGGCGATGCTCTGCTCATCTGGGACATTGCTCCGTTGTTGAGTAACCCAGCCATTTTTTTAGCACCTAAGACAGAGGCCAGGAAGCCATCCTCTGCATCGGAGGCCAACTCACTAGAACCAATAGAGCCATGGCTGCAGGAGTGGAAGAGAGAGAAAGAAGGGGGAGGATGGAGAAACAAATGGCTGTTTCTCCTGTGTGCCCCAACCGGGAATTGAACCCAGAACATCCACATGATGCTCCACTACTGAGTGTAGTTTCTAATCTATCCAACAACTATGGCTGTCATTTTTGTTTAAATGCAACTTTGATCATGTTACTGTCATTTAAATTCATTTAATGAGGTTTCATTGCCTTTAAGATAAACAGTTGAGGACATCCTGTACAGCTTACCTTCAACCTGCCCTCATATCACACTGTCCTAAACAGTTTATAATTCAGCTCCACTGTCTACAACAGGGGTAGTCAACCTTTTTATACCTACCTCCCACTTTTGTAACTCTGTTAGTAGTAAAGTTTTCTAACTGCCCACCAGTTCCACAGTAATGGTGATTTATAAAGTAGGGAAGTAACTTTACTTTATAAAATTTACAAAGCAGAGTTACAGCAAGTTAAAGCATATAATAATTACTTACCAAGTACTTTATGTCGGATTTTCGCTAAGTTTGGCAGAATAAATCTTTATAAAACAACTTACTATAGTTAAATCTATCCTTTTATTTATACTTTGGTTGCTCTGCTACTACCCACCATGAAAGCTGGAATGCCCACTAGTGGGTGGTAGGGACCAGGTTGACTACCACTGGTCTACACACTAAGAGTGGAGCCATCAAACTCTGGTAGGCATACTCCCCGGTTCTCCCTGGAACAGTCATTCTCTGCTTGACAAACCTTTGCACATTTGTTAAAATTCTTCCTTTGTGCCATTCATCATATTATTTTATGATCACATAGGAGCCTATTTTGTTTTCCCATGAGGCCTCAGTTTATTAAGGTAGAGCTTTATACATCTGTACATCCTCATGTACCTGTAACAATACCTCGAGCACATGTAAAATAAAGAATAAAATTTAATTATATGGATAATTAAATAAATGGAACCTAAATGTTATTGATCCATATTTATTTATTTTGTTATTTTTATGTCAATATCCCTCTGAAATCTATAAGTATTATTGCTCTCTGTCTCTAGTTTTCATTTGTTGGTTTTTAGAAGAGTCACCTGGAGGAGCAGGGTCCTAGTGAAGAAGGTCCTGGCTCTGGCTGTGCTGTGATCTTGGAGATGATGTGTTGTCTGTCATTTTACCTTTCTCTAAGTCTGAGTGCTTGCTTTCTTGAAGATGACAGTGGACCCAGTGAGGAATTCAGTGTTAGATTTGGCTTGGGCCTGATAATTCATTTCTGAAGGTGCAATGTTGAGTGAAACAGTGTCCAGCTGGTGATATTTTCAGCATAGAAACCTCTTAAACTACAGAGGCAGCATTAATGAGATGGGGTGAATTGATTTATTTTTCTTCTGAATTGCTTGGCAGTCCCTCAATAGTCAGGCATCAAATTTGCTCAGTGTGCTACTTAGATTATTTCTTCCTTCCCTCAGCCAGTCTAATGACTGCAGTAGGTAATGCTATTTTAAACTATGTCCTTCTTTGGAGAGGATCAGACACATTTCCGGGAAGATCAAGTTAAGCTCCAGCTATCTTCCCTATTAGACCTCAAGAGGCATGCCGCCAAGTCAGGACTTTGGGTCATTATTTTTTTTATGTCACCATCTCTGATTTCTTGGCATAAACTTTTATGTCAGGAGGGTGATGCTGATATAATATGAGAAAAAAGAATAGTTTAAATATAGGATAAGAGTGATTTTAAATGCTGAAGGATTTGTTTAAAATAATTTGTAATTTTAATATCTAGTATTACTTGTTTGATTCCTGTTGAAATGGCAATAGACCTTTAAACATTTCCTTCCTTTTAATCACTAGTCTGAAGAACCTGGAGAAGATGTGATGTGAAATTAATACCCTATAGCTTGATGACAAAATCATAGGTTTGCCTAATTGGTGGTGGCACAGTGCATAGGGTGTCAACCCAGAATGTTGAGGTCCATGGTTCAAAACCCTTAGGTTGCTGGCTTGAGTGCATGCTAGCCAGCTTGAGCCCAAAGGTCACTGGTTTGAAGCCCAAGGTTGCTGGCTTAAGCCCAATGTGGCTGCTTTCAGCTTGGGAGCACTGGTTCAGCTTGAGTCCCCCCACCATTCCATCAAGGTACAGAAGAGAAGCAATCAATGAACAACTAGTGAAGCAACTATGAGCTGATGCTTATCATTCTTTCCTTCCTCCCTGTCTCTTCCTTCTTATCTCTCTCTCCCTCTCAAATCAATACATTAAAAAAATAAAAATAAAAACAACTCTTCCAAAACAAACAAACAAACAAAAAAGTAGGCTCACCTACTATACTTTGATGGCAAACATTTTCTAGATTAAAGTCACTTTTCTCAGAAATAAACTCAGGTCATTTAATCTGTCATACTTGTCATAGAGCTTCACAGTGAATAGCACACAAAGAATGTGGAAAGGTTGAGCAGGTGCCTGAAATCTGAAAGGCTCAGTGCAGACACATTCTTTTCCTATGTGTTAAAAATGACCACTCATCTGGTGCATTCTTTATTTTATTAGAGCAAGGAAGAAAGTTTCATGTAAGGCTCTGTTCCTTTATTGACCCCTGCCATCCCCTCACCTATTTGCCATGCCAAGTGTCAATAATTTTGTTGGTTTTTCTTCTCTGTACACGGATGGTGAAGGCAGTAACAGAGAGCTTCCCCCAGCACACTAAGCTGGATTAAAACATCACTCAGGCAGAGCTCTGTTCGGAAAGCATCTTTCAGAACCTGAAGTAGTTGTACAACACAAGAAACATTTCAGTGTCACCAGTTCCCTTAGGAACTGGCCAGGAGAACAGTAAAAAGTGTTAAACTCTCAGTTGCATCTCCAAATACAGCTTCATCATGTATACTAACATCTCAACCAGGGTCTGGTTAAATCAAGAGGTGACTGCTACCTGGCTTCCCTTTCTCTTTCTTACTGTTTAAACCCATCGTTTTTACTGTGACTGAGAAGGTTGGAATGTTTGGTTGGTGAAAAATGAGAGTAGGAATGAGGTATATTAATTTCTCTTACACATATCTGAAGGTCTACGCCTTTTCCTGAAAAATAAAATTACACCAACAACATGGTAAGGATTGAAAGTATACTCTTTGGAGTTAGACTTCCTGGGTTGATATTCTGACTATACTGCTTCTTAGGTTATCTCCTTTGGCCAATTATTTGATTTTGACTTTGATTTTCTCACACTGTAAAATGAAAATAATAATAGTAAATTCATAGAGTTGTTTTGAGTTTAATAATACCTATGAAGTGGTAAGAATAGTGCCTGACAAATAGTGTGCACTCAATAAATGCTATCTTTGCTCTCCTTTAAGCAAATCATTGTATCCTTGAGCAAGAAGCACTATTAAATCCACTTATCTAAGATTTTGTAATGCCGCTCTGACATTATCGCTTCCCAAGTAGCATGCCTGTGATCCTGAAGGCTCCTTTTTCTATGTCTTCTATCCCTGGGGTCCCCTGAGGTTTAAACTCGTGTGTATCTTCTTTTCTTAGAAATCAATATCCATTACATATAGCTCGCAATTACCACTTTTCCTGGAGGAAGATGTTAATGGGTTCTGTTGAGGCCCCCTAACTGCCACTTGCCTACCTAACAGCTCCAACAGCTCCTAAGTTCCCTAAAAGCCTATGTTTCCGGTAGAAAGTGATCAAGAAGCTTCCAATAAGCTCAGGAGATTAATCAGTATATCTCACTCCTGGATGATGACTATTACAGAGACATCAGTTGTCATATATGGTCCACCACAAAGTCATATACCCCTCTGGCTTTTCCTGATACTCGCTATCCATTCTGTGTCTTTGGGCTAAGGGGGAGCTCTTCAAGTTTCCATGGAAACAGTGGCTAATTCACTGGGATTTTTTTTAAAGTGGATAAAGAGATAATAGAAAATTAAAATAAAACAAAGCCAAAAAGTAGACACCAGGGTCGGGTTAAATCAAGAGGTGACTGCTACCTGGCTTCCCTTTCTCTTTCTTACTGTTTAAATCCATCATTTTTTACTGTGACTGAGAAGGTCAGTTTATCTGTTTGTTTGTTTATTTGTTTTTTCAGGAGACTGAGTCATTTTGGAGTATTGACATGTCACCTTTGAGACTGGATTTCTGAAATGAGGGAAATAGAGTTAATCTTTCCAATGTAAAATCTGCATTCCAAGCTTTCCATTTGCCAGGCTGGGTCCCCTTGTGTTTAAGAGCATGGTCCTTGTTTGTGTACTTCAAGTCACTACTCTGGCAGAGAAAGGGCATGTGGCAAAATTGACCCAGGATTACATCTTTAATATCCAGGGACAGGAGTTTAACAAATTTCTTAGTAAACTGACTTAAAAATCACGATTCTGAAGGCCTAACAAAAGGATGATTTCATGGAATTTTCTAGCTCACAGATTTAGTTTACTACTAGATCACCACCTCGCGGTCACTGTAGAAACTTTATTGATGGGTTATCAGGTGTCCACTCTCCAGCCACACATTTGTACGTTAAGGAAATGATGGCCTTTCTTTAGAATACAACTATTCAATGTTAGTGTATCCAACATACTTTTTAAAATTCAAAAATACCGAGTGACGTCACGGAAATGGCGCCGTGAGCAGCGCGTCCGACAGATCTCCCCCAAATCACAACAAATTTATCAACTAGAAACAAGAAAATTTATCTTCGGAGCATTACGAAGTTCCACACAAACTGAAAGCAAAAGGACTGTTATCACTTGAATCTGAGAGACGAGGGTGTGAAGGAAGTTACCGCAGGGATGTTCACTAAAGCCGCGAGGAAGTGCGCCTGTGGTAAGTCATCCCGCACTCGGGAGCCGCGAGCCGCCGCCGCGAGCCGCCGCCGCGAGCAGCGCCCGGGTCGGTTGCAGAGCGAGCACCGCCCACACTCCAGAGCGGCGAGCAGCCGCTGGCGCGCGCCCGGTCTGGTTGCAGACCGAGCATTGCAGACCGAGCACTGCTAACGTTCCCAGTGGCCCACGCACGGGGAGCGGGAGAGGCCCCAGGGCGGTATTCCCTACTTGGGAGATTCTCTCCGCGGACGGGGCACCTCACCCAGCCATTCAAGCTAACAATCAAGCGTTGGGGGAGGGGCGCGCACAGGCAGCCTGAAATACCTTCGGGAGCACAGCTGCGACCCAATTACTAAAATTAACTTAACCCGTGAAATCTGCGCACCCTCGGTTCTAATTGATAAGATCTCTCTCAGTTCACCGACCCAAGACAAGAGGCGTGATATTTTTTAGTGCCTCTCGCTAAAGGGGCAGGGGCAACTTCTGATTGATAGAGCCTCCATATTCAGGGATAAACGCTAACAAGAAGGACTTGGCAGATAATAAGATCTATACCACACTAGTCGCAAGCAGAGACTAGTGCCTCTTCTTACCAGCCAAAACAGGCTACAAAGTGGGGAAAGCCTGGGTTGAAAGGTCCAACTGAATGCTAGGCGCTGAACAGTCACCTTGACAACAATTGACTCCCACCCCCGCCTGATTACACTGGAGGCCCTGACTGCCAGAGCCCTTCCCAAAGCCTTGCACTGAGTGGGGATAGAGTGGGGATTTCCCAGCTCTTTGAGCCTCTTACTCCCCAGGCAGAAGCAGTGGCAGCCTTATAGCTGGATCACCAGGCTGCTAATTCAGGAAGGGGGGACTAGGAGAGAGAATCCACGAAAGCAAACTCTCTCATCGTTGGACCCTGCAAACGCCAACAAGCCTTGACTACCAGCAAGATTAAAGCCAATTATATGACATTGCCATAGAATCCCATCAACTGCAAATCCCTACCTAAATGTGACACAGGGGCAGAGCTTGGGGTACAGAGTCACCGACCAGGAAGAGGGAGAGAAAAGAAAAAGGAAGAAGGTAACATCTCAAAATCAAGAAAAATCCACAGACTTTTTACAACTTGTTCCACTAATTTTTTGTTGTTGTTGTTGTTGTTGTTTGTTTCTTCTATCTTATTGCCTTTATTTCCTCCACCTCGGTCCTTCTATTCTCTGCCCATCTTATGCTTCCCTTTTCTTGAACTACACTACCCATAAGTGTTACATTTTATTTCTCTTCTTCATCCTCACCCTCCTTTGGGGTTATACTCCAGGACACTTAACTCTCACTCTCTCTTTTGTTGTTTTTTTTTTGTTTGTTTTTTGTTTTTTTTTTGCTTTATTTTGTTTTTTTCTCTTCCTTTTTTATTTCTTCCTTCCTTTTTCTCTTTTTCTTATTCTTTCCTTTCTATTCGTTTTTTCTTTTCTCATTTTACTTTCCTCCCATTTAATCCTCAATCACGAACAAATTAGTTAATTTGGGATTCAAGGTTTTTTTTGGCTTTATTTTTCTTTTTCGCTTTTGTTTTTGTTTTTTTCTTGTTAGTTTATTTTTGTGGCATTTTGGGTCCTCCCAACCCAAGGTCTCCATTGTATTTGGTCTTCGCTCCACTTAATACAACAGATTTTTACTTATTATTTTTATTTTTTTCTTCTTTATTATTCCTTTTTTTGTCCTTTTTTCTGGTTCCCTCTTATCCCTCTCATTATATCTCTTAGTTGACCATCACCCGCAGGCAGATCAACTTATGCTTGTCTAAGATTTTCTTCCTTTTTTTTTTTTTTTTTGCATTTAGTAGGTCCCTACTCCCCTTTTTTTTTGCCCCTTGAACTCTTCACCACAAACCAGGCCCTCCATTATAGGCACGATATTTCCCTGAGGAGGGGAGAGGAGGGAAGGAGAAGAAAGAAAAAAAAGGGGGAAATAATAAATTATTACTGCTTTTTTTTGTGGGGTGTTTTACCCTTTGGTTTTTTTTGTTTGTTTGTTTGTTTTTTGTTTTTTTTTGTTTTTTTTTTTACTTTTTACTCTTTATTAATTCTAATTAGTGCTATCAACAAGACCACCCTCAGATGCCAATAAGAAAGAGGAAATCGAATATTATGGATACAAAAGAAAGAGAGGTAACACAAATAGATGTGGAAAAATCTATGGAGAAAAGACTTAACATATTGGAAGCCTTGGAGCTAAATGACAGAGAATTTAAAATAGAAATCTTAAAAATACTCAGAGATATACAAGAAAACACAGAAAGGCAATATAGGGAGATCAGAAAACAACTCAATGAACACAAAGAATATATTACCAAGGAAATTGAAACTATAAAATTAAATCAAACAGAAATGAAAAACTCAATTCACGAGCTGAAAAACGAGGTAACAAGCTTAGCTAGCAGAACAACCCAGATTGAAGATAGGATTAGTGAAATAGAAGACAAACAACTTGAGGCACAACAGAGAGAAGAAGAAAGAGACTCAAAAATAATAAAAAATGAGAAAGCCCTACAGGAATTATCTGACTCCATCAGAAAGAATAATATAAGAATAATAGGTATATCAGAGGGAGAAGAGAAAGAAAATGGAATGGAGAATATACTCAAACAAATAATAGACGAGAACTTCCCAAGCCTGTGGAAAGAACTAAAGCCTCAAATTCAAGAAGCAAACAGAACACCGAGTTTTCTTAACCCCAACAAACCCACTCCAAGGCACATCATAATAAAGATGACACAAACCAATGACAAAGAAAAAATTCTCAAGGCAGCCAGGGAAAAGAAGAGTACAACATATAAAGGAAGGCCTATTAGATTGTCATCAGATTTCTCAGCAGAAACTCTACAAGCTAGAAGAGAGTGGACCCCAATATTTAAAGCCCTGAAAGAGAGGAACTTTCAGCCAAGAATACTATACCCATCAAAGCTATCCTTCAAGTATGAAGGAGATATAAAAACATTCACAAATACAGAAAAGATGAGAGAATTTATCACGAGAAAGCCCCCACTCCAGGAAATACTAAAGGGGGTTTTCCAACCAGATTCAAAGAACAAAAGAAAACAACACCACAAGTAACAGCTCCACCAAGAACACAATAAAACCAAACTTAAACTGTGACAACAAAGGAAAAAAAAGGGGGGAGAGAATGGAGATTAACAGTAGCAAAGGACGATGAAGTGCAGAAATACTTATAAGATAGGGTACTACAATGAATATGGTAGGTACCCTTTTCATTACTTAATGGTAACCACCCTAGAAAAAACCACCACAAAAACACATGACTTAAAAAAGGTAGCAACAGAGGAAAGAAGTATGGAACACAAACAAACAGAAACAAATGATAGAAAAACAAAAGAGAAGAATCAAACTAGATACAAAACTAACAGAAAGCAATTTATAAAATGGCAGTAGGGAACCCACAAGTGTCAATAATTACACTAAATGTAAATGGATTAAACTTACCTATAAAAAGACACAGAGTAGCAGAATGGATTAAAAAAGAAAATCCAACTATATGCTGCCTACAAGAAACACATCTAAGCAACAAGGATAAAAACAAATTCAAAGTGAAAGGCTGGAAAACAATACTCCAAGCAAACAACACCCAAAAAAAAGCAGGTGTAGCAATACTCATATCTGATAATGCTGACTACAAGACAGAAAAAGTACTCAGAGACAAAAATGGTCACTTCATAATGATTAAGGGGACACTGAATCAAGAAGACATAACAATCCTTAATATATATGCACCAAACCAAGGAGCACCAAAATATATAAGACAGCTACTTATTGACCTTAAAACAAAAACTAACAAAAATACAATCATACTTGGAGACCTCAATACTCCGCTGACGGCTCTAGATCGGTCATCCAAACAGAGAATCAATAAAGATATAGTGGCCTTAAACGAAATACTAGAACACCTGGATATGATAGACATCTACAGGACACTTCATCCCAAAGCGACAGAGTATACATTTTTCTCTAGTGTACATGGAACATTCTCAAGAATTGACCATATGTTGGGCCACAAAGACAATATCAGCAAATTTAGAAAAATTGAAATTGTACCAAGCATATTTTCTGATCATAAAGCCTTGAAACTAGAATTCAACTGCAAAAAAGAGGGGGAAAAACCCACAAAAATGTGGAAACTAAACAACATACTTCTAAAAAATGAATGGGTCAAAGAAGAAATAAGCGCAGAGATCAAAAGATACATACAGACAAATGAAAATGAAAATACGACATATCAGAATCTCTGGGATGCAGCAAAAGCAGTAATAAGAGGAAAGTTCATATCATTTCAGGCCTATATGAACAAACAAGAGAGAGCCCAAGTAAACCACTTAACTTCACACCTTAAGGAACTAGAAAAAGAAGAACAAAGACAACCCAAAACCAGCCGAAGAAAGGAGATAATAAAAATCAGAGCAGAAATAAATGAAATAGAGAACAGAAAAACTATAGAAAAAATCAATAAAACAAGGAGCTGGTTCTTTGAAAAGATCAACAAAATTGACAAACCCTTGGCAAGACTCACCAAGGAAAAAAGGCACAGGACTCAAATAAATAAAATCCAAAATGAAAGAGGAGAGATCACCACAGACATCATAGATATACAAAGAATTATTGTAGAATACTATGAAAAATTATATGCCACCAAATACAACAATCTAGAAGAAATGGATAAATTCCTAGAACAATACAACCTTCCTAGACTGAGTCATGAAGAAGCAGAAAGCCTAAACAGACCAATCAGCAGGGAGGAAATAGAAAAAACTATTAAAAACCTCCCCAAAAATAAAAGTCCAGGCCCAGACGGTTATACTAGTGAATTCTATCAAACATTCAAAGAAGACTTGGTTCCTATTCTACTCAAAGTCTTCCAAAAAATTGAAGAAGAAGCAATACTTCCAAACACATTTTATGAGGCCAACATAACCCTCATACCAAAACCTGGCAAGGATGGCACAAAGAAAGAAAACTACAGACCAATATCTCTAATGAATACAGATGCTAAAATTCTAAACAAAATACTGGCAAACCGAATACAACAACATATTAAAAAAATAATACATCATGATCAAGTGGGATTCATCCCAGAATCTCAAGGATGGTTCAACATACGCAAAACGGTTAATGTAATACACCATATCAACAAAACAAAGAACAAAAACCACATGATCTTATCAATAGATGCAGAAAAGGCTTTTGATAAAATACAACACAATTTTATGTTTAAGACTCTCAACAAAATGGGTATAGAAGGAAAATATCTCAACATGATAAAGGCCATATATGATAAACCATCAGCCAACATCATTTTAAACGGCATAAAACTGAGGACTTTCTACCTTAAATCAGGAACAAGACAGGGTTGTCCACTCTCTCCACTCTTATTTAACGTGGTGCTAGAAGTTCTGGCCAGAGCAATCAGACAAGACAAAGAAATAAAAGGCATCCATATTGGAAAAGAAGAAGTAAAGGTATCACTTTTTGCTGATGATATGATCCTATACATCGAAAACCCGAAGGACTTCACAAAAAGATTATTAGAAACAATAAACCAATACAGTAAGGTCGCAGGATACAAAATTAACATACAGAAGTCCATAGCCTTTCTCTATGCCAACAATGAAATATTAGAAAACAAACTCAAAAAAATAATCCCCTTCACGATTGCAACAAAAAAAATAAAATACCTAGGAATAAACATAACAAAGAATGTAAAGGACCTATATAATGAAAATTACAAAGCATTGTTAAGGGAAATCGAAAAAGATACAATGAGATGGAAAAATATTCCTTGTTCTTGGATAGGAAGAATAAATATAATCAAAATGGCCATATTACCCAAAGCAATATACAAATTTAATGCAATTCCCATCAAAATCCCTATGAGATTTTTTAAAGAAATGGAACAAAAAATCATCAGATTTATATGGAACTATAAAAAACCCCGAATAGCCAAAACAATCCTAAGGAAAAAGAATGAAGCTGGGGGCATTACAATACCTGACTTTAAACTATATTATAGGGCCACAATAATCAAAACAGCATGGTATTGGCAGAAAAATAGACACTCAGACCAATGGAACAGAATAGAAAGCCCAGAAATAAAACCACATATATATGGTCAAATAATCTTTGATAAAGGGGCCAACAACACACAATGGAGAAAAGAAAGCCTCTTCAACAAATGGTGTTGGGAAAACTGGAAAGCCACATGCAAAAGAATGAAACTCGACTACAGCCTGTCCCCGTGTACTAAAATTAACTCAAAATGGATCAAAGACCTAAATATAAGACCTGAAACAATAAAGTACATAGAAGAAGACATAGGTACTAAACTCATGGACCTGGGTTTTAAAGAACATTTTATGAACTTGACTCCAATGGCAAGAGAAGTGAAGGCAAAGATAAATGAATGGGACTACATCAGAATAAAAAGTTTTTGCTCAGCAAGAGAAACTGATATAAAAATAAACAGACAGCCAACTAAATGGGAAATGATATTTTCAAACAACAGCTCAGATAAGGGCCTAATTTCCAAAATTTACAAAGAACTCATAAAACTCAACAACAAACAAACAAACAATCCAATAAAAAAATGGGAAGAAGACATGAATAGACACTTCTCCCAGGAAGAGATACAAATGGCCAACAGATATATGAAAAGATGCTCAGCTTCATTAGTTATTAGGGAAATGCAAATCAAAACTACAATGAGATACCACCTCACCCCTGTTAGATTAGTTATTATCAACAAGACGGGTAATAGCAAATGTTGGAGAGGCTGTGGAGAAAAAGGAACCCTCATTCACTGTTGGTGGGACTGTAAAGTAGTACAACCATTATGGAGGAAAGTATGGTGGTTCCTCAAAAAACTGAAAATAGAACTACCTTATGACCCAGCAATCCCTCTTCTGGGTATATACCCCAAAACCTCAGAAACATTGATACGTGAAGACACATGTAGCCCCATGTTCATTGCAGCACTGTTCACAGTGGCCAAGACATGGAAACAACCAAAAAGCCCATCAATAGAAGACTGGATAAAGAAGATGTGGCACATATACACTATGGAATACTACTCAGCCATAAGAAATGATGACATCAGATCATTTACAGCAAAATGGTGGGATCTTGATAACATTATAAGGAGTGAAATAAGTAAATCAGAAAAAAACAAGAACTACATGATTCCATACATTGGTGGAACATAAAAATGAGACTAAGAGACATGGACAAGTGTGTGGTGGTTACCAGGGGTGGGGGGAGGGAGGACAGGGGGAGAGTTAGGGGGAGGGGGAGGGGCACAGAGAACTAGATAGAGGGTGGCGAAGGACAATCTGACTTTGGGCGAGGGGTATGCAACATAATTTAATGACAAGGTAACCTAGACATGTTTTCTTTGAATGTATGTACCCTGATTTATTAATGTCATCCCATTACCATTAATAAAAATTTATTTAAAAAAAAAAAATTCAAAAATACCACCTAGCAGGACAGATGCCTTGATAAAAAGGCCAAGTGGCTTTGTGCAGCTGGTTGACATTTGAGAATAATCGATGTTATATTGGTAATGCGAGTTTTGTTTGTTTGTTTTTAGATCACCATCACTGCTGTCCTGGCAGCACAGTAGCATTTAGATCAGAGGTCCCCAAATACGGCCCACGGGCCGCATGCGGCCCCCTGAGGCCATTTATCTGGCCCCTGCTGCACTTCTGGAAAGGGCACCTCTTTCATTGGTGGTCAGTGAGTACTGTATGTGGAGTACTGTATGTGGTGGCGCCTCAAGGCGCAGCATCGCTCACGTACAGTACTACTTCCAGTGATGCAGGACGCACATGTCACAGCTCCAGAAGCATGTCACATCACTTGTTATGGCTAGCAGTGACAAATATGGAACCGGACAGTGACCATCACATTAGCCAAAAGTAGGTTGATAGTTCCCATTGAAATACCGGTCAGTTGTTGATTTAAATTTACTTGTTCTTTATTTTAAATATTGTATTTGTTCCCGTTTTGTTTTTTTACTTTAAAATAAGATATGTGCAGTGTGCATAGGGATTTGTTCATAGTTTTTTTTATAGTCCGGCCCTCCAACAGTCTGAGGGAGAGTGAACTGGCCCCCTGTGTAAAAAGTTTGGGGACCCCTGATTTAGATAATATCATATATAGTAGTGAATATGGGTTCTGATTTACTTTTCTGTGTCTCTTTGAGTTCTTATCATTATTTTTAATTTTTAAGAGTTTGAGCAAAAAATGTATTCAAATGAGGCAGTGCCAAAAGGGAATGAGCCAGGAGCACAGGAAGAGAACTTTTTTTTATGAGTGGTTTTTGAATGACTTCCTTGAACTTCAACTGCAGAATCGTGCCCACCCTGTACCCCCTGAAATGTGCAGCTGATGTCTCTGTGGGGGGGGTCTCAGTTCACGTCTTCTATTTCACACTGCTTTTCTGTGGGTTGCTCCGGACCCAGGTCACCTAGTGGGCCAGTGGTTTGAGCAGAGGTTTTATTCAAACTTCCCAAGCTGGTAAAGCTTCAGCCTGGGCTGCTGACTTGCATGTAGGTTCCGGAACACAGTTAAAGCTCGCTTGGTTTGCACCGATCTGTGGGATTTTACTCTCTGGATGCTCCTGTTGTCCTCACGCCCATGAAGGTCTTTACCCAGGCAGCAGGGCTGTGTGGATAGATGGTTACACCTGCTGCTCTTCTCTCCCTGCCTGAGCCCCCCTTGCCCTCCCCCCCACTGCCCCATTCTGTTTTGAGCTGGTCCACTCCTCACCCTCATTGAGAATGCAGCCTCAGCCCAACAAAGATGCATCTTGTCCTATATTTTTTCCTATACACACTTTTGCTGATTAATCACTTGAGTTTCTATTCCCCAACCCACATCCAGCTCACTGGAAGTCATTAAAAAAAGTGAACACAAAATTAGATAAAAAGTCTTGGCAGGGGCAGTATATGTTGTGGGACCTGAGCTCAATCTTCATTAGGTTCCAGACAAATCCACCTTGGTCCAGCCCAGTGGCAGAGGGGACCTCAGGACCCAGACAGAGCATCCCAGGGCTGTCGGAAGTTCAGCCTCAGTTTAGGCAACTAGAAGTAACAGCAAGGGTTCTCAGACTGCGTGTAGATGGGGCAGCAAGACATTTGTGGGACTGAGCTGGAAAGGCAGGCTACTTAGTCTGCAAGTCTGTCTTTCCACAGCAGGGGTCCTCCTGGCAGCAACTGTGGGTTCAAGGGAAAGAATTCAAACCACTGGAGTTGACAAGAGCCAGAAATATTAAGACTGAAATCATAAGTAGTTCCGTAACCAGGGACAGAACTGGGCTTCCTGATCTGTAGACAGTAGTAGAAGGAAGGTCTCTAAGGAGTAGAGCAGGTAGTGGCAGCATCTGAATGGAGGGCCAGTAACATCTCTAAGGGCTAGAAGAAGTCAGCAAGGGTGAGGAATATCTTAGCTCTCAGAAGGCCCCTGGGAGCCCAAGAGAAAGAAGCAGGCTAGAAGTCTAGAGTGATTATCTAGGCAGGCAGCATGAGGCAAGAGGATTTGGGGGGTACCAGACATATTCATAATTGGAGGAAGAGAAGAAATTTGAAAAAAATCACTAAAAATGAATAGTTAGAGGGTTGTACAGCCCAAGGTAGAGCAGGTAGGTGATGATGGTGTGTTCTCTGGAAGAGGAATGGGAGCAATAACAAATCAGGAATGCTATCCTTTTTTTAATTAATTTTAATGGGGTGACATTAATCAATCAAGGTACATAGGTTCAGAGAAAACATCTCCAGGTTATTTTGACATTTCATTATGTTGCATACCCACCACCCAAAGTTATATAGTCTTCTGTCACCTTCTATCTGGTGTGGTTTTTTTTTTGTGCCCCTCCTCTCCTCCACCCCCTCCTTTCCCGTCCCCACCCCTAGTAAGCACCACACTCTTGTCCATGTCCCAGGGTCCCATTTTTATGTCCCATCTATGTATAGAATCATATAGTTCTTAGTTTTTTCTGATTTACTTATTTCACTCAGTATAATGTTATCAAGGTCCATCCATGTTGTTGTAAATGATCCAATGTCATCATTTCTTATGGCTGAGTAGTATTCCATAGTATATATGTACCACATCTTCTTTATCCAGTCATTTATTGAAGGGCTTTTTGGTTGTTTCCATGTCTTGGCCACTGTGAATAATACTACAATGAACATGGGGCTGTATGAGTCTTTACATACCAGTGTTTTTGAGTTATGGGGGTATATATCCAGAAGGATTGCTGGGTCATATGGTAGTTCCATTTTTAATTTTTTGAGGAACCACCATACTTTCTTCCATAATGGTTGTACTACTTTACATTCCCACCAACAGTGAATGAGGGTTTCTTTTTCTCCACAGCCTCTCCAACACTTGCTATTACCTGTCTTGTTGATAATAGCTAATCTAACAGGTGTGAGGTGGTATCTCATTGTAGTTTTGATTTGCATTTCTCTAATAGCTAATGAAGATGAGCATCTTTTCATATATCTGTTGGCCATTTGTATTTCTTTCTGGGAGAAATGTCTGTTCATGTCCTCTTCCCATTTTTTATTGGATTCTTTGCTTGTTTGTTGTTGAGTTTTATAAGTTCTTTGAATATTTTGGATATTAGGCCCTTATCAGTGCTGTTGTTTGAAAATATCATCTCCCATTTGGTTGGCTGTCATTTTGTTGTTAGTTTCTTTTGCTGTGTAAAAACTTCTTAGTCTGATGTAGTCCCATTCATTTATCTTTGCCTTCACTTTCCTTGCCTTTAGAGTCAAATTCATAAAGTGCTCTTTGTAACCAAGGTCCATGACTTTAGTACATATGTTTTCTTCTATGTAATTTATTGTTTCAGGTCTTATATTTAGGTCTTTGATTCATTTTTATTAATTTTAGTACAAGGGGACAAACTGTAGTCGAGTTTTATTCTTTTGCATGTGGCTTTCCAGTTTTCCCAGCACCATTTATTGAAGAGGCTTTCTTTTCTCCATTGTGTGTTGTTGACCCCTTTATCAAAAATTATTTGACCATATACATGTGGTTTTATTTCTGGGATTTTTATTCTGTTCCATTGGTCTGAGTGTCTATTTTTCTGCCAATACCATGCTGTTTTGATTATCATGGCTCTATAATATAATTTGAAGTCAGGTATTGTAATGCTCCTAGCTTCATAATTTTCCTTAGGATTGCTCTGGCTATTTGGGTTTTTTTATAGTTTTATATAAACCTGATGATTTTTTTGTTCCATTTCTTTAAAATATGACATTGGAATTTTGATGAGAATTGCATTAAATTTGTATATTGCTTTGGTTAATATAGTCATTTTGACTATATTTTTCTTCCTATCCAAGAACAAGAAATATTTTTCCATTTCATTATATCTGTTTCGATTTCCCTTAACAATGCTTTGTAGTTTTCATTATATAGGTCCTTTATATTCTTTGTTATGTTTATTCCTAGGTATTTTTTGTTGTTGTTGTTGCAACCATGAAGGGGATTGTTTTCTTGAGTTCATTTTCTGATGTTTCGTTGTTGGCATATAAGAAGGCAATGGACTTTTGTATATTAATTTTGTATCCTGTGATCTTACTGTATTGGTTTATTTTTTCTAGTAGTCTTTTGTGGAGTCTTTGGGGTTTTTTTCTTTTTGTATTTTTCTGAAGCTAGAAACAGGGAGAGACAGTCAGACAGACTCCCGCATGCGCCCAACCGGGATCCACCCGGCACGCCCACCAGGGGGCGACGCTCTGCCCACCAGGGGGCAATGCTCTGCCCCTCTGGGGCATTGCTCTGTTGCGACCAGAGCCACTCTAGCGCCTGGGGCAGAGGCCAAGGAGCCATCCCCAGCGCCCGGGCCATCTTTTGCTCCAATGGAGCCTCAGCTGCGGGAGGGGAAGAGAGAGACAGAGAGGAAGGAGAGGGGGAGGGGTGGAGAAGCAGATGGACGCTTCTCCTGTGTGCCCTGGCCGGGAATCGAACCCGGGACTTCTGCACGCCAGGCCGACGCTCTACCACTGAGCCAACCGGCCAGCGCCTTTGGGGTTTTTGATGTACAGGATCATATCATCTGCAAAAAGTGAAACCTGTACTTCTTCTTTCCCAATATGAATGCCTTTCATTTCTTTCTCTTGTCTGATTGCTCTGGCGAGAACTTACAGCACTACATTAAATAAGAGTGGAGAGAGTGGGCAACCTTGTCTTGTTCCTGATTTTAGGGAAAAAGTCCTCATTTTATGCCATTTAATATGATGTTAGCTGATGGTTTATCATAGATGGCCTTTATTATGTTGAGATATTTTCCTTCTATACCCATTTTGTTAAGTGTTTTAAACATAAAATAACATTGTATTTTATCGAGTGCCTTTTCTGCATCTATTGATAAGATCATATGGTTTTTGTTCTTTGTTTTGTTGATATGGTGTATTATGTTAACCATTTTATGTATGTTGAAGCATCCTTGTGATTCTGGGGTGAATCCCACTTGATCATGATGAATTATTTTTTTAATGTGTTGTTGTATTTGATTTGCTAGTATTTTGTTTAGTATTTTAGCATCTGTATTCATTAGTGATATTGGTCTGTAGTTTTCTTTTTCTGTGTTGTCCTTGACAGGTTTTGGTATGAGGGTTATGTTGGCCTCATAAAATGTGTTTGGCAGTATTGCTTCTTCTTCAATTTTTTGGAAGACTTTGAGTAGAATAGGAACCAAGTTTTCTTTGAATGTTTGATAGAATTCACTAGTATAGCCATCTGGTCCTGGATTTTTATTTTTGGGGAGGCTTTTAATAGTTGTTTCTATTTCCTCCCTGTTTATGGGTCTGTTTAGGCTTTCTGCTTCTTCATGACTCAGTCTAGGAAGATTGTATTGTTCTAGGTATTTATCTCTTTGTTCTATATTGTTAAATTTGGTGGTATATAGTTTTTCATAGTATTCTACAATAATTCTTTGTATATCTATGATATCTGTGGTGATTTCTCCTCTTTCATTTTGGATTTTGTTTATATGAGTCCTTTCTCTTTTTTCCTTGGACAGTCTTGCCAAGGGTTTGTCAATTTTGTTGATCTTTTCAAAGAACCAGCTCCTTGTTTTATTAATTTTTTCTATAGATTTTCTGTTCTCTATTTTATTTATTTCTGCTCTGATTTTTATTATTTCCTTTCTTCAGCTGGTTTTGGGTTGTCTTGGTTCTTCTTTTTCTAGTTCCTTAAGATGTGAAGTTAAGTGGTTTACTTGGGCTCTCTTTTTTTTGTTCATATAGGCCTGTAATGATATGAACTTCCCTCTTATTACTGCTTTTGCTGCATCCCAGAGATTATGATATGTTGTATTGTTATTGTCATTTGCCTGTATGTATCTTTTGATCTTTGTGCTTATTTCTTCTTTGGCCCACTTATTTTTTAAAAGTGTGTTGTTTAGCTTTCACATATTTGTCGGTTTGTTTACCTCTCTTTTGCAGTTGAATTCTAGTTTCAAGGCCTTAGGATCAGAAAATATGCTAGGTATAATTTCATTCTTTCTGAATTTGTTGATGTTATTTTTGTGGCACAACATATGGTCAATTCTTGAGACTGTTTCATGTACACTAGAGAAAAATGTATATTCTGGCACTTTGGGATGAAATGTCCTATAGATGTCTATCATATCCAATTGTTCTAGTGTTTCATTTAAGGCCAATATTTCTTTATTGATTTTCTGTTTGAATGAATGATCTAGAGCCATCAGCGGTGTGCTGAGGTCTTCAAGTATGATTGTATTTTTGTCAGTTTTTGTTTTTAGGTCAGTCAGTAGCTTTCTTATATATTTTGGTGCTCCTTGGTTTGGTGCATATATATTAAGAAGTGTTATGTCTTCTTGATTCAGTGTCCCCTTTATCATTATGAAATGACTATTTTATGTCTCTGATTACCTTTGCTATCTTGTAATCAGCATTGTTAGATATGAGTCTTGCTACACCTGCTTTTTTATGGATGTTATTTGCTTGGAGTACTGTTTTCCAACCTTTCACTTTGAATTTGTTTTTATCCTTGTAGCTTAGATGTGATTTTGTAGGCAGCATACAGTTGGATTTTTTTTAATCCATTCTGCTACTCTGTGTCTTTTTATTGGTGAGTTCGATCTATTTATGTTTAGTGTAATTATTACATTTGAGGGTTTCTTATTGTGATTTTATATATAGCTTTTTGATAGTTTTGTACCTTATTTGGTTCTTCTCTTTTATTTTTCTGTTATTTGTTTTTATTTGGTTGTAATCCATACTTCTTTTCTCTGTTACTACTTTTTTTCAAGCCATGTGCTTTTGTGGTGGGTTTTTCAGGGGTGGTTACCATTAATAGAAAGGATACATATCATGTTCATTGTAGTACATTATCTCATGAGTGCTTCTGCACTCCATCCTCCTTTGCTGCTGTTAATCTTTGTCCTCTCCTTTTTTTTTTCTTTGTCACAGATTA
Organism: Saccopteryx leptura; assembly: GCF_036850995.1. NCBI lineage: Eukaryota > Metazoa > Chordata > Mammalia > Chiroptera > Emballonuridae > Saccopteryx > Saccopteryx leptura. The sequence continues at coordinate 265,785,344 of NC_089503.1, read as the reverse complement.
ATCTTGTTTTTATTATGATCTTGATGGAGCTTTTACTTGTAGTTTTGTGTTGTTTTGGGTTTTTTTTGTGTCTGGTCAGAAAACCTCCTTTAGTATTTCCTGAAGTGGGGGTTTTCTGGTGATAAATTCCTTCATCTTTTCTGCATCTGTGAATGTTTTTATTTCTCCTTTATATTTGAAGGATAGCTTTGATGGGTATAGTATTCTTGGTGGGAAGTTTCAATCTTTCAGAACTTGAAATATTGGGGTCCACTCTCTTCTAGCTTGTAGATTTTCTGCTGAGAAATGTGTTGCTAATCTAATGGGCCTTCCTTTATATGTTGTATTCTTCTTTTCCCTGGATGCCTTGAGAATTTCTTCTTTGTCATTGGTTTGTGCCAGTGTCATTCTGATGTGCCTTGGAGTAGGTTTGTTAGGGTTAAGATAACTTGGTGTTCTGTTTCCTTCTTGAATTTGAGGCTTTAGTTCTTTCCACAGGCTTGGGAAGTTCTCATCTATTAGATGGAAGAAAAAAATGATAAAAAATACAATAAAAAATGGAAAAAGTTATAAAGACTGTGGATTTTTCCTGGTTTTGAGAAGTTATCTTCTTTCTTTTTCTCTCTTTTCTCTCTTTTTGGCTGGTGGCACTGTACCCCAGGTTCTGCCCCTGTGGTACTTTTAGGCAGAGATCTACTGGTGTATCCCTATGGTGATAATATAAACTAGGCCTCAGTTTTATTGGTAGGCAGGGCTTGTTAGCGTTTGCAGGCTCCGACATTTGGGGAGTCCGTTTTTCTGGAACCTCTACCCAAATCTCTTCTTCCTGAACCAGAAGCCTGGGGACCCAGCTGTGAAGGTACCCCAGCCACTGCCTGGAGAGCAATAGGTTCTAAGAGCTGCCAAATCCCCCCTCTCTCCCCACTCAATGCAGGGTTCTGGGTAAGGCTTTGCCAGCCAGAGCAGCCAGCATAATCAGGCTGGACTGGAAGCCAATTGCCTTTCAGGTGTCTTTCTATGAGCCTCTGGGCATGTCTAGTATGCCTCAGCATTCCACAGGTCTGCTCTCCAGAGTCTGTCTGAAAGCTGCCTGTGCACTCTTCCCCCCACCACTTCCTCAGTTTTCTTCCCCAGCAGTGTGCTTTGTTAGCCTGTATGGCTGGTGGAGCTGCCACGCCCAGACAAGTCTGGGTATAGGGAAGCCGGCTTTCATGCACTTCCCACACGCTGTTGTTTGGGAAGCTGGGATTATTCAGAAACTGTGGTCACAGCCCACACAGAGGGTCACTACTGACAGTCTCCAACCCAGGAATGCAGGCACCCATGTCTGAAGCACTAGGTGAATCCACTCACACACTGCCCACTCTCACTGACCAGGATACCGGGAATAAACAAGGCAACTGCTCGCCCACCTCTGCTGGGATCTGCCACTGGCATTAGCTCTATGTGGGCTGAGCCACAGGCACACTCTCTCCTCGGCTTGAACGTCTGCCCTAGCCCAGCTTTTTCCTTGCCTCCAACCCTCGCTTTCTCTCAGTTCCAAGTAAAAGCAGCCCTTGCTCAGGTCAGTGAGGAAAGCAGAATACTTCATTCTCCGTCTTATTTCCTTTAGAGTGGATTACATATTCAACTACCTTTTCACCCAATCATACCTTTGTTTGATGTATGTGTATTTCAGATGCTCCTGAGTTTGTTTTTCTGTCTCTAGTTGTTGAATTTGTTGATGTTTCAGGGAGAGGTATCAGGAACACTCCTCACAGCGCCATTTCTCTGACGTCACTCAGGAATGCTATCCTTTTATAGGGGAACTAAGACATCACCAATATGTATACTGTTCACCAACATTCGTATTGTTCAGATGAACATGAATATGTTACTCCCTTTCATTTTAAACATCAGAGGATTATTGTTTGCTAGTCTATATGAGGTTTTATATTTTATATGGAATTTCTTTTTTCATAAATTTACATAAAATATTTAAATTTTTATCTTTTGCTTTAAGTACACATTTGTTAATATTTTTTCTTAAAGGGATGGTTTTAATTAGAATTACACTTACTGAGCATCCTAGGTATAAAGTGCTGAGTCACTGCTATCTGATCTCACTCTTTTCTCTCACCAACCAGTCAGCATAGCAACAAAAATCACCAATGACAACTAGGCTTCTTTTTTTATTTGCAGCCTTTAGTTCTTTGAATCGTAAAATTTACATTTAGCACTTGAAAACTTTATTTCAGTAAATGAAAAAATAATTGCATATACCTTTAACAGTTTACAAAAATAAAGAAGAGAGCACAAGAGAACATGCTGAGGAGCATCAGAATAAGAAGTAGCTGAAATCATTAAACCCCACACATTATAATCAAAGGATAGAGAGGGCTGGAGATGGCTCAGAAATCACTAAGTGCTCAAATCTATAAAATAGGAGGTTCTCACAAGTCCTTCATGGGAATCATATTTCTTCTCTGCTGGACTTAATTTTCTGAAGTCCTTGTAACTCTCTGATTTCTCTGGCAGGTTCTTAAAGAATGCTAAAGTTTTGGGAATTTTGAATGAAATTCTAGGAATTGAGAATTAACCAGGAACATGTCAAGTCCTTCACTGCTGCCAACACTATTTTAAGAACTATTCTGCAATTATGGGAACTGTTCTTCTACCTCCCTCGCTGAAAGGAAATGAGTCAAACAGTTGTCTTTTTAATTAGCTGGTAGAATCCATGCCTTCCTGCACTGCACTGCTTGTCATTTCTGGGGGAGAGAACTTCATTTACACTAGATCTAGTACCAATCACGTCATGTTCAAATGAAGGTAAGTACTTTCATGCTCCCAAAGAAATAATCTCTTAGAAACAATGTTTTATGCTTCTTAGACTCAGGGTTGTAATTGACAACCCTGTTGTCAATTGACAACCTGACTGTCCTCAAGGTTATGACTCTTTTTTAAGTAACTAGACTAACATTTTTTATAGGAAAATACTAGAGTAAGGAGACTGCTGATGTTTTCATTAAGTTAGAGGATTTGAAAAACTATAGTGACTTTTTGTAGCCTATGTCTACACTACAGGTTATGAATTTTACAGGCAAATATTACAGAAAAGAAGTTGTTTCTCTTCAACATTTTCTGTCAAGATGAAGAAAGTTTGAAAAACTGTCAACGTTTGTGTAGCAAATACAGAGGAACGATTGTGAAGGTCTTGCATCTGGAAGCCTCAGCCCAGCCTCACGCAGCCACCTTGGATATTCAGTTTCAAGCTCTAAATAGAAACATACGCTTAAAAATAAGTCATGCTTGGGGAAAAATCTATAAGCACATCCTATTTCAGTTACTTTTTATGACTACTAATTACAATAACTTTCCTGGATTCTGCTGTTGACATTTATTCACATTTTCCCATCTCTCATTAGCCAAGGCTAATTAAGCAGTTACTGTAAAATGAACAAGCTTATCACAAAACAAAGAAAATCATGTAGGTTTTCATTACAGGAAACCAGTTTGCACTAGGAGTGTCTCTCTTCATGCTTCAGTATGAGACAGGTTCATCATGTAAAGAGGTAGGACCATTAGAAATATCCTTTTTATTCTCTATTCCAACAATGAGTTTGTACCAGGCAGGATTCTTTGTAAGAATGCTTTGCGGGGGAGGCTTTGTGTTAACCGAGCACATTGTAAGAGCTCAACAAAAATCAAAGAATGGATGAAAGAAGGAAAGAAAACAAAAACTCTGTAATATAACCAAGGCCTAATTTGTCTCCCTTTGACAAAAATCACATCTCTGAAAATTTTTCTAACACAAATATAACAATTCAAAAGTGAAATTATCCCTCAGAGACAGTCAGGTATTGATTTGGTAAGTGAAAACTATAATAAAGGAATCATGAAAAAATACTTCACCACTAGAAATGATGCTTTTTCTGTGATTACCAGTACTATTATGGCCTTGAAAATACTCCATGAGAAACCATAAGTATGTATACCATGGCCAAGAAAAGTTTGAGAAAGAAGTTTTATTTTCTAAAATGTATTAAAAATTGACACTGTTGGATTCCAAGTATACAGAGTCTTGGATGAAAGCATCCTGCTCTGGGTTGTCTATTAGAAATGTTAGTGTATTAAAGGAAACGATTCTAACCATCCTATTTTGATATAGCAAGGGATGTCCCCAGTCAATCAATGAGTAGGGAAAGAACACAAAAGGATGCTAGCATATGAAAATGTGCAAAGGTGAGGAGGTATCACTTGTCATGGGGACCTACCATTCTGGCACTTTGACTGGAATCCGTGAATCCTCTTGGCTCTATACATGCGGGTTTCTATAAGACCTAAATGTCATTGTGTCAGCAACTACACCAGATATGGCACAGAGACACACCTTTACATGGGTCCATACACACGCAAACCACTTCTTCTTGATTCATGAAAGCTTTAAGGCAGTTTGTAAATTCCTATGGGTTAGGGTGGGGAAGATGGTTCTGGTTAAGTGTAGTTCTGTCAGAAACCATTTTTGTTGTCAACCTTGTGAATGTCTCCAACAATATATTTGGTAAAAGATTTCCAAACATTGTTTAAATGTTAGAGCTTTCATTCAAAAAGTGTACCTATTGGAATTCCAGTAAAACCCCAGTGAACTCGCCTATTGAATATGCCGCATTCACTGAGACCCCCTTGTGTGATAGCAGGGTCTGTGGAAGTATAGACTGAAAGCTATCTCAGTCACAGCCTCTCAGCTGCAAATAAGACAACATAATGATAACTGCTCATTTTGAAGACATACAATTGAGAGTCTTGGTGCTTTTAGCACTTTGTTCTGAATAAGAGACCCCTCACTCTGTGACCTTGAGGATACAGATGCAGACAGTGGGACTCTAGCATTTCAGGTGATCGTAGGATCCTATAAAATCTCTTGTTTTGACTCAGTTTCTAGCTCATGGGTGTGCTGCTTTGGCTAATTTAGTTCTCTCTTGTCAGCACTGATCGGGAAATAAACACCCGCAGTCAGTGGAGAGTCCTCAGGTTGATCAGATCTCACCAGGGCCATCACTGCTTTTTGACCTCTGAGAACCATGGCCAGGATTAGCATGAGGTGAGTGAGGCATTTGTCTCAGGAGCAACATTTACAAGAGGCAAATGCAAACTCAGTAACTGTGATAATAATATAAAACTAATTGAATACTGTCAATATTTTAAATAAACACAGCCTCTGACCGTGTACTTGCACGAGCCATTGTGCTTTCTCCTTGAATCCCAGCTGATCTTTTCAAGGGACCAATGAATGGTTTGGTGGCATCAAAATTATTACTAAAATGAACAAACAGGCAAAACTAACAGAAAGGACTACACCAGTGTGATGTAGTGAGGGCTGTAAAAACTGGTGGGAAGTCCTTCCAAGGACTCTGCAGTTCTTCACTGGTGAAGAAAACACTGAACCTGCAATTAGTATTAGAGCAAGTACAACTCTTTCCAAGCCCATGAAATAAGTTTTCCAGCCATCACTGGAATACAGTCCTACTCAATGTTCAAATATTAAAATTCATAGGAACAATCTTATTCCCTGGGTTGCTCTTTTGTGGTGAATGAGTTTAAGATTTTATCTATATAGCCAACTTACATATGAGAGGAGTGGAAGCTTCCTTATATATTATGTAATGAGTAGCACAAAGAAACTCTGTTAGCCTCCAAATCTTAGTATCTTTAATTGACTGGGTTCCTGCAATTCTACAACTGTTACATCTCTTTGGAGCCTGAAGGTCTTTGAGGACCTTTGGAACTTACTATGGTAATACAGATATGCCTGAGGTTACCCCTCTCCCCTTCCAAAGTGCTCTCTGTTAACCCCCAGCAGATATTAATATAACTAAAAAGCACACTCCAGTGGAAACAGGATCTAGGAGAGGCATTGGTGCCAGAGGAAAATATGACACTTATGTAAATGTACTTAGCACACAGTGCCTGGTTTATATTGAGCACTTAATATGTGTTAATTATCAGTTATGCAGTTTCCTTAAATTAGTGTGCAAAACGGTACTATTGATGTAACAGGGAAAAGATACCAAACACAGACTTTCCCAAACAAATTTTGCTGAGAACTGGACTTTCACAGGTAAATAATACGTCACACAAGTACCAGGTAAATCATTATTATGTATATAATTTTATGACAAAAATACAACAAACCTAAACATGAGATTTGAAGGCCCAAACTCTCCTACACAAACTACATTTGTATGGTATATACACCATTTGTAGTGAGTTAAATTTATTCATATATTAAACCAGGGGTCCCCAAACTTTTTACACAGGGGGCCAGTTCACTGTCCCTCAGACCATTGGAGGGCCGGACTATAAAAAGAAAACTATGAACAAATCCTTATGCACACTGCTGCACATATCTTATTTTAAAGTAAAAAAAACCAAAATGGGAACAAATACAATATTTAAAATAAAGAACAAGTAAATTTAAATCAGCAAACTGACCAGTATTTCAATGAAAACTATGGGCCTGATTTTGGCTAATGAGATGGTCAATATGCTCCTCTCACTGACCACCAATAAAAGAGGTGCCCCTTCTGGAAGTGCGGCGGGGGCTGGATAAATGGCCTCAGGGGGCCACATGCAGCCCACGGGCCGCAGTTTGGGGACCCCTGTATTAAACAAATATTAAGTTCTTCTTCTAAGTTCTTCATTTATCTAAAAAGCCAAAGGCCCTTAAGAAGTTCGCATTCTAGAAGTAGTCAACATATCCCAACTTTATTTAAACCTCTCACTGGCTTCTGTCACTACTTGTCACTGATCACATGCACAGGCCACCTTTCCCTACTGTCTTCTGTGGGAGTGCACCTGTTTTGCACACTAATTTAAGAAAACTGCATAGCTGATAATTAACACATATTAAGTGCTAAATATAAACCAGGCACTGTGTGCTAAGTACATTTATATAAGTGACTTATTTCAACCTCAAGGAGAGTATATGACATTGACATTAAAATTGTGTGATTTCATCTCACAACACCTTAGTGTAGCTTAAAACGTCACACAATATTCTCTGTCCATTCAAGTGAACAATTAAAATTCATTTTTATCACCTTGGGGTCACCACTGGCATAATAAAAAGCACAAATGGATAAACATAATAAACTATCATATAATCAGAGAAAGATGATCTATGTGTCCCTAAATACCAGTAGAAGCATTTCTGGTCCAGTGTCATATATGTGTTCCTGGGGGTGTGGTGGCAGCAGGATCTAAAATATTGTGCGGGCAAAAGCAAAGGGCTTATGGGACATGTAGATTTGGAGCAAAGCATTCAAAACCTCTGTTGCTGTGTAACCAGGGCACCAAAACACCAACTTTAAAATACTAGCACCTTTATGTTTCATTAGTATTTGCATCGTTATAACAATAGTCAATTGATAGTTTGCCTCAAAATTTAAGGTTTATACTTCCTCCTTCAAGACAATCCCATTAATCAGTCTTATCAGTATACTCTTATCCAGAATGCTTTCTTAGGCCCTGATGGGTTGGGTCAGTGGATAGAGCATCTGCCCGGCATACAGATGTCCCAGGATCAATCCTTGGTCAGGGCACACATAAGAAGTGACCATCTGCTTCTCTTCCCCTCCCGTCCCCCTTCTATCTCTCTTTCCCTTTCACAGCCAGTGGCTCAATTGGTTCCAGTGTCGGCCCTGGGCACTGAGAATAGCTCGATTGATTTGATCATCAGCTCCAGACAGGGATTGCAGGGTGGATATCAGCTGGGGCACATGGGGGAGTCTTTCTCTATCATCCCTCCTCCCACCTAAAAAAAAAAAAAAGAATGCTTCATTAAATTTTTTTTAAGGAAATGCCTTTATAGCTCCTTAATCTGCACTTACAGTTTATAGACTTTTACTGTGAGGACATTACTGTAAATGGTTTCTGATGTCCACATGTACACATTTCTGTTGGGTTAATGCGTCTGACAGGAATTGCTGGCCACAGGCCATGGGTATGATTAGTTTTAATGATCAGTTTTAATAGTTCTGTTTTCCCCCATTGTTTATATCATTTAAATTTTCATTAGCTGTGTATGAGAGTATTCATTGTCCATATCTCCATTAGTAATTAGTATTGTGTTCCTTTATTGACTTTTAATCAGCTCACGGAACAATATAATATAGGTAAGAAACACAAGAAAAAGATTCATGGCTTAATGAACTCTTTGAGGTAAATATCCTTGTAATCACTGCATTGATTAAGAAATACAACTTATGCCTGGCCTGTGGTGGCGCAGTGAATAAAGCGTCGACCTGGAAATGCTGAGGTTGCCAGTTCGAAGCCGTGGGCTTGCCTGGTCAAGGCACATATGGGAGTTGATGCTTCCTGCTCCTCCCCCTTCTCTCTCTCTCTCTCTCTCTCTCTCTCTTCCTTTCTCTCTCCTCTCTAAAATGAATAAATAAAAAATATTAAAAAAAAGAATAACAGGCAACTATATAAGGGAACAAAAAAAAAGAAATACAACTGTAACGTCAATTTTCTTGTCATTATGCCTATCCACTTCCTCCCCACCAAAACAGTCACTTTTGTGACTTAAAATAATGACTTATTTCTTACATGGAGTTATGGTTACATGGCATTATAGTTTTACCCCAAATATTTATCTCTCAACTCTATAACCTAGTCTTGTACATTTTAAAATTTTAATTTTTGTAAGAAAAAAGATGCCTATATTTCTATGTATATTGCTGTTTAAATTAATTTTGCCTATTATTTGAGGACAAGGTCAAGGTTCCTATCTGTACATATGCATATTCCATTATTCTATCACCACCTGTGAAAAGGCTCTTTTTTCTCTACTGAATTGCTTTTGCACCTCTGTAAAACTTCAACTGGTTCTAATGCCTCCTTATGTAGGTCTTTGAAAGCTTTTCTCAGCATTGTAGTACTATTTTACATGTAAAGTTCAGTTTCATATTTTGTCAGGTTTATCCTTAAATATTTTATATTTTTGGTGGTAATTCACATTATATTTTAGAGTTTATTTTCACACTGTGACCAGTATATGAAAATATAATTCATTTTTGTTAATCGTTCTTTGTTATGTAACTTTGCTAAAATTATTTGTTTTACAAAAAGTTCTGCAGATAATTTGATCAGGATTGTTTTGAATCAATAGATCAATTTGTGAAGAATTGGCAACCCAACAATAGTGAACCTACTGATTCATAAACATATATAGTATTTTAATCCATTTATATTGGTCTTTAATTTTCTAATCAATGTTTCTTAGTTTTTTATGTTTAGGCTTGTACTTCTTTTGCCAGGTTTATCCTCAAGTATTTCACATTTTTATGCTATTCTAAATGGTATTTTGTTATATTATTTTGTTTTTTGAATTGTTCATTACTTTTTTATGGAAACACAATAGATTTTTGTTTACTAATTTGTATCCTGAAATCTTACTAAATTCACTTTTATTCAGTATAGGATATTTCTATAGATGACTATGTCTTCTGTAAATCAAAAGAGTTTACTTTTTTCATTATATTTTTTCCCTTATTATAATGGCTATAATCTTAAGTATTTAATAGAAATGGTGAGAGTGCTTTGTGCTTGATATTAGAGGCAAAGCATTCAATCTTTTTCATAAATATGATTTTAGCTGTAGGTTTTTGGGAGATATCTTTCATCAGGTTCAGTAAGTTTCCTTATATTTCTAATTTATTGTGTTTTATCGGTAGATATTAGATCTCTTTCAAGTACTTTTCCTGCTTCTATTGAGATGATTATACGATTTTATTATTTTAGTTTGATAATACAGTGAATTAACTTGGAGATTTTTTTTTTAATTTTAAATGTGCCTTGCATTCCTGTGATTAACCCCAAGTGGTCACAATTCATTAGCCTTTTTCTGTGAGATTTAATTGACTACAATTGAATAATAAATTTTTAATCTTATTTTTATTCATTTTAATGCAGTGACATGATAAATCAGGGTACATATGTTCCAAGAAAACATCTCCAGATTATTTTGACCTTTGATTATGCTGCATACCCCTCACTCAAAGTCAAATCATCCTCCGTCACCTTCTATCTGGTTTTCTTTGTGCCCCTACATTCTCCCCACCCCTCCCTCTCCTTCCTCGCTTCCTCCCAACCCCTCCACCCCACTCCCTGTTTCCATTACATTCTTGTCCATGTCTCTGAGTCTCATTTTTATGTCTCATCTATGCATGGATTCATATAGTTCTTAGTTTTTTCTGATTTACTTATTTCACTCCGTATAATGTATCAAGGTCCATCCATGTTATTGTAAATGATCCGATGTCATCATTTCTTATGGCTGAGTAGTATTCCATAGTATATATGTACCCAAGCTTTTTAATCCACTCATCCTCTGACGGACATGGGCTGTTTCCAGATCTTTGCTATTGTGAACAATGCTGCTATAAACATGGGGGTGCATTCCTCCTTCTGGGACCGTTCTATGGTGTACTTGGGGTGTATTCCTAAAAGTGGGATGGCTGGGTCAAAAGGCAGTTCGATTTTCAATTTTTTCAGGAATCTCCATACTGTTTTCCACAGAGGCTGCACCAGTCTGCATTCCCACCATCAGTGCAGGAGGGTTCCCTTTTCTCCACATCCTCACCAGCACTTATTCTGTGTTGTTTTGTTGATGAGCGCCATTCTGACCAGTGTAAGGTAATAATTTATGCACCCAGAAGTATTGAGAAGTAGTTTTACTACTGTAATGATTTTGATTTTGGCTGGGTGGATAATAGAGAAATACTGCCTTCATGACGTGGGTGGGGATGTTTCTATTTCCTCTCATTTTCTGGAAGAGTTTGTATAGAATTGATATTATTTCATCATTAAATATTTGGTAAAATTCAGTAAAGCTATATGGGCACAGAGTGTTCTTTGTGAAAGACTTTTACTACAAACTCAATATTAGAAACTTACATTTCTTTTTCTTTTTCTTTTTTTTAAGTGAGCTGAGAGGAAACAGTGTGACAGAACCCCGCATGTTCCCCAACTGGGATCCACCAGGGAATCCCTGTCTGGGGCCAATGCTTGAGTGAACAGAGCTATGGAGTTATTTTTAGTTCCTGAGGCTGGCACCCTTGGACCAACCATTTGAGTTATCCTCAGTGCCAGGTGCCACACCTGAACCAATCGAGTCACTGGTTGTGGGAGGCAAAGAGGAAGAGATGGGGGGAGAGAGGAGGAGAGAAGCAGAGGGTCGCTTCTCTTGTGTTACCTGATCAGGAATTAAACCTAGGACATCCATAAGCCAGGCTGACACTCTACCCAATGAGTCACTGGCTAGGGCAAAACTTCAATTTCTTTATTAGGTAGACACGGGGTTATTCAATGTATTAATTTCTTCACAAGTAAGGTTGGTAATTTGTAACTTTCAAAAAACTTGTTATCTCATTACACTGTCATATTGAAATGATGCTTTTTTATATTTTTTATCAATTTAATAAATGTATAATCTCCTGTGATGTCATCATTCTGATTTCTGATAGTCTGTGTTATCTCTCTTATTTTTCTTCTATCAGCCTTGCTGAAATTTATACGATTTATTAATCTTCTCTGCAAAACATATTTGTTTTACTTGATTTTCTGTTATCTATTTCATTGGTAACCAATCTAATATTTTATTTTTTCCTGTTCTCTGCTTATTTTCATTTGCTTTACTCTTTCTCAGTTTCTTAAATTTTTTTTCCATTGATATAAAAGAGTGGAAGAGATAGAGATTAGAAGTATCAACCTGTTGTTCCACTTAGTTGTACACTCATTGGTTGTGTTCTATGTGTGTCTTGACAAGGAATAGAACTTGCTGCCATTGTGTGCCAGGATGACACTATATTCACTGAGCCACCTGGCCAGGGCCCTTTTTCTAATTTTCCAAAGTGAAAACTGAGGTCACTAAAAAACTGAGGTCACTAATCTGATACTTGCCTTGTTTTCTAACATAAGCAGTTACTGTTATAAACTTTCCTTTAATTACTAAATTCACTATTTCTTACAAATTTTGACATGTTGTGTTTTATTTTCTTGTATGTTAAAATACTTTCTAAGCCCAGGTGGTGGTGCATTGAGTAGAGCATCAACCGGGTACACTGAGGATCCAGGTTCGAAACCCCTAGGTCTCTAGCTTGATTGCATGCTGATCTGGCTTGAGCACAGACTTACCATTCGGGTTTCCGGCTTAAGCATGGCATCATAAACATGACCCTATGGTCACTGGCTTGAGCCCAAAGGTCGCTGGTTTGAAGCTGGATTGAGCCCAATGTTGCTGGCTTGAGAAAAGGGTCACTGGCTTGGTTGGAGCCCCCAGTCAAGTCAGTGATCAACTAAGAGTACTACAACTATGAGTTAATGCTTCTCATCTCTCTCCCTTCCTCTCATTCTCTCTCTCTTGCTTGAAAAAAGAAGAAACTTTCTAATTTTTCTTTTTTTGACCCATGAGTTCTTTGGAACTTGTTATCTAATTGGTGATTTTTTTCAGGATTTCTTTGTTAACGACTTTTAATATTATTTTATTTTGAGAACATATTTTTTATGACTACAATTATTTTAAATTTATTGAGACTTGTTCTTTGTCCTAGAATATGGCTTATGTATTTTTTTCCAGTTGTGTACAAATCAATACTTTATTTAACCCATGTAGTTTGCTCTGAGATAGTGTCTTAGTTTTCTTGAGACCTGCAATCCTCTCCCTCCTCATATGTAGATTGGAACCTTGATGGTATGAAATAGTGTGAAACTGTTCTGTACATCCTCCTTCATTTAGCTCTAGAGCTAGTTCCACTTCAAACACACATACAACTACTTTTTAAATTAATTATTGCAAATTAATTGTCTTACATTCAGGGGATGAATATCAGGCAAGATTAGCTCAGTCCTTGTCTGCAGCCCATCACCAAAATACCCTTTATTCTCCACGCCCAGTATATCTGGAGGCAGGCTGTCAAGAAGGAAATTAAGTATTGACACCAGATATGGGATAAGTCTGAGGGTAATATTAAATCATCTAGAAGTCTTTAAAAAGACTGTTATTCAGGTTACATCCTATAACAGTTAAATATGAGGGAAGAACCAAAATTAGTATTTAAAATAATCCTATAATTTCAATGTGCTGCCAAGCTTGGGAACTACTGGGATAAACATTAGGATGATAACTTGATTTATTGCTACTCTGACTTGGTCTTCAATAAGAGGTTAGAGTTCGTGACCCTGGCCAGTTGGCTCAGTGGTAGAGCATCTACCCAGCGTGTGGAAGTCCCAGGTTTGATTCTCAACCAGAGCACACAGGAGAAGTGCCCATCTGCTTCTGCACCCATTCCCCTCTCCTTTCTCTCTATCTTTCTCTTTCCCTCCCATAGCCAAGGCTCCATTGGAGCAAAGTTGGCCCGGGCACTGAGGATGGCTCCATGGCCTCTGCCTCAGGCACTAGAATGGCTCTGGTTGCAACGAAGCAATGCCCCAGATGGGCAAAGCATTGCCCCCTGGTGGGCATGCTGGGTGGATTCCAGTCAGGCACACAGGAGTCTGTCTCTCTGCCTCCCTGCTTCTCACTTCAGAAAAATACACACACGCACACAAACACACACACACACACACACACACACACACACACGAGGTTATAGTTTATCCCATCAAGTGTCCTCTATGGCCACAAACCCAATAGATTCTCAATAATGGTCTTCTTCTTCAATACAGAAAATACAGACATACCTCTGAACTTGCTTCAACTTAATACAAACGAATAAAACTGTAATAGCCCCAACACTGATAATGCTCAGGACAAACACAATAGCCAGGATGGCAATATCTGGAATGGTAAAAAAAAAAAAAAATAGCTTCAACCAGGATTTCGACTTTAAGACAGTGGGATATTAACATTTAACTGAGCTGTTATGAACTTGGTTCTCTTCTTAAAAGACTTTGATCCTCCTCCCAACATTGAATATAAAGTAAAAGGCCAGATTATTATACAAATTATCATCTATGTTAGAAATTAACACTCCACTCAAGATCTCGTTATATTTAAGGGAAGCACAATCAGAAGAAAATTTTTGATTATCAGTTATTAACAGACTACAAAAAAAACCTTTGTTGGGTAATGGGCTCTTAGAAGACCTAATCCAAATTTAACTAAAAGAAGATATATTAATTCTAAAAAACAATGGAAATAAATTCAAATTTAGATATTTATGCAAAATAATTTATAAAATTCCATAAAAATTCATACAGAAACAAAATCTATATTGGTAGACTCAGAAAAATAAAAGCTTTTTCATTGGCTAGACTTCTTTTTTTTTTTTTCAGGGACAGATAGAGAGTCAGAGAGAGGGATAGATAAGAACAGACAGGAACGGAGAGAGATGAGAAGCATCAATTACAGTTTTTCGTTGCTACACCTTAGTTGTTCATTGACTGCTTTCTCATATGTGCCTTGACCACGGGTCTTCAGCAGATTGAGTAACCCCTTGCTCGAGCCAGTGACCTTAGGTCCAAGCTGGTGAGCTTTGCTCACACCAGATGAGCCCACACTCAAGCTGGCAACCTTGGGGTCTCGAACCTGGGTCCTCTGCATTCCTGTCCGATGCTCTATCCACTGTGCCACTGCCTGGTCAGGCTCATTGGCTAGACTTCTGATATATGAAAGACAGTAAATTCTAGGATGCTCACTGGTAACATTAAAGTTTCTTCCCAGTCCACAAGTACCTCGTCTTCCTCACACGGGCACTTGAGTTCACTTCCATCCACCTAGAAGAGCAGTCAACCATATAAACAATTTTATCAAATGACTGACATAAGCTGTGTTTTGCACTTTACTTAGCTTACTGCCAACTAGTTCTACATCAGACACACACACACACACACAAACATTTTATTGTTAATTAACTAAACTGCATAATAAAATCAATTTTGGAAAGAAATAAGTAAACAAAATACAAGAGTTAACCACCTTTGAAGACAACTTTTGAACAAGGAAATAATTCAGACAAATTCAAGACCAGATAAGGAAGACAGCTTGAGTTATCTTGCTAGCAGGCATCAATTTCATTAAAGGAACAGCCCCTGCTAGAGTTGAATATATCAGGACCAAAGAACAAACTCTAACTAGGTTTAATAATAATAAGGTAACATAAATGTGGGATAAAGGTGATGGAACAATTTTTTGTTCATCAGAGAGCATTATGTAATGATTAAGAACACACACACTTCCTATGTTTAAGTCTCAGCATAAACTGTGACTTTTTCTTCATCTGTCAAAATAGGCATAGGAATAAGACTCATTTTTTAAGTTGTTATGAAGGTTTTAAGAGTTAATAGATATGTAAAGTGCTTGAAACAGTACCTGATACATATAGAACTCTATATAAAGTGTTACTGATTAATTGAGCTTAGGAATGATGTTACCCACAAACATAACTGCTAGGTTCTGCTATTATTGAATAGTGTGATACAGTAAAAAGATATATAGTTTTTTGTTTTTGTTTTTTTAAACTTCAGGCAAATGTTGACATTGATGTAATTTAATTATAAGTGATATTATGATAGATCCAACTTTTAAACTTTAGGTTTAAACTAAATGTACATAAGTTACAAGGTTTCTTAGATTGCCCATCTAATAATAAAACATATATTTACAACACTAGCAATATCTATATGTGATACCTGGTTTGGCTCTTTGGATCAATTTTATTGTTGATATGTGAAAAAAAATGGTTCCCAAATGTACATTTTATTTAAAAATCACCACACACATGCACACACACAAATACAAACACACACATACATAGGCCCAGGAGTAAGTCTTATGTTAATAAATGTCCAGTGAGACATTAATTTTTATTAAGTTTTTTAGATAAAGGAGAAGAGAGATAGAAAGGGAGAGAAAATCAATATGTTGTTCACTTATTTATGCATATTACTGGTTGATTCTTGTATGTGCCTTGACCAGGTATCAAACCTGCAACTTTGGTACAATGCTCTAAACAACTGAACTCCATAGCTAGCAGGGCCTATGGTAAGACATTAATTTAAAAAAAATCAAATCTTACAGCATTTTTATTGTACTGAGAGGACCAATTGGTTGAACTGTAGACCTTTTCAATAGTCAGGCATTCACCGTTGTTGCACACCTAGAAATGAAATAACCAAAAAAAAAAAAAAATTAGAATTTACATAATTTTTTTTACTCCGAAAAATCACATGTAGAATCTTCTGTAGAATAAGAAATCCTCTATAAATGTTTGACGGCCATTTGAAAATAATGAACTGTACATTCAAATATTGTTACACACACCTAGGCTATATGCAGTTCATCTTTGAACAAAATGTTATGTACCACATGGCTATACAGGACTGAACACTGGAAAACATTGTTTTAAAACCTATGTAGATATCAACTAGAGGGAAATAATGAGATATTTCTTCTTTCGATTTTTCCATTTCTGAAGGTTTAATAAAGAGATAACTATAGTTTTACACCAGTTCTTCTGTATCAGAGCAGACTAATTTCCTCCCTCCTTCTCTCTTCCTACTTTCTATTGCTTTCCCCTTTCCATTCTGTCCTTTTCCTTTCTTCCCTTCTCTTTCTTTTTTTCCTTTTTTTTTTTAAAGTAAATTATCTATCTCCTAAATTCTGTGGTATAACTAAGGGGGAAAGGGTGCTCAGGAACAGTGGAATATGTTTGCCCTATTGTCCTATGCCAAATTAAAATCTACCCAGAAAAAAATAACTACTAAGACAAACTAGAATACTTTTTATTCATTTTCAGTTCCTCAAGTTTAAAAATAGTATCTCAATGTAGGAAAAGAAAAAATTTTGTACTTATGTCTTTGCGATGCCTCTGTACAGTACAATGACATTAGTAATAGGCGCACTCTGGACTAAGACTTCTCTGGATAGAGTAGGCACCCTCTGTAGTGCTTCATGGCCACAGTGTATGAAAAGATCAGATGTGTTCCTTAACAACTGCTCCCCTATCAACCCTATATTCAATCGCTGCCGGGTTTTTTTTGTGTTTTTTTTTTTGTATTTTTCTGAAGCTGGAAATGGGGAGGCAGTCAGACAAGCTCCCGCATGCGCCCGACTGGGATCCACCTGGCATGCCCACTAGGGGGTGATGCTCTGCCCACCTGGGGTGTTGCTCTGTTGCAACCAGAGCCATTCTAGCGCCTGAGGCCATAGAGCCATTCTCAGCACTTGGGTCAACTTTGCTCCAATGAAGCCTTAGCTAATCCCTGCCGCTTTTAATGGCGTTCTATGAAGGAAATGTCCTACTTCTGCTTTGTACTTCTGGCTGATTTTCCTTACCTGAAGTGATAAAAAATTGTTTTATTTTTCTTTAATCTGATGCTTCACTCTATCTTGTTGAAAATTCCCTAACTATCTAGCCTGTGGCTGGTACACACATAACTCAATTTTCACAAATATAGATGCCTTGTGATTCTGATATTGATTTAGTTATTTAATGGGAAACTATAGCTAAATATTTGGACTTGAAATATCGGTCTCTGTTAAGTTCTTAAATTCTAATTTTTTTTACATTTTGAATTTTTGTTTTCCAACTTGTCTATTACATTATATTGAGGATGCTATAATGTTTGTGAATGTTGGCATAGAGAAGGGAAGCCATAGCACATAAAGAAACTATTCAATTTCAAAATAGCTAATTTTTTAAAATACAAAGTCTTATATGTTGGTCATATATTCTTGTGTTTATAAACCTGGGTGATCTGGCCATTGTGTTTGTATGCATTCTAAAATTTTATCCTGGAAAAATAAACCCTTTCCAATCTGGCTTCATTCTACCTACTCAATTTCATTTTTTCCCAATTCACCCAAGCTCTAGTCACACTGAAATTGTCAATTATCTGACTATTCCATAACCTGCTAACTTTGAAAAACATAGTACTTGGGCATTTCTTTCTAAACAGTCTTTTCTCATTTTTCATGTGCTGAAAAATGTCCATCAAGTCAAAACTGAAATGTCACTCATTTAATGGCATTATTAAGATATCATTCCATGCTTTCTCAAGTGAAGTCAGGCCTCTGGACTCAAAGGTATATGGGTTATACCACTAGGGAAGCACTTGGGTTGGATGGTAATGATATATTTCATTTTATCTGTGAAATTCTCAAGTAAGCTCATCTTCACATCACCTGTGTCTGGCAGTCACTAGCATCAGAGCACATGCCCAGTTAATGCAGCTGAATGAATAAAATAAATGAAAAGTTCACAGCTATTTCATAGTCAAATTAACTCAAAAATGATGTTTATAATTTCATTAGATGTCTACTGTAAGATACTAATTAAACACATTTATGACACTTACGTATTATGCTGTATATAAAAATTAGACAAAATGAATATTTGCGATAATGTTATTGCTACTCTGCTCAATAAAAAAGTAGCCATTTTTTTTCTGTTTTCTCATATCCAGTCCTTCCAGAACCAATGTTTGGATCGAAGGACATTTTAAAGTGGCCGAACCCAGACATTTAGTAAAACAAAGAATTTTCATCTTACCATCCCATCTCCACACTTTGTTCCAGGAGCAACCAGGCCCAAATCTTTAGAATTGTGATATAAGAAAAAGGTTTTGCAATCAATGGTGACATTCTTTTTTGGAGCCTTAAGGTGATAGATCTTCTCTTCTGCAAGGACAGATAAGCGTCCCCCTCTGGTACAGTATATCTTTCCACATTTGACATCTCTGAGGAGGAGGGACAATAATCTCAGACTTGGGACCAGAAATAAAACATTAGAGACTAATCTTGCCTTAAAGTGGCCTGGCCACCCTTTTCTAGACTCAGGTCTGCCAGCAGGTTGCACAGGGGCCACAAGGGGCTGGGTAAATGGTTGTCTGGTCAAGTCCTGACCCTGGGAACTGAAAGGAAGAGGTACAGGTGTAACCTGATCATATTTTTTTCTGATCTCTCCATGGTTCTCACAAATGAATATTAGCTTAAGTTTACAGTAGAATGTTTCTGTTAGTAATTTGAATTAGCATAGCTTTAATCAGGATGCTAATATTTTGTTCTTATTCTCTCTTGCATAGAGCACCTCAGTTGATTCTCACAACAAACTTGTGAGGTTGCTCTCTTTATAACCCCCACTTGTAAAGATTAGAAAGTAATTGAAAACAAGGGAAGTGAAATGACTGCCCACTTTCATCTCATGTATTCAGGAGCAAAGTTGAACTCGACCTTAGGTTTGTGCTGTTGTTTTCAGGCCCACAAAACGCCATGCCTGGTGTCAGAAACAAATAATGGAAGGAAGGACGGCTCAGCCCAGGCTTTTAAAAATCAAATCTGACTTCCAATGCTTCCATTTCTCTTCCAAAGAGCTTTTTCTCTTTCTCCTTTTCTATTTATTTCCCCCTCCTCCTGTTTGTCTCTTTATCTTTCCTGTAGCTTTGATTCCTCTTTTTCTCTATGAAGAATCTGAAATCATTCCCATATCTCCCCCTTACAATGCAGGACCTTAATAAACACATAGCTGAAGCCCACAGGTGCGCTGGCACGCATACACTCTCGTCCTGCTCCCCTCCTGCTGGTCTCCGATTACTTAGCAGCTGTCAGAACAGAGCTACTCTGATTCTGCAAAGCCCTCTTGAGGACACTTACTTTTCTTGATAAGGCGCTTACTTATCTTCACAAGGTATCAGTCTGCTCTCCTTGTTTCTGCAGTATTCAAATCTGTTTCCCATTTTATTCATCATGTAGCAGATCTCGGGACTGTCTCTTGCCTCTGGGATGCAAAACAGCATCATATAAGTAAATAATGAAAGCATGGATAGTGCTCATTATAAAACACTTTATTTTTCTGATGTAATTGAAAGTTCAATTGGAATAAATAAGTAATTAAAGAACCATTCTAGGCCCTGGCCAGTTGGCTCAGTGGTAGAGCGTCGGCCTGGTGTGCAGAAGTCCCAGGTTCGATTCCCGGCCAGGGCACACAGGAGAGGCGCCCATCTGCTTCTCCATCCCTCCCCCTCTCCTTCCTCTCTGTCTCTCTCTTGCCCTCCCACAGCGAGGCTCCATTGGAGCAAAGATGGCCCAGGCGCTGGGGATGGCTCCTTGGCCTCTGCCCCAGGCACTAGAGTGGCTCTGGTCACAAGAGCGCGACACCCCAGAGGGGCAGAGCATTGCCCCCTGGTGGGCAGAGCGTCGCCCCCTGGTGGGCATGCCTGGTGGATCCCGGTCGGGCGCATGAGGGAGTCTGTCTGACTGTCTCTCCCCGTTTCCAGTTTAAGAAAAATACAAAAAACAAACAAACAAACAAACAAAACATTCTATTCCCTCAGGAGAATATTTCAGTATGGATATAGAAAAGTAATAAACAACACCTTTAACCTACATACTGAGTGAGTCAATTAATACTAGAAGTAATATCCATTAATATGAAAGGTCATATGTGAAGGGATGATAGATAATATCTTGAAAAGATTCCAAAAATGGCATTATTTCCAATCTGCCCCCCTCCCCAGTATAGGACAATAACAGAGAAATAATGGATATTAGCTTTATCCACCATCCACTGTAACTGTCTCTCACCAGGATCAAAGAATTCAGAGCATTGGTCATTTCGGGTGGGACATTTCCCCATGAAGCAGTAGCCTTTTATATTCTTTCAAGGAAATCCATTTATTTGGAGTTCATCCTTGGGACACACAGAAGAGTGTCCAACACATGCTTCAGGAAAATTACTCTCATCTCTTGCTGTTCTGCATATGGACCCTACTTTTCTCATCTGTTGAAGAGAAACAAAGAGATTGAATCTTGGATGCATGTAGGTAAGTGATGTTCAGTAAGTAGGAGAAAGGATGATATATGTAACTGATTCAGAAATTTGGGGGGGGGCTGAATGGTAACTTCCTTTCCCATTCCACTAAGAATTATCATCACTTGTGAATTTCTCAGCTTTTATTAATTTCAGCAATGCCAAGATGGTGTTTTTGCAATTTGGTGCTAGAACAGCACTGAGCACAGTTGACATGGACATAAATTACAGAAATGAATAAATATTCTGTTCACCTTGTCTTCTTCAACCCTGCTCCAGCACTTCTCCCCTCCCCCAACTACACATGCACACTGCTGGGAGACCCTTTCTGCCTACAAGGAGGAATCTCCATTCCCAAGAAATCGGATTTCTCCCCATGTAATAGAAAAATTCCCTGGCTTTTATTGATGGGCACTGCATGGAAGGATTCTCTCATTCAGCCATTCAGTATGCATTTACCTGTGCTAATTTCTGGAAAAAGTTCAAGATGAATGAGACATATTTCCCTTCCTTTGTGATTTCACAATCTACTAAGGTTAAAGAGCATTGATAAATGCTTAAACAGAGCCATTTAGTTTCCTGGTTGTTATCCTAGTAATATATCTCTAATTTCAGCATAATCTATTCTCTGTTAGATCACTCTTCTTGGGATGCCAATCCACCCCTCACCCCAACCTCAAGCTAAGTTTGAATAGGTTAGTAATAATTTACAAAGGAGTAAGAATAACATTAACAATATAATTACATTTCTGAAAGACTTCTTTTCCACTTTTTCACTTCTGCAACCATAGCTGTACCCAGTACTTACAAATTGGAACATTTTAGCAGAGCCTCGATTGTACACCAGTAAGCCTAGCCCCAGCCTGGGATTAGTGGTATAGGGTCATTCAGTGGTCAGACAGCTCTTGAGTCCTCTGTTGACTTAGTACACTGAAAACAGAGAAATCCAGTGCTAGCAAAGTATCTTACCCGACAAGATTCACAGCATTCTCCTTCTGCGCGAGTAAATCCTGGCTTCAACACACATTTGTCTGCATCACAGCAAGGATTAACGCACTCCTGGCAATAACCAAAAATTAAAGATCAGAAACTGGTTGGCAGTTTGGCCCCTGTGTGAAAAGTTAATTAATTGTGCTTCTGTGTAATTTATATCTTTTGTCTTTCAGACATAGTCCTTGGCTATGACATTTATACAGAGTGTGGCAAAGTGGGTTTACAGTTGCAATTATACAAAACGGTTTACTCTTGTATCATTATTTATGGTGTTTGGGACTTTTACTTTGTTTTCTTCCCACGTGGCTCCTCAGTACCCCAGAGCTAATGAACTCTCACTGGCAGCATACAAAGTCCGAGTTGTGACTCCCATTCTCCTGATGGCGTCTGCTCTCTGGAAGGGCCTGCTGCTTCTCTATACTAAAGGTTTGATGCGAGATAATACCTCTTTTGAAGATAGGATTTCACACTTCTGCAAGATGCCAAGGATTTTAGGCTGACCTCTTTTTAATAAATGCATACTTAGTAATAACAGCAGGATGGACACTTTGGACCTATCTGCTCAAACAGTATTTAAATTGCAAACAAAACTGTCAGCAAGATACTTCATATGTTAAAATAAAGCATTAGAACCATTCCAAAGAAAGCACAGGGGCAAAGGCATCGATTTCCAAAGTGAAAGGCTCTTGACATTTTAGTGACAGATGTTTGAAGACTTGATGTGTTATAACCTCGGGACGTCACTGTTCCCACCCTGATCATGGAGTCTCTTAATTGCCATCTCATTAGATTTTTTTGAATTGTGCCTTGTCATGAGTATCAACATTCCAAATGTGGTCCTTGGACCCTCAGCATGAGCATAATCTTGCAAGTTGGGAGGAACAAAGGATCTCAGTCCACTCCGGACCAATTAAATCAGAATTCACATTTTAACACATTCCAGCTGATTTATATGCACTTGATAATTTGAGAAGAAATTGTCTAGGACAATTTCTGGAAAAAATAACTTCTATATTGGAGAAAAGCAAATTAAAAATTACTTTAAACTTTGCCTCAAAGAATTATTCTAAATGTTTTAGAGATCAAGACTGCAATAAATACATGAAAGGTTAGGAGGTTCCTGCTCAATTAAGACAGTTTCCTTAAAACATGAACTGCTCCATGAGGCTATAAGCTAGCATCATAATTTTCAGAGTAAAACTAGATTGACTATGAAGAATTTTGTAGAATGAATTCCTACTGTGCGTGAGAGGTCAGTCAATGACACAAATGGACCCTTCTCACAACAAGAGCCAATTAATGTACAAAGCAGGCAAATGTGATGGTGTGAACCACCTCTGTCTGCAGCTTTGGACTTGGTAAGAAGCCTTCGATGAGGCTGCACCAATAGCTTGTTTCCCAAATAAGCAAAAGAAAAGCACAGTTTTTAAAGCTTTACGGGGAACACTGTGGTTGATTAATGGTTCCATTGCTTCCTAGGTTCTAGCTGAGCACAAACTTTATAACATCAACATCACATCGTTTGCAAATACCTGAATGGGTCCACAATCACATTCTTCTCCCTCATCCAACTTCTTGTTTCCACAATATGGAGAATCACCTAACTTATCAGAAAGTGGAACATTGAGCATGCATGTTGGCTTA
Source organism: Saccopteryx leptura (assembly GCF_036850995.1). Classification (NCBI taxonomy): domain Eukaryota; kingdom Metazoa; phylum Chordata; class Mammalia; order Chiroptera; family Emballonuridae; genus Saccopteryx; species Saccopteryx leptura. The sequence goes on along the minus strand of NC_089503.1, from coordinate 265,761,942 downwards.
TAATCCTTCAGGAATTGCTCATACTAGATTCTGCTGCATTTACTGAATTTTAATGCGGGGATGCTAGAAATAAAATGAGTTAAAAATAGTGATTAATCATATCAATGCATACTGGTAGAACAACTGTGAACATTTTATAAATAATTTAGTAGGAATTAATATAAATAATAAACAAAGTCCACTTACTTTTTTTCATCTTGTCTTACAGTTATAACAGAGTAACTGGGCTTTTTATTACAAAAAAATGTCTTACTGAAGCACAGTCAACATATGCTATCTTAGTGATAATGCTCTCACCATACACTACCCAGCTGGTCCTTCCTGACACCCACGGTTTAGACTGATTGTACTTGCTTCTCCAGTATTACTTTTATTTGTTCCTCTTTTTCATTTAAGATTTTATTTATTGATTTTTAGAGAGAAAGGGAGAGAGAAAGAAAGAGGACGAGAAGCATCATCTCATAGTTGCTTTATTTTGTTGTATATTGATTGTTTCTCCTATGTGCCTTAAGTGTGAAAGCCCAGTGTTTCGAACTAGTGACCTCAGTGTTCCAGGTTGACACTCTAGTCACAGCACCACCACAGGTCAGGCTATTTTTTCTTCTTGAAATAATTTATATACTTGTTTATCATGTAAGATTACAATTTCTCACTGTGGGGGACTGTATCATGTTTAATTTTTTTCAAGTAAGTACTAGTTAACACAGTGCCTGGAACAGAATAGTTCTCTATAAACATTTGTCAAAATGAACTATACATTTAGTAATATCTTACATACCCTAGGAATATGATATGTTGATATGTTCTAAAAAGAACTTTAAACTAAAAAAAAAAAGAACACCCTGAAATTCACCTCTCTTACATTTTCTGTTTGTTTTGACTCCTTTCCCATTACAGGTATTGTTGATATGATGATTAAATACAGATGGACTTTAGATTATTAGATTAGGGTGGTAGAATCCTGAAAATAAACATCAGCTACTGAATTCTTCCTCTGTACCAGTCACCCTATTGGGATACTTTAGCTACTTTCTTTCATTTAATCAATATATAGAAGCACTGACCACCATCAACAAATATTTTTCTTAGTGTGTACAATGCGCCCTGAATGCCCACTATGAAAGAGTTCAATGATGCACATGGCTTAGGACCTGACTGCAGGTAACTCAACGCTGGAAGGAAGAAGGACATTCTTTCATTCTGCATCTATGGAGTACCTAGTATCTGTCCTGGACTTTTCTAACTGTGGTTCCATAACAGTGGACAAAGCAGAAAAACAAACAAACTAACAAACAAAACCTCTGACCTCATAAAGCCTGTATTGTACTGGAGGAGTAAAATAATAAATATGTACCATGTGAAATGTATTTTAAAATGGTTAGTACTAAAGGGTGGGAGGAACGAAGCAAAGGGTGAGGGTGTGCATGGTGTTAGGATATATGGGTAAGGGGGCAGGATTGAAAAATTGGATCAGGTGGCTGGGATGGCTCTGCTGAGATTGGTGTTTGAATAAAGATTTGGAGGAGAGCCCTGGCCGGTTGGCTCAGCGGTAGAGCGTCGGCCTAGCGTGCGGAGGACCCGGGTTCGATTCCTGGCCAGGGCACACAGGAGAAGCGCCCATTTGCTTCTCCACCCCTCCGCCGCGCCTTCCTCTCTGTCTCTCTCTTCCCCTCCCGCAGCCAAGGCTCCACTGGAGCAAAAATGGCCCGGGCGCTGGGGATGGCTCTGTGGCCTCTGCCTCAGGCGCTAGAGTGGCTCTGGTCACAACATGGCGACGCCCAGGATGGGCAGAGCATCGCCCCCTGGTGGGCAGAGCGTCGCCCCTGGTGGGCGTGCCGGGTGGATCCCGGTCGGGCGCATGCGGGAGTCTGTCAGACTGTCTCTCCCTGTTTCCAGCTTCAGAAAAATGAAAAAAAATAAATAAATAAATTAAAAAAAAAGATTTGGAGGAGAAAAATCTAGCTTGTAGTAAAGATGATACATTAAGGCATGTGGACTATATTCCTCTCCTCAGCACCTCAGTATAATTACTAATGGATTGTCATGTACTTTTGCAATATGTTCATGTCGGGAGCCGATCCACTAGTGCTGGCTAACAAGGTCACAGCAGAAGAAGATCCACAACTGCTGGTTGACAAAGTCACAGCAAAAGAAGACCAATGGCTGCTGGTTAGTAAAGTCACCGCAGTGAAGACTAACAGCTGCGGGTTGACAAAGTCACCGCAAAGGAAAGGCACAATGATACTTCCCCCTTTAGACCTTTTTGAATTAATCTGGCCTTATATTTCCCCCTTTTCTGGGTGTGTGCTATCATTTATGGCACAGGGATAATAGTACCGTACTTTCCCTGTAGATTCATAGTAATTTCTTTGGAAATGAGACAGAGGGTGTGAGTTCCACAGAAAAGCCTGTAAGCCCCTTGAACTGGGCTCATAGACATAAGAGGCTGGCTATGATATCCCTCATAAAGGGTTAAGTTGGTAGGAGAATTTCTTCTTATTAATCATGTTAGAAAGAATAGATTGTGACTTATGAATAGGTAGGAAACAGTAACTATACACAGAGCACCTTTCAGCCTTCACTTAATTCATCACTTTTCCTCCCTAGCCTTCTCATGTGGTAGAGTAAAGAAACTTTCCATTCTTCTTGCATACCTGACCTGCAGGTGGTGGAACACTCTGAGAAAAGTAAAGTTAGAACTTAATTAGTGTATGAATATAGTAATAAATAAAATTTGACTAGACAATAGTATCCTAGACAAGGTAGAGTTATTAATCAGTACTGACCTTTTGGAAGTTTGTATCAATATTGTTATTGCTGTTCAAGTTATTGTATAATTGTACTTTGAATGACTTACAGTTTATAGAAATGAATTAACTGTTACCTAGAAAATGTAACCATAGTGAAACAAAAACAATGATTAATCAATGTATTCTGAATACCATGTGATTGTAACTTAGTGTGTGTGCATAAAAGGAAAGCTAGACCAGCAATTGAGAGAGATGCCTGGCAGTAAATGCTAACTAGAGAATAAAGAGAAAGAAAAGAATTCGGCTCTCTCACTCGATTCGTGCCGACGCCGTCTCTTCCTGTGGGACTCCTGGATTCTCCCCGGGGCTGGACCCCGGCATGTTCAGATAGATTTAAGAATTCCTCTCATCATATCACTGAGATGTTACCAATAGGTAAGATTTAGTTCCCAAAGGGAAACACCTTACCATATTTGCCTCTGCAATAGACTTTCTGGAATATAATAGGAAAAATTCCATATAATCATAACATATCCCTATAATATAGAGTTTTCATCAAAAGCCACTCCCAAAATATTTCAATGTATTCTCTATATCGTTTGAGTCTTACCTTCCAACACTATCCATCACACATCTCCCTAAAGTACAGGTACACAGGTAATCATCATGCTGCATCCCAAGGTTATGCCCCAGTTGATGTGCTATTCTGCTTGCAATTACATTAAGGTCAGGTAAAAGATCCTGGTGCCAAAAACAGATGTACATGAGAAATTTCTACAAGATTGTACGCTGTAGTACATAGTGCTTTGAACTAATGGTTGAAACCTATTTTCTAGTTTCTGGTAACTAATACTTATTTGAGAGGTCATGACCTTAATTACCTCCCTCTTCTGCACCTCAGTTTCTTTAGTTAAATAATGAAGTTGGACAAATGATGTTTTGAGTGTCTTTAGTTCTACCATTTTGAAATTCTTTTTTTGGAACATAATACTGGTCATTGTTGGAGTTATAGAAACACATTCTTAAAAATAGCTAAAAACTAATGCTTTATCCAATAAAATAAACATTATTTATTGTATTCTATATACTAGATATTCAAAGAGGGTAAAATAAAAATATTCATGGTTCATGTTTTTAATGCACAACATTGTTATGCAATTATGAGAAGGGAATTTCTACTATGAAGAAAACCATATATGGTCAGTGCTGCAAAAGCCAAGCAAAGTTGATTGTTACCTCTTTGTAACCCTACTTAACAATTTAATCTTTGTATTAATGAAAAATATTAATTTCCAAATGGGGTGGGATATCAGGTTATTGTAAAATACCCCTAATTTGGTCATTTCATCTTGCTCATTTGAAGTTTAAAATGTGTTCTAAATTGGTCATAATTGGAGTGGTGACAGTCTGTATTAGATTACATTGACTCTTTATAAAAAAAATTATGTTATTAAAATTCTATAGGCAAAACCCAAAGCATATAAAGAATCACATAATAAAGGGGTCATGAAGTCATTTTAAGAGTACTAGCTTTTAATTTCAAAGTCTTAACAAGACTAGGCTGAGCATAGCAACAACTAAGCAGAGACACTAAAGAAAAATATATAAATCTTGAAGTTTTCAAGAATTTCTTAGATATGGTTACTGGACAGTGTTTACTAGAAGCATAGTGACTTGAAGAAGGATCAGATAAACAAAGGAATTCGGCAGTTTGAAGGTCTTACACTTTGGAAAATGAATTGCAAGTCTGCCTTGATGTAATATTTTAAATGGTCTATGCCACTTCATTTCAGCACAGGAACAATTATCCTCACTTGCTAAATCAGCCAAGTTTAATGAACTTTACATGTCCTTGTATACAACCATATTTAATATGCAGAAGAGCTTTCTTAATATTTGTATGTTAATCTGTATATGATGTTCTCTTAAATGCTGAACACTGATTTATCTGTATTACTTATCTAGAATTTTTTAATAAAATATTTCTCAGTTAGGGAAGGCAACATGACAGTTTGATCATAGCATATTTTGGTGGGAATATATGAAGGGATGCACACATAGTCCCTTTCAAAAGGTCACAGAAAATTACAGAAATTTACTTCAAACTTTTAACTAAGTAATATAACATAAATAAAACGTTACCCACCTTAACGACACTGGAGGAATAAAAGAGCAAGCACATACCCTCTGGATAGGAAGTTCCTTGTGCATGGGTGTATAGCCACTTTCCACTGTAGACAAAGTGAAAACACTCTCCAATCTGAGGTAGGAATTTAATTAACACATAGATTGAATTGCAGTGAACCCCCACAATGCTAGTGCCTTTGCACATAAAAGTGCCTTTTCTTTTACCTGGAATTAGGAATGACCTCAATGGATATTAAGCTCATTTTAAACCTATGACATAGGAGAGGCATTGAAAAAGTCAATGCAATATTAAGCCAAAATCATATAAAAAGTACTTTCTAAAAAAACAAACAAAAAAAAAAACCCAAATAGAGTGGAGTCCCATTTTAGTTGACTTTAGTTTACTCTACACTCAAGCTTTGGATAAAATCACTTAAAAGAACAAAAATATTAAGTTAAACATTTTCAGAGAGGAAAATAAAATATAGTGAATAGATGTGATGTTGTGATTAATTATCTGTGGTTGAAAACATTTTTAAATGTTTAATCAACCATGAAAACTAATACACAATTTAATAGCTATAATCAAACATTTAAAAGAGTTGTCATGTGAAGATAGGACTATCCCTAGTTTACCTATGAAGATAGGACTATCCCTAGTTTACCTAAAAAGACAGATATAGATGTGTATAATAAGGAACCCAAATTTGGTATGCTTTCAAGAACAGTTAGAATTGGAACATTTTAAAGAGAGCTATTATGGGATGGAGAGCCACATGTAGTGGGCAATAGAAAGGATTTAAATACAAAAAAGGTGTTCAAGCTAGATGATCCCTTTTAATTTTTAACTTTTCCTTTTAAAATTTTAACTTTAAAAAATTTAAATATGGCTAGATATAAGATGGGTTCTATTTCTTCCTTTATGATTGAAACGTCCCTGTTCCTATATTTGAAAGTCTTCGTATTTGCCTATACATCTCTGAAGAACATAGAATTCTGGTCTTCCTAGACTGAAGATCGTTGGGAGACACCATCTATGCAAGGAAACACCTGAGGAAGCACAGTCCAGATTCTGACTTTGCCCTTGGCCACCTCAAACCAAAAGTCACACCATGATGATGCCATATACAGTGACTTACCACTTCTAGATCTATGTGAACACAGAAGAAAAGAAACTCAACACCTAAGAAATCTCAAATATAATGCCAACTAGACATATAGTAGCACTCAACACTCAATCATTTCTCTATTTGTAGACATACTATTGGTGAGAGAAGTTATGAGACATTCATGGAAGTAAAAGGTTTCCCACTTACACCCATTTAAATATTCTAGGCAATTTTATTAAGTATTTTGAGATAACGTGTCTAAGGAATAGGCAAAGGGGCAAATCTTGACCACTATAAAGATTATAGAGGTATTTTACTTTACCGCTCAAAATTTTGGATTATTTCAGTTGATGAATATCCAAGCCAGGTACATTTCCCATGGAAATATGTGTTACTGGCCATCCCAGATATGAAAATTAGAAATGATATTACTTTGAGGTCTGGTTCCCTCTCATCATTCTGACAAAGAGCTGGACCTGACCTCTGATTACAGGCTTTGAAAGCTTCATAATTCTGAGTTCAGACTGAATATACTGCTCACAAAAATTGGGGCTTATTTCAAAATGAATATGAAGCGATAAAATATCCCCTAATTTTTGTGGGCTGCATATATAGATAATGGTCAAAAGCACATTTGCAGGCTGTGTCTGCAGATCTCAGGAGAAACACAGGTATTATAGATAGATAAAGTGGGTGTCCAACGTTTATAATAGCTTTAAGGGCATCATGAGAGATGCTAAAAGACTCCATTGCTCCAAAGTTGTTTTTCCATAATTCAATAGTCCTTTTGACAACAGGACTGTGCAAAGCACAAGATTGAAGTCAGTCCAATTTCATAATTATTTATCACTTCCCTATAGGCTGAGTAGTGTGCTTAGGTATTTTGAATGGCAAAAGTGATTGAAAAAAGTTACCCTTATTTTTAAGTATTAATGATCTGAGTATTCTAGATAAATTCAGACTTTTCCTTAGGAATATCAGAGCTATGGCAGTTTTAATTTCTCACATTAGTTTTCTGTCAGTTTGAATAGTAGAGAAGATAGATGCCTTTGGCCCACTAATTACTGGAGGGGCACATGGTGCTGAGAATAAGGTGCTTCCTCAGCAAAGCTGATTTGGGGGGAGCATTGGAATCATATGGCCTGGAAGGCTGAAGGAGGTTAGTGTTGTAAGTAAATAAGTAAAGTAAATGAATTCCAAAAGCACTTTACTTACCTAACGACATTTTCAACCCTGCTCAGGACTATGAATATATTAGATTTTTCCTTTCTAGCAGTCATCACTATTAGGAAGAAAGGTTATTAAAAAGTGCATATGGAAATTTCTATGTAGCTAAGACCTAACGTTAAAATATTTTAGTCGGGCCCTGGCCGGTTGGCTCAGCGGTAGAGCGTCGGCCTGGCATGCAGGGGACCGGGGTTCGATTCCCAGCCAGGGCACATAGGAGAAGCGCCCATTTGCTTCTCCATCCCCCCCCCCCCCCCCCCCCCCCCCCCCGCTCCTTCCTCTCTGTCTCTCTCCTCCCCTCCCACTCTCTCCTCCCCTCCCACAGCCAAGGCTCCATTGGAGCAAAGATGGCCTGGGTGCTGGGGATGGCTCCTTGGCCTCTGCCCCAGGCGCTAGAGTGGCTCTGGTCGTGGCAGAGCGATGCCCCGGAGGGGCAGAGCATCGCCCCCTGGTGGGCAGAGCTTCGCCCCTGGTGGGCGTGCCGGGTGGATCCCGGTCTGGCACATGCGGGAGTCTGTCTGTCTGACTGTCTCTCCCCGTTTCCAGCTTCAGAAAAATACACACAAAAAAAATTTTAGTTGTTGCTCACTTGTTTTTTTGTTTTGTTTTGTTTTTTATTAATCCTCCATAGGTATGCAGGAAAATTGAGCAGTTACATACCCGAGTAACAAAACATGATAAAAAATCTTTCTTTTTTAAAGGATTGTTTGTTGCCAAGCTGAAAAACACAATAGAGTAGTTTCTATTTTGGAATCTACTTCTATTTTATCTCCATTTGTTCACATGTCAAGGCCAATCAATGTGATATGAATGTCCAAAGTTTTATAAATCTGTTCAAAAGGAAATAATTGTTCACAAAGTCAAGTTGCAGAAGGATCCTCACCATTACTATATTATTTTACATTTAAAAAAGTAATTTTAATACATGAGATACATAAGCAAAAAGTGCAGACTTAAAAAAAAGTTTTATTGAAACCTAATGCCCCTGACCTGTGATGGTGCAGTGGATAAAAGCATCAACTCAGAACTCTGAGGTCACCGGTTCGAAACCCTGGGCTTGCCTGGTCAAAGCACATTTGGGAGCTGATGTTTCCTGTTCCTCCCCCACCTCTCTTCCTCTCTCTCTCTCTCTCTCTCTCTCTCTCTCTCTTTCTCTCTCTCTCTCTTCTCTAAAATGAATAAGTAAAATCTTTAAAAAGATAAACCTAATGTGGTGTGAATCTCTCAGAATTCTGGTTGAATGGCCATGGCTAGCGAAGAAACTAAACTAAAAATGTCTGTTTCCCCATGACCTGTCATAAGCCTTATTGGGCAGTGGGCTCAGAGTGTTTCTGAATAAATAATTCAGTAAACCTTTGAGATTACAACTGACCTGAAAATGTAAATTTACTAACAGTAGTACATAGTCGAATAAATGTCCTTTACTCATCTTTCTGCTTTGAAAGAGTTGGTTCTATGGCAGATTAGAAAGTCTACATTGGTTTAAAAAACCAATGGTTTGCTGCCATGTTTGTTCTCCATGTTTGATTTTGGGAATTACTTTGTTGTCTAAGAAATCTTACTGTGGATGGCTCAAAGCAGGAAGAAACAGTTGTAGCACATAAGCCTTCTCACCTCTATTTTCATCTGCTTTTATAAATACCTAGTTGATAGATACTTAATGTCAGAACAAAAAAGGACAATTTTAAGCAAATATGTATTATGAAGATTTTGAGACAAATAACTATGTGGTGTATCAATTATCTATTCCATAGCAGCTAGATTGGAAGAAAGAATGAATAATAAACTATGAACACTGAATTAAGAATAGAAATGGAGAGCTTACTTAAGTGATATTAATAGAGAGATATTAAAAAGTTTAATACATATATCATTGTTATAACAATAATCTTGTGTTAATTTTCTGCTTTTCTTAACCTATATCATATGGATATATTGAATTCGACGTGTCAGTATGATAACCTAATAAGGTCCATTTCATAACCATGAAAACTAGGTTTCTTTTATTTAAAAAATTATTTTTTGAATTTATTTGGGTAATATTGATTGATAAAATTATATCGGTTTCAGGTGTACAGTTCTATAACACATCATCGGTATATTGTATTCTGTGTTCATCACCCTCAGTCAAGTTTCCCTTCATCACCATTTATCCCCCCTTTACCCTCTTCTCCTCCCCCACTCCTTTCCCTCTGGTGAGCACCCTGCTGTTGTCTGTGTCTGTGGGTTTTTTCCATTGTTAATCCCTTCACCGTCTTTCACCCAGCCCCCCAACGCTAATCCCCTCTCACAGCTGCCAGTCTGTTCTCCATATCTATGAGTCTGTTCCTATTTTTTTTGTTAGCTAAGTGAAATAAGCCAGTGAGAGAAAAACAAGTGCCATATGATTCCACTTATATGTGAAATCTAATTAAAAAATGAAATAAAATAACTTTTTTTTTTCATTTTTAATGAAGTTACACCTTTAGTTAAATTGTCATCTCAAATCTGTGATGCCCACTCCTTTCTGTCCAGAGCTTATCATGGAATAATCTTATAAGTCAGATCCCTCAGAGCAAAAAATTATTTTTACCTAGGCTTTTTGGACTTTCTACATTTATGGGTGGGCTTTAGGTTTATAAAACTGGTTGCAAGTGCAAATGAAAACAATATCTGTCATCTTATGAATGTATTCTCTTCTAGTGATAAAGTATCTTATAAAATAAAGACATTTTACTCTGGAGAACAGACTGTTCAATGAGCTAGATCCAGCTAGATCTGGGGCCAGAATAGAAATTGCTTCCTGTGAATGCCTCACCCCTATGGGCAATATGGGGGATCAAAGGCCAGGGATAAGTGATGTGATTGAAAGGGTCAAGGACTTGTAGGCAATGCTACTTTAAATTGTTTGTGGTATAACCTCCCAATCTAAACTTGAAAATATTTAATGAAAGTTCAACAACATGCAGCAATTTTGTATGTATTCTAACTTTGGAGATAAAAACCCAAGGAGAGAAATTGAATTTTGTATCTGGATCAATGTTAGGGTAATGACAAAGACAAAAGAAATAAGAGCAAACAGAAATGACTATTAGATATACTCATTTCACTTCACATTGCCCCTACATTTTATAAAAAGTCCTAGAATTTTTAATTTCCATAGACCTAGATTTATATTTAAGAGTAATTCTGCTTCTGGCTAAGGTGGACATAGAAAGAATGCTGCTTCTTCCTTGACCAAAAGAAAAAGCCAAGGAAGCTACAAAATCCTATCTTTTGTTGAAATCACGAGTGCGGAGGTAATTGGCAAAAACATGCAGCCTGAACCTTAAAGGAACACAAACTCCTTCGAAGAGAGATGGTCCTAGAGCATCTCCCAGTGGCAGAGAGTGAGAAGAGATGCTATATGCCAAACAGCCAGAGAAGAAGATACCATCAGATATTTTTAAGGAATTGCTAAAAGACAAATGTGGGATAGAGTGAGCATGTAAGACCCTCTGCTCCACAGGCCTCCTCTGGACACCCATGAACACAGAGAAGGACAGACTGGGAGACTGGAGATATTCTCCCTTGGTGGTACAGGCCTGAAGGATGGGAGCAACTGCTGCCTTAGAACATCTTTGTTGTTGTTGTCGTTGTTATTAATAGACAATTATTTATTATTTACAAAATGTGGGCATATGCATTGGCTAATGGGACTTTCTGGCAGTAGACATTAGCATCTCTTGTTCTTTTTAGACTGACCATAGTTCTAACCCAACTTTCTATAAGGAAATGCTTCTTAAACTTGAATATGCATTCTAACTATCTCGGTAGAGCTACTGCACTTTTCTATCTTGAGAAACAAAACCTTAAGCTGCTATATGAACTGCAGCAAACTTTTTCTTTACATCTCCAGAACTCAAGTGAAGATCTACTGTGGCTGAAAAAAGAGTCAAGAAAAACACCTACCCCTAGAGAAGAAGGAAACTGTCTTGAGGCCTGGCAGTTCAAGGTTGTCTCCAAAGGAGGAAACCATGAACGCTGGGAAATATTTACCCAAAGACCCATGGACAGGACTTTCCTAAAACCAAAGGTAGATCAGGATAACAGAAACACCTTGGGTCCCATAACTAGGCCAGCAATTACTGAATAAAAACCAAGAATAGGTTGCTCTGAAGAAGAGATAAGCAAGTGAAGGAAGACCTTTGAGCGTTGGCTTCTGATGAAGGCCCGGGGTTGAGGTTGAAGCAGGAATTCCCTCCTCAACAACTCAGAACCCACTCTGAGCACAAGCTAACATTACAGGAATTGCCCGTGGTGCACTGTGCAACAAGAGCATGCAAATCCCTCAACCAGTGTAATTGCCAGCAAGATTGATTCAATCCCATTTGTTAACGGCCTACCAAAAGAAGAAGTGTACATTTCCAGGTATAAATACAATTTCCTTTGTCCCTACAGTCCTATATATAATGTACAGTATCTAATAAAATATTAAATAACACAGAAAAAAGCAAGGAGAAACAACTCACTGTTTAAGAGATGAGTCAATAAAACTAGACTCAGAGATGATATAAATGTTAAATTATCTGACTAGAAATGTAAAAAAAAAATTATTAATAAATTAAAGCTCTAGTGAAAAACATACATGGTTAGGAAGAATTCTAACATAAAGACATGTAAAAAATGTCCAACTATTCTGAAATTAAGTGACACATGTATAACCACTGAATCAAAAATATTTTTGAATTAAGTGAAAATTAAAAGCAAACCATATAAAAATTCACTAGAACCAGCTAAAGAGCACATACTTACCATTCAACCCCACATTCTTGCTTCTTAGTCATTTACAAAAAGAAATTAAAATTTATGTTTGCACATATATATGTATGCAAATGTTTTAAAGAATCACATTCATCATCGCAAAAACTACAAATGTCCTTCAACTGGGGAATGAACCACCACTGACCTAGATAGGGGAGTTTGGTGACTTAGAGCAAGTCAGCATGAGAAAAATATCTACAATTTACAATATTATCTTTAAGAAAGGTTATAGCTATTTCTATTTTAGACAAACCTATCTCATTAGTGAATTTTACTAAAATATTTTTCCTAATTTTTGTGTCAAAACATAAAAAACAAATTATAACTTGAAAACCTTTACGCTATGCAAGGTTGTGGAGCAGTAATTTAAAATAGTGGATTTGATTTATGAATGATGAGTATTCAAATCTTTGTACATTGCTTTATAAATTTTTGTGATTAGTGACCAATATTTGAAACTCATTGAAATGTTTAAGTATTAAATGACATTTACTTAGGAAACCAAAACTCAGACCTGTGGTTTATTTGTTGTGAATTTTTAATGAATTTTTGCTAATTAGTCTACTGGATAAAGTTTTGTCTTTTTGGCTTTCCATAGCAGAACTACCAAAAGAATTCAGTAATATCTATATTAAAAGGGTTTTTTCCATTTGTATTATTAGCTTAATTTAAACTGTATAAAAATCTTACCATGTTGACAAAATTGACCATTCCTCAAATTCAGTTCCTCAGTTTACTTTGAGGATTATTATTTCTGTGATACTGGAAATAGAAACATCAGACCGATATTTATTAATAATAGGAGTTGAGTGCTAACTCAGTAAAGTATTTCACCCATTAACAGATTTTCAAAGAAAAAAGTTCATTGGCATTCCTCCTAGTCGGCTAAAAATCTGGGCAACTTATGCAGAAACATATTTTTTATATAAAATAGACACAGCACTATCAAAAGACATGCTTCAACTTAGCAACTACTTTAAATATTTTTAACTTTGTCCCCTTTCACATTACATTATATTACATGATTTATCAAGTCAACTAACAAGCGTTCTTTAGAATTCATATTTATCATACTGATTAAACAAGTTATTAAAGCTCCACAGCAACCATTATGTTGTCAGAAGATAGCAACTTTACTAGTTCTTCTGTGTCCATGGTGGTCACAAACTACGGAGCATGTAGTCAAGGATCACCTGGAGCCGGTCTGTGTGAGGAAAGAGCCACAGAACTGTGGCTTCCTTTCTTTCCGGGAAAAGACTAGGAAGGCAACACCAGTTTTCCTGCTTCTGACTATTTTGACTTCTGTTCTCTTTTTACAGATGGATTCTCTATTTTGCTATCATAACCTTATTTTCAGCATTATTAATTTAGGTGTGATAAAATATACTTAATAATAGCATAAGGTATCTTGTAAAGACAAATGCAAATACTCAAGCTTCTTACCTAAAAAAATATGCCTTTTCTGAATCTTGCAAGTATCCTTTAGTTACCTTTGAATGCTGACCTATTATGTTAAATAGCTACATACCTCAAAGATGTACCATTAGAATCTCTTCCATTATCATCTCCCATCCAATCCTCAACTCAATACTCATTGGCTTGACTGTTATTATTCCACTGAAATTATTCTTAATAGATCCATAAATGTCCTCTTAATTATCAATTCATTGAACATATTTTCCTCATCTTCTTGGCCATCTTATTCACATTTAATATTAACCATTTTCTCTCTAAACTGTCTTATCGTGGTTTCTATTATCCTCTATACTTCTGTTGTGCATAGGCTTCTCTTTTGCCACCGTTCCCTTAAATTCTAGACGGCGAATATGTTTTCACTCGGGAATTCCTGTGGATGAATTTGCAAGGTTGTCTAAAATACACAGTTAAGAGAGATTCTGAAGCTATCTCAGGATCACAGGAACAGGGTAACTTATCAGTCATTGATTTCTATCCATGAGGTAAGGGAGAGGTAGGGGTATGGGTCTTTGCACATTTATTTCAAAGCCTTTATTAAATAAGACATTTGTGTTCTGCTTTATCTTTCAGCTCACTGCCTCTGAGTACACACATCCACACCCTCACTCTGTTTGGTTGCTTAAAACTCATCACTCTGCCTTAAAGACGTGCAAAACCCTCCACTTGTTTTCCAAAGCTGCCTTTGCTTTTCCTTGTCTATCTTACCAAAATACCCTGTTAGTCTTTACTAATCAATTGTTGTTAAGAATAACGTTTATGTTAGCAATCTTTTAAAAAGTTAGTTAACTTGTTCTACCAAAATGCTAATGTAAGCCTATGTATTGATTAGTGCCTAGATCTTATTAATTCATTTTTTAGAAAATTTATAGGTTAATTGTAGTTTCTCCTATTGTTTAATGTGCAATAATGTTATATCTTTTTAATTAACATAGATCTTATATTTTCTCTTTTAACATTGGCTAGGAATTTCAGCAAATGTGTTGAAAAAAATCTATTTACCATGAGCAGATGTATCTTATTCCCAACTTTGTAGAAAAATATCTCCATTATTTCATTATTAAATTCAATGTTTACACAAGATAGGATCTTGGTAAATATTCTTTATTTTCTTCCATTTCTTATTTGCTGAGAGTTTTATTATAAATTTTGAACTATAGATATGATATGATATTTGAGATAATTACATGGTTTTAAAAATTGCATGATTATATACCTTCATGATCATGTAAACTTTTTAAATATGTGCTGAACTGGGTTTGCAAATATTTTAGGATATTTGAAGCTGTGTTTGTAAGTGAAATTGGCTTATAATTTTACCTCATTTTATGATTGTGTTATCAATGCCATAGATTACAGTAATGACCTTCTAAGGAGTCTCTCTTCTAGATATCCACACTCTTGTGTAGTTCCTTCTAACATCACTTCTAGGCTTAGCCATGTGACTTTGGTGAATGAAATATTAATAAATGTAATACAAACCGAAGTTTGCAAAGCTCTGAAACACCGAGCCAGGCTTCTTTCTTGATGCTTTGATACCAAGCTCAGATGTGAGAAACAGACAAGCCTGCTGGAAACAGGTGGCCAACTGAGACCCAACACTGTCCCGCAATCAGTGACTGACACTGTCTTCTATCAGCCAGTCAACCTGGTCGGTGCAGTCGTCGGGTTACTGAAGCGTAAGTGATCCACACTATGTTTTAGGTAGATTGTTAAATAGCAGCAGGTAACTAATGTGAAGGTTATAATAACTATAAAATATATGCAGAATTTTTCCTCTTTTCTTAGTCTTCAGAAAAGTTTGTAAAACTTTAACAGGGTTAACTGTTAAACACATTTTGACAAAATTTGTCTTTAAACTCATCTGAGCCATGTCTTTATTAGTTCGTAGACTGTGGACTCCTTATTTAATTTTTAAAACTTGTTATGATCTTTGTGAAGTTTTCTGTTTCTTTTTGAGTCAGCTAGGTTACATTACATACTACATGCTTCTGCTCATAAATTTATTGGCTCAAGGTTGTACATTTTTTAAATGATGTAGAACCTCTATAATGTTTATAGTGATATTTTCCTTTTATTTCTAATTTTACTTGTACTTTTATTTTTTCTTAATAAATATTGTTAGAAGTTTCTCTATTTCATTAATCTTTTCAAAGAATTATGATCTGTTTTTGTTGATCTACTCAATTGTGTTTTTTGACTGTATCTTTTATTAGTTTTACTCATTGTCAAAATCATTTTCTTCCTTCTATATTTTTTGAATTTACTGTGTTTTATTTTCTATCTGACTCATAGTTCATTACACTTGTTCTTTTTTATTTTTGTGACAGAGACAAAGAGACAGAGAGAGGGACAGGTAGGGACAGACAGACAGAAAGGGAGAGAGATGAGAAATATCAATTCTTCGTTGTGGCTCCTTAGTTGTTCATTGATTGCTTTCTCATATCTGCTTTGACTGGGGGGCTACAGCAGAGAGAGGTACCCTTTGCTCAAGCCAGCGATCTTGGTCTCAAGCCAGCATAAATGAGGTCATGTCTATGTTCCCATGCTCAAGCCAGTGACCCTGCACTCAAGCCGCTGACCTCGGGGTTTCAAACCTGAGTCCTCGGTGTCCCAACCTGATGCTCTATCTACTGCGCCACTTCCTGGTCAGGCTTTCTTGTCTTTTTTTAATAGAAATGTTTGTCCTCAAATGTCCTACTAAAAACGGCTATGCCACTCACATCTAATAAATTTTATTTATACTAGTCTTTTCTCTTTTTTTTTTTTTTTGCTATAAATATGTCATAATTTCAGGTGTATTTTTTTAGTCACTTAATATTTGAAAATATATTTTGCTTTTAATTTTCAAACCAATGATCTTTTAATGGATTCATTTAATAATTTTGTTATAGTTTCAAATCTGGTTCTAGTTTTTTAAAAAAGTAATCTCTATAATATCTACTCTTTCTTATTTCCTTTTACCTTCTTTGTGGCAAAATATCAGTTTAATTTTTAAAATTTTTTAGTAAGAGAAGGGGAAGGCAGAGACAGACCTCTGCATGTACCCCCACCGGGATCCACCTAGCAAGCCCACTAGGGGACGATGCCTGCCCATCTGGGCTACTTGCTTTGTTGCAACTGGAGACATTTTAGCACCTGAGGTGGAGGCCACGGAGCCATCCTCAGCATCCGGGACCAACTCATTCTAATTAAGCATTGGCTGCAGGAGGGGAGGAGAGAGAGAAAGAGAGAAAAGTGAGAGGGGGAGGAGTGGAGAAGCAGATGGTGTTTCTCCTTTGTGCTCTTCCCAGGAATGGAACTGGGAACATCCACATGCCTGGCCAATGCTCCACCACGGAGCCAACCAGCCAGGACTTCAGTTTAATTTTTAAAGATATGTTATCTGCACTTGAAAAAAATACATATTGTCTATTTTCTGTGTACAAGGTATTTTATCAAATGAGTAAATCAAACATATTTATATGTTCAAGTCTTTTCCATTTTTGTTGAATTCTTTTTTTTTCTTTTTGCTTAGCCTAAAATGTTCTGCTAAATGGAAGAAAAAACCCTTACTTTTTCTGCAATCCTGTTGTTTTTGTTGTGTATCTTCTTAGAAGAAGATGTTAGGTTTATAATCTGAAATATCATCAGATGATTTATTGTTCTTAGAGAGCTTATTTTCCTTTTCATTGCATTGGTTGACTATTTCTCACATGGTTAGTCTGATCCACGATTACAAAAATGTCTTTAAAGAGCATGTTTGATTTGGGTTCTAGCAGTTCTCTAATCAATTTTTATGTTAAGACCTTTGCTTGGCATTTTTGCATCTGAAAACAATATATAACATCATGCCCCACACCATGCATGACACAGGTTTAAGATTTTTTGCTTTTACCATACATAATATTTTCCTGCCCTTGCCACAAGCAGACAAAATATTTCCTTTCTTTTTACATTTTTAGTACATAGAATTTTTCTTGTTCCTTTTTCAGGGAAGAGCCAGCCATTCCTGGCTCTGGGCTTCATGCACAATATTCTACATATTGTGGATCACCAAACCTTTGAATTTTATTTATTACTCTAACGAGATGTTTTTCTCATTTTTAGCACTAGGAGAGGTTTCACGGGTGTATGTGTTTCTTTTCTTTGAGCTCACTACAGAGTACAAATATAGTTTTAACTTTTTATGTTGTTCAGCATTTTCATATATTTGTACTGAGATGGGTAGTTCTATTTTTGCTTAGTCTACTGTCTTGCCAAAGGGCCCAATCATCTCTTATATAAATCCATTTTGGGAAGGTAAAAACATATTGAGCCCAGAATAAAATTCTGGTTAATATTTTTTGTTGTTGTTAGAATTACAAGTCTAGTTTCATAAGAATGAATGAAGAGCAGATGTTCATCTTAAAACTTACCACGTCACCATCAGCAACAATGAACAGTTCAATATACTTTTTTTTATGGATGATCTGGAAATTCATAAAATATTTTTATAAAACAGTTGATATTTATCTTAGCTAACATTTGCAATGTAAGAAATTTTAATTTTATCAATACAAGGTAAGATATAGAAGTATAGTTAATAACTCTAGGAAGTTATCTAACTAAAACCCATTATATTATTAAAACATGTGACCCTGTACATTAGATTGTAATAAACTTCAAATAATATTTCATATTTCATTATCCTTTTTTTCTGGATTTAGTCTTTCAAATAAAATGAGTTATAAATAAAAAGTTATAAACCTACTTTTTAACATTTAGTGGTTTTTTTTATGTACAAAGTAAATGCTTACTAAGTAAGCTCTTGTAAAAAAAAAAAGTAGCACCCACCTACACAATTCAGAACCAATCCAGAACTGACTATTAGCTATAGTCAGTCTAACGGGACTGATAGGTTACCATTTACCCCTGCTCTCTCTCCAAATCTCCTATGTTGCGGTAGTCTAAATTCTAAGCAAACATATATAAAAGTTGTTAATTATAGATCTTTTACAAAAAGGCAATACTAAGAAATTCTAAGTTTTCAAGCTTTCAGTGGCATGCATTGATGTACCTGTGTATTGTCTGAGAATAAACCAGGGGCAGATATTTCAGAGACTAGGTCATTCTTATGTGAACTAAGTAATTATTCATTGATTGATTCATTGATTCAATTAAAAAATATCCATTAAGGATTTAGTATAATTCAGACCCTGTCTGGGACCATGGATATGTGAGAAAATGAACACTCTTAGTGCTAATAGGCTAACAACAGTGGGGATTTAAGGAGAGAAGAGTTTGTTGTAGAGAAAATCCTAAAATACAGAGGACCTCCTTGTGCAATCATCTCACCAGAATTAAACTTATTATTACTTTCAATTTCCTTAACAGTTAGAACATTTGACATGACAAAAGGGAGAGAATCTGGTTTATAATGGCAGAGAGGACAAGAGCAGACAATATCTAGGGTAGTTTTCAAGACATTGTAAATTTCATCTTTCCAATCACTTATAGCCTTACTTTATACACCTATACATATAATTGTAGATAACTTCCTTCCTTGAAATCAATGGGACAAACTGAGATTTACTATAGGAACAGTCACTTACTATGTATGTAACAAACACAAATGTTTGACACTTCAGATTTCAAACAATAAAGAGTTTGACTCAGGTTATATGTTTACTTCATTCATTGGGTTTATAATTATACTGTTAAGGTTATAAAGAAATAGAGAAAAACATTTAAAAACAAAGCACTCACTTTCATTTTGAAGTCTTCCATGGCTTTAGTAGTATTGTTTGGAACAACTTCTTGGTTAAATTGAGCTCTATACAAGAAAAATTGGCAGCATACTGCTTCTCTGGTTCATACTTGAACATCAAATGTTCTTCTTCATCTGAATATTTCACTGGTTCAATGAGGTACCTTTGGTCATATAACCTGAAGAATCCCCTATGGAAATATAATGTATAGTTAAGACTTTTTAATACTACATTACTACACAAAATCACTCTATTTCATTTTTATTAATGTTGCCTTTTAAGAAAGGAGAACTATTTAATGGCAGATTCTCATGATCATGCAGCCAGGTGTTTTGAGTGATAAAGATAATGGAGATAATATGTGGTCTTTGGTTGAATTCATAACGTTTTGAAAGAGTCACCTCATATGGAATTTTTGGGAGTTTTTTGGATGGCCCAGTCTCTACTTTGAAGTATTAGATAGAGCAGCAACTCTCACCTAGTGTTGTTGATCTCTGGCAAGTCTCAGATTAATTGTAGAGTATATATTAAAGTCCAAATACTATTATGCAATAATTTTGTTATTAAAGGGGTTCTGGTGCTTGAAAATACTCAGAACTACTCAAGTCGTCATCAAGGGAGACAGAGTTTCTATTTCTCCTACCCTTTGCCTCTCCATATCTTTCTACTTTGTTCTTGAGCCACAGATCTATATAGAGAACTTTTACAGGCTTTACTTCTGACATTTTACTTTCTGGAGACTGAAAACACTGTGTAGTGTGGTAGGAATTCACAGGATCAGAAGTTAGGAGACCTGCTTTGGACTTAGTTCTACCACTAGCAAATAGAATGTTCAGGAGCAAGTCTCTGATTTCAGTATCCTGACCTGTAACATGAGATTTCCAGGGTCTTCCAACTCTGAATCCTTTGATCACACAATGAAAAACTTGTCTTGCTTAGGGCTGGCGTTAGACATCTTTTTGTCAAAAGTGAGCATAAACAATGAACAAAGTGGATACTTATGATGAAAACACACAGTAGCCTTTTTCCACTTAATTCTATTTACAAGCTTTGTTAAAAAGAAAGATGAGAAATTCATTTCTTTAAAAATCCATAGAAAAATTTGTAAAGAAAATAGAAAGATACTATGCATGAGACCATTGCATGTGCTGATGCTGGCCACATAATCATACTCATGTATAACAGATCTTTGATAATAACAGTGATCCTAAAACAGATGAAGACACTATTTGATATAAGTACATAGAGTGATATATAAATAAAATATCTATATATTTTGTGTTTACAGTGTATCAGTATTTCATTCTTACAAACTGTATTTATATTTACTCATGCACTCATTGATTGCATTCTTTCATTTGAAAAATTTTGAAACTACTTTAAAATTTTTATATTTTAATTGCATAATTATTTTCTGTAATATTACTACTGTTATTCATCTTATAATTTATACCAAACTACCGCTTCTGTTATAATTTTCTGCAGTTGAGTTGTCTATGAAATCAAGCCAACATTTGCTGTTTTTTTTTAAATTAAATTTATTGGACTGACATTGATTCACAAAACCATACAGGTTTCAGTTGTAGAACTCAACAAAACATTATCAGCATACTGCACCACACACCCACTGCCCAGAGCAAAGTCGAGTTCTGTCCCCCCTTTGCCCACCCCCTTGCCCTCTGACTGTCACCACACTGCTGTCTGTGTCTATGTGTTATGTTTATGTTATTTTGGCTAATCTCTTTACCTTCCTTCATCCAGCCCCCCAAACCCCCCATTTCTGACAGCTGTTAATCTGTTTCATGTATCCATGTCTCTGTTTCTGTTTTGGATGTCAGTTTATTTTGCTCATTAGGTTCCACATATAACTGAGATCATGTGCTGTTTGTCTTTCTCTGACAGGATAAGACAAAGTTTTTGATGATTGTTGAAATTAAGTCTCACTCCTTCAACCAAGCTAGTTTCTTTATTACAGCCTACTTGATGCACCATCCATAGTGGTTCCATCAGATAATAACTCCCTTCACCATTTTCATCTGTTCAACTGACGCCTATATGCGGCACTTGTCAAGGTCCTCCAGGGACCTCAGACCCTCACAGGCCAACCACCACCCCTGCACACCAGAATGCTCCCCACTTTTCTCCCTGTTCTACTTGATAAAGGTTTCATGATAACTTAGATTTCACAGTTGACAACTGCTTTAAATAGAGAATATAGGTTTTAAAAGTACCCTTTTTGAAAGAAAAAATAATGGTTTTACTGGTTAGAATGCTGCAGAGAGCATGTTCTGGAAAAGTGAGTAAAGTCATAAAAAATAGAACCTGTATCCACTGAAAAAGTACTAATAAAAAATAATAAAATATTGATTTGGAGAATGAGGGGAAGCCTCTGTGCTGGTGCATGAGGGGGGTGGGGCCAGTGGATGTGACTCTCCTAGGGTCAGTTAGCTGGAGAGTTTTCAATCGTGTCAGTTATTTAGGTTTTATTCATTTAGCTTGGTTACAACCTCATCAAAGTGCCTATGCTCCTTTGGTGTCCTGCTTCATCCTTCCTCCAGACTTCTGAGGATAGAAATCAGTTTGGTAAAGAAAAATATGTTAGTAGTTATTGGTTTACTTGTTTTGCAGTTATCTGTCTCCTTTAGAGCTCAAAAGGTCATATTTTCTATGCTAGGATCATTCAGTGACAATAATAATGCAGGATTCACTTCTGATGTAACAGTTTCCGAAGCTGCTTGTAAAGCTAGAATTGGCTTGCAAAACCACATGAGGAAATGATAGTTTCAGTGAAGAAACATATAAAGATTCTATAAGGTACCACTGTATGAGGATGCTTGGTGATCACTTCTGCCTTCCTGGAGTAGTATGTTTCACTGTAATTTGAGGCGAGGAAGTCCCTGGAAAAGAAGACAGAGAGGGACTGAGATTTACTCATTTTAAACAGTTAATATATAAAACCAATTATGTGAGTGAGAAGCCTCCAGGTTGTTTTCCAATCCCAAGAAGTCCTCATGTGCTAGAAATAGATAAGCAAAATCAACCCGCTCACATGAGAAACCTTTCTACCCAGATTTCATGGTTTGGTCAAGAAGCAGAGGAGACAAAAAAAAAATTCTGGCAGTTTTAGCAAGGTGACACTGTGGGAAGAACCTGGAGAATATATCACCTGAGTAAAAATCACTCACCTTAAGGGTCAGAATTATGCAAAAGAAAAATCTCATTAGAGACTATAAAAGTCACAGGAGAAGGGAAAATGTCAGTTTCTTTTACCAAAAGAAAAAAATAATTCTGTCAACCCATAATTTCATATCTACAAAAAAAATGGCCTTCAAGAATGAAGAAAAAAGCCATTACAGATAAAAGTAACCTTTATAGTTCATTTTTATAGGAGTTTAAATAACAGAGGTATGCACATTTATCAAAATTCCATGAATGTATACTTCATGGTTGTGTACTTCATTACAAAAAGTTTTACATCAAAAGAGAAAACTAAACAAATATTAAACTCTAAGGATATGCTTGTTTTTTAGGGGGAATTATTTTGATGTCTGCAATATAATTTGAAATGCATAAAAATAATGGATGGATGCATAGACAAGGAATTATAATATAAACAAGCATAAAAATATTAATGGGTATATGTATATATGTCTATCTTGATATGATTATGAGCATACATATATTACTGGGTATATAAATGTTCACTATAAAATTCTTTCAACTTTGCTCTTTGTGTAAACAGAACTTGGTTTGATATCTTTTTAAAATAACTGAGGTTAAAAATTTCTTTTGTTCTACTGATTTACAAAGCAGTGATGCATCAACTCTTTTTAGGGTAGGCGGAGGTCAAAGTACTTCAGTACCCCAAATAGGGAGTAATTTAGGGACTAGAAAACCTTACTATAATTGGTAAGCTGTTGAAATGAGGGGGCTTACATAAGAAGGGTAAGAATTAAGGTTATGTACATACAACAATGACTTGAGGAATTCACTTCACTGGCAATTTTTATAAAACTATAATATTATGGACTAATAAATCTGTGTTATTAACCATAATAGAACTTACCTTGATCTTATAAGGTGAAGTGTTAAGGTTTTTTTCACTCAGATTTATTTCATATAATAATTCATCTTCATAAGTTTCCTGAAAAACAATAGCCATCATGTGATTTTAAGTATGTGTCATCCTTGAGTGTAGGTTGGAGGTGGGTAAAGACCAGGGAGTCTACCCAACAGTCCAGCTGTCCTTTCAGGCAAAATGGTAAGTAAAGATAAAGTTGAATTTATAATAGAGCTAATTTATGCAGGATTTTTCTTTCAAGTTGTTTTTAATTAAATTTTTGATCTTTATTATTAGTTGAAAATAAAATAAAATAACTTATGCTGTCCCCTTATCCAGAGATACATGCTATATGTCCTTTCAGTTCCAACTCCAAAAAATCTTCTGTTCATGTATTTTTAACAGTTTTGTGAAACTGTATTATAGCCTGCTTTTTCACATAAAAGTAAATCATGACTATGACCATTTTCTTATTCCAATAAGCATACTTTTATAGTACATATTTGTAGGAAAATGGTCGTATATTGGAATGCTGCCCTGACACGAGTCTCTGGTGCAGACTTTGGACCGCCAAGTCCTGCGGGGGAAGAACACTGCCCAGCAAGCACTGATGAGATTGTTTAAGG
This sequence comes from Saccopteryx leptura, assembly GCF_036850995.1. Lineage (NCBI taxonomy): Eukaryota > Metazoa > Chordata > Mammalia > Chiroptera > Emballonuridae > Saccopteryx > Saccopteryx leptura. The sequence goes on along the minus strand of NC_089503.1, from coordinate 265,738,059 downwards.
GAAGCATCTGAACCCTATAGCCATTTCCTGCATACCTGAAAAGTTTTAGTTAATCTTGCTTCTCAGCACCTGAGCCCATGCTTAGTGATTTTTTTTACATTTGCTTAATGATTAAAGAAACAAGTAAATACAATGAGGCTGCAAAGATCTGGCCTCTCAGTCCTAGAGGCTGGGAGTCCCCTGTATCCATCTTTTCTTTATGTTGTGTCTTGTGTGTTTTTTCTTAAGTCCTGCAGTGCCTTCCTCTAGTGCACACTCATTGTCAAGCTAGTCTCAGCAATTGGCACCCAACGTGGGGCACCATTGGAAGGATTGCCATAGTGATAAAGTAAGGAAACAACTGCTGGCCCCTGAGGAGAAATAGAGGCCTCAGTCCATCACAGGTAAGTTGTAAGGACACTCTCGGGAAAATACAGGGTAACAATGGGGAATGGGGACAGTGTTATGAAATGCTGTTCCTATATATGTCTCTAATTGTTGAAGGCTGGCAGGGCTAAAGCCAGTGAAGCAAAACTTTTAGAATTATTACAAGTAATAGAAAAACATTGTATTTGGTTCCTTACTTTAGTAAGTCTAGATTTACATGACTGGGAAAAGGTAGGGAAAGAGTTGAAAAAGTTACATACTCAAGGTGTTCCATCAGTCAGATTATTATCTGGCCAATTCGGACCTTAGTGAAATCCATTTTAGAACCTTTACAAACATGATGATGATGATGATGATGATGATGATGATGATGATGATGGTGGAGATGAAGAATTTGAGGAGACTAAATACGCTGAGCCTGAAAGTGCTCTGGAGGTTGACAAACCTTTGCCATCTGCTCCTTTCATTGACTTTGCAGAACTTTTGCCGCCCCTTCCAACACCTGTTTTTTGTACCTATGGAGTCTCTGCCACAGTTATTGGCTCTTCAGCAAGAAATATTACAGGCACATAGAGAGGGAGATTTGGATGCTTTACAGATGGCTTTTCCAGTAACAGTTACAGAGAGAGTGGCTCCTGGGGTGGATCCTCAAAATCCTAATGGTGTTTATGAATTCACCCATGAGTCAATTCCTTTTAAAATACTGAAGGAATTGAAATTAGCTGCACAACAATATGGAACTAATTCTTCTTTCACTTATGGCCTGATTCAGGGTCTTATAAAGTTTCTCACTTAATTCCTATAGATTGGAACACTTTGGCTCAAACTTTATTAAGTTCTGGGGGATTTCTGCAATTTAAGACTTGGTAATATGACCATGCCGAAACTCAAACCACACATAACATTTTTATTTCACTGGAACAACTGGTGGGCTCTGGAGCATGGGCAGGAGTCCCAAATCAACTTCTTATGAATGATCAGGCCATTGCCCAGATTAGGAGATGTTGCTTGCAAGCTTGGGAGAAAAAATGAATCTAAAGGACAAGCAGGTGTCTCTTTTCAAAAGGTATTGCAAGGACCAAAGAAACCCTCTACTGAATTCATTGCCTGGCTCCAAGAGGCTATTAAAAAACAAATTACCACCCTGGCTGGTTGACTCAGAGGTAGAGTGTCAGCCCAGTGTGTGGAAGTCCTGGGTTCGATTCCCTGTCAGGGAACATAGGAGAAGTGCCTATCATCTTCTTCCCTGTACCCCTCTCCATTCTCTCTCTCTACCCCTCCTGGAGCCAAGGTTCCATTGGAGCAAAGTTGGCCTTGGGCGCTGGGGATGGCTCCATGGCCTCCACCTCAGGTGTTAGAATGGCTCTGGTTGCAACGGAGCAATGCCCCAGAGGGGCCAAGCATCGCCCCCTGGTGGGCATGCTGGGTGAATTCCAGTTGGGCACATGCAGGAGTCTGTCTGACTGCCTCCCCGCTTCTAACTTCAGAAACACACACACACACACACACACACACACACACACACACACACACACACTACCAATGTTGAAGCTGCTGATACTTCACTCCACCTTTTAGCATTTGAAAATAGTAATCAAGATAGCCAAAAGGTTATTGGCCCAATTTAAAAAAAATTAGATTTAATTGGATACATTAAATGTGCCAAGGAGTTGGCACTGAGAGCTACAAGGCAAATATGGTGGCTCAAGCTATGGCAGGATTAAAGTTAAACTCAAAATTTCCAAGAAAATGCTATAACTATGGCATGTTAGGACATACTAAAAAAATTGTAATAAAAAAGGCAATAGAATAACTCCTCAACAAAAATGAGGGAATGAGGGAGGTAAGCCACCCGGAATATGCCCATGTTGTAGGAAAGGTAACCATTGGTCTAGCCAATGTCATTCTCAATATCATAAAAATGAAACACCGTTTCAGGGAAACCACCAGCTGGGTGTGTTCCCAGCCCCGTCCCCAAAGGGAGCATACCCAGTGCAGCAGGAAGCTTCCGTTTTCCTCAGGAGCAATACTCCGCAGTGTCCTGGAATTACCCCAGCCACAGCAGGGAGTGCAACAGTAGATGTTACTACCAGAGAGGGTATTCTTTTAACCCCCGGACAGGACCCTGTAAAGGTTAAGACCAGTTTATGTGGACCACTACCTCCTAATACGGTGGGACCTTTGCTAGGACATTCCAGTTTAACATCAAAAGAAGTCCGAGTTTATACCAGAGTTATTTATAGTGACTATAGTGGGGAAATTTTGGTCCTGATGTCTTCCTCAATCCCATGGAAGGCATATCCTGGAGAATGAATCACTCAATTTTTATTGTTGCCCTATATTCCAATTGGGTCAAGTCGGAAGGTCCGTGGCTCACAAGGATTTGGGAGCTTGGGACGAGAAGGGGTCTTTTTAACAGAAAAAAATTTAGATGAATGGCCCACCTGTGAAATTACTATACAAAATAAAAAGTTTAAGGGTCTAATTCAGGGGTCTCAAATTCGGGCCCGCGGGCCGCATGTGGCCCGCCCACCAATTTTGTGCGGCCCGTAGACTGGCCCGCAGACTAATCCATGAAGTTTGATTAGTCTGCGGGCCGCGAGTTTGAGACCCCTGGTCTAATTGATACAGGGGCAGATATATTTATTATCAGTATTAATTCTTGGCCTTACATTTGGTCTCTTCAAGAGGCCAATATCTCTGTAATTGGCCTAGGTACTGCAAGAGGTTTAAAGCAAAGTGCTAACTAACATATACTCTTGCTCTGGACCAGTTGGTCAGCCTGCAACATGACAGCACTATGTCGCAGAACTTCCTGTCAATCTTTGGGGAAGAGATCTTTTAGAACAATGGCAAACAGAAATTCATATTTCACTCTCCCACAGCACAGCAAACAAAGCCAGAAAATTATGAAGCAGCGAGGATGTATTCTGAGGAGTGGCATCGGTAAACTGAATGGAGGCATTACAGTGCCCTTACAGCCTGAAATAAGAGGCCATAGACAAGGAATAGAGTATCAGTCACATTTTTCTCTAGTGGCTACTATTCACAAAGCCTCCTCTCTAAACCCCAAGCAGTGCCTTTAAAATGGACAACAGATAAGCCTGTTTGGATTGAACAGTAGCCATTAACTAAAGAAAAATTGGAGGCTCTTCAAGAATTAGTATTTGAGCAATTAGAAAAAGAACATATAGGCCATGAAAATTTCCAGTGACTGTGATTAAGAAAAAATCGGGAAAGTGGAGATTTTTGACAGATTTACATGCAGTAAACACAGTAACTCAACCTATGGGTGCTTTACAACCAGGGTTATCAAATCCATCTTTAATACCTAAGGAATGGCCATTAGTATTGTTTTTTCATTATATCTTTGGCACAGGAAGACTGAGAAATATTTGCCTTTTTTGTACCTTCCTTTAATACTAAAGAGCCAATGAAAAGATTTTAGTGGAAGATATTGCCACAAGGCATGCTTAACAGCCCTAGTATTTGTCAAAACTTTGTAGCTAAAGCCCTGGAACCTGGTTGGTCACAATTCCCTCAGTGCTACATCCTCCATTATATGGATGATATTCTTGTAGCAGCAAGAAACCAAAAAGAATTAAAGTCTAGTCTGCTTTAGAAAAACAGGTGCAATTGCTAGCTTAAAAATAGCACCTGAAAAGATTCAACAGACTGTCCTAGTGTCTTTTTTAGGCACTTTTGTAGAATACAACCCCAAAAAGTACAAATACCCAGAAATAACATAAGACTATAAATGATTTACAGAAATTATTAGGAGATACTAATTGGCTTTGCCCAAAAGTGAGAATTATGATACATGAGCTCTCTTCTTTATTTTCTCTATTGTGTAGAGACCCTAGTCTGAATAGTCCTAGAATTTTAACCAAAGGAGCAGAAAAGGAACTTCAATTAGTGGAAGAAAAAATTCATCAGGCTCAATTAGATCATATTCAGGATAAAGAACCACTTCAATTATTGATTTTTCATTCACCACATTCTCCTACAGGTGTTATTGTTCAGCATGATAAATTAGTTGAATGGCTATTCTTACCTAATTCCACCATAAAAATCTCTCTCTCCCTATCTTGACCTCGTGTCCTCACTTACTCTTAAAGTAAGAGAATAGATTCAATAACTTGTGGGATGTGACCCATCTACTATCATCCTTGCCTTAACAAGAGCTGACAATTTTTCTTGTTTTCAGAGTCATTTACACTGGCAATTAGCTTTTGCTAATTTCCTAGGGATTATTGCTAATCATTATCCATAAAACCCTCTTTTCCAGTTCCTGAGGCACACTCCATGGATTCTACCTCATACTACCTGGCGGGAACCTTTATCTATGCCCCCACCATCTTTACTGATGGCTCTGATAATGGACGTGCTGGCTACACCAGGCGATACAGAAATGAATTTCCACCCCGGGTTTTTCTGCTTAACAGTGAATTATATGCTGTTATTTCTGCTTTGCAAGATTTTCCCAATCCAGTTAACATTGTTAGTGATTCTGCTTAAGGGGTACAAGTCACAAAGATGATTGAAACAGCTTTGTTAAAACCTTCTTTACCGCAACCTCTTACTAGTCCTTTTTCTCAATTACAGCGAGCTGTCTGACAACATTGCTTCCCTTTCTATATCACTCATATTCATTCACATATTGTTCTACCAGGACCCTTAGCTGCAGGCAATGCTACAGCTGACAAACTGGTTATGCCTGCTCTTACAGAGGCAAGTCAGTTTCATGACTTGACTCATGTTAATGCTACAGGACTCCGTGCTAGATTCTAGTTGTCTTGGAAACAGACTAAAGACATTGTACGCACATTTCCTAAATATCAAATCATTAACAATCTCCTCCTGGGATTAATCCCCAAGGCTGGGAACCAAATCACATTTGGCAGATGGATATGACGCACAGTCCATCTTTTGGTAAACAATCGTGTTCCAAAAGGTTTATTGGAATGCTAATCACTGCTATCATGGGCATTATAGCCCTTACAACTGCTGCAGCGATATCAGGAGTAGCTTTACATGAAAGTATCCAAACTACTGCATTTATTAAAAAATGACATGAAAATGCTAGTTTAGCATGGGGAAGTCAAATTCACATTGATCAAGAAATTAACACATTCCTGGTAGATTTAGAAAATGCGGTGTTGCTGCTCGGGGAAGAACTACTAACTAAAAATACAGCTTTAACTTCACTGTGACTGGAATCACACCTCCTTTTGTGTAACCCCACAAGTTATAATGAGACTCTTACTTCTTGGAATAGTGTCCGATGTCATAATCTTAGTTTAGACACCGCACAGCTTCAAGCTGATGATTTTAACATGCAACATGCAGTTACAACTTTTTATCAGCTTCTAACACTGTGCATGGCATTGCTGATGGTCTGCAATCCCTTAATCCTATTTCTTTGATAGAAAAATGGGGTACTGGATTATTGGAAGGTCTCATTGGTATATGTATTATTTTAATATGCTTTTCTTAGTCCTCAGATGCTTGCAACAAACCCTCCAACAATTAATACAGAAGGAGGCTGCAAAAACTCTTTATGAGTTACACAAAAACCAAATGGGGGACATGTAGGAAAATGGCCGGAGATTGGAATGCTGCCCTGACAGAAATCTCTGGTGCGGACTTTGGAACGCCAAGTCCTGTGGGGGCAGAACACTGCCCAGTCAAGCACTGATGGGATTGTTTAATGGGAAGCATCTGAGCCCTATAGCCATTTTTTGCATACCTGAAAGGTTTTAGTTAATCATCCTTCTCAGCACCTGAGCTCATGCTCTGTTAATTTGCTTAATGATTAGGAAAACAAATAAATATGATGAGGCTGCAGAGACCTGAGCTCTCAGTCCTCTCAGTCCTAGAGGCTGGGAGTCCCCTGCACCCATCTTTTTTTTATGTTTTATCTTGTGTGTTTTTTCTTAAGTCCTACAGTGCCTTCATCTTGTGCACACCCATTGCTGAGCTAGTCTCACCCTGTATTTTATGGTTGAAAAGGATAATATGAATTTATTTAATCTACACTTAGATCAGAAATTTGATTTGGACTATTCATTATAGTTAGACAGAATTTCATTGTCAACAACAGAGCAGAACTGTAAAGTTTTTGGTAAATATTGCAAGATAACCCTGAAGAATGGAAGTACAAATTTAGATTTCACTAGAAATGTATAGTGGTTCTTGTTTCCCTGCCTTAAATATTATAATTAATAAGATCTTTAAAATAACGAAATAACTTATTGTGAATAAATTGTTCTTTTTGATGATAGAATTGACATTTTCTTTTGCTTAGTTATTTATATATTCATATATGAATTTCTAATTTATGTCTTTTCACCATTTCCTTTTTCTGGCATTTTATTTATTATTAATAAGAATTATTTATAATTTTAGGATTCACAGTTATTGGCTATATATCTTACATATATTTTAGTTTACTGTTCACTCATTTATTCAATTTCTGGTATTTAAGTCACAGTGATAATAAGGAAAATACAATGGTGCACAAGTTAGAGGGTGCTGCCCCAATGAAGCCACAGCTTGACAAAAAAGAAAATCAAGCAAGTGCTCTTGAATATTATAAGCACCATAATAGAAGAAACACAGTGACTGCATCAGGGATTTTTTTTTTTTTTTTGTATTTTTCTGAAGCTGGAAACGGGGAGAGACAGTCAGACAGACTCCCGCATGCGCCCGACCGGGATCCACCCAGCACGCCCACCAGGGGCGACGCTCTGCCCCTCGGGGCGAGGCTCTGTCGCGACCAGAGCCACTCTAGCGCCTGGGGCAGAGGCCAAGGAGCCATCCCCAGCACCCGGGCCATCTTTGCTCCAATGGAGCCTTGGCTGAGGGAGGGGAAGAGAGAGACAGAGAGGAAGGAGGGGGGGGGGTGGAGAAGCGCGCTTCTCCTATGTGCCCTGGCTGGGAATCGAACCCGGGTCCCCCGCACGCCAGGCCGATGCTCTACCGCTGAGCCAACCGGCCAGGGCCTGCATCAGGGATTTTGAATGGAGGAGTCAGGGACAAGGAACAGCACACACAAAGGTCCTGAAATAGGAAGGAGCTTGACATGTTTGAAAAACAAAGAAGTTCCAGTGTTGTTAGAAAGTCAAGTTGAGTAGAAACGAGAAGTAAAAAGGTAAAAAGGAGCCAAATCATGTATAGCCTAGTAAGTCACTTAAGAGAACTTAGACCTTAATAGCAAAGAGAAGCAAAAGGTTTAAGCAGAATAATGCAGTAGGTATGATATTTTAGATGACTTACTTATTTTGGGTGAGGGATCAGCAGAGATCATGATTGTAGACAGGAGAAGCATTTAAAGGGTGTGATGGAATACCAGTGGTTTGGGCAGTGAAGTCACCAAGGATAAGGAAGACCAGATAATTTTGAAGGATATTTACATGCTAGAATCTACAAGGCTAGGTGATTGATGAGGAAGGCTGGAGAGAGGAGTCAGGGATTACCTCTCATTTCTGGTTTGTTTAACTGGGTCACTGCTCAGAGGAGGGTCCTGTGAAGAGAAGCAGCTTTGAAGGAGAGAGAGGGGAGTTTTTGTTTGTTGAATGTGAGCTGTGCATCAGTTAAGACTTTTTTATAGCAAGTTTAATATAAAGTTAGGACTTTATTATAAAGACATAGTACTCACAGTGGGCAGACAAGAAACAGATGCTTACTTAAATAAGTGTTGAATCCCATTTTACAACATGATGGCCTTTGTGTGTAGATGTGTAGGTATGTGCCTATGTCTGTGTGTGTAACAGGATGGTATATCAAAACTTTTTGAAGTTTGAATGTTTGAATATGGATTTTACATTAGTATTGAAGAACTATTTTATATGGTCAAATGTGATAAAATTATCATTAATCTTGTCATTACCATTGTTTTAATAGACAGAATATTTCATTTTATTTTAGAATTTTATTTAATTTTAAAACTTATTTTTATTTTAAAATCATTTTAGATTTAGAGAAAAGTTAGGAAGATATTTCCAAAATTCTCATGTATACCACAACACAAATTTTCCTATCATTGGCATCCTAACCTTACTATAGTGTATTTGTCACTACTGATGAGCCAAGATCAATATTACAATGACAGTCTTTGCTCAGCCAGATTCCCCTAGTTTGTGTCTGATGTTCTTTTACTGCTGTAGGATCACATCCACAGACCACATTACACTTAGTTGTCATGTCTCCTCAGGCTCCTACAGACCATGACAGTTTTTCAGACTTTCCCTGTTTGTGGTGACTTCGACAGTTTTGAAGAGCACCAGTCAGATATTTTGTAGGCTGTCCCTCAACTTTAGTTTCTGAGACTTTCTTTTTTTATGCTTGAACTGGGGTTATGGAGATTTGGGAGAAAACAAAATAAACTGCCATTTATATCATGTCATATCAACATGACATCATTGGTGATGTTAACCTTGGTCACTTGGTTGACGTCATATTTGACAGCTTTCTCCACTGTAAAGTTATACGTTTCCTTCTTCTTTATTGTATTCTTTGAAAGAAAGTCACTATGCACAGCTCATGCTTAAAGGGTCAGAAGTTCTATCTCCCCCTCCTGGGCAGGGAATATCTACATCCATTTTCTGATTCTTCTATATGGAATATTTGTCTAGTCTCTCCTCTCCCACATATATTTACTTATTAAACCATTTATTTATCAGTATAGTTTTTTTGAGTGTGTGTGACAGAGACAGAGAGAGACAGAGAGAGAGAGATAGATAGGAACAGACTGGCAGGAAGGAAGAGAGATGAGAAGCATCAGTTCTTTGTTGCAGTTCCTTAGTTGTTCATTGATTGCTTTTTCATATGTACCTTGACCAGGGGGCTACTGCAGAGTGAGAGACCCCTTGCTCAAGCCAGTGGCCTTGGCTTAAAGCCAGCAACCTTTGGGCTCAAGTCAGTGACCATGGGGTCATGTTTATGATCATACAGTCAAGCCAGCTACCTCACGCTCAAGCTGGTGAGCTCCTGTCCAAGCCGAATGAGCTCACACTCAAGCCAGTGACATCAGGGTTTTGAACCTGGGTCCTCTAGGTCCCAGTTTGACACTATCCACTGCGCTACCACCTGGTCAGGTTATCAGTATAGTTTTATGGATATTAATTTATACTTTGCTATGACCCAAAACTATGTTAATGTATTTTGTTTTGCTCAAATTTTTTCTTCTTTGGCCATTGAAAGCTATTTGAGTCAGCCCCTGTGTTCTTTTAACATACTCTCCTTATTGTGATTCTAGCTTTTTGTTGGTTCATTTAGGAACTTCCTTACTTCCTGGTAAACATGGCGCTTACTCCAAATTCAATCTTTGTATTTTCTGCCTCAGTTCAGGCTCACCTTGTATATTTATTATGGGACTGTTAATATTGGTCTTGATAAGTTTTAAGTGATATATGCCAGAGGGACCCCCAGCTTTTACACAATGGGTGATAGAAAGCTGGTTTTGTCCACGTAGCTGAGTACCAACATGCAACCCGTAAAAGGTTTGAGAAGTTGAGAAAAGAATTGGAGTTTAAGATAAATCTACTTGTAAGGAGATTATTAGAAAACCTGTTTAGACATTATTTTCAAAGGCAACAGATAGAGTTGCTTTTTTATCATCTCAAGCCATGTAAAGAAAGCTCAATAATACCATTTGGAAAGTTGAAATGTTCCTGACCTACAACTGAGAAACCTAATGAGGAAAAGCCTGGAAGTCTGGCTCTTCTGTGATGGAAGGAACAGAAGTCACTGCATTGGGAAAGGTTTTCCTTCTCAAGGAGGGTTGGAGCAAAGTGGCCACCATTCCCTGTGGGCCAAGCTGAAAACCTAGGGCTCAAAATGTGAGCGCCTGGTATTAAACGCCTATGAGCAGTCATTGAGGTCTTTTACAACAGTTGGAATGGAAAATAACCTACTTTTAAAGCTTGTGCCCTATGATGCACATTATATATTTTCTACATAAATAAACATTTATCATTTTTGAAAATAAAATTGACTTTTTTAAATTTTTAACACCTAATTAAACATCCTTCTAACCAACAGGCCAAGTAGGCTTTTTGCTCCCATGAAAGTCATCCAACTTTGCTGCAGGATCTGTAAGGAAACAGCCTGCATCTCAGGGCCCAGGAGAGCAGAGCGCCCTGAGTGCACAGTTCTTGGCAGTCACACAGAGCAGGTATAGTCACCGCACATCCATCTGGAGAGCTGTCAGAGAACTCCACACAGAAACTGGAAAATGTTTTCTGGCGTTCCCTACAATTGGAACTTAATTTTTAGTGTTTCCTCATCTGTCAAGGAGCTGCTTTACTCTCAACCCCTCTTTTACCTCCCCAAGCACAGACTGTCCGCTGACTGGGGTCCTCAAAAAAATTGAGGCTCCTCTCTCCTTTGCTTCTGAGTGGAAACAGAGGGGATGCTTTCCACAGGCCCATGAAAGTAATGCATTTTATTATTTCAAAATCTATACCTGTATGTCATAACCATGCGTATGCCAAACATCCCGCTTCCGCATCAGAGGAAGTCACTTAGGATAAACCACTTCTTGGCCCTCTACGCCAACAGCTTCCTTTTCTAAAAGGAAACACAGAGGGAGATTCATGCAGCATCAGTGTTCACCCACAGCTGTGGGATCACAGAAGTGCTCCTGCAGAGTTCACCTGCTCCCAGTCAGCAGCCTGTACAACATCATGAACCAGCATGCCCACCTCACAAGGAGAGAAACTGATGGGTATTTCCACATGAGGAGGAAGGCATAAGCAGAATTGGGAGGAGGCAAAGAAATCAGCGTCCTTCAGCTTCTTCCATCTTTTAACCTTGTTCTCAGTTGTCACCTTTGTCATCTAATTCTCCTCATGCCTGTCTCTTGATTCTGCCACCTGTCGAAGCCTGCCCCAGAGTGGACTGTTTTCATGAAAATCACTGTTTTTATCTCCCAGGGACAGTTGCATCTGAAGTCTTAACTCGGGTAGCTAAATAGAAGGCTTCCCTTGTTAAGGGATTGAGGTACACCTCAATCAGCACTAAACACAATCTACACATCTCCTGTCACTGTGGTTGTCACCTAGGAGCTGAGCCCCACTCCCTCCATTCAGAGCCACATTGAGGAAAGAGCCTGGAGTTCAGAATCTGCTCTTATTTAAACCAAAGTTTCACCAGTTTGTTAGCAGTATGACGATGAGTTGCACATCTAATCTCTCTGATCTGTAGTTATTAGTCTCAATTTCCTTATCTGTGAACTGGAAGTCTTAATACAAAATTCAAAGTGGCTCATGGCTAGCATTGTCTGTCATGGTACAGACAATCAGTTCACCCTTGCCTCCTTCCCACTGTAACTCGGAGTATTCAAGAGTGATACGGCATTTCATGGACTCATGGAATCTCAACATTAGCCCTAATCTAGTCCAAAATCCTATGCTGTGTTCTCAACAAAATCATCAATGAATATTAATGTGTTTATCATTAATAATTTAAACTTTGTGATTAAAGAGACATTACCTCATTGCATAATAAGAAAACCTTGATGAAAAGATTAAGACATACCTTTAATCTGAGAAGCGAGTAAAATTGTGAAAAATAAACTCCCGGGAAGCATTCTGAATGATTCTGGTAGAAGAGGGTGAGTGTGCTTAAGAAATAATGTGCACAGTTCTCTGTCCTCGCTTCTACAGCACGGATGAAGGACCTAACAGGGAGATAGACCATTTTGATCCAACTGAAAGAAGTGTTCCTTGATCACGTTACACAATTCATGAGGTGCTTGCGGCTAACCCTGAGGGAGGGACGGCCTGTACTAATTAAAAGCAATCACTGCGGTGGTGGAGAGGGTGACTGAACAGGGTCCCTCTGCCTGCTACTATAAATAGGGTTTCTGGTGTACTAAAAATTGAAATATGAGAGATAAAAAATTATGTATGTCTTAGAAAAAAATCATTGAAGAAGGTTTATATAAACTTTGGTTGAGGAAGTTCTCTTTATGCAAAATGCCACATGTAAAAATCGTGAAGGAAAATTTGATAAAACAAACAAGATAGAAATATTGAGAACTTGTATTTTCTAGCTACATAAAGGTGTGGGTCATGGCATTTAGAGTGTGTATGAAACACGAGCTGGTCACCCTCTCTCACCCCTGCCCTGATAAAGACTGTGGAGAGTCCAGGCAACAGGGAGAAGTGATGAAAAATAAGTTAATCTTTTTTTCCTTCTAGTTTTATTGAGATGCAATAGATATAATTCACTGTTTAGGGTGTATAGCATAGTGATTTAACTTAAAAATATTGTAAAGTGTTTACCACAGGAAGGTTATTTAATATCTATCATCTCATATAGATACAAAAAAAAAAAGAAAAACATTTTTGTATTAAGAACTCATAGGGGCCCTGGCCGGTTGGCTCAGCGATAGAGCGTCGGCCTGGCATGCGGGGGACCCGGGTTCGATTCCCGGCCAGGGCACATAGGAGAAGCGCCCATTTGCTTCTCCACCCCCACCCCCTCCTTCCTCTCTGTCTCTCTCTTCCCCTCCCGCAGCCAAGGCTCCATTGGAGCAAAAGATGGCCCGGGTGCTGGGGATGGCTCCTTGGCCTCTGCTCCAGGCACTAGAGTGGCTCTGGTCGCGGCAGAGCGACGCCCGGGAGGGGCAGAGCATCGCCCCCTGGTGGGCAGAGCGTTGCCCCTGGTGGGCGTGCCGGACGCATGCGGGAGTCTGTCTGACTGTCTCTCCCCGTTTCCAGCTTCAGAAAAATACAAAAAAAAAAAGAACTCATAGGATCTGCTCTCAACAACTTTCCTACAGCAATGTTGACTAGAGTCCATCATGCCGTACATTATACTCTTAGTACTTATTTATGTTATAACTGTACATTTGGACCACCTTTATTAAAACTCATAGAAACTTATTTATGCCATAAATCTCAAATTAGTTTAAATTAAATGCACACAACACATATAATAAAAGTTTAGGGTAAATATTCTTATAATATAGAACTCCTTCAAATCAATGCAAAATAAAAACATTAATAGGTAAATGTGCGAAGAACACTGTACTATCCTTTCTATATGTTGGTGTTCTCTGTTATATGGTAGAAGAGATATTCCTTTGCCAATACAATGGCTTATCTGTGTTTGAGATTCTATCTCTACGCATGTCTTACACAATTGATTATCTCTCTGGTAGTCCAAAAGCTGAGACAATCTACGACAACTGAAAGCTTTCTCTTGATATTTAAATATGCTCATCTTTCCCTTTTAAAATATCCTACCCTCAAACCTAGATTCCACAGGCTCCTACCATTCCCTTCTTTTTCATTCCCTTTTCAGCTAAACTTCTCACAAAGTTTATATTTCCTGTGATAATATTCTTGCTTACATCTCATCTTAACACATTTTACTCAGGCATTTGTGTTTATGATTCTACTGATATAGCTGCCTGTCTCCAATAAGTTCATAATTTCTACATCCAATGGATATTTTGATGCCTCGTCTTACTTACTTTCTCAGCAGTATTTGGCACTGTTGACCAAACTCTTTTCCTTGAAATATCATATTTAATTCCCTTGACATGTGTCTTTTTACATTCATCTTAGATCTTTGGCAACTGGTAAGGGTATCTTCTTTTATCCAGCTTTTACACTTTGGAATTCCCCCAGTATTTTCTATACCTTCCTTCTTCTAACTGTATGCTCATTCCAATGCCAGCCCACCTTCAGTTAGGCTTTCATTGTCACCTCTATGCTGTGCCTCACTTTTTGTATTTCCTGTTATCTGAGGATAGACCTTTATAGCCAACTCTCTACTCAATATCTCCACTGGGAAGAATCAAAAACCCTGCAAACCCAATATGTACAAAACTTATTGTACTGACTGACCCCTTGACTAGTTTTCTGCTTTAGTTAATAATGTCATTGTTCATTCCATGTTGCAAGTCTGAAACCCAGTAGTCATCATTGATATCCCTCACAATCAACCCACCACTAAAATAATGTTTTTATCTTCTAGAAATATCTCATCCACTTTTCTCCAGCTCTTCTGCCTTCACCATAGTACAGTTACCAGGGACTCTCTTTGGCTAGATGCCAAAAAGCATTATCTCAAAATACAAATCTGATCATGCCATGTGCCTGTTGAAAAGCCTTTAATAGTTTTTTATTGGTGTTATCATTAAGACTTACTTAGCTTTAAAGCCTCAGAAGGTAAATTGCCTGATACTTATTAATTCTGAGGGTTTGAACAAAAGATGAAACATCTTTGTACTATGATTTTCTGATCTACAACTTGGGTATTATAATAATATGTATCTCCTAGGATGGTTTCAATAGTAAATGAATCTGAGCAGACGAGCAATCTTACATTCCCTGTTTCATCCATTCTCTATTTCTTTTGGCTGACCGTTTTACATTCTCTCTTCTCTCCCCAACTCTCTACATCTCTTCTTAGTTACTCTCAGCTGATCACCGTGCTTCCTGTTTCACTGAGAAAAAAGAAATCATCAAAAGAAAATAAAATTGCACCTTCTTCCATGTTCACATCTACCTTACTATCAAGGTGTGTGCCAATATAGACCAGATCTCCCATTTTTGTGGATGTACTGCCCATGCCTCTCAGGTTAACCCACCATGAACATACTGGATTCCATTCCTTCTTGCCTACCAGTGTCATCACCCTAATAATTGTTTCTTTCTGCACTGTATCATCTCAATGCACATATAAACAAACATGCTACCATTTTTTCTATATTTTATTTTTCTTTTAATTTTTAAAAACATTTTTAAAGGTTTTATTTATGGATTTTTAGAGAGAAGAGAGAGAAAAGGGAAAGGTGGAGAAGCAGGAAGCTTCAACTCATAGTGAGTGCTTCTCGTATGTACTTTGACTTGGCAAGCCCAGGGTTCCAAATCATCAACCTCAGCATTCCAGGTAGGTGCTTTATCTACTGTACCACCACAGGTCAGGGCCATTTTTTTATCTTTTAAAAAAATATTTCTTGGAATGATATCAGAGAAATGCCACCTTGAGGAGTGCTCCTGATACCTCTCTCCAAAATTTCAACAAGTTCTTCAACTAGAGAAAAAAAAATCTATCCCTGGAGTGTCTGGAAGTCCCA
Source organism: Saccopteryx leptura (assembly GCF_036850995.1). NCBI lineage: Eukaryota > Metazoa > Chordata > Mammalia > Chiroptera > Emballonuridae > Saccopteryx > Saccopteryx leptura. Next base: position 265,722,596 of record NC_089503.1, on the reverse strand, counting down.
TACACTGAACAAGAAGGTATGATTGGGCAAAAAGTTGGCTAAATATATAATCAACCCTGAAGGAAATAAGGTGGAGAACAGAACACTCCGCCTTCCTCACTAACCTGAGCAAGGGCTGCTTTCACTTGGAACTGAGAGAGAGTGGGGGCTGGGGGCGTGGAGGGAGCCAGGCTGGGGCACAGACATTCAAGCCAAGGAAAGAGTGTGCCTGCAGCGATCAGCCCATGTGAGCCAACACTGGTGTCGGACCCCAGCAAAGGAGGGCGAGTGGCAGTCGCCACTACCCCTGATATCCTGGTCGGTGAGCACGAACAGTGTGCAAGAGGTTCCTCCAAGCACCCTGGGAGTGAATGCCCATGTTCCCGGACAGAGGGGCAGGGTCAGAGGCTTCTGTGTGGGCTGCAACCAGAGTCTCATTGTGGTCCCTGCTCCCCCAGCAACAGCGCATGGGGGATGCGTGAAAGCGAACGTCCCTATGCCCAGATTCCTTTGGGCAGGTGGGGCACCTCACCCAGCCATTCAGGCTAACATCCCAAGGAAGAAATAATACAAAAGCACTAGGAGGAGGGTCGCGCAAGCACTTGTGAATATGGAGCAGATCTGCGGATCCAATCACTGAAATTAGCTTAATCCACAATCTTCTCACTGCCCAACTGGTTTACGTGGCTCTAGTTGACAAGGTCTGTCTCAGATCAGTGATCTAAGATAAGAAACCTGATATTTTTTAGTGCCTCTTGCTCTGCACATGGGGTGGGGGCAACTTCCTGCCAGCCGATACAGGGTGAAAACACCTACGGAACAAACCTCAGAAAACACTGCAGAAGTTAGACAGGCTAGGCTGTAGGCTTTTTAACAAGGAAGAAACCTGCAGAAAGCAATCCCATGGAACGCTAAGGCAAATTTAACTAGATATACCTGGGGAACTGAATAGAAGTCAACACGACCCCCTACCTGCTTAAGCTGCTGTCTCTGATTGGCAGAGCTTTCATACTCAGGGCTATGTACTAAAAAGAGGGACTTGGCAGCTTTTAAAACCTCCTATTCTGCAGGCAGCGACTAGGGTATCTTCTTCTTAGCCAATACAGGTAACAAAGTGCAAAAAGCCTGGGGAGAGTGGTCCCACAGAGTGCTGAGGCATACTGGACATGCCCGGAGGCTCATAGAAAGACACCTTGAGAGCAACTGGCTCCCATCCCTGCCTGATTACACTGGTGGCTCTGACTGACAGAGCCTTACTCAGAACCCTGCGCTGGGTGGGGATAGAGTGGGGATCTGCCAGCTCTTTGAGCCTTTTAATCTCCAAGCAGTGACAGCAGCAACCTCATAGCTGGATCATCAAGCTGCTAATTCAGGAAGGAGAGACTAGGAGAGAGGCTCCGGGAAAATGGACTCTCCCATTGTTGGAGCCTGCAAATGCTAACAAGCCCCGACTATCAATGAGACTGAAGCCTACTATATGACATCACCATAGAGACACATCAACTGCAAATTTCTACCTAAGTGTGCCACAAGGGCAGAGCCTGGGGTATAAAGCCATAAATCAGGAAGAGGGAGAGGAAAGAAAAAGGAAGAAGAGAACCTCTCAAAATCAAGAAAAATCCACAGTCTTTAATAGTCTTTATAACTTTTCCCACTTTTTTTTGTTTCTTTTATCTTCTTATGTTTATTTTTTATTTTCTTCTTCTACCTTGGTCCTTTTCTTATCTGATCATCTTATTTTTTTCTCTTCATCTTGAACTACATTACCCATAAGTGTTACATTTCCCATTTTCTCCCTTTTTTCCCCATCTCTCTTAGTTTCTTCTTTTCTCCTTTACTTTTCCTCTCATTTGATCCTCACTCACGAACAAATTATTTTATTTTGTATCCAAATTTTTTCTTTGTGACATTTCATGCTTTTTACTTTGCTTTTTAACTCATCAGCATTCACCCCAACCCCGGCTCTCCATTCTATGTAGTTTTTGTTCCACTTAATACAATAGTATTATTTTTTTCTTGTTTCCCTCTTATCCCTTTCACTATATCTCTCAGTCACCATCATTTTCAAGCAAATTATTTTATTCTTCATCCAAACTTTTTCCTTTTTGCATTTTGTGGGTCCCTACTCCTTTTTGCCCCTTTATCATTTCCCCCATCTAAGGCCCTCACATATAGTTAGTTTTTGTCCATTTAGAACAACATAATTCTCAGTATTTTATGGTATTTTTTCAAAGAGGGAAAGAAAAAAGGAAAAAAGAAGTAATAATAAATTTTTTAACTATTTTTTTGGCTTTTTAAAATTTTTACTTTTTATTCTTTATTAATTCGCATTAGTGGTATTAACAAAACCACCCTCAGATGCCATTAAGGGAAAGAAAATCAAATATCATGGATAAAAAAGACAGAGATGTAGCACAGATAGATGAGAAAAAAATAAATAGAAAGAAAATTTAACAGTTTGAAAACCTTGGAGTTAAAAGACAGAGAATTTAAAATAGAAATCCTAAAAATACTCAGAGATATATAAGAAAACACAGAAAGGCAATTTAGGGAGCTCAAAAAACAACTCAATGAACACAAAAAATATATTACCAAAAATATTGAAACTATGAAAACAAATCAAACAGAGATGAAAAACTCAATTCATGAACTGAAAAACAGGTAACAAGCTTAGCTAATAGAATAGGCCATACAGAAGAGAGGATTAGTGACATAGAAGACAGGCAAAATGAGGCAGAACAAAGAGAAAAAGAGAGAGACTCAAGAATTTTAAAAAATGAGGAAGACAAGATGGCGATGGAGTAGGCACATGTACCAACTTTCACTTCCCAGAACCAAAGTGGATTACAAACTAATTTTAAGAACCATCATCTGGAAAAACCAACCTTGGACTAAATTAAGATGACTCTTCAACCAAGGAACAGTAAAGAAGCCACACTGAGACTGGTAGGAAAAGCAGAAATGCAGAGAGGGCTGCCCAGCTCCAAGAAGCAAACGGCAGCTGGGAAAGACTTGAAAGGCGAGAAGTGAGTTTAGTAGAAAGGGGAGGGTCCTGAGTCCTAGGAACAAGCCCCAGTCTGCAGCCTCAGAGCCTAGAAGAGGCATATGGACAGTGTTTAGCTGAAAACAAGACAGGATACTGTTTGTGAGAAAGAGACTGATTTCTCAGACCCAGGATTCTTCTTAAAGGGATTGCACAGAAAACCTCTCTCACAACCACTCACCCATGGCTCCAGGGGATGGGGAGAGAAGAGAGGACCAGAGTAGCAGGAAGAAAGTGTAATCTAGGAGGCACAGGGAGAAACATATTGAGAGACAGCCACCCTAACCCCTGAGATGAGTCACTCCCCAAATCTAAAGTGAATATTTTACCTGGAAACAACAATATCAGCAAAGGGAAGTAGAACACCAGCCAAACAAGCCCTCCTGCGGCACTCAGAGCAGAGTCACTTAGAAGGAGGGAGCTTTTGGGACTATAGTAGTAAGTCTTAGGGTCTAAGTTGCAGCTCCCTCATCCACACAGCTGAGGTCTTGCCCAAGGGCAGGTGGTGGTGGGACATAGAAACACGGTTCTGTCAGCAAGGGCGAAAGCCAGCTGGCCATCAGTGAGGCCCAGATGTGAGCTCAGTCTTACTGGACTGGGGAGAAGGGGATGTTCAAAAGTGGTCAAGCCCAGCTGTGGGCCACCTGCAATCCAGCCTGTGGGGGAAGGGTAGGAGCCCTGGAAGAGGCAGAGACCCACCTTTGAGCAAGGGCGCAGGAGCACAGCCTTGCCCTGCCCGCAGAATCCAGGCTTGTGGCCTGACTTGGGAGCTGGCCCCTCCAGCAGAGGTGGATCCAAAAGCCCAGAACAGGCAGAGTCCCACTACTCAGCATGGGCACACAGTCCCACCTGGCCTGTGGAGCCAAGGCTTGCAGCCATCCCACAAGCCAGTCCTCCTGCGGGGTAAGGCAAAAGCCCAGAAGGAGGCGGAGACCCACAGCTGAGCAAAGGTGCTCACCCCTGCCCTCAGGGCTGAGCATAATGCCACCCATGGGGCAGGGCAAAGGCCAAGGACTCTGAGGCTTGTACACCAGGGCACGTGATCACAGCCACTCCATGAAGGAGAGGTAGAAACCACAACAACCACACCAGTGGGCAGGCACTGGCAATGCCCATACTCAAATGCCCTAGGGGCAGCAACAGCAGAGGGTGTGGCGGACCTGCAGACAGACCACACCTATGAAACACAGACGCCATACCCAATGGGCTCCAGTGGACAAAATCTTCTTTTACACAGACAAAATGAGAAGGCAGAGAAATGCAACACAAAAGAATCAAGAGAAATCCCCAGAAAAGGACCTGAATGAGTAAGATATAACCAAATTACTGATGCAGAGTTTAAAATAATGATTGCTAGGATGCTCAAAGATATTAGAACAACAATAGATGGTCATTACAAACACCTAAATAAAGAGATAACAAATATAAAAAAGGACATTTAAATAATAAAAAAGAATCAGTCAGAAATGAAAATACAATATCAGAAATAAAGAACACAATGGAAGAAATTAAAAGCAGGTTGGATGAAGGTGAGAATCAAATCAGTGAGATAGAGGACAAGATAAATGAAGGCACAGAAGCAGAGAAGAAAAAAGAAAAAAGACTCAAAAAGTCTGAGGAAATTCTAAGAGAGCTCTGTGACAACATGAAGAGAAATAACATCTGCATCGTAGGGGTTCTTAAAGAAGAATAGAAAGAACAAGGGATAGAGACTTTGTTCAAACATATCATAGCTAAAAACTTCCCTCAATTAAGGCAAGAAAATGTCTCACAAGTTCAAAAAGAACAAAGAACGCCATTAAAGAGAAACCCAAAGAAATCTACACCAAGACACATCATAATTAAAATACCAAAGCTAAGTGATAAAGAGAAAATATTAAAACCTGCTAGAGAAAAAAAAACTATCACCTACAAAAAGCTGCAGTGCCCCCACCCACACGGCTGAGGTCTCGCCCAAGGGCAGGTGGCGGCTGGACGTGGAAGCGCGGTTCCGTTGGCAAGGGCAAAAGCCGGCTGGCCATCAGTGAAGCCCAGGTGTGAGCTCAGTCTACTGGACTGGGGAGAAGGGGATGTGCAAAATTGGTCAAGCCCAGCTGCGAGCCGCCTGCAATCAGCCTGCAGGGGAAGGGCAGGAGCCCTGGAAGGGTCAGAGACCTGCCTTTGAGCAAGGGCGCAGGAGCACAGCCTTGCTCCGCCCACAGAACCAAAGCTTGTGGCCTGATTACAAAGGAGCCCCCATTAAGGATAACTTCCGACTTCTCAACAGAAACACTTGAGGCCAGAAGGAAATAGCAAGAAATATTCAAAGTAATACAGAACAAGAGCCTACAACCAAGACTACTTTATCCAGCAAGGCTATTGTTTAAAATTGAAGGAGAAATAAAAAGCTTTCCAAACAAACAAACAAACAAAAAAAAAAAACAAACCTCAAGGAATTCACTACACCTAAACCAATGCTGCAAGAAATGCTAAGGAATTTGTTGTAAACAGATCAAAGCAGAAAAAGAATATAGCAAAAGAGAAATACAATTTTAAAGATTAAAATGGCAATAAACAACTACATATCAATAATAACCTTAAAATGAAAATGAATTAAATGATCTGATCAAAAGACATAGGGTAGCTGTGTGGATAATAAAACAGGAACCTCCATATGCTGTCTACAAGAGACACAGCTTAAAACAAAAGATGCACATAGACTGAAGATAAAAGGATGGAAAAAATAATTTACTCAAATGGAAATGAAAAAAAAGCTGAGGTAACAATACTTATATCAGACAAAATAGAGTTTAAAACAAAGGCTATAGTAAGGGATATAGAAGGTCACTACATAATGATAAAGGGAGCAATCCAACAGGAAGATGTAACCGTTATAAATATCTACACACCTAATATAGGAGCACCTAAATATATAAAGCAGACTTTAATGGATTAAAAGGGTGAGATCAACAGCAATACTATAATCATAAGGGATTTCAATACCCCACTAATATCACTAGATAGATCCTCAAGAAAGAAAATTAACAAAGTAACAGCAGACTTAAAGGACATACTAGATCAACTCAATTTAATAGATATCTTCAGAACCTTTCACCATAAAGCAGCAGAATACACATTCTTTTCAAGTGCTCATGGTACATTCTCTAGAATAGACCACATGTTAGGGCACAAAAGCAGTCTCAACAAATTTAAGAAGATTGAAATCATATGGAGCAATTTCTCTGATCACAATGGCATGAAACTAGAAATCAACCACAACAGAAAAACTAAAAAATACTCACAAACACTTGGAAACTAAATAGCATGCTATTAAATAATGAATGGGTTAACAATGAGATCAAAGAAGAAATAAAAGATTCCTAGAAATGAACAATAACGAGCATACATCAACTCAAAATTTCTGGGACGCAGCAAAAGCAGTCCTGAGAGGGAAGTTCATAGCATTAAAGGCATTCCTTAGAAGCTAGAAAAAGTTCAAATAAACTACTTGATGCTGCATCTAAAAGAACTAGAAAAAAAACAGCAAGTGAAGCCTAGAGGTAGTAGAAGGAAGGAAATAAAGATCAGAGCAGAAATAAATGACATAGAAGCTAAAGAAACAATACAGAGTATCAATGAAATCAGGAGCTGCTTCTTTGAAAAGGTAAACAAGATCAATGAACCTTTAACCAGACTCACCAAGAAAAAAAAGAGAGGAATCAAATAGATAAAATTAGAAGTAAGAGTGGGGAAATAACAACTGACATAACAGAAATACAAAATATTGTAAGAAAGTACTATGAAGAACTGTACACCAAAAAAACTAGACAACCTAAATAAATTAACAAATTCATTGAAACATATAACCTTCCAAAAATTAATCTGGAAGAATCAGAAAACCTAAACAGAACAATTACAACAAATGAGATTGAAACAGGTATCAAAAAACTCCCAAAAAAGAAAAGTCCTGGGCCTGATGGCTTCACAAGTGAATTCTACCAAATATTCAAAGAAGAACTAATGCCTATTCTTCTCAAGCTATTTCAAAAAATTCAAGAGGAAGGAAGACTTCCAAGCCCCTTTTATGAGGCGAGTACAATTCTGATTCTAAGACTAGACAAAGACAACACAAAGAAAGAAAATTATAGGACAATAACCCTGATGAATATAGATGCTAAAATCCTCAACAAAATATTAACAAACCAGATCCAGCAATATATAAAAAAAAATCATACACCATGATCAAGTGGGATTTATTCTGGTGAGGCAACGCTGGTACAATATTCACAACTCAATCAATGTGATTCATCACATAAACAATAGGAAGGAGAAAAACCACATGATAATTTCAATAGATGCAGAAAAATCATTTGATAAAATCCAGCACCCATTCATGATCAAAACTCTCAGCTAAGTGGGAATACAGGGAACATACCTCAAGATGATAAAGGCCATCTATGACAAACCCACAGCTAACATCATACTCAATGGGTAATAATTAAAAGCAGTCTCCTTAAGATCAGGAACAAGGCAGGGGTGACCCCATTCACAACTTTTATTCAACATAGTTCTTATTCCGCAGCTGAGGCTCCATTGGAGCAAAGATGGCCCAGGCACTGGGGATGGCTCCTTGGCCTAGCCACAGCAATCACACAAGAAAAAGAAATAAACAGCATCCAAATTGGAAAAGAAGAAGTAAAATTATAATTATTTGCAGATGATATGATATTGTATATAAAAAATCCTAAAGTCTCAGTGAAAAAACTACTGGACCTGATAAATGAATTCAGCAAGGTGACAGGATATAAAATTAATACTTAAAAATCAGAGGCATTTTTATACACTAACAATGAACTGTCAGAAAGAGAAATTAAGGAAGCAATCCTCTTCACCATTGCAACCAAAAAAATAAAGTACCTAGGAAAAAACTTATCCAGGGACATTAAAAACTTGTAGTCAGTAAATTATAAAACATTGATAAAAAAATCAGGGAAGATACAAACAAGTAGAAGCATATACTGTGCTTATGGTTAGAAAGAATAAGCATCATTAAAATCTCTATATTACCCAAAGCAATTTATAAATTCAATGCAATACCAAATAAAATACCAATGACTTACTTCAAAGATATAGAACACATATTCCAAAAATTTATATGAAATAAAAAGAGAACTCAGGCCTTGGCCAGTTGGCTCAGTGGTAGAGCGTCAGCCTGGCGTGCAGAAGTCCCAGGTTCAATTCCCGGCCAGGGCACACAGGAGAAGCGCCCATCTGGTTCTCCATCCCTCCCCCTCTCCTTCCTCTCTCTCTCTCTTCCCCTCCCACAGCCGCGGCTCCATTGGAGCAAAGATGGCCCGAGCGCTGGGGATGGCTCCTTGACCACTGCCCCAGGTGCTAGAGTGGCTCTGGTCGCAACAGAGCGATGCCCTGGAGGGGCAGAGCATCGCCCCCTGGTGGGCAGAGCGTCGCCCCTGGTGGGCATGCCAGGTGGATCCCGGTCGGGTGCATGCGGGAGTCTGTCCGACTGTCTCTCCCTGTTTCCAGCTTCAGAAAAATACAAAAAAAAAAAAAAAAAAAAGAACTCAAATAGCCTCAGCAATCTTGAAAAGGAAGACTAAAGTGGGAGGTATCACACTTCTGGATATCAAGTTATACAGCAAGGCCATTGTACTCAAAACAGCCTGGTACTGCCATAAGAACAGGCATATATCATAGATCAATAAAACAGAACTGAGAACCCAGAAACAAACCCATATTTTTATGGACAACTGGTATTTGACAAAGAAGGTAAGAGCATACATTGGAGTAAAGACAGCCTCTTCAACAAATGGTGTTGGGAAAATTGTACAGCTACGTACAAAAAAAATAAAAACTAGACCACCAATTTACACCATTCACAAAAATAAACTCAAAATGGATAAAAGACTTAAATGTAAGCAGTAAAACCATAAGCATCTTAGAAGAAAACATAGGCAGTAAACTCTCTGACATCTCTTGCACAATATATTTGTCAATTTATCTCCATGGAGAAGTGAAATAAAAGACAGGATAAACAAATGGGACTATATGAAACTAAAAAGCTTCTGCACAGCTAAAGACAATAAAAACAGAATAAAAAGACAAACTACACAATGGGAGATATATTTGACAATACATCTGATAAGGGGTTAATAACCAAAATTTATAAAGAACTTGTAAAAGTCAATACCAGGAAGACAAAGAATCCAATAAAAAAAAATGAGCTGAAGAAATGATTAAACACTTCTCCAAAGAGGATATACAGATGGCCAATAGGCATATGAAAAAATGCTCAACATCCTAATCATTAGAGAAAATGCAAATTAAAACCACAATGAGATATCACCTCACACTAGTCAGAATGGCGCTCAATAGAACAACACAGAATAAGTGCTGGTGAGAATGTGTAGAAAAGGGAACCCTCCTGCACTGCTGGTGGGAATGCAGACTGGTGCAGCCACTGTGGAAAACAGTATGGAGATTCCTCAAAAAATTAAAAATTGAACTGCCTTTTGACCTAGCTATACCACTTTTAGGAATATACCCCAAGAACACTATAGCAGTGTTTGGAAAAAAAGAAATGAACCCCCATGTTTATGGCAGCATTGTTCACAGTAGCAAAGTTCTGGAAACAGCCCATGCGTCTGTCAGTGGATGAGTGTATTAACAAGTTTTGGTACATATATACTATGGAATACTACTCAGCCATAAGAAATTATGAATCAGATTATTTACAACAACATGGATGGACCTTGATAATATTATACTGAGAGAAATAAGTAAACCAGGAAAAACTAAGAACTATATGATTCCACACATAGGTGGGACATTAAAATGAGACTCAGAGTCATGGACAAGAGTGTAAGGGTTATGGGGTGGTTGGGGAGAAGAGGGAGTGTGTTGGGGCACAAAGAAAACCAGTTAGAAGGTAACAGAAGACAATTGGACTTTGGGTGATGAGAATGCAGCATAATCAAATGTCAAAATAACGTAGAGATGTTTTCTCTGAACATATGTACCCTGATTTATCAATGTCACCCCATTAAAATGAAATGAAAAAAATTAACCCTAAAAAAAAGAATTAAAAAAAATGAGAAAGCCCTACAGAAATTGTCTCACTCCATCAAAAGAGTAACATAAGAATAATAGGTATATCAGAAGGAGAAGAGAGAGAAAATGGAGTGGAAAACATATACAAACAAATATTAGACGAGAATGTCCCAAGACTGTGGAAAGAACTAAAGCCTCGAATTCAAGAAGCAAACCAAACACCGAGTTATCTTAACCCCAGCTAACCTACTCCAAGGCACATCATAATGAAATTGGCCCAAGCCAATGACAAAGAAAAAATTCTCAAGGCAGCCAGGGAAAAGTAGAATACAACATGTAGAGGAAGGACCATTAGATTATCATCAGATTTCTCAGCAGAAACTCTACAAGCTAGAAAAGAGTGGACCCCAATATTTAAAGTTCTGAAAGGGAGGAACTTCCAGGCAAGAATACTATACCCATCAAAGCTATCCTTCAAATACAAAGAAGAAATAAAAACATTCACAGATAAAGAAAAGATGAGAGAATTTATCATCAGAAAACCCCCACTTCAGGAAATACTAAAGGGGGTTTTCCAGCCAGATACAAAGAACAAAACAAAAGAAAACCACAAGTAAAAGCTTCACCAAGAACACAATAAAACCAAATTTAAACTGTGACAACAAAAACAAAAAAAAAGGGAGGGAGAGGACGAAGATCAACAGTAACAAAGGACAAGGCATTGCAAAAGCACTCATAAGATAGTGTACTACAATGAACATGGTAGGTACCCTTTTTATTACTTAATGGTAACCACCCCTGAAAAAAACACCACAGAAGCACATGATTTAAAAAAGGTAGTAATATAGGAAAGGAGTATGGATTAAATCAAACAAAAACAAATAATAGAAAAACAAAAGAGAAGAATCAAACAAGATACAAAACTAACAGAATGCAATATATAAAATGGCAATAAGGGACCCTCAGTTGTCAATAATTACACTAAATGTAAATGGATTAAACTCACCAATAAAAAGACACAGAGTATCAGAATGGATTAAAAAAATTCAACTGTATACTGCCTACAAGAAACACATCTAAGCAACAAGGATGAAAACAATTTCAAAGTAAAAGGCTGAAAAACAATACTCCAAGCAAATAACATCCAAAAAAAAAAAAACATGTGTAGCAATACTCATATCTAACAATACTGAATGCAAGACAACAAAAGTAATCAGAGACAAAAATGGTCATTTCTTAATGATTAAGGGGACACTGAATCAAGAAGACATAACACTTCTTAATATATATGCACCAAAACAAGGAGCACCTAAATATATAAGACAGCTACTGACTGACCTAAAAACAAAAACTGACAAAAGTACAATCATACTTGGAGACATCAATACACCGCTGATGGCTCTAGATCAGGGGTATCAAACTCGCAGCATGAGGGCCGCATGCGGCCCGCCGAACAATTTTGTGCGGCCCGCAGACTAATCCACGGGCTTACTTAATTTTATCCAAAATATTTTGAACTTTGTGGATTAGTCTGCGGGCCACACAAAATTGTTCGGCGGGCCGCATGCGGCCCGCGGGCTGCAAGTTTGAGACCCCTGTTCTAGATCATTCACCAAATAGAAAATCAATAAAGTATTGCCCTTAAGTGAAACTAGAGCACCTGGATATGATAGACATCTATAGGACATTTCATTCCAAAGTGACAAAGTACACATTTTTCTCTAGTGTACATAGAACATTCTCAAGAATTGACCATGTGTTGGGCCACAAAAATAACATCAGCAAATTCAGAAAAATTGAAATTGTACCAAGCATATTTTCTGATTATAAAGCCTTCAAACTAGAATTCAACTGCAAAAAAGAGGAAGAAACCCACAAAAATGTGGAAACTAAACAACATACTTTTAAAAACTGAGTGGGTCAAAAAAGAAATAAGCGCAGAGATCAAAAGATATATACAGACAAATGAAAATGACAATATGACATATCAGAATCTCTGGGATGCAGCAAAAGCAGTAATAAGAGGGAAGTTCATATCACTACAGGCCTATATAAACAAACAAAAGGATCCTAAGTAAACCACTTAAATTCACACCTTAAGAAACTAGAAAAAGAAGAACAAAGACAACCCAAAACCAGCCAAAGAAAGGAAATAATAAAAATCAGACCAGAAATAAATTAAATAGAGAACAGAAAAATTATAGAAAATAATTAATAAACAAAGGGGTTGATTCTTTGAAAAGATCAACAAAATTGACAAACTCTTGGCAAGACTCACCAAGGAAAAAAGAGAAAGGACTCATATAAACAAAATTCAAAATGAAAGAGAAAAAATCACCACAGATATCAAAGATATACAAAGAATTATTGTAGAATACTATGAAAAGCTATATGCCACCGAATTCAATAATCTAGAAGAAATGGATAAATTCCTAGAACAATACAACCTTCCTAGACTGAGTCATGAAGAAGAAGAAAGCCTAAACAGACCAATAAGCAGGGAGGAAATAGAAACAACTATTAAAAACCTCACCAAAAATAAAAGTCCAGGCCCAGACGGCTATACTAGTGAATTCTATCAAACATTCAAAGAAGACTTGGTTTCTATTCTACTGAAAGTCTTCCAAAAAATTGAAGAAGAAGCAATACTTCCAAACACATTTTATGAGGCCAATATAACCCTCATACCGAAACCTGACAAGGATGGCACAAAAAAAGAAAACTACAGACCAATATCTCTAATGAATACAGATGCTAAAATACTAAACAAAATACTGGCAAATAGAATACAACAACATATTAAAAAAATAATACATCATGATCAAGTGGGATTCATCCCAGAATCTCAAGGATGGTTCAACATATGTAAAACGGTTAATGTAATACACCATATAAGCAAAACAAAGAACAAAAACCACATGATCTTATCAATAGATGCAGAAAAGGCATTTGATAAAATATAACACAACTTTATGTTTAAGACACTCAACAAAATGGGTATAGAAGGAAAATATCTCAACATGATAAAGGCTATTTATGATAAACCATCAGCTAACATCATATTAAATGGCATAAAACTGAGGACTTTTCCCCTTAAATCAGGAAGAAGACAGGGTTGTCCACTCTCTCCACTCTTATTTAACGTGGTGCTAGAAGTTCTAGCCCGAGCAATCAGATAAGATAAAAAAATAAAAGACATCCATAATGGAAAAGAAGAAGTAAAGGTATCACTTTTTGCAGATGATATGATCCTATACATTGCGAACCCCAAAGACTTCACAAAAAGATTACTAGAAACAATAAACCAATACAGTAAGGTCACAGGATAAAAATTTAATATACAAAAGTCCATAGCCTTTTTATATGCCAACAAGATTACATTAGAAAACAAACTCAAAAAAGTAATCCCCTTCATGGTTGCAAGAACAACAACAAAAAAATATCCAGGAATAAACATAACAAAGAATGTAAAGGACCTATATAATGAAACTACAAAGCATTGTTAAGGGAAATCGAAAAAGATATAATGAAATGAAAAATATTCTCTGTTCTTGGATAGGAAGAATAAATATAATCAAAATGACCATATTACCCAAAGCAATATACAAATTTAATGCAATTCCCATAAAAATTCCAATGACATTTTTTAAAGAAATGGAATAAAAAATCATCTGATTTATATGGAACTATATAAAAAAAACCCAAAACCAAAGCAATTCTAATGAAAAAGAACGAAGCTGGGGGCTTTACAATACCTGACTTCAAATTACATTATAGAGCCATGACAATGAAAACAGCATGGTATTGGCAGAAAAATAGACACTCAGACCAATGGAACAGAATAGAAAGTCCAGAAATAAAACCACATATATATGGTCAAATAATTTTTGATAAAGGAGCCAACAACACACAATGGAGAAAAGAAAACCTCTTCAACAAATGGTGCTGGGAAAACTGGAAAGCCACATGCAAAAAAATGAAACTCAACTACAGCTTGTTTCCTTGTACGAAAATTAATTTAAAATGGATCAAAGACCTAAATATAAGACCTGAAACAATAAAGTACATAGAAGAAAACATAGGTACTAAACTCATGGACCTTGGTTTTAAAGAGCATTTTATGAATTTGCTCCAAAGGCAAGAGAAGTGAAGGCAAAGATAAATGAATGGGAGCACATCAGACTAAGAAGTTTTTGCACAGCAAGGGAAACTAACAGCAAAATAAACAGACAATCAACTAAATGGGAGACGATATTTTCAAACAACAACTCAGATAAGGGCCTAATATTTAAAATATACAAAGAACTTATAAAACTCAACAACAAACAAACAATCCAATAAAAAAATAGGAAGAGGACATGAACAGACACTTCTTCCAGAAAGAAATACAAATGGCCAACAGATATATAAAAAAAGGCCATCTTCATTATTTATTAGAGAAATGCAAATCAAAACTACAATGAGATACCACCTTACACCTGTTAGATTAGCTATTATCAACAAGAGAAGTAATAGCAAGTATTAGAGGGGCTGTGGAGAAAAAAAACCCTCATCTACTGTTGGTGGGATGTAAAGTAATACAACCATTATGGAAGAAAGTATGATTGTTCCTCAAAAAACTAAAAATAGAACTACCGTATGACCCAGCCATCCCTCTACTGGATATATACCCCCAAAGCTCAAAAACATTGGTATGTAAAGACACATGCAGCCCCATGTTCATTGCAGCATTGTTCACAATGGCCAAGACATGGAAACAACCAAAAAACCCTTCAATAGATGAATGAATAGAGAGGAAGTGGTCCATAGACTATGGAATACTACTCAGCCATAAGAAATTATGACATTGGATTATTTACAACAAAATGAATGGATCTTGATAACATTATATGGAGTGAAATAAGTAAATCAGGAAAAAAAAACTAAGAACTGCATGATTCCTTACATAGGTGGGACATAAAAATGAGACTAAGAGACATGGACAAGATTGTGGTGGTTACAGGGGGGGAGGGGAGGAAGGAAGCAGAGGGAGAGGGGGGAAGGAAGAGGTACAAAGAAAACCAGATAGAAGGTGACAGAGGACAATTTGACTTTGGGTGATGTGTATGCAACATAATTGAATGACAAGATAACCTGGACATGTTTTCTTTGAACATATGTACCCTGATTTATTAATGGCACCCCATTAAAATTAATAAAAATTTATTTTAAAAATATTTCTTTTGCATTGCTCTTCCCTCCACCTAACTATTCTCTTATTCTTGAATTCTTTTATTAATAAAACTTCATGAAAGATAATTGTGTCCAGTTCTTCTCTCTTGACATTATCCTAATCATGCCTTTATTTTTAACTCAACAAAACACTTTTTGTCAATGTTACTAATGATCTGCACCTTGCTACATCCAGTGGTTGATTTTCAATGCTGACTAACTCAGCCTTTTAGCAGTTGTGACCACATTTTACCATTTCTGCCTTTTGAAGAGTTTGATTCATGGTCTACCATGGATCTCTCTCTGCTGAGCCATTGCTTATTCTGAGTCTCTTTTCTCAGTCTTTCTAACCTCCACAGTGTTCAAATATTTTGGATTTCCAGGGCTCAATTCTTGAAACTTCTATCTTCTCTATACTTAGTCACTAATGAGGTTGTTTTCAACTCAACTCATGACTTTAAATGTAATCTGTAACATGATGGCAGCCAAATTCATTTATTTAACCCTAACCTCCCCTAATTTCAGAATCATAGAAGCCACTGTTTTTTTCAAAATCTTCACTTGAATATCTAACAGATCTCAACTCAAGTACATGTGCCTGGGTTCCTGATCTCCTGGAATGACCCAGTATTTCCACAGCCTGTTCTGAGGGTATTGAAACTCCATCCTTTTAGTCACTCAAGAGTCATCTTTGATTCATTTTTCCCCACTGTTTGCATCCCAGCCATCAGCAAATCCAGGTGTCTCTATCTTCAGAAGAGATTGAGAATGTGACCATCTCTCATCACACTTTCTGCTGCTGGGCTGGTCCAAGCCATCATCATTTCTAGCCTACTTTACTACAGTAGCTTTTTTTTTTTCCTTAAGTGAGGGGAGGAGAGACAGAGAGACAGATTCCTGCATGTGCCTCAACCAGGATCTACCCAGAAACTCTCATCTTGGGCTGATGCTCAAATCAACTGAGCTATTTTTAGTGCCTAGGGCTGATGCTGTGGGAGAGGAAGAGAGAGAAAAAATGGGGGAGGGATAAGCAGATGGTCGCTTCTTCTGTGTTACCTGACTGGGGATTGAACCAGGATATCCACATGCTGAGCTGATACTCTGTCCACTGAGTCAACCAACCAGTGCCTGCAATAGCTATTTTTTGTGTGTGTATTTTTCTGAAGTGAGAAGTGGAGAGGCAGAGAGACGAATTCCTGCATGCACCTGACCAGGATCCACCCGACATACTCACCAGGGGGTGATGCTCTGCTCATCTGAGACATTGCTCCATTGCAACTGGAGCCATTCTAGTGCCTGAGGTGTAGGCCATGGAGCCATCCTCATGGGCCAACATTGCTCAAATGGAGTCCTGGCTGCAGGAGAGGAAGAGAGATAGACAGGAGAGGGGGAAGGATGGAGAAGCAGATGGGTGCTTCTCCTGTGTGCCTTGGCCGGGAATTGAACATGGGAGTGTCAGCTGGGCTGATACTCTACCACTGAGTGAACTGGTCAGGGCTATAATAGCTTTTTAATTGATCTTACTTTTTTTCTCTTGGTTTATCACAGTGTGTTATCTACACATCATCTAGAATGATCTAATTAATATACATCACAGTATGTTATTTTTCTTCTCAACCAAAAAACCCTTCAATAGAAGACTGGATAAAGAAGATGTGGCACATATACACTATGGAATACTACTCAGCCATAAGAAATGATGACATCGGATCATTTATAACAAAATGGTGAGATCTTGATAACATTATACGGAGTGAAATAAGTAAATCAGAAAAAAACAAGAACCGCATTATTCTATACGTAGGTGGGACATAAAAACAAGACTAAGAGACATGGACAAGAGTGTGGTGGTTACGGAGGGGGGGGGGAGAGGGAAAGGGGGATGGGGGGGCACAAAGAAAACTAGATAGAAGGTGACAGAGGGCAATCTGACTTTGGGTGATGGGTATGCAACATAATTGATCGACAAGATAACCTGGACATATTTTCTTTGAACATATGTACCCTGATTTATTAATGTCACCCTAGTAAAATTAATAATAATAATAATAAAAACATTTTCAATGGCTTCCATCTCAAAGTAGGAACTGAAGACCTCTGATAGCTTCTAGGATCTATGTTAAACAGCCTGATATTCTCTGGCTTTATATCTTATACTCTCCTCACTCACTCTGACCCTGTCACTGGGTGCCTTTGCTGTTTAATGAACACATCAACCACATTTTTCTTCAGGTGCTTTTGCTTGTTGTCACCTCTGCCCAGGATAGTCTCCTTTCAGCCACGTCCTGTTTTCCTTCTGCCTTCAGGTCTCTACCCAAATGTCATCATACCAGCGAGGGTCTTTTCCAAAAACACTATGCAAAAGGGACATGCTCACTTTCATCCTGGTACCTCTAAACCCTTTACTGCCTTGCTTTATATGTCATCTGGTATGCTGTATACTTACTTATTTACTTATTTTTATTTTAGCTGTCTGCATCTCTTCCTAAAAATGTAGATTCATAAAGGCAGGGATTTACATCAGTATAAATGACTTTGAGTAAAGTAATGGTAAGCACCTAATATAAGTAAACTATAAATATTTTAACTTGTAATTGTGAGGAGGTTAGCTAGTACACTGAACAGGAGTACACAGTCAGATGCAGACCACCTGAGTGCAGTTCCCAGCACTGACAATTCCTACCTGTGGACTTGGGACAGTATCTGATCTCTCTCAGCCTCCATTTTCTCATCCTCCAAAATGAGCATAACAATAGCATTTAACTCGTAGCAGTTGTAGTAAAGATTAAATGAGATAATTTATCCAAACCATTAAAAAGTAATGCCTGATGCACATTAAAAGCTGGATAACTGTTAATTTTCAGAGGTATATTAGTTCATTTGGTTTTTGTCCCTTTTTATTTACCAGTTTCATCCACTTTTTATTTTTCTTTCCTTTTCTGAACTTCTGATTCTCTAGCTTTCTCTCTTTAGCTTAACATGCCATATTTTTTCCCATTGAGCATACTGACTCCTCTATCTGGAGTTCTCTCCTCTCCTTTTTGTGGCCTAATTAATTCCTCATTCTTCAGTTCTTAGTTCAAGGCTCACTCACTCAGGAAAGTTTCCCCTAACCCCACAGTCAAGTTTCTATCTGAAATAAGACTTTCTTTCTTTCTGAAAACTTAGGTTATCACACACCTACTCATCTAATTATTTGATTATCTATCTCCTCCAACAGATGATACTTTCCAGAAAGCAAAGATTCTGCTTGTATCACTTCGTCTGGTCCACACACCTGGCAGATTCTCTATTCAATATAAATTTGTTGAATGCAATAAGCTAATTTGCAATATAATTATTGTCTAGTTATATCCTTGTGTGTTTTCAGAAAATTTGAGCATAATTAAATCAACCTTAATCCAAAAGATCATCTATACCAATAGAATTTCTGACACTCGGGTCAATACAAGAGATAGTTGAAGAGTGATAGGCACACTAAGTGCATTTGACCGGTCACCAAACAAATTTATCCACAAATCAAATTAAACTTATCAGCTTCATTCACAGTAACAGCTGAAAAGTGCATTGTAAATAAGGGGCTAAGAATTATAATATTGAGCTTGCCTGTTACAGTTAAAACTGTGGAAAATATTGAATAGAATAAACAATTTTTCAAGTATCAACTATGAGATTTCAGTTATATGTGCTGTCATGTTAAATGATAAGGCTTTAAGGCATTTGTCTGTTGTCTTTGAGTAAGTTATGGCTAGGCTTCATTTCTAGCATATGAAAAATCTTAAAGGTACATCATTATCTATGGTTAACCCAAGCGGAAAAAACATGAACTTTCAAAGAAGAAAAAAAATATAAGTTATTCAAGTCATACAGTCAATACTTGGAAAGCAGAGCTTAAAAGAATATTTCTGCCTGGCTCTGTGTAGTTCTTTTTCTCTCTTTTTGTTAATCATACACTGGTGACTCTTTTTTGAGAAGAAGCAAACTTTATTCTTTTTCATCATCACTCTATAATCAGTCTTTCAAACCTGGATACTATTACACCTTAATTTCTAGTGTAGACTAGTGTAATATTATAATACAAATAGCCTATAATGTATTTTCACTCTCAGGTCACAATCTCCTGTGTTTAAATGAACACGATTGCTAAAAGTATTGCTAAAAGCTTAAAAAAAAAAAGAGAACATAAAGCAATAAACCCTGAAACTGATTTCAATATCAAAGGAGCTTTGTGAAATTCAAGTGTCAGACAAAAACAGACCTCTTTTTAAAGTGTTTTTATTAAAATTATTGGGGTGACACTGGTTATCAAAGTTACACAGGTTTAAGGTGCCCAGTCCTGTTATACATCATCTGTATATGGCATTGTGTGTGCACCACTGTAGATCCTAAAGATTAGACAAACATGCGGATGCTCTGTTCCTTCCTTCTTTCTCTGATGCAGATCCATGAAGCAAACCCTCCTAAAATGTCCTCTAATCTTCTCCCATCTTGGTTTCCATGAGGCATTTAAGGTTGTAGATTCTTGTGCTCATTCCTTATCATCACCAGGCTCAGTTCTTTTTATATTTTTTAATTTATTTAAAATTTTTATTAATTTTAATTTATTGTGTTAACATGGATTCAAGTATCCCACTCAATATAACACTCTCACTGCCCCACCCTCATGTCCTCCATTACACCCTCTTTGTCTCCCTCCCCCATACTCCCTCCCTCCTTCCCTCTGGGATTTTCTGTCCTGTTATCTGTATCTAGGTCATACATATTCAGTATATAATTTCAGTAATCCCTACACCTTCTCTGATCCCATCCTCCTTCCCTCTGACAGCTGTCCCTCTGCTCCCTGTGACCCTGCCTCTGTCTCTATTCCATTCCTCAGTTCACTTTTTTCCTTAAATTCCACATATAAGTGAGTTCTTATGATACTTGTTTTTTTCTGCCTGGCTTATATTACTTAGCATAATAATCTCCAGGTCCATCCATGTCATCTCAAAGGGTAAGATTTCCTTCTTTTTCACAACTGTATAGTATTTCATTGTGTATATGTACCACTG
Organism: Saccopteryx leptura; assembly: GCF_036850995.1. Classification (NCBI taxonomy): domain Eukaryota; kingdom Metazoa; phylum Chordata; class Mammalia; order Chiroptera; family Emballonuridae; genus Saccopteryx; species Saccopteryx leptura. Next base: position 265,702,265 of record NC_089503.1, on the reverse strand, counting down.
CTTTTTAATCCACTCGTCCACTGATGGACACTTGGGCTGTTTCCAGATCTTGGCTATTATAAACAATGCTGCCATAAACATCGGGGTGCATATCTTCTTTTGAATCAGTGATTTGGTATTCTTAGGATATATTCCTAAAAGTGGGATAGCTGGGTCAAAAGGCAGTTTGAGTTTTAATTTTTTGAGGAATCTCCATACTGTTTTCCACAGTGGCTGTACCAGTCTGCATTCCACCAGCAGTCAGGAGACTTCCCTTTTCTCCACATCCTCGCCAGCACTTATTGTGTGTTGTTTTGTTGATGAGCACCATTCTGACAGGTGTGAGGTGGTTTCTCATTGTGTTTGAATTTGCATTTCTCTGATGATTAGTGACATTGAACCTTTTTTTTTTTTTTTCATATTAGACTCACTTCTTTACATAATATTCAACCAGGAGTATTTTTCTTGGAAGCCCCAGCTTTGAGTAGATCTTTCCCACCGAACCCTTTTGCACTCCCTCACAGTCCAGATCCCTCTCAGGCTCACCCTGCAGAGCTCCCTGCTCTCCCTGTTTTCTCAATTCTCCCTCCCTTCTAGCTAGCACTTGGCAAGCATTCCTTTGGCCTTTTTTCCCATAATCCTATCAATGCTAAGTTTATTAAAAATTCTTTATTATTTTTGTATATTGTAGACTAAATATTGTGTTTAACTTCATTTTAATTTTTATTTAGACGATTAAATTGAACAGGGTGACATTGGTTAACTAAAGTACATAGATTTTGGGAAAATATCTCCACATCATTTGGACAGTCGATTATGTTGTATACCCATTACCCAAAGTCAAATCATCCTCTGTCACCCTATATTTGTTTCTTTTTAAGTTCCGCCCCATCTCCTTTCCCCTATCCTCTCCCACATTTCTATCCTTTCTTCCCTTCTCTCTCTCTCTTCTTCCCTCTCCCCCATCCTCTTCCCTCTTCCTTCTTCCCCTGGTAACCACTGCACTCCTGTTTATGTCCATGAGTCTCAATTCACTGGAAAAAACTGGTACATAAAGATACATGCACCCCCATATTCACCCTCTGACCTTCTTAAGGCCTTAAATTCACAATGGTAAGAGCACAGAGGACCAATAGCTGATAGAGACTATATTCTAAGACCAAAATCAGAGGCAGCCCACTCTGCAGAAGCAAAATGTTTATTTTTGTACCACCTTTGTAAAGAGAAGCATGCAGAAAAGGGGCAATAAATGCAAATGAATAAAGAGGGCAAAGAAAAATATCTTACTCAAACTACAGTGGTAATGGCAAAAGCTTCACAAAGAAACAAAAATTAGCATTTTCTGTCTGACTTCAAAAGATACATCATTATAATGTGCTCCAAACCGCATTATTAAGGGAAACTCATAATTCTCTGTGTAGAAGCCAATTTCAGCCCATTAATGGTGCTAAGTGCACTGACAGGAACATCAGACCGGAGTGAGAAGCTCCATGTGACTGTTCTGCTGTCTCTGGCAAATTCCCTACTTCCTGGGCCCTAGAATCTGGTTTATAAATTGTGATTGTTAAACTTTTTGATCTCTTAAAACTTTTTTAAGATCTTCATTGTAATTAAAATTTTGGCTTACAAGAATAATGACAAATTTGGGGCTTTGGTAACTATCATACTTTTCATTTCTAACCACAGATTTATCAATTAATATGCATAACAAATATCATGTAATAAATACAAGAGTCATAAGAAATTGACTCTCCATGCCACCCAAAAAGACAAATTATTCCTGGGGAAGGTGGACTCATGCTCAATAGAGTGTGTAGTAATTTCACCTCTTACTTCTAGTCATCCTATCACTTAGCTAAAGACATTGAGCAAATTACTAATACTTCTAGTGTTTTCATTTCCTCGTGGAAACTAGGGATAACGGTACTTTCTATATAGGATCATTGTGTAGCGTAAGTATGATACTTAATGAATAACACATAACACATATGACTCACAATTTAGTTGAAGGGTTGACATTATTTTCCACCTTTAATTGAATTTTGTTTCAGAAGAGCTTTATGAAATACACTAAATTTAGTAAGGTCAAAATGGTTTAAACAAAATTAGACTTAAAGCCAAATAGTGTCAGAATAGAAAGTGAAATGCAGTAGAGTTAGAATTTCTCCTTTCGGATAAGTAGGCTCAAGGAGATTGCATTTATGATTCTATTAATGTCTCATATTCCTAAAAACCTATGCCATACCACCCCACCCTCCTCAAAAAGCTATAATTTTCTTTATCTTTAAAAAAATTATATTAATTCTCTTTACCTCATGTACCCTTTCAACAACCTCAATGTTTCTCTGATTCCTTGACAACAAAGTCCTCTCAAGGAATTATCTGTAGTCACTGTCCCTAGTTCTTCAGTCTCTCTTTGATCCACTCCAGTCCGGAACAAAGACAATCTTTTTTGTCTCCACAACTTTACTAAAATTACTCATCAAGGTCATCAATGATCTCCAGATTTTAAATTCAATGGTCAATTCTCAGTCCTGATATCAACTCTTAGTCATGTTGAATTTATTTGACCCTCTCTTTTCTAGATACATTTTTTTTTTACTTAATTTCTAGCCCTGTTGTTCTCCCTCATTAGCTGTTCCTTCTTACTTGAAGTTCTTCACTCATTTCTCCTCATGCCATAGACCTTTAAACATCAGGCCCCAGTCTTGCTCTTTGAACTTATTCTCTTTCCTGTCTATACTCATTTCCTTGGAGACTTCATTAAATCAAGTGTCTTAAAAATTACTATTATTTTCTTGATTGCCAAATTCATATGTCCCAGAAATATTTTCTTTTTTCAGTTTTCTATTTAGCATTTCCATTTTGATGTTTGGTGGACATCACAAATTTAACATATACAAAAAAACAAAACTCCTGATCTTCATTCCCAAAACTGTTCCTCCAGATGTCTTGCTCATCTCAGGAAATTACAATGTCATCCATTGATACAACTACTCAAGCCAGAGACTGTGGTGCGGTCCTGGGCACTCTCTTTCTCTCTGTCAGGAAACACAGTTGGCTTTTCCCTCAGAAGAGACTCAGAATCTGACCTCTTTTCATCTCCTCCTCTATTACCACTCAGAAAAATCCATCTCTCACCAGGATTACTACAGCTTCCTGACTACTGGTTTTCCTATTTCTGTCTCTGCCTCTTCTTCATAGCTCATTTTCCAAAGTAATAAGTCATCCTTTAAAAATGGGAGCAATACCATGTCATCCCTCTCTTAAAATTTTTCAAGGGCTTTCCATCTCACTGAGTAGAAGCTAAATTCCTTGTGATGATTCCCCAGCCCCACACTATCTGGTGCCCTGTTGCTCTTGAACCTCATCCTCTTCCCTTCAGCTCTTCAGCAACCCTGTCCTTGCTGGACCAGAACAAATATGACAGCATGTTTTCACTTCAACTTCAGGTCTCCACACTCCTCTTGTTTAGTTCTTTCTTCAATATCATTTTTCCTTTAGGATCTCTGCCCCCTCTATTTTAGATTTCCCATCTCTTCATACAATGCATCTAAGTTCTTCTTATTCCCCTTCCCACTTGACCAATAAAGACAAAACACCTGGTCAGTAAAGGCTTTTATTCATGTATTTGTTTTTTATCTATCTATCTATACTAGAAGGTAATATAGAAAACATTATGTGTTTTTCAATGCTATATCCCCAATGCCTAGAAGAGTACTTCACACATAGTAGACTCTAGATAAATGCTTTTAGGGTAAATAAGCCATTTGTCTAAGGATATAGTCCTTATGGTTTATATTTTCTTTTTAAGAAACTGAATATCGTCAATGAATGTTTGAGACTTCCTCTTTTACCTTTCTGAAGAGGATAGTAGCGACAGATGGCCAAATGTGAGAAGAAATACCTTATCTTGTCCAGATATTTTTTGAAAAATATTTAAGATTACCAACAACAAAAAAAGTCGGGACTGAGATGATGTCAGAGTAATGGCGGGGTAGAAAGCGATACCTATAAATCTCCCCCAAAACTCAACAAGATCTTCAACCAGAAACAGAAAAACCTATACTTGGAGCTTCCAGATGCTTCGCAATACACCCAAAGGTATGATTGAGTGAAAAATTGGCTAAATATATAACCAGACCCCGAAGGAAATAGGGAGTAAGAAATGCTCCGCCTTCCTCACTAACCTAAACAGGGCGGCTTTCTCTGGTAACTGTGAATATAGAAACTGAGGCGGGCAAAGGGGGTGAATACATCCAGGCCGCGACACAAACGGCCGAACCAGGCTGTGGCACGGAGATCCAAGCCGAGGAAAATCTGATCCTGTGGCAACCCGGGCAATACAAGCTAACACTCGCGCCAAACCCAAACAAAGAAAGACAAGCGGCGTGGACATTTTACCCGGTCTCCTGGTTGGTGCGCAGTTAGTGGGCGAGAGATTTCTTCCTAAGCCCCGGAAGTGGGTGCCCGTGTTGCCCCACGGAGAGGCAGGGTCAGAGGCCTTTCTGTGGGCCGAGGGCAGAGTCTCTGGGCAGCCCCAGCGCCCTGGGAAAGCCACGCACAGGAGGGAGTGAGAACTAATTTCAACGGTGGAGATTTTCCGTGCTGGAGGGTGTTTCACTCAGAGGGAAACGCGGCCGGCCTCATATCCTGGTTTGCGCGCGCAGATAAGGAGTGAGCTATTCCTCCGAGTGCCTCGGCAGTGCGCGCCCGTGTTATCGCACAGAGGGGCAGAGTCAGGGGCCTTTGTGTGGGCCAAAGCGGAATCTCGGGCCGCCCCAGCGCCTTGCAAAAGCCACGCACGGGGACGGAGCGAGACTCAATTCCAACGCTGCAACTTTTCCCTGCGGTTGGGGGTTTCACTCAGAGCGTGAGACTGCTGGCCGGATATCCTGGTCTGCGCGCGCAGCCAGTGAGTGAGAGTTTCCTCCAAGCGCCCCAGAAGTGGGCGCCCGCTTGTGTTACCGGACAGAGTGGCAGAGCCAGAGGTCTTTGAATGGCCGGAAAGCCCGCCTGATTATGCTAGCAGCTCTGACTGACTGAGCCTTACCCAGAGCCCTGTGCTGAGTGGAAATAGAGTGGGGAGTTGCCAGCTCTTTGAGCCTCTTACTATCCAGGCAGAGGCAGCAGCAATCCCATAGCTGGATTATCAGGCTACTAATTGAGGAAGGAAAGACTAGGAGAAAGGCTCCAGGAACACGGACTCTCTCACTGTCGGAGCCTATAAATGCTAATGAGCTTCGACTGCCAACGAGACTAAAGCACAATACATGACATTGCCATAGAGACTTATCAACTGCAAACCTCCACCTGAGCGTGGCAAAGGGGCAAAACCCAGGGTACAGAGTCACCGACCAGGAAGAGGGAGAGAAAAGAAAAAGCAAGAAGATAACCTCTCAAAATCAAGAATAATCTGCAGACTTTATAACCTATCCCATTTTATTATATTTGTTCGTTTGTTTCTCTTATCTTCATTCTTGATACTTTTTTTTTCCTCCTCCAATTTGGCCGATTAACTCTCTACCGGTCTTACTCTCTCCTCTCCTTGAACTACACTACCCATAAGTGTTACATCTCCCATTATCTTTTCTCTTCTCTTCCTTTCTCTCTATGAGGGTTGCACTCCAAAACCCTTAACTCTCTCTCTCTCTCTCTCCTTTCTTTTTTCTTCTTTTAGTGGTTCCCTCTTTTTTTCTCTCTCTCTTTCTTTTCTCCCTCTATATTAGTTTCTTCCTTTCTCCTTTACATCTCCTCTCATTCAAACCTCAATAACAAACAAATTATCTTATCTGGGACTCAAACTTATGTTTGTGGCATTTTGGGGGGTTTTTACTTCACCTTTTTAACTCACTAGCAGTGCTCCCATCCCTGGCTCTCCATATTATCTAGTTCTTGTTCCACTAAATACAATAGTAATTTTTTAATTTGTCCCCCCATTTTTCCGTTTTCCTCTTAATCCTCTCATCATAACTCTTAGACAACCAACACCTAAAAGCAAATCATTTTATTCTTGACCCAAATTTTTTCCTTATTTGCTTTTTGTGGGTCCATACGCTCTTTTTTTTCTTTTTTCTTTCTTTTTTCTTTCTTTTTTTTTTTGCCCCTTTATTACTTTTCCCCAATTCAGGCCCTCCATCACAGGCATTGTTTGTTATAATTCACAGTCCACCACAAGATTTTATCAAGAAAGAGGGGAGAGGAGAGGAGAGGAAAAAAGGAGGGGGGGAATAATTTCCTTTTTTTTTTTTTTTTTAAATTTTTATTTTATTTTATTTTTCTTTATTTCATTATTAATTTTTTTTAAAAAAACAACTCTTTTCGATTTTTTTTTATTATTTTTTAAACTTTTTATTCTTTATTAAATCTCATTAATACTATCAACAAAACCACCCTCAGATGCCATTAAGGAAGAGAAAATCGAATATCATGGATACAAAAGAAAGAGAGGTAACACAGCTAGATGAGGAAAAATCTATGGAGAAAAAATTTAATATATTGGAAACCTTGGAGCTAAATGACAGAGAATTCAAGATAGAAATCCTAAAAATCCTCCGAGATATACAAGAAAACACAGAAAGGCAATTTAGGGAAATCAGAAAACAACTCAACGATCACAAAGAATATATGTCCAAGGAAATTGAAACTATAAAAACAAATCAAACAGAGATGAAAAACTCAATTCACGAGCTGAAAAACGAAGTAACAAGCTTAGCTAATAGAACAGGTCAGATAGAAGAGAGGATTAGTGAAATAGAAGACAAGCAACTTGAGGCACAACAGAGAGAAGAAGAAAGAGACTCAAAAATTAAAAAAAATGAGATAGCCCTACAAGAATTATCTGACTCCATCAAAAAGAATAACATAAGAATAATAGGTATATCAGAGGGAGAAGAGAGAGAAAATGGAATGGAGAACATACTCAAACAAATAATAGATGAGAACTTCCCAAGCCTGTGGAAAGAACTAAAGCCTCAAGTTCAAGAAGCAAACAGAACTCCAAGTTTTCTTAACCCCAACAAACCTACTCCAAGGCATATCATAATGAAATTGACACAAACCAACAGCAAAGAAAAAATTCTCAAGGCAGCCAGGGAAAAGAAGAATACAACATATAAAGGAAGGCCCATTAGATTATCATCAGATTTCTCAGCAGAAACTCTACAAGCTAGAAGAGAGTGGACCCCAATATTTAAAGTCCTGAAAGAGAGGAACTTTCAGCCACGAATACTATACCCATCAAAGCTATCCTTCAAATATGAAGGAGAAATAAAAACATTCACAGATACAGAAAAGATGAGGGAATTTATCATCAGAAAACCCCCACTCCAGGAATTACTAAAGGGGGTTCTCCAATCAGATACAAAGAACAGAAAAAAACAGAGCCACAAGTAAAAGCTCCAAGAAGAACACAATAAAACCAAATTTAAACTGTGACAACAACAAAAAGAAAGAGGGGGAGAAGATGGAGATTAACAGTAGCAAAGGACGATGGAGTGCAAAAGTACTCACAAAATAGTTCGCTACAATGAACAGGGTAGGGACCCTTTTCATTATTCAAAGGTAACCACCATTGAAAAAACCACCACAGAAGCACATGAGATAAAAAAGGTAGATAGCAACAGTGGAAAGATGTATGGAATACAACCAAATAAAAACAAAAGATAGAAAAACAAAAGAGAAGGATCAAACAAGACACAAAACTAACAGAAAGCAAGAGATAAAATGGCAATAGGGAACTCACAAGTATCAATAATTACACTAAATGTAAACGGATTAAACTCACCAATAAAAAGGCACAGAGTAGCAGAATGGATTAAAAAAGAAAATCCAACTGTATGCTGCCTACAGGAAACTCATCTAAGTAACAAGGATAAAAACAAATTCAAAGTGAAAGGCTGGAAAACAATACTCCAAGCAAATAACATCCAAAAAAAAGCAGGTGTAGCAATACTCATATCGGATAATGCTGACTACAAGACAGGAAAAGTACTCAGAGACAAAAATGGCCATTTCATAATGGCTAAGAGGACACTGAATCAAGAAGACATAACAATTTTTAATATATATGCACCAAACCAAGGAGCACCAAAATATATAAGACAGCTACTTATTGATCTTAAAACAAAAACTGACAAAAATACAATCATACTTGGAGACCTCAATACACCGCTGACGGCTCTAGATCGGTCATCCAAACAGAGAATCAACAAAGACATAGTGGCCTTAAACAAAACACTAGAGCACCTGGATATGATAGACATCTACAGGACATTTCATCCCAAAGTGACTGAGTATACATTTTTCTCTAGTGTACATGGATCATTCTCAAGAATTGACCATATGTTGGGCCACAAAAACAACATCAGCAAATTCAGAAAAATTGAAGTTGTACCAAGCATACTTTCTGATCATAAAGCCTTGAAACTAGAATTCAACTGCAAAAAAGAGGAAAAAAATCCCACAAAAATGTGGAAACTAAACAACATACTTTTAAAAAATGAATGGGTCAAAGAAGAAATAAGTGCAGAGATCAAAAGATATATACAGACTAATGAAAATGACAATACGACATATCAGAATCTATGGGATGCAGCAAAAGCAGTGATAAGAGGGAAGTTCATATCACTTCAGGCATATATGAACAAACAAGAGAGAGCCCAAGTGAACCACTTAACTTCCCACCTTAAGGAACTAGAAAAAGAAGAACAAAGACAACCCAAAACCAGCCGAAGAAAGGAGATAATAAAAATCAGAGCAGAAATAAATGAATTAGAGAACAGAAAAACTATAGAAAAAATTAATAGAACAAGGAGCTGGTTCTTTGAAAAGATCAACAAAATTGACAAACCCTTGGCAAGACTTACCAAGGAAAAAAGAGAAAGAACTCATATAAACAAAATCCAAAATGAAAGAGGAGAAATCACCACGGACACCGTAGATATACAAAGAATTATTGTAGAATACTATGAAAAACTTTATGCTACTAAATTCAACAACCTAGAAGAAATGGATAAATTCCTAGAAAAATACAACCTTCCTAGACTGAGTCAAGAAGAAGCAGAAAGCCTAAACAGACCTATCAGTAGAGAAGAAATAGAAAAAAACCATTAAAAACCTCCCCAAAAATAAAAGTCCAGGCCCTGATGGCTATACCAGCGAATTTTATCAAACATTCAAAGAAGACTTGGTTCCTATTCTACTCAAAGTCTTCCAAAAAATTGAAGAAGAAGCAATACTTCCAAACACATTTTACGAAGCCAACATAACCCTCATACCAAAACCAGGCAAGGATGGCACAAAAAAAGAAAACTACAGACCAATATCTCTAATGAATACAGATGCTAAAATACTAAACAAAATACTAGCAAATCGAATACAACAACATATTAAAAAAATAATACATCATGATCAAGTGGGATTCATCCCAGAATCTCAAGGATGGTTCAACATACGTAAAACGGTTAATGTAATACACCATATCAACAAAACAAAGAACACAAACCACATGATCTTATCAATAGACGCAGAAAAGGCTTTCGATAAAATACAACACAATTTTATGTTTAAGACTCTCAACAAAATGGGTATAGAAGGAAAATATCTCAACATGATAAAGGCCATATATGATAAACCATCAGCTAACATCATATTAAATGGCACTAAACTGAAGGCTTTCCCCCTTAAATCAGGAACAAGACAGGGTTGTCCACTCTTTCCACTTTTATTTAATGTGGTACTAGAGGTTCTAGCCAGAGCAATCAGACAAGACAAAGAAATAAAAGGCATCCATATCGGAAAAGAAGAAGTAAAGGTATCACTTTTTGCAGATGATATGATACTATACATCGAAAACCCCAAAGAATCCACAAAAAGACTACTAGAAACAATAAGCCAATACAGTAAGGTCGCAGGATACAAAATTAACATACAGAAGTCAATAGCCTTTCTATATGCCAACAATGAAACAACTGAGAAGGAACTCAAAAGAATAATCCCCTTCACGATTGCAAAAAAAATAAAATACTTAGGAATAAACATAACAAAGAATGTAAAGGACTTATATAATGAAAACTATAAACCATTGTTAAGGGAAATCGAAAAAGATATAATGAGATGGAAGAATATACCTTGTTCTTGGCTAGGAAGAATAAATATAATCAAGATGGCTATATTACCCAAAGCAATATACAAATTTAATGCAATTCCCATCAAACTTCCAATGACATTTTTTAAAGAAATAGAGCAAAAAATCATCAGATTTATATGGAACTATAAAAAACCCCGAATAGCCAAAGCAATCCTAAAGAAAAAGAATGAAGCTGGGGGCATTTCAATACCTGACTTCAAACTCTATTATAGGGCCACGACAATCAAAACAGCATGGTATTGGCAGAAAAATAGACAATCAGACCAATGGAACAGAATAGAAAGTCCAGAAATAAAACCACATATATATAGTCAAATAATTTTTGATAAAGGGGCCAACAACACACAATGGAGAAAAGAAATCCTCTTCAATAAATGGTGCTGGGAAAACTGGAAAGCCACATGCAAAAGAATGAAACTGGACTACAGTCTCTCCCCCTGTACAAAAATTAACTCAAAATGGATCAAAGATCTAAACATAAGACCTGAAACAATTAAGTACATAGAAGAAGACATAGGTACTCAACTCAGGGACCTGGGTTTTAAAGAGCATTTTATGAATTTGACTCCAATGGCAAGAGAAGTGAAGGCAAAAATTAATGAATGGGACTACATCAGACTAAGAAGTTTTTGCTCAGCAAGAGAAACTGATAACAAAATAAACAGAAAGCCAACTAAATGGGAAATGATTTTTTCAAACGACAGCTCATATAAGGGCCTAATATCCAAAATATACAAAGAACTCATAAAACTCAACAACAAACAAACAAACAATCCAATAAAAAAATGGGAAGAGGATATGAATAGACACTTCTCCCGGGAAGAAATACAAATGGCCAACAGATATATGAGAAGATGCTCATCTTCTTTAGCTATTAGAGAAATGCAAATCAAAACGGCAATGAGATACCACCTCACACCTGTTCGATTAGCTGTTATTAGCAAGTCAGGTAACAGCAAATGTTGGAGAGGCTGTGGAGAAAAAGGAACCCTCATACACTGTTGGTGGGAATGTAAAGTAGTACAACCATTATGGAAGAAAGTATGGTGGTTCCTCAAAAAACTGAAAATAGAACTACCTTATGACCCAGCAATCCCTCTACTGGGTATATATCCCAAAAACTCAGAAACATTGATACGTAAAGACACATGCAGCCCCATGTTTATTGCAGCATTGTTCACAGTGGCCAGGACATGGAAACAACCAAAAAGCCCATCAATAGACGACTGGATAAAGAAGATGTGGCACATATACACTATGGAATACTACTCAGCCATAAGAAATGATGACATCGGAACATTTACAGCAAAATGGTGGGATCTTGATAACATGATACGAAGCGAAATAAGTAAATCAGAAAAAAACAGGAACTGTATTATTCCATACGTAGGTGGGACATAATAGTGAAACTAAGAGACATTTATAAGAGTGTGGTGGTTACGGTGGGGAGGGGGGAATGGGAGAGGGATAGGGGGTGGGGAGGGGCACAAAGAAAACAAGATAGAAGGTGACAGAGGACAATCTGACTTTGGGTGGTGGGTATGCAACATAATTGAACGACAAGATAACCTGGACTTGTTATCTTTGAATATATGTATCCTGATTTATTGATGTCACCCCATTAAAAAAATAAAATTATATAAAAAAAAAAAAAAAAAAGTCGGGACTGTGATTTGAATGGTTGGCCTGCTTGGTCCTTGGTGTCTCTGCTTGTATCAGCCGCTGTGTGATTCCTCCCAGTTGCTGTCTCACCTTTCATCTTCCTCCAGATTCAGCTGGAACACCTTTTCAGAGTTGACTGAACAGAACTTAGAGTATACTAGTCAGTCTTCTGTGGCTTAATGAAATTCTTTATTTCAGGCCACCCTTCTATTGACAAATACAATAAATCACCCTCTGGAGTGAGGGGTCACCCCATGTCCACCTTTCTTGAACACATATATCTCATGCCTCACCCTTCATAATATGTCTGTACCCACCATAGGACAGCTAGCCTTCTGCCTATCTTGGCCCTACCGTCTGTATGTTGGTTTATGAGAAACTTTGAGTGAGTTTTCTCTGTTTGTTTTTGTAGACTAGATGTAATGAAGTCTAAGTTGTTTGATAAGTTTGTTTAGATCTCAGGGAAGTGACATATCTGAAGACCTGGCCTGTTATTGCTCTCAAACACTTGCAATGGCAGGAAATATTAGTACAGTTTTTATCTTATCTTCTGAAATACAGGCAAGCCTTCTGCAGTCAGAGACTCACATGTTCCCTTCAGGGTCTAACACCTCCAGATATTGTACACTGTTGGAACTCAATAAATAGTAGACTAAGAAGGTAAATTTATCATAATTTTACTGCTGCACTCAGTTTACAGGATAGATGATAAACATTATAAATGTATTGTGACTGAAAAAATTCTACTACTATAATTTTTTAAATTCAAGCTTCTTTGGGGGCCTGTGTAGCTAACACAGGTTGCTTGAAAGCCCCAGAGTCACCTGTGCCCAAGAGCTAGCTAGGTGATTAAAATACTAGGAGCTGAGATCATACTATTGCTTCTAATAGTTTGGATGTCTGTTGTGCCTTTCTTCTGAAGATAGGAACAGAGGTGATAGCATCTCTACAGCCTGCCCATTGCTTTCTCCCACAGTCGGACCTTCTGGCCCAGCTTGGTCTCCATGTGCCTGTACTGGCCTCACTCTGTGGTCATGGGCCCGGGGAGAGGGGCATGGCCTGCAGACCTGTGCCAGAGACTCCCACAGCTGGGCTGTGTCCGCACAACGGGAGAGTGACGGACACGGGCATCAGCCCTCAGATAGTCCTCAACACAGAATGCACAATTTTAATTCAGGTTTGAAAGGAACCCTACTGCCTGATAAAATAAAATGTACACCCTGAGCACTCAATCTGTCAGGCAATTGCTCACTAATTTTTGACAATATGTGTTAGTTACATTTTGACTTGCCCAAAACTTAATTAAATCAGTTGTCCCCAAGTATTTGCAGGGAAATTGGTTCCAGGACCTCCAAGGATACAAAAATCTGAGGATGTTCAAGTTTCCAACATAAAATGGCAACATTAGTGCATATAGTTGTCCCTCCACATCTGCAGACTTTCAATCATGAATCAAAAACAGTACAGATAGTTATTGTAAAATTTCCGCATATAATTGGACCCACACAGTTCAAACCAGTTATTCGAGGATCAATTGTACTCATTGAAACATGACAAAAACTATATATGTAATAGATATTAATGAAGTAATGAGATTTTCCAAACAGGTAGGAACTCTTTAGTACTATATGAATTAAAATAAACTTGTTTAGAAATAAGTTAGATGAAGTCAACCTACAGCTAAAACCCTGGCAGATTCTTGGAACTGGGGGCTCGCAGAGATGTATCTAACTGGGGAGCAGGGTAGACAGGACTTTGGAGGTGAGGCGGCGCCTGGAGATGAGGCTGCCAGTATGCTGGAGGTAGGCTGTGTAGAAGTTTGCTTGCTAGCATAAAAAGATGATTATTCAATCTGAAGGCAATAGCCACAAAGTTTTTAAACACAGAAATATTGTGTTAGACATTTTTTTTGACTCATGGATATCTGGGATGGTGAATTGGAAGGTAGAAAGGAGAAAAATGGATATATATTTATTGGTCATGCCCTTAGTTCCTGGTACAGAGCTCCTAAAACTCTTACAATTTCTTAAGTGATAAGATCATCTCTTGTTCTAATAGTTGGTCTTTGTGCCCATCCTTGACATAGGGCTCACCAAACCCTTGTAACTCTTAAGTGATAAGAGCATTAGCAGCATCTATTGTTCTAATGAGGACTCTCTGGTGAGCTCCTGGAAGGCTCCTTCATGGAGGCTGGTCACCAGAAAGACCAAGCCGTGGTTAGAAGCATGGAATTTTCAGCCCCTACTACTGTCTACCAGGGAGTGGAGAGAGGATGGAAATGGAGTGGATAATTGGTCATGTCTATGTGAGGAAGCTTCCATAAAATCCTGGTGGTAGGGGGCTTTGGAGAGCTTCCAGCTCGGGGAGCACAGCCATGCACCAGGAAGGTGAAGCACCCCAACTGCACGGGCACAGAAACTCCTGTGCTCAAGACCTCCCAGACCTCATCCTGTGTACCTCTCCATCTGACTGTTCATCTTTATCCTTTATCATGTTCCCTAAGACACCAGTAAATGTGTTTTCTTGGTTCTGTGAACTGTTCCAGAAAATAATCCAACCCAAGTGTAGGCGGCAGGTCACAAGAACCTTCAACCAGTAGCCAAGTTGGACAGAAGTCATAGGTGACCTGGAACCTGCTCTTTGCAATTGGCATCTGAAATGTGACAATCTTGTAGGACTGAGCCTTTAACCTGTGGGATCTGATGCTGTCTCCAGGCAGATTTCAGCATTGAGTTGAACTGTAGGACACCCTGTTGTCACAGAACTGCTGGTGTGGACAAAACTCCTGCACATGTGGTGACTAGCAGAGCCAGAGCTTGGTGCTCGGTGTGAGAGGAGAGGGGACACAAAGAGAGGGACTTTAGGCTTACCCATACACAAAAGATGGCTCAATATTTTAAAAAATGGCAATGTTAACTGTTGGTGAAGATTTGGAGCAACCCAAATTCTTACATATAACTGATGGCGATGTGGAGTGATAATACTCTAGAAAACATCAGTTTCTTATAAAGCTAACTATGTACTGTCCTAAGACCTAAAAGTGGCACTTTTGTTCTTTACTCAGAGAAATGAAAGTATATGTCCAAACCAAGACTTGTGCAAAAACACTCACCGCAGTCATATTCATTGATAACCACAAGCTAGAAACTCCCTAAATACCCATGAGTGGCCAAATGGATTACACAAATTATGGTACCAACATACATTAACACACTATTAAGTGAGTTTTTAAAAAGAACCAGCAGCCTATGCAATGAAATACCTGAGGCAGTTTTAAAATATGTTCAAATATTATTTTTTTCATATTCTTGTTGGACCCTCTCTGGAATCTGGACTGACCATCATGGTGCACTCACGAGCAATACAGAGCACCCGAAGTGATGTGCTAGAGCCTTCGTGATGAGGTCAGAAAGGACATACAGATCCTGCCTGGTCCTGTGACACTTTCCTTAAATCCCTGACCAGCCATGTACTAATCCTCATGGCTCTAATGCCACCAATATGTGAATCAGCCTCATGTAAGTGTCCTATGCTACAGATGCATTTGAGATTTCTGCCAATAGCCAGCATCAACCACCAGGCAGTGAGTGACACTGCCTCCAAGCACTCAGATCCCCAGACATTGAGTCATTCCTAGTCTTCCCAGCTGAGGCCCCAGACATCACAGGGCTGTCCTCACTGTGACCTGATAAAATCTTGACCTACAAATTCAGTGAGCATACTAAAAGTTTCATGCCATGAAGTTTTGAAGTGAGTAGTTCTTCATCACAGTAATTGGAACAATAGATAAATCTGTTAAATACTATGCTGAACAAAAAGTACTGAACACAGAGAATACATACAGTAAGCTTCCATCTTCTTGAAACTAGAAAACACATACTTAATACACAGTGAGAGCAGAGCCATGATTGCCTGGGACCTGGGCCGTGGTGGGGCTGACTGGAACAGGGAACAAAAGTATGTAATAGAAATGTTCTATATTTTGATTGTGGTGGTGGTGAAATTTGTCAAAATTCCTTGACCTGGCCCTGGCCGGTTGGCTCAGCGGTAGAGCGTCGGCCTAGCATGTGGAGGACCCGGGTTCGATTCCCGGCCAGGGCACATAGGAGAAGTGCCCATTTGCTTCTCCACCCCTCCGCCGCGCTTTCCTCTCTGTCTCTCTCTTCCCCTCCCGCAGCCAAGGCTCCATTGGAGCAAAGATGGCTCGGGCGCTGGGGATGGCTCTGTGGCCTCTGCCTCAGGCGCTAGAGTGGCTCTGGTCGCAACATGGCGACGCCCCGGAGGGGCAGAGCATCACCCCCTGGTGGGCAGAGCTTCGCCCCATGGTGGGCGTGCCGGGTGGATCCCGGTCGGGCGCATGCGGGAGTCTGTCTGACTGTCTCTCCCCGTTTCCAGCTTCAGAAAAAAAAAAAAAAAAAAAAATTCCTTGACCTGTACTCTTAAAATAAGTGTATTTTACTGATTTGAGAGAGAGAGAAAGAGAAAAGAGAGATGAGAAGAATCAACTTGTAGCTGCATCATTTTATTTGTTCGCTTCTCATATGTGTCCTGACCAGGGGGCTTAAGCCAAGCCAATGACCCTTTGCTCAAGTCAGCAACCTTGAGCTTCAAGCCAGTGACCATTGGGCTCAAGCTGATGAGCCTGCACTCAAGCTGGCAACCTTGGTTTTTGAACCAGGGCCCTCAGCATCCCAGATCTATGCTCTATCCACTGCACCACCACCAGTCAGGCTTAAGTGTATTTTATTGTATGTAAATTACACCTCAATTGATTTGTATTTTAAAAATAGGGACAAAAATACAGAGGAAGTAGAAACTAGAGCAGAGGTGCTATTGCTATGCCCAAAGCATAGGTTCATGTCCACAAATATGTGACCCCTGGTAGTTACAAAGTCATTCATGACCAAATCCTCAGAAAAATAATGGCAGAGGAGGAACAGAGACAGGCTGTGGGCTGCTTATGGCATTTCAACACAAAATGCTAACTGCCTAATTCTGGGATTTTAATGGTCGGGAAAAAGTGAACTCCTATCTGCTCATTTCCTCCTAGGAGTCTTCATGTCCTAGCAATACGTCTTTCTGTACTAAAAGGCCAGCTAGTGACCACAGTGAGTCCCTGTTTCTGACAGCAGGTGTCACCATTGCCTCACAGAAGCTCAATGTGTTTCTAACTCAGAGAAGAGGCTGGTGTCTCTCAAATGTGGTTTTAGCTTAAATTCAGTTAATATCATGAATTGGCATGATAATGGGCAACATCCTTTAATGACAAGTAACATGCAGGTAAGTACAGCATTGACTTAATAAATAGTTATTCAAGAGAAAACAAGAGTGCAAGAGTACATTCATCAAAGACAAGTGTGTGTGTGTGTGTGTGTGTGTGTGTGTGTGTGTTACATAATAAATAGTATTCCTAGTTCATAAATATCAAAATGTGCCAGATTTTACCTCTAGCATCAAGGAAATATAGTAACTAACTACAAGCTATTTGCAGGTTCGAGCATCTGCCTCATTCAGCTTCCTTTGCACAGATTTTAGCACTGGGGGAGGACCAACCAGGTGTCATTTTTGACAAAATACGTATAGGGCTTTGTGTGCCCCCGTGTGGACATAGAGGGTAAAGCAACAGAACCCATATCGAATCTAATCCTCCGTTGACCTCGTTAAAACCTCAGTGGTAATACAACCCCCTGAGAATGCCTTAATGTAGACCTCAAGGTGTGTTGTATTGCTTAAATGGTATGTGACCACGGCAGAGAGAGGAAAACCAGTTCCGCTGAACCAAGTTTCTACGCGCAGCCTCTACTACCAGCCCAACCTGCATTTCCTGCCGCGGTTCAGCACGGAGGAGACAGCTGGGCTCTCAGTCACATGGCTGTGCTGACTTCCCACGCCTTCCTACTGCAGGGAGAAAAAAAACATTCTTTCTAATGTTTCTTTTCTGGTTTCTAGAAAAAAAGACTATTTTAAAACTTTCCAGCTGCTTAGTATATCTGGCTCCCTCTCATATCTATTTCTTTGTCTCTCTGCAGGGAAGAAATTAGTACTAGTTGCCATCCTCTGCACTGAAATATTTTACATGCTGTCATTTTATGTTTCCTAATGTATACAAAACACTGAAAATATGATTTGGTGCTACTATTTAAATATGTAGGAATTTTCTTATTATGATTTTTAGCTGTTAATTTTTTTTTTTTTTTTAGTTTCTAAAATATATAAGAAATAATAAATTTTAAGTCCTAAAACCTCAGTGTACTACCCTGAGTTAAACTCCAGTCATCCATTTATTGACTGAGTGACATTGGTTGTCCCTTTCTGAATGCTAATATTATCATTTGCAAAATGAAAAAATTACTAAAGTCAGTGTGATAAATATTAAATAAGACGAGAACTTAGGCCAGTGTCTAGTAGCCAGTAGACTAAATCTCTTCTTCATTTAATAGATCCTATGTACATCCCATCACTCACATACCCCCCATTCTGCCTTATGGCACCTGGTGAAGGCGAGGGCCTGTGGAGAAGCACAGGAAGAGGAAAGAGAAAGCCACCCTGTTTTCTTCCAGCCTGCCTGCTTGAGCTAGAATACCCATTCATCTCCTGCCTTTGGACGGACTCTCCTGGTTCTCCAGTTTGCAGATGTTAGATTGTGGGACTTCTCAGTGTTCATCATCACATGAGCCAATTTTTCATATTCAATCTCTCTTATAAAGATATATTCAATATATCTTATAAAGATATATATATATATAAAGATATATATATAAAGATATATATAAAGATATATACATTGTCTATTTCTCTGAATAAAATTTTAATATAATGTATTTAATTATGAATTTATGCAATGATATTCTTGAGAATTTAACAATTGCCATATCCAGCCAGTACTAGCTGTCCTCTGTAAACCACTGGCTACAATCCATGCCACTCAGGCAGTTTTACTACAGGAAGCCTCTCTCTGGTCTTGAGGGAGGAGGGAGGAATGTGCCTACAGAAACTTTTCTTCCTTGGAGGAATTGGCTGGAAGTACGTAGCTGACCGGTGGACAGAGGAGTTAAGCCATGCTGTGGCTTGGATATTGGTGACTTTGGACACACAGCTTCAGCTGTGGCACTGGTCATGCCAAAACCACCAATGACAGTGATGCAGTGAAGGGGACAGCAGTTAAGACTGAGTGAAAAGTTCTTTCTTTCAAAGCCCAGTCTCTACAAGTATGTCTAAGTCCCTGTCCTCCGGCGCAGGCATCAGTGGAAATTTTAGTAATTTTTTGAGTAATTGTTTAACAGTATTTAGAGTAAGAAACCTCAGACGAAAGTCTAGTCCTCTTTTGTGACTGGCCTTAAGTTGTTTCATTGTAAGCATTCAATAACTATGGGACACACGACGATTTCTGGCTACCTGTGGCAGTGCTGTGAAATGAGCAGAGGGCAAAGGTCTATAGCACCTTACACAAACCTCCAACAAAACTTGAAAATACTCATTTTAGAAAATGGCCACACAGAAAAAGCTCAAAATGTTGTGTTTTTGTTCATTGACATGATGGTCTATTAAATCAATAGATGAATAAAGTACTGTCTTCCTTGATGGCTGAATAAAAATATAAGCAAAATAAACATGATCTGTGATTGTGAGAGGATTACACATGATAAAATAAAAATGCTTATATTTAATTAATCTTGACACGATATATTAAAATAGCATACGCCTAAGAGCAAAGCAAGTGAAAGAAGACTAGTAGTAAAGGACACATGAGCCAAAGATTTCGTTCATCCACTCAGGTGTTATTTTTTTCACAGGCTATAAAATAAAATGAAAGTGGAATTAACCTGTTACCAGTGCTTTTACAATTCTGGCTTGACTCTGAATATTATAGCAGTGCATTTTAAGGTGTTTTGGTCAAAAGCTAATTTCTTTTGTTTTTCAAAAAGCAGAACTAAGCAACAGCTTCATGACCCTTAAAAATGCAATAAAGATCAAGTCATAGAAAGCAGGCAAATTCCCTAAGTACATCTATTTACCTGTTAGCTGGACAGGTGAAAATATAGGAAGGATAATGACTAATGGAAAGCAAAATATATATGGATGCACAGGTGAAAAGATACAGGAATCCTGGTGTGTTTAGATTTCTTGATTCTTGCCCTGGCAGGTAGCATCACAGTGAAGGAGATCTTCTTTTGATTCACTCACTGATTTAAAGATAAAAAGTTTGGAAGCCATGATTAGCATAAATTATAAAATATTATGCGATCAAGGTAATAAACATTTATAGCATTTAAATAATACTATCAACCCTTCTGAGACACAATATCATTTGCACTGTTTTACAGGTGAGAAAACTACATAACTTGGCTTAAAGTCCATTTTGGGTGTGACTAAGAAAAGAATTGAAGGTTCCTGAGTCCACATTCAATTTTCTTTCCATATTACTAAATTGCCAATCTGGCAGTCATGGGGCATGCCCACCTATCATTCCAAGCCCCTAAAGTGTTGAATGGATATTTTTTGAGATGCTATGCTCCAGTCTCTGTGACAAAATTAGGAGATGGACACAATTTCCAGAATTCCTTCCAGAAGGATTTCAGTAAGCCATGGTAAAGGGCACCTTGTAACTAAGGGAGTGACACTCCTTGCCTATGACCTTGCCAGTTTCTTTCCGAAAACGTAATAGTTGATGAGGACTGTTGATTATTCTTATAATCTCTATCTAGGTTCAGTTTCAGAAAAGATACAGGAAAGAAGGGTAGGAATAACTTCCCCCCAATAATTTATCCTGAGTCTTTTCCCCCTTTATGATTTTGTTGTTATTATTACCACTTTAAGATTTAGAGACTATTTTTTTCACTGAAAATAAAATACTATATTCAGAACAATTGAGTTCCCTTGCCCAACTCATATAAGATTGCATAAAACAAAAAAATAATTTGTGAATTATAGTTTTCTGAGATGCTTTAAGAGGAATAAAATTTTTTTCACCCATTTCCCCATCCTCCTTCTCTCTGGAAGCCATCAGTTTGTGTCTATATTTATGAGTCTGTTTCCATTTTGTTTTGTTTGATGAAAGGAGAATGAAATGTACAAACTTCCAGTTATAAGTCACAGGACATAATGTACAACACAGGGATGATAATCAACAATATCACAATAACTATGTAGAATGACAAACTAGACTTATTGTGGTGATCACATTGTCAAGTATATGAACACTGAATCACTATGTTGCACATATGAAACTCATACTATTGTATGTCAACTATACTTTAATAAAAACTAAAACAAAATTTTAAAACAAGAATAAAATCATCAAATTTTTAATGTGTTCTTAAAGGTTACTGATTTCCTGACTACCTTGCAAATTACAACCAGCAGCACTTAACCAAGAATAAAATTTGCTCATCAATCAGGGATTATTTAAATGATAAGAAGTAGAACCCTGGGTGTCTTAAAACTTTTTGAAGTTATTTTTAAGATAACAATATATGTTTTCAGAGTGTAATTGTGAGAATTTCAGAATTATTTAAAGAGGACTGAATGGTGGTCTCTAAAAAAGATATATATATCCCTTAATGCCCAGAACCTGTGAATGTAACCTTATTGGATACAGTGTTTTTGTAGATGTAATTAAGTTAAGGATTCCAAGATGAGATCTTCTTGGATTATTTGGGTGGGTCCTAAATACAATGATGAGTGTTCTTATAAGAAATAAAAGAGAAGAGGGAAAGGTAATCTGACCATAGAAGCAGACAGTGGAGTGACACAGCCCGAGGCAAGGAAGGAAAGAGGCAGGAAGAATTTTCCTGTAGAGCCTTTTGTGAGCACACTGCTCCATCCACACCTTGAGATCAGACTTCTAACCTCTAAAACTGTGACAGAATAAATTATTTTAAGCCACCAAAGGAAAAAAAAAGACTTTTCAATAGTTTTATCATATGATCCATATATACCTCTTATGGGTGTCTATCCAAAAAAATTAAAAAAACATTTTTTTGTAAAGATATATGCACCCCTATGTTCATCGCAGCACTATTCACAGTGGCCAAAACATGAAGCCAACCAAAGTGTCCCTCAATAGAGGGCTGGATAAAGGAGATGTGGTACATATATACAATAGAATACTACTCAGCCATAAGAAATGATGACATAGGGCCCTGGCCAGTTGGCTCAGCGGTAGAGCGTCGGCCGGGCGTGTGGGGGACCCGGGTTCGATTCCCGGCCAGGGCACACAGGAGAAGCGCCCATCTGTTTCTCCACCCCTCCCCCTCTCCTTCCTCTCTGTCTCTCTCTTCCCCTCCCGCAGCCAAGGCTCCATTGGAGCAAAAATGGCCCGGGCGCTGGGGATGGCTCCTTGGCCTCTGCCCCAGGCACTAGAGTGGCTCTGGTCACAGCATAGCGACGCCCCGGAGGGGCAGAGCATCGCCCCCTGGTGGGCAGAGCGTCGCCCCTGGTGGGCGTGCCGGGTGGATCCCGGTCGGGCGCGCATGCGGGAGTCTGTCTGACTGTCTCTCCCTGTTTCCAGCTTCAGAAAAATACAAAAAAAAAAAAAAAAAGAAATGATGACATAGTGACATTTACGACACCTAAGATGGACCTTGAGAACATTATACTGAGTGAAATAAGTAAATCAGAAAAAGCTAAGAACCATATGATTTCACTCATATGTGAGATATAAAACAAACTCATAGACACAGACAAGAGTATGGTGGTTACTAGAGAGAATGGGTGAAGTTATTGAAGAGTAAAGGGGGCAAAATAAACGGTAATGGAAGATTATTTGATTTCACATTGAGAATAAAGACAATAAAGGTCTTACATCCTGTGTTTCAGAGTCTCTTCTCCGCAGTCAGCATCAGGTTTCAATTTGCAGGTGGTGGCCTCGCAGCAGGTGTTGGCACAGTCCTTTAAAGCACACACACGGGGAGAGCAAGGTCAGCAATTTTCCCTATAGAATTCTGGCACAGGTTGGCAATAAACTTTCACTTTTTAAACTAAATTATTCTGCTATACCAGGTACAAAAAAATAAACGGTAATGGAAGATTATTTGATTTCACGTGGTGGGCACACAATGCAAGATACAGATTATGTATCATATAAATGTACACTCAAAACTTATATGATCTTATTAACCAATTTCACCACAATAAATTTAATTAAAAATAAAATAAAATAAAGTAAAACAAACTTATCTTAGCTAACATTAAGTTCATCAATACCTAACATACATTCACAATGATGGTTCTTTCTGAAACTGAGTCATTTTTTTAAATGTAAAATAAATTGTGTTTTGATGTATTATAGAACTCAACTCAGTGTCACATCTTTCTCAAATATGAAATAAAAATGAGAAGACATTGAGAATAAAGACAATAAAGGTCTTACATCCTGTGTTTCAGAGTCTCTTCTCCGCAGTCAGCATCAGGTTTCAATTTGCAGGTGGTGGCCTCGCAGCAGGTGTTGGCACAGTCCTTTAAAGCACACACACGGGGAGAGCAAGGTCAGCAATTTTCCCTATAGAATTCTGGCACAGGTTGGCAATAAACTTTCACTTTTTAAACTAAATTATTCTGCTATACCAGGTACAAAGGACATGGCCAAGAAAAATGAATAATAATAAAGAATTAAGAGTAATGAAAACTACCTCTTAAAGAGATAAAATTTGAATTATCCAAGAATCACCCCAAATAAATTTGTCCTAGATTATACTGTGTAAATTAATATAAAACTTCAAAAAGGAATATCTCTGGCCTGGCTGGTGGCTCAGTGAATAGAACATTAGCCTTGTGTGAAGACATTCCAGGTTTGATCCCCAGTGGGGCACACAGGAAAAAGAACCATCTGCTTCTCTCCCTCCATCTCCCCATTCTTTCCCTCTTCCTCTCCTGCAGCTAGTGGCTTGATTGGTTCAAGCCTGGCCCTGCACGCTGAAGATAGCTTGGTTGAAACCCATCAGCCTCAGGCACTAAAAATAGCTCAGTACTGGTAAGGCGCAAGCAGGAGTATGCCTCACAATTTCCCCTCCTCTCATCAAAAAAATAAAATAAAATTATATATATATATTATCATACAAACTGAAGATAAAATTTATTTTTCTTTTAAGTAAGAAAAGGGAGATAGAGAGGCAGTTTCCCACATATTCCCCAACCAGGATCCATTGGGTAACCCTCCTGCCTGGGGCCGATGCTCGAATCATCTGAGCTATTTTTATCCTCAGCACTGGGCTTGACATTCAAGTCACTGGCTGTGGGAAAAGAAGAGAGAGAGAAGAAGGAGAGAGAGAGAAAGAAGCAGACAGTTGCTTCTCCTATGTGCCCTGACCAGGGATGAACCCTGGACGTCCATACACTGGGCAGACATTCTATCCACTGAGGCCATTCACCAGGGCCAAAAAAAAGTATTTTAAACATTCAATTTGTTTTACCAAGATTGCATAATTCTAATAATGAGAACTGGTAATGAATACACACACACGTGCACACACATACTATTCTCATTTTTGCCAAATCTTGAATAAAATATTAATAAAACACTATTTTATTAGTATAATAACTCTCCATTACAACTATGATGAGTTTTTTTTTCACCAAATACAAAAATGTCTCAACTGTACAGAATAAGGTATTATAATCCATCACATTAAGAGACTGAGGGAAGAAAACTATTATTGCAATAGCAAAATTAGTTGATAAAATTTCAGTCGCCATTATTGAATTATTTAGGTTCACATAAGTAAACTATGAAAAGCATTATGTATCATCATCATGATGAAGAAAATCTATCTGATAAATAGTAAAAAATATATCCAATAAAATTTTATATAAAGAATAAGACAAGGATTAGTTATAGTTTATGTTTTTTGTTGTTTCATTTTCTTTTGGTTAGCAAGAGAGACAGCTAGAGACAGAGACAGAGAGAGGGCCAGGTAGAGACAGACATACAGAAAGGAGAGAGATGAGAAGCATCAATTCTTCATTGCAGCTCCTTAATTGTTCATTGATTGCATTCTCATATGTGCCTTGATTGGGGATGGGGGGCTCCAGCTGAGCTAGTGACCCCTGCTCAAGCCAGCGACCTATGGGCTCAAACCAGCATCCATGGGGTCATGTCTGTGAACCCATGCTCAAGCCAGTGACCTCAGGGTTTCCGACCTGGGTCATCTGCATCCCAGGCCAACGCTCTATCCACTGTACCACCACCTGGTCAGGTTATAGTTTATGTTTTTTATGGAAATTAATGTTATGAAACAAGAAAAAGATATGAAAGTATAATAATTAGATAGTATAAATCACATTTTCATTATTTGTATGTGATAAAATTCTTGACCTGGAATAAAACAGGATCAACTATAAACATATTGGGTGAATCACTAAGATAACTGTTTAAAATAATCAGATCACATAAAAGGTAATAATAAGCCTGACCAGGTGGTGGTACAGTGGATAGAGCATCAGATTGGGATACAGACGACCCATGTTTTAAACCCTGAGGTAACCAGCTTGAGCACTGGCTCACCAATTTGAGCGCGGGATCGTTGGCTTGAGCATGGGATTATGGACGTGACCCCATGGTCGCTGGCTTGAGCCCAAAGTCACTGGTTTGAGCAAGGGACCACTGGCTCAGCTGTAGACACCCCCTCCCCCATCAAGGCACATATGAGAAAGCAATGAATGAACAACTAAGGAGCCGCAACAAAGAATTGATGCTTCTCATTTCTCTTTCTTCCTTCTTGTATGTCCCTATCTGCCCCTCTCTCTGTCTTTCTCTCTGTCTCTTTTGCTAAGAAAATAATAATAATAATAATAAATTAGAATTTAAAATAAAAAATAAAATACATATTCTAATAGCAAAAAATAAAAATTACTTCAGAATAAACCTTCAAATATATGCCAGAATTACATGAAAAACTCTATATAACTTCCCTGAGAAAATTTCAAGGCAAATTGTCTTTTAAGACTATATTTAATATTGTAAAAATGCCATTGGCCTTCAGAGTGAAATATGAATTTAATGCATTTAAATCTGAAACTCATTTGTATTTGTGTACAAACTGACAAAAAATACCAGGTTATATGGGAAAATAAACATTAAATAATTGCTATGGAAATTCTGCACATATATATGCATATATATAAATGAAGAGAGTTACTATTAAAGATATTAAAATGCATTGTATAGTTACACTAAGATAGCATGATGCTTGTGTTATGATATTTAGACATATAGAGTGATTACTTTTAAAACCTAGAAATTACTCAAATATGCACATAAAAAAATCAAATGGCACATCCAATCATGGGAAACTGGATTCCCTGCTAGAGGATACTATGAAAATATATACAGGATGCATGCCATCTGCCTGCAAAAATTAGAAGTAGCCAGGATTATGAACAACATTAGTCATTTCTACCTGAAAACCATATGGCAGTGTAGGCAAACTCAAATCTAACTTATTTTTAAAATATTAAATCATTTTAAAAATTTTATTATCTCACTATAAATATTAAAATATTTGCCATATTCTGGGTTTTTTTGTTTGTTTGTTTGTTTTTGTTTTTGACAGAGACCATGAGAGAGACAGTGATAGGGACAGATAGGGACAGACAGGAAGGGAGAGAGATGAGAAGCATCAATTCTTCATTGTGGCACTTTAGTTGTTCATTGATTGCTTTCTCATATGTGCCTTGACCGCAGTGGGGAAGGGGCTCCAGCAGAGTGAGTGACCCTTTGCTCAGCAACCTTGGGCTCAAGCCAGCAAGCCATGCTCAAACCAGATGAGCCCGCACTCAAGCTAAAAATCTTGGGGTCTCAAACCTGGGTACTCCGCATCCCAGTCCAACACTCTACCCGCTGCGCCACCACCTGGTCAGGCTTGCCATATTCTTTATAAATAATTAAGTTTCACCATGTAATCTTCTAATATACTTCAACAGCTTAAAATTGCTGAATAAATGAACTGAAGCCCAGAGAGAGTTTGTGTCTTCCCATTTTGAACAGAGCCTCTAAAAGCAATGGAGCCATCTCAAGTTCCAAGGGAACTAAGCTTTCCTGAGTCTCATTGCTTCTTCTCTAATTTGGGATCATAGCAAAACTTATTTTATAGGTTTGTTGTGAGTAATAAAAGAGATGATGTATATATAAGTGCATTTTGTAGACTGACACATAGAAAATGTCTTCAAATATTAACTCATTGTTTTAGTCTTAAAAGTAAAAGGTTATGAAGAAAACGGAATGCTCCCTTTTAGAAACTTAATATGGGACTGCTACTGAACATTCTATCAGAGACATTCTACACTGTTGATAATGTGAAGGCATCATATTTTATAAATATTAGCAGACTTATAGTTATCTTAGATTCTTAATGTTAATAACCCATTTTCTACAAGTTTATGTTCTTTTACCTTTTTCTCTCTGTTTTATTTACTGCCTGGTTTAGAAATTGGCTGGATGAGAGAAAGCCAACTCTAGAAGAATACTTGCGATCTTAATTGTGATTGTTCAACAAATGATCAACTGCAACTTTATGTGACATAAGATTTCTGACTAATATATTTTGGAAAGCTTATGACTGACATATTGTAGTTAATGATGTACAGTACTTTTTTACATTGAACTTCATACAATCATGTCATAACTATATCCTGGCTTTCGAAATGCCTTTCTAAAGGTGCCTAAAAATCAGTACTGAAAACATAAGAGCAAGTCTGTTTTTACTATGATGCCAAGCTTGTCTTTAGAAAGAATTTTCAAAAATCCTCTCTTCTTTTTTTTTTAGAAAAAGAAAAAGTAAAAAAAAACAACAACAAAAAAAAACAGTTATATTGCAATCACTCTATAACAAGTTTTTGAAAGTGTGGATATTTTTGTACCTGAAGAGAGCCACAATCACATTCTTCTCCGACTTCCAGAAGCTGGTTCCCACACACTGGTTTTGTTATTATATTTCTAGGAGCTGGTGCTTGCAGTAGGCACTTTGGTTTTTGAGATAAAATGTATTTTTCAAAATGTGAGCGGCAAGATATACTGAAATCCTTTGGGAATTTTGAACTGTAACCAGAAGAAAAATCAGCAATGCAATCATGCACTGTGATACACGAAGATGAGAATCTGACTTGCCTAGAAATATTACCTGGTTCAATGGAAATTCTAAAGTTAGTATCTGTTTAGGCCTGCACCCTGTTATGTGTGGAGGGCAGCAGAGCATGTGTACTGCGCTGGTTGGAAAACTGCTTTCCTAGACACCCTGCTGTAGAACTGGAAGAGTTCAAATTACTGCCTGGACTCAGTGCTGCCCTATGGGCAGGGTGATGCGCTTCACCATGTGTTATCTATGACTCATTTAGCCACTGGGGATTGAGAGGTCAATGGAAACAGTAATCCTAGTGAAAAGCAGTGATTGCAGACTCAGAGGTTCTGTGGACACCTTTCTCTTCCTCTTTTTGAGCACTTCAAGACCTACTTTTGTTCATTTTTTTTCCAAGTCATTGCAAGTGTCTGGCATCAGAAGGTAAACAATAATAACAGGAAAATGAATTGGTTGATTGGCAAGGAGGATAGTTGTCAACATATTAATTAGATACATATTTTTAGGAAATATATTATTTAAAGTTAAAATTATTTTAAATTAAAATAATACCATCACCATACTTATGCTCTATCTTAGTATATCTGGAAATCTTAAATAATGAACTCAACTAGCTGGTAAAACCTCTCATCACTGGAAGGTGAATTAATGAGATATGCAGACTTTGGTAAAAAAATGCCCACCCAACTATGGAGACTACACATGAATTCTTTAAGATTTAAAAAATATATATACTTTTTCCTGTAAGGTGACCAGTTTTTACCTCAGATATTGATTCATCACACAACTCCCGGAGGGACACTTGGTATTATATGGAACATCGGGCATACCAAGGACATGACCCAACTCATGTGACATCACTCCTACAAGAGCCATGTTACTCTTTTTCTTAGCCTTCAAAAAATAGAAACATCTATTACTTCTTTTTTAAATTCAGTTAATTCTTAATTTTTGCCAATGTTTGGTAGTAAATTAATACTTTGATAAATGAAAATTATTAGTCATTAAGTTCCTTTCACTGTCATCGGTTTATTGTATGTAAAATGTTGAATAAACATTTGTAATGATTGGCCCCTGTGAATCAACCATTAAGTCAATACTTAATAAATTTTTACTGAACTAATAATTTCTTAGTAATCCATTGTTGTATTAGGATAAATATGTTCATTCTTCATAGAAAGTACTAACAGATACCATACTATGTACTCGAAGGCTTCAGAAAACCGTTGACTTTGGTGATGCTTGACCACATCACACCAAGGTGCACTTTTTCTGTACTCTCTGGTCATTGATACTGGGAATGACTAATCTGAAGTTGGCTCAGGCCACAGAGGGCACCTGGATTCCCTTTGTCTCCCAATCTTCCTGCTCTTACTTCCTATCAACAACTGAAGTTAAGCTTCTGGGACAGCCAATGTAAGGAAATTTTATATTCCATAATTCAAGGAATCTTTAGTGTAATGGTCTACCAGTATTATTTCTACTTTTATTTATTGAGTCAGCTAATATTCATTGTACTAACTCTTTAAAAGGCATTATGCTGATCTTCAGAGAGAATATAAAACCCAGGGAGTTTTACTATATGTTTACAAACCTCAATAACAGCAACAGAAGATGGGGAGCACAAGGACTTGGAGGCTGCCATTCCTACACGTCGACTGTTGAAGCCAGTTCCACTGTGTGAAAGTTATAGGTACATTGTCACAATCTGAGTCTTTGAAACTATTAACTTTTCGCCAATTGTGCTTTAGATTTCCCTTGTTGCCCTACCCTTTTTATATTAACTAGGCCCCAGAA
The DNA here is from genome assembly GCF_036850995.1 of Saccopteryx leptura. Taxonomy (NCBI): domain Eukaryota; kingdom Metazoa; phylum Chordata; class Mammalia; order Chiroptera; family Emballonuridae; genus Saccopteryx; species Saccopteryx leptura. The sequence continues at coordinate 265,672,607 of NC_089503.1, read as the reverse complement.
CAGCTTATGCTATTCCATAGCATTATAATGACTGTAGATGGTTATCCTGCATCCAAGAACCCATGGTAATGATCTGAGTCAGGTCTTCAGTAATCTCACAAGTGAATTGCTCATGGCAGAATTTACGGTTCTCTGACAACTGATTGGGTATATATATCGAAGGAGTAATCACTGCCAAGAAACCTATAGGATAACTATTCACTCTGCCTATCTACACCTGGCCCTGGTCAGTGTGTGCTTACCTGAGTAGCTGAGCATGGTCATGGGTCTTCATCTTCCCCAGGTTAGAACGATGCCATTTCAGAAAGTTGTCAAAGGTGACTGCTGTGTCAGATGACACCTTTATCTTATCACTGTCAGACCAGATTTCCATACCTACCAAGGCCACTTGAACATCTATGGTGTTATAAATCTGTGAAAAAATTTATTTTCTTCATATAAATATTTGAGATTTCTTTATTGTTTTAGACATTTTCCTGACCACAAATGATTAATAAAATAAATGTATCCCATTTTGAAAATAGAAATTCTAGAAGTTGACTTTGCTACAATATATGTGATTTTACCTTGATATTTACCTGTATCTGCTAAATTTCTCAAAACTGCTGACCTTAAACCACTTGTGACCCTCCAACTTCTTATTTGGTGAAGCCATAGGAAAGCCCCAGGTTTTAATGTACAAACACATGTTTACAGGAAAAATATCTTACCACATTGAGTAGGTTCATCACATCAAACACAAAGCTTCTTATCAACGTGAGATTCCCCTCATACATGTTATACTGCAAAGTACAAATGCAAGTATGAATACATCTTCACACTACGATGAGAAAGCTAACAGAGTATAGGACTTCATAGTGTAAGAATAATTATATATTTTAATGTAAATAAATGTCTATTTCATTTCTACCTTATATAAGATTCTGTGTTTCAACAAATTGTATTTCAAATGTAAGATTTTGGGGGGGGGGGTAAGAGAAAACTTAGGCACTCATATAAAATTTTAGTTTTTTTATTTTTATGTTGGATAAATCAAATTAATGATTTAAATGGTTTAAACCAGTTCAATATTATTAAAATTTGATTATAAAATAGTATTTGCTAGTTAGAAGCACTGATTTTAGTATTTTTGTATATATAAATATAACTTGTAAAGCATATGTAGTTTTAATTCTATTTCATATTTACGTAACATAGTGAGAATCGGAAAATATTTCAATAACCCATTCATTTTTGTTTTTTATTTATTTTTGTTTTTTATTATAGTGGTTGATCTCGAGCTACCTGGTATTAAATATATTTCTAGTATCTGAGCTTTTGGCAGCTGATGGATATTCAAGGGGGTTGCCGAGTGGAAACTGCAAGACAGGGGGAAGGGACAGAACAGCAGGACAATCTCTGTGTCTTCAGCCAGAAGAGTCTGTTGCTTGTGTTCACTGATAATAAAACTTAAAAGTTGACTTAACTTGACAAGAAGCAACATATTGCATACTCACAAAGGCATTATCCAGCACCAAAAAGAGACCAATGTATTTCTTAGCCCGAAGAAATTCTTCTTGCTTTACAAAGAATTAAATAAAAAACAAAAAATATTGTTAACAATTAACTTTATCCTAAGAGTTTGAAAAGCTTACAAAGAGATGTATTCTTTTTCTTCAGAGGAAATTAAATTGATGAATACATAAATAAATTTTAGGCTTTCCCTATACCAGTCATTGATGAGCACAACAATCTAGTATATATTGTTGCTGAGACAAGTGACCTAATTGATGACCCAGGAAAGCCACATTTACCTTGGGGCTATTGAGTGACCTAGACGTTCGAGTGAGGCCATGTTTTCTGCCAACATTTTTTACACCACAGGTGTGATTAGTTGGGTCTGGCTCCTCCTGGTTATATGTGAAGACAGCATGTTCTTCTTGGTCTGTGTTTTTAAGAGGCTTAATCATATATGTCTGACCATGATGTGTGAAGTATCCCCTGTGAGACATAGAGACACAAATTTAGGAATTCTCTGCCACAAAGTCATATGTACTGAACAGAATGGCCTGACACCTCTTTCTCCATCCCAACCTCACATATACAGTATTTATTCATAGGCTCTAGGCTAACATTTGTTAATTTAAGTGATAATCAGTCTTTGTCAATACTAAGACAGAGCTTGCATTATTTACGTAGAAAATTGTGAACAAGAATTACTAAAATGAAGCTATCCCAAGTCATTTAAAATTTACACCATGAGCTCAGTAAAATTCGTCCATAGTTTATTTATACATTTAGCAATGATTTCTTGACAGATCTTAGAAGTATAACAGAGAATGAAGTAAAAGAGTATGTAGATACCAAGAACCCCAGAGAAGAGAAAGAATGACGAGCAGGTTAGTCAGAGGAACAGTCTGGAACGAATAGTTTAAAGAATTCCACTTATACTCATGAAATTAATTCAGAAATATAAAGTTGAATTCATATAACAAAATATTAAAAAGCTTACTTAGCTGTTCAAAATTTTATCTATGAAGGTATCTTATAATAAAGAAAAAGTTTTTTGATTTCATGTAGTATGAAACATGTCAGAACAATTATGTGTATTTTATTCCATATTTCAATGACATAAAAGATATATTTGTCTCCATGCATAAAAGGTTGCAAACATGACAAAACCTTAATAATAGTGATCACACAGAGGGAAAATTTCATGAGGTCTTATTCGTGTTTTTTCATACTTTTCAAAATTTTCCTAATTAATAAGCGTTACCTTTTTAAAGAGAAATACCATACACACAAACACACACATTTTTTTTTCTTGACAGAGACAGAAGAAGAGTCAGAGAGAGGGACAGATAGAGAGAGACAGGAAGGGAGAGAGATGAGAAACATCAATTCTTTGTTGTGACTCTAGCTATTCATTGATTGCTTTCTCATATGTGCTTTGACTGGGAGGCTACAGCAGAGCAAATGACCCCTTGCTCAAGCCAGCGGCCTCAGGCTCAAGCCAGTGACCATGGGGTCATGTTTATGATCCCATGCTCAAGCCAGCAACCCTGAACTCAAGCTGGTGAACCTGTGCTCAGGCTGATGATCTCGGGGTTTTGAACCAGGGCACTCTGCATTTCAGTCCAATGCTCTATCCACTGAGCCACCACCTGGTCAGGTCACACACAATCTTTTTAGAAGTATGTTTTACTATGACCATTGAAAGTTAAAAATTTTAAGAAAATCAAACAGAATGTTCTTGGGGGTAGAATAGATAGATGGAGAAATGGAGCCAGGTATCATCAAGGCCCAGAGTACAGCATCTTGTTTAAATATTGCTATGACTAACTTCTGCTAGATCCGTAGATTGTAAAATGGTTGCAAGGATGGCATCTTATTCTTTACTTTAACCACATATATTCAGCATTTTATAGATGGAGAAAACTTAGCCAAGATTGCATAAGACATAGTGTCCAGGAAGATTCATTCTGTGTAGTAAAATGATGCTTGATGTTTAGTATTTGGGGGAGTAGTTCTCACCTCAACCCATTACAAGTATTAATGCTGGCAGTAGAATCCTTATCATTTAGGATGTATCCTTTATAGTAGCAGTGTTCCTAAAGTTGGAGTAAAAGGGAAAAAAATAACTATAAGCATAAATGTATCACAGTTGTGGTAGAAGCTGTTATTGAATATGTAAGAAAGATCTTTGAGTAGTGACTGTAACCACACCAGTTCCCAGAAAGAAAACAGTGAGAACCTCAGAGGCTTTCTGCAGTGCTCCACCAGTGACCCTGAACACTCTCCATATTGAATGACTGGCTGTTTTTCTGGTACTAAGTGGCACCAAAGTCCAGGGAGGTTGACTCCAAGCAGGCTCATGGAGAAAGCTGGTACTGCATCTAAGAAGTAGCCAGCTCCCAGGGAACACAGGACTCCCCAATAGTCAAAGGTGAGGGGCCACTTGTGAGAGTCTGGCTCTCTTTTGCTGAGTCCTTAAAATCTTGTGCATATCATATCAAAAATGGGTTACACGTTCTTTTAGATTCTAGAGCTTCAAGAGGGCATACTACCCCTCCTGAGTCCCTCATATTACTTGGTCTCACTTATCATATTAATTGGTGTGTTCGTGGAATTTCTTTACCATAATCAAAACCCCATATAATTTCTTTAAAACTAGAGACTCATTGGCCCTGGCCAGCTGGCTAAGCAGTAGAGCATCGGCCCAGCGTGTGGATGTCCTGGGGGCGATTTCCACCAGGGGACACAGGAGAAGCACCCATCTGCTTCTTCACCCTACCTCCTTTCTCTCTCTCTTTTTCTCTTTCTTTCTCTTTCTTTTACTATTCCCCTCCCACAGCCATGGCTCAAATGATTTAAGAAGTTTGGATCCGGGTGCTGAGGATGGCTCCTTGGCCTCATCTCAGGTGCTGAAATAGCTCAGTTCTGAGCAACGGAGCAACAACCTCAGATGGGCAGAGCATCAACCCCTAGTGGGATTGCTGGGTGAATCCTTGGTGGGGCGCATGCGGGAGTCTGTCTCTCTGCCTCTCCGCCTCTCACTTAATAAAAATTAAAAAAGACAAAGAGTCAGATGTTGTTGGTGACCCATACCAGCAAAATAGGGTATCACTTATGCAGAATAATCTAAAAAGCTAATGAATAACTGTCTGTTCAAAATAAACTGACTTGTTTCAGGATCTGACATTCCACCTGAATTTTCCCCCCTTTGGAAGAAACTTTGTTATCATAAACATCTTCTCACAGAAGACTTGGAAATGGCACATTAAAGTATTAGTCACTACACTTGAGCATGAGTTAATTTATCAGATACTTTCCTTGGAGATCAATATTAGCAAAAATCCAGATATTCAGGACATGAAAGTATTCATGTGAGTAGGAAACAAACAGCTACTTTGTGTCAGAAGTCTTATCTGAGTTGTTGTCTTTTTAGAGACATACATGTTTAAGATGCAAAGGATGATCTTCCTTTGGCCTTAATTTTCTGTCTGACATCTTGGATTTAGCATTATTTGTAATGTGGAGGTTTCACCAGATATAAAATTATATTAATTAAATATTTGCTATTCCATGGCTCACCTTAGCATAAATGCATGTATCTTCAGAAAATAATACATAGTGTCATAATATTTCAAGTAATGATAAAGGAGAATATTTCTAACCTATTGATAGGTGGTCTAGGAGAAAAGTAGACTTTTGATTGCTTCAAAAAATGCAACAGTTGGAAGCTTCCTAGTCCTCCTACCTTTTAAAAACGTTATGATTTTTTTCATCAGTTACCTCATTGGATAGATAAACACCTTGCTTTGAAGTTCTTCAAAGCTTTTAAAGCTATTGTTGGACTTATAAATTTTGTACCATATCTGGAGTTGAGATCCGCAGTCTCCAGAAGATGAGATCCCAGCAGCAAGAAGTTCTTACTATGCCACTGGTAGGTCTGTGGTTTTGGGACATAGGGGTGCTTTCTTTCATAGGTGGCTTTGGGACGCCATCATGCTTTCCGGAGCAGAGATGGAAATGCTGACTGCCATTGCCACATGCTCCTCTTTGGGACAGTGTAAGACCTGCCAAAATGGCAGGGATGAGGGGGTTGGCTGAGGCCTCACATGCATGGACTGATTTCCTGGACTATGACCGGAGTGAGCACTGGCTCCTTTGTTGGATGGACTTACAGATTTTGGACAATGTAAATACCCTGATGGGGGTGGGGGCGGCTTTGCTGGAAGCACTCCCCTGCCCCGGGAAACTTTTCCCATGGCTAGAAAGAAGTCCGAGGACATTTTGCACTTTTGGCAACATGCTCAGAGACTGGTGAAATGTACCTTTGTAATTGTTGAAATTGTATAATTTGTCATGTTGTTGTAATTTGTGTAATGTGCCTAATTTCCTTGTGCAGGAATACCTGTGCTTTAGATTGTGAAGTGAGCAAAAGGGGTGGAATGTTGGTTGGGTGGGTTTGTGGGTATGATGTATATGTTTGCTTGCTTGTGGTTTTCATTGGGTGTGGGGGGTGGGCTGTAAGCAGGCAGGGTCATTATACCCTAAGGCTTAGTTTTAAGACTAAGCCTGTCCCCCCCTAAGTGACTTTGTATCAGAGACTTCCTTGTTTGTATATTGGATTAAAGGTTTTTATTTCTACATTAATATATATATATGTATATATCAATATATATATATATATTGTACCATAAATTGCAGGTCCCAAGAAGGTCCCAGAAGGCCCTCAGAACCTACCGTGTTCCCAGGGACTGTGGTGGTCTCCACTCCGCGAGGGGAGTAGTAGGTTTCAGAGTAGTTTGGCTCCAGCAGAAGCCTACGGAGAGCAGAGATTTCATGGCACCCTCACTGGGGTAATAGAGGCTGATATCCCTGATACTCCTCCAGCACTAAAAGAATAAGAACATCTCCCACGAGAAAGAGTTGGCATTCCAACCCATTGATCTTTTTCCAGTATTAGGGTCCTGCTAAAGCAGATCAAAGCCTAGCTCCACCTGTCGGAGCTGAAGGCGACGTGCCCTCTGCCACCTTTGAACTGCAGGTTCTTTGTGCTCAAGGTGGGCTATTTGGGGATCCTTGGACAAAAGACACATCCTTCACGGGGTCTCTGAAGGGTGCTGGGTCACAAATAGGCACACAGGCCCACTGCATTCCGAAAGGGTTTTGCTGACTGCTGAAGAGCTCGGTGGTGCCCCATCTCTGGTTTCTGTCTCAGGGCTGAGTGCCCTGAATGAGCCTTGGACATACATTCTTATAAAAGTCAAGGAAAGTCCCACTAAGGTTTGAGTAAATTGGGGTAGAAACTCATTTCAGTGAATTCCAAGAAGCATCAAGGAAGTCGTTTCCTTGTGCACCTCTTTGTTTCACACTTGCCACTTGACTTCCTAGGACAGCATCAGCCCCCTGAGATAACATTAGCACAAACAGAGCTAAAACATCTAAACTCAATACACTCCACGTCCTTTAACTCATATCATACTAGAGTCCCGAGGTTTATTTCTCCACATTCTCTTAATGCAATCCAGTGATTAAACTTTCAGAAAGTGCAACTTACTTGGTTTTTTGTAGGCAGAGAATGACTTCTCCATTTAACATAATCTGATACTGAAGTTCAGGTTCATATCCTTCCTTAAAAATTTAATAATATAATAATATCAATGTATATTTCTGAGTCTAGCTAAAATAAACATTATATAATGATACATATTAATAGAAGGGTAATTGCAAATGCATGTAAGATAAAAGCAGCCCTCTTATGCTGTCATACTACGTAAAATTCAACATAAAAATTGTATAGTTAGATGGATTTCTAAAATGTACAATAACATGATAATAATACAGATTAAACTAACTCTAATCATTTGCCTTATGAAAAGTATACAGTCTTGTGTATCCTAAAAGATCAATAATGGCTTAACAATAAGGCACATATTTTTATTACATTAAAATCAAACCAAATATGGTAAAGAAAATCAACCAAAACCTACTAAGAATTAAATAAAGTAAAAAATTATAAAATGAGGAAAATATTTGCAACAATGTAACAGTTAAAGAGATAATATCCTTAATAATTTTTTAAAGTCTGTTAGTTAATGAAATAATGTTGAGTTCTCCATTACAGGCAAAATAGCCAAGAAAAAGTCAGTTCAGTGGAGGAAGCGAATGAGGGTAGGGGGAAGACATGACTTTGAGGATCTTGGCAAGGAACGTATTCAAAATGGCATGCCTTTCTTGGGGCTCCTTTTATTTATTTTTTCTTCCAGGAACTTGGAGAAATGCCTAAGCAGCTTTATTCTTTCTGATCCAGTGAGGCAGTTAACTCCCTTTTTGCTGCTTAATTGTAAAAGCATTCTGAGAAATCCTATGTTCTTGCCTGGACAAAGGGGTGAGATATACATGGCTTCAAGATTAAACCATTAGATGTTTACTGTGACATCACTTCTATTAGTACAAAGGCTGTTCATTGTCTTTTAAGGTGATTGGGAAGTCCCACAGTCATCCACAGTGCTTACCTCTTTACCATGCGTCTCTGTCTGATTGTTCTGTGTCTCTCTTCTGTGTAAAATATGTAGTTTTTTAGGACGAACTACTTCATAGAGTTCAAACTCAGGTGTTTGCCTTATGGCTATTGCTAGAGAAAGAGAGATAATAGTGATATAAAAATATTGAAAGAATTTTGTTTTGGTTTTGGTTGGTTAGTTTGCTAAAATGGAATGAAAGACTGAATTCCTGTTGAGAAAGTGAACATTAAAAACAAGTTTCTCCTTCTACCTGCACTTTGATAACAAAGAATTTTTCTTTTGCTGCCCACTGTCCACTCCAATTCTGGAAATACATAATGATGGTGAAACTATTCTTTTTTTAAAAAAAAAAAGATTTTATTTATTCATTTTAGGGAGGAGGGGGAGCAGGAAGCATCAGCTCCTATATGTGCCTTGACCAGGCAAGCCCAGGGTTTCAAAACGGCAACCTTAGCGTTATAGGTCGACGCTTTATCCACTGCCCACTACAGGTCAGGCGAAACAATTCTTTAGATGATCTCTCAAGACATGTAAACCCTGGGCCACCATGCCCAGAAAAGGCAAGTTTTGGATTAGAACAAAGCTATGGGAGCCAGGGATTCTGCCTGTGGTAATCCAGTTTCTTCTTCCTCTATCGTCCTCTACAAAATTGTGAGATTTATCTCCTAATGTTCTCAGAGATCTCTGGTTGTTGTTTTTTAATGATTTTTGCTCTCTGTGGTGTAACACCTTGAACTATCCCCTCCAAAAATCAATATTTCAGAGATAGATAATTCTTTAGTCTTCAGAAAGACTTTACTAACAAGTTATTTTATTTTTTAGTGCAACAATAAACTATTATTTTCTTTATCTCATTAACATTTGCCTTCAAGTCTTAAGATTTCACAGGAAATTAAGTTTTTGTTATTCTCTGCTGAAACAATTTTAAAACATCAGAGAGCCAGAATAGAAATTGTATATAGATTAAGTGTTCCTCTTCATTCACTTAGAATTACATTACATAGACAATTTTCCATTTTGCTTGCACGCAATAGGAAGAGAACTGATATAGGAGCTGAAATATGTGCTCTTAAGTGCTAGCTAAATGACTTTGTAAAAATCACTCTAATTCCTATCAGTTTGCATACCTAAAATGAAGTAAGTGTAAAAATTGAATAGCATAAAATATGTAAAATTATTTAACACCAGACTAGGAAGTTGACAGGCACTTTTATCCACTCTTTACTTGTTCCACCATTGATACAAACATGTTCTTATTTTCATAGATAAGTTCCTGTGCTTAAAGACAGATTCTCACTCAGTGTGACAGTCAGTGTAACCTTAGGGACACCAAGCAAGTCTATACCTTGCTGATGTGGACAACCTGAAAGGAAACAGTAAATCATAAAATCTCTTTTAGTCAAGTCCTAAAGTCCTGGTGTGATGCCATTCTAAGAAGAATTTGTTAAATACAAAAAGAAGAAATTTATTAAAAAAATTACTAAAATGTCTTTTTGAAAGAAAATATGAATCTCATTAGTGAAAAGAGCTGTGAAATTGAAATTAGAGTGAATTTTATTAATATCTAGTTCCAATTCTAGTACTAATTGGTCAATTAATTTTTAATTCTGTTTAATAATGGAAATTATGTCTAAAAACTTTAATTTTATATAAGAGTTTACCTTGTTATCTACCCTAGTGCAGCATTTGGATAAATTGTGTCTTGAGGGAAAGAAATATCAATGTTACTCAATATAAGATTGAAGATGGTTAGGAAATTCTTGAATTCTGGTCTGGAAGTTAATTTTCTGCTGTTATATGGGGCTGTGTGTTTTAGAAAACATAATGTAGGATTACTTGTAGGATTACTGAATGAGAGATAAAATTTAAGAGACATTCTAATCAAATTATGGTGCCAATCATACCTTGACAATGAGCACAGTTGATATTAATTGAGTAAATCTATCAAAATGCAAACAGTAGTGACCTTTGAGTCAGATGAGCATATTATTTTCTTAAGAGTACTTTAAAAATGCATTAAATAATTTGACTTTTGCAAAAAATGTCAATATATTAGTGCTTACCTTCAGTTTGTACAATGAGCCAGAGGACAGAAAGCAGGACCAAGGACATGTTGGCGACTGCAGGAAGTAGAGAAGTCCTACGCAGCATAAAGATGTAGTCTCCCAGCTATTTATCTCTCCCATTTCTCTTCGCAAGTTTAAAAATAAAAAATAAACCTCAAACCTTATTTGTGAGATTGGGGTGTGTTTTCTAGTGGTGTTGGGAAATTGCCAAGGAACTGCAGTTTCAAGATTGTGAGAATATTCCTCACTGATGAGATGTGTTTATGTCTGTGGTTATAGCCTGTAAGGAACCACTTCTGGACAGCTTGTCCTAGTGCTCCCATAGCAGTGGGAAAGTACCAACTGAGCCTTTGGTATCCATGTACATATTTTCATACTCATCAAACTGAAGCATCACTCTTGCTCCTCAGTAACTTTACAGAAGTCGATCTACAAATTCAGAATATATGATATATATCAGTATATATATATATATATATATATACATACATACATACATATTTTTGGAAACTGGCACAGAGTGCACAAAATGCATAGAACAAGTAACAGGCAAGGTCTTACAAGCTGGCATAGTGTAATCTCTCTGCCCCTCAGAATCCATTTTTAGGAAAACGGGATGATAATAACAATAGCCACCTCAAGCTTCTTATAAAATTCATGTACAGTAACACACATGCGTGCACATAGACACATGCAAAGACATGTGCTAATGTCATACTCTTGAAAGTGTTGGCCTCAAAGAAATTATACAACATATGAAATATATTTGAATTGCACTATGAGTTCTACTGTAGAAAAATGACAATATTTTTCTGATGAAAAAATAATATATTGTCATAGTCATACACATTCTCCTTCAATTTTAAATAATAGCCTTGTTGGATAAAGAAGTCTTGGTTGTAGGCTCTTGTTCTGCATTACTTTGAATATTTCTTGCCATTCCCTTCTGGCCTCAAGTGTTTCTGTTGAAAAGTCAGATATCATCCTTATGTGGGCTCGTTTGTATGTGATTGACTGCTTTTCTCTTGCAGCTCTTAGTATTCTTTCTTTATCCCTTAACTTTGGTATTTTAATTATGATGTGTCTTGGTGTAAGTCTCTTTGGGTTTCTCTTTAATGGGATTCTCTGTGGTTCTTGAACTTATGTGACTTTTTTATTCATCAATCTAGGGAAGTTTACAGCTATGATTTCTTCAATCTGGTTCTCTATTTCTTGTTCTTTCTCTTCTTCTTCAGGAACCCCTATTATGCAGATGTTGTTTCTCTTCAGGTTGTCACAGAGCTCTCTTAGAGTTTCCTCAGACTTTTTTTCCTTTTTCTGTCTGCTTCCTTGCTCTTGCTTATCTTCTAAATCAGTGGTCCCCAAACCCCGGGCCACAGACTGGTACCGGTCCATGGGCCATTTGGTACCGGTCACAGAGAAAGAATAAATAACTTACATTATTTTTGTTTTATTTATATTTAAGTCTGAACAATGTTTTATTTTTTTTAAATGAGCAGATTCCCTCTGTTACATTTGTCTAAGACTCACTCTTGATGCTTGTCTCGGTCACGTGATACATTTATCTGTCCCACCCTAAAGGCCGGTCTGTGAAAATATTTTTTGACATTAAACTGGTCCGTAGCCCAAAAAAGGTTGGGGACCACTGTTCTAAATCACTGTTTTGATCCTCTGCTCCATCCAGCTGGCTTTTAATTCTTTCTAGTGTAGTCTTCATTTCTGATATTGTGTTTGTCATTTCTGTCTGATTCTTTTTTATGATTTCAATGTCTTTTCTGATGCCTGCTATCTCTTTTATTAGGTGCTCATTATGTCCATCTATTGTTGTTCTAAGATCCTTGAGCATCCTAACAATCATTATTCTAAACTCTACATTCGATATCTTGGTTAGTTCCATCTCATTCAGTTCTTTTTCTGGGGATTTCTCTTGTTGATTCATTTGAATTGCATTTCTCTGTCTTCCCAATTTGTCTCTGTATAGACTGTTCCTTTGGATGTTTTGTTTGGGTAGCTAGCTGAGTATGGGGTTGGTGTTGTCTGCCTCCAGCTTTCAATTGTGTTGTTTCTAGATCTTGGGTTGCTTTGGCTGTTTGTAATCCTATGTGGGCTACTTGTCTGCTGCTACTGCTCTTTTTGCTGTTTGCAAAAGCATTTTCTATGCCTTAGCTGGGTCAGGTGTGAAAAGACTTTCCTTAAGATGACACTCTAACTAGGGTTGTTAGGTCCTGAGTTGATGTTCTCCATATCTGGCCACTGGGTGTACCAGCCCTAGACCTCCCTGACCAGAACCTGGTGCAAATCAGTTGGGGTCACTGCTTTTGACTGGACCTTAGCAACCTTCTTGGAACTATAGGCAATCCAGAATTTGTGGCTGCCTCTGCTGGGCCCTGATGCTATTGAAATATCAGTTGCACTCCTAGGCTGGCTTTTATTTACTCTTGACCAGTGTGTGTTGCCTTTATTTCTGAAGTGTGATCTTTCTGCTGGCCCCCCACAGCCTCCACTACCTCCGGCACTCAGACACCAACATGGGCTCTCCCGCTGCACCTTGTGCTGCTCCGTGGGTGCTGGGGACTCCTCACATCACTGAGCTCCACCCCTCATGGTTGCAGGAGCTGCCTCTCCAGTCTTCACCTGCTGTAAGCATGAGGGACGCTTCTCTGGGCTCCGCCCACCCTTGGGCACATTAGACGCCTCTCCAGGCTCAGCCCCCCATGGACATGCAGGCTGCTTCTCCAGGCTCCGCCTCTTGTACTCACTGCATGGGTTACCTGGTTCCACCCTCCCTCCTGCCACTACAGTGTGGGTTTCCTTGCCGGGCTCCACTCCCGCCTGTGGCTTGGGCCAAGCGCCATGGCCACCTCTGCAGCCTGGCCTTCCCACCCTTTGGAGGGTACTCAGCAAATTGGAGGGAATGTGTAGCCCAGACCTCACACTCAAAACCTGTGTCCCTGATGTGTCCCCTGCTTCTAGGTGTCACTCTGCACTGACTGGAGCAGGATAGCCTCTTTTGGGTGGGGTAATTGCTTCCCTTTGCTGGCTTGGTTCTCCCAGGAAGTATGGACACTTTTGGTTTGGGGAGTTACCCAGTACAAGGGTCTGAGTGGCTGTCCCCCATAGTCTCTCCCTGTGCCCCCAAGACTACACTCCCCTCTCACAACTCCAGTCCTCTCTGTGCTCACCACTCATAGAAACCCAAGTTAGTTGTTGTGAACGAGGTTTTCTACACAGTCTCTTTAAGATGGAGCCTGGGTATGAGAGTTCTGTCTCCCTCTTGCAAACAGCAACCCAGCTCTTCTTTCAGCTGAATACTGTCCGTATGCCTTCTCTAGTCTCTAGGGCTCCAGGCTGGGGTTCCAGTCCTATGGCTGAGGGCCAACAACTCTCCAAGCAACCCACCCCACTGTGAGAGACCCTCCGGGCCACCTCTAGCTCCTGGGAGCGGGGCAGCTCTTTCTGCATCTCCACCTTTCTTACCAGTCTCAGTGTGGTTTCTTTGGTGATGCTTGGTTATAGATTCCTCTTAATTTAGTCCAAAATTGGTTTTTCAAGATGATTGTTCCTAAATTAAGTTGTAATTCACTTTGGTTGTGGGAGGTGGGAGTTGTAAAGTTTGCCTACTATGTCATCATTTTCGCTCCTGTTGGGTAGTCTTTCTATGTGCATATTTCTTAGACTGCATGTTTATTTCTTTGGCTAAGTTTCTAGAAATAGTATTATTTAGTTTAAAAGGGTAAATCAATTTGAGGTTCTTGGTATACATTGACCTGGTGCTTTTTGAAGAATTAACACCAAATTACATTTCCATTTATAGAGTTTTCTCAATCTAAAAGTTTCTCTTTAACTGCTGAGCTTATTTTTACCAATACATTTGGAAGTTTGTTGACATCTGATTACAAGTTTTACAGTTATCTCTATGCTTATTTTTGTTGTTCTATATTCTTTAGAGTCAGTTAAGTTTTCTCTATTATTTTACATTTATTTTGCTAGTACAGAAGATCAACATTCTACATATATTCTATTGTGCTTACCATTAAATTTTAACAAAATATAATCTTAATTAACAACTCTACTATAAAATAACACAAGACTCTGGACTGGTTTAACTCATCATCATTCCACCCCTTGACACCTTATGTATTGTGGTCAAGTGTTTCAGTTCCACCATGGTTTTGCCCACAAGTTAGTCATTACCATTAATTAGGTGTTTTATACAAATGACCTATTTAAAATTATTAACATGTATATCATCTTCTTTGCTCACAGTTCCTTTAATTATCAGTTATTTTAAAATTTTTCTTTTGTGAAACATATTTTTTAATAAATCATTTATTAAGTTTTTCTTGGAGTAAGCATTTCTATATGTTTCTTAAAATTTTTTTCAGAGATTATATGTATTTTATCCTATTTTTAAATGGTAGTTTAGCTGGGAATACAGATTTTAATATCTCTCAGGATTGGAGAGCTATTTTACAATCTTGGGACAACTATTATTGCTGTCAAAAAATATACTTTTAGTCTATTAAATAGAAATTAATTTTGCTTACGAAATATACAACCAATATTGCAAGAAAAGCTAAATATTTATTGAGATAACTTTTAATTTGAGTTAATATTAAATTAATACTTTTATATTAAATTAATATAATTTCTGGGTATGCCAAGATGATCCTGATACTATCATTATTGAAATATTCCTGCAATAAAGTCATATAGTGGAGATGAATCTACAAACATGTAATTTATACTGATGGTAAACATTACAATTAAGGTATGTGCATTGTCTTCAGGTAGATTTTAAAAGCATAACATTTGATTAATAGATAGAGTCAGATAATATCTCCTGGGAAAGAAAGCAGGGAATGGGTTTTCTGGTGAAAGAAAACAATATGAGTAAAACCATGGGTATGATTGTGGAAGTACAATAACTTCTTCATAACTTGAATATAACATAAAAAGTAATAGGTATATAGCATTAAGCTTGTGAGATATGCAGTAGTCAATTTATGGAGAGAAAAATGCTCAAAAATGTATGCTTTTAAGAAAAACATATACATCTGAGAAATATTTATATCATAAAATTGTTTGACTTGTTAATTGATTGAATGGCAACTAGAGGAGATAGAGCAATCTGGAAACAATTCTAAGGTGAAGTTTGAGCACCTGTATGACATCTTCCTACTTGGTCAGTTGCTAAGAGTTCCACTTTAGTTTTACCCCTTAAAGACAGGAGATATAACTCCTGGCATACCCTTCAGGAGCACAGTGCCTAGAAGGTAACAGATGTTCAAAAATAGTCATTGAACATTTGTAACATGAAAGGAGTTTGTCAACTGAACTATTTTCCTAGAATACTAATGCTACAGTTGAGCTATAGTTGAATTACAGTTGAATTAGAATTGATAGTCAGATGCAGATTAAGATTGGTTGAGGCCCTGGGCACAGAAGAAAATATTGGCCCCTTACATTAGAAAAAAATATAAAGTTGGGGTTTTGTGGGGCCCTTCAGAAGTCAGGGCTCAGGGAGCACACCCGGTGTGCCCACTATTAAATCCCCCTCAGTTGATAGTTGAATATCAGCTTATAAATTAAAACTGTGGAAAAACAGCGAAAAGATTATTTACTTGGTGCATCTGGAGGAAATGAAGAATGACAAATATATGAACCCATATGAATACAATATCCAAGAGTTGACTAAACATAAGATTTAATTTATGAGAATGAAACTAATCATGACTAACATCCTGACCACAGGAAATTTTGCTCTCATAAAACTTACAACTTGACATTCTGGAGTGTTTTCTAGTAAAGTACATTTGATGATTCATGGAAGATGTTTATTATCTAATTCGAAATGAAAGTTGAATAGCAACATAGACAAAATTACAATAGTTCAGTAAAATATATTTTCATAACATTGTCTTAGTTGATAACTATAATAGATCTAAATAGTCAGTTCAAACATTATGATTCTTATTTCATTGATGACTCAAAGGGTCTGTAATACTCATCTTCTATGTCATTCAGATAGGAGAAGCAGTGTTTGATATGAGAACTAAAGCATTTCAAATATTGTATTGTGGAAGAGATCCATGATGGCTTTGACAACCTCAAGGAAGAAGTTTATTCCGAGAATGTGAAGAGACAGAAATTAGTAGGTTTGGTAAGAGGTTTGAGATAAGAAAAGAGAGTTTAGAATAAGCATTGAGAACAATAAAAGGGGACATGACTAAGGAGAGTTAAACAGATTTTTAATTGGCATTGATGAAATAACTAAGGTTATAAATCACAGAAAGAATTAGATGGGCAAAAGTTTCATATTAAAAAATGGATTAGGTAACTAAATTTTCTGAAATGATAGTAAGGCTGGTTACCATTAGAGTTAAAGTTGTCATGTAGTAAGGTCCAGAACTTTAATTGTGGTAGGCTCTTCAAATCCTAAAAAGTTCTAAAATTATGGAAGGGTTTATCAATATAAAAGTATATATTAGCCTGACCAGGCAGTGGCACAGTGGATAGAGCATTGAACTGGGACACAGAAGACCCAGATTTAAAACCCCAAGGTTGCTAACTTAAGTGTGGGTTCATCTGGTTTGAGCTCAGCTCACCAGCTTGAACCCCAGACCACTGGCTTGAAGAAGAGGTCACTTTGTCTGCTGTAGCCCCCTGGTCCAAGGCACATATGAAAAAGCAATCAATAATAAACAACTAAGTTGTCACAACAAAGAATTGATGCTTCTCATCTCTCTCCCTTCCTGTCAGTCTGTTCCTATTTGTCCGTCTCTCTGTCTCTCTTTCTCTCTCTGTCTCTCTCTCTCTCTCTCTCTCTCTCACACACACACACAAGTATATATTAAAGGTGATTCTATTAAAAGGCAGTTATCATATTTCCCCATGTATAAGACACGCCTTAATTTTGGGGCCCAAGATTTGAAAAATATATATATTATATAAAGTTATTGAACTCAAGTTTTTTTTTGTTGTTGTTTTTCTTGTATTTTTCCGAAGCTAGAAATGGGGAGGCAGTCAGACAGACTCCCGCATGCCCACCAGGGGGTGATGCTCTGCCCATCTTGGGGCGTCGCTCTGCCGCATCAGAGCCATTCTAGAGCCTGAGGCAGAGGCCACAGAGCCATCCTCAGTGCCTGGGAAAACTTTGCTCCAGTGGAGCGTTGGCTGCGGGAGGGGAAGAGAAAGACAGAGAGGAAGGAAGGGGGAGGGGTGGAGAAGCAGATGGGCACTTCTCCTGTGTGCCCTGGCCGGGAATCGAACCCAGGCTGACGCTCTCATCACTGTCAAAATTCCCATCTTCTAGTTTGACCTCATCTGAGTCTGATGACGAATCACTATCTTCAACAATAAGTGCAAGAACAAGCACAAAAAAGTGGGAAATGCAAGTAAATATATCTACAACCACTGTATAAGACACACCCAGTTTTTAGACCCCGAATTTTTTTCAAAAAGGTGTGTCTTATACATGGAGAAATGTGGTATTAAAGAGTAGTAACATAAATTCCAAATCTCTGTGACTATAGTTAACAATATAGTTTTTTAAACATGCAATTGGGGCATTGTACCATACAGTCATTCAGGGACACAGGATGATAGAATTCTTGCCATTTTTTACATGTAATTTTCAATGTTGCCATGAAAGTCAACATCCAGCTGGAAGGTGTAGTGAGAGAAAGAGAGGAAGATTTATGGGACTAGGTTTGGAAATGATGACATCACATACTTGGAACTCCATTGAACAGAACTTGATCACATTTACTATAAGGGAGGCTGACACAATAGTCTAGACATATAATTCAGAGGAAAAAGAATGAATTTGGTAAACACAGTTTTCATGTGTGCTTGTTAGATATCATAAACTTGTTCAATATCAAAGGTGAGTAAGATTAGAAGTTGATAGGTGAGCAGGATGAAACTCAAAGGAAATAAAGCTAGAAAAGCAATATTTTTAAAGCCATCTTTGGTATGCAAGCAGTTTTCCCACTTTTGTGGGAAATATGTGAATATGTGAATGTAAAAAATACCCCCCAAAAATGGCTTTGAGGTAACAAGGTCATGCGTAGAAAGTGAGATTTCACTTATGATTTGAAGAGCTTGAAGGTGAAGGGTAAATTTGTTTGTAAGTGAATAAAGGTCTCTATATATTTCAGTAAAGGAGTAGGAGAGGGTTGAGTAGGTTGTGCCAATTCATTCAACAAATAATTAAAATTATTTATGTTCTCATTTTTCTGAGGATTTTGGGATGTGAGCTTAAATACTAGAGTTGTGAAGAAAATTACACTGAATAGTAACTGAAACAATGCTTGAGGAAAAAGAATATAGAATTGGATAAGAGAGATATTTTGAGTATCAACCAAGGAATACATCCACCTGGTGTTGACTGGCTTATATCAGAGCAGTCGTAGATTAGTGATGTATAATGAGCTAGAAAAAAAGAATATCTCTAAAACATCTGTTAGAGGGCATTTAGAATAGCTAAGGCAATAAGGAATGGAATGTCCAAGATTTCAGAAAGAAAGAAAGTTCACAGAGGTGAGTTTGACATTCTCTTCCACATTTTACTTCAGACATTCAGTGATTCTTAGATCCCAGCTAAGAGATTAAGAAGCTGAGCTGAGTTTTCGGTAGCCTCGTTTAGCTACAAAATTTGAAATAAAGGGCCTTCCAAGAAGGAGAAAGGCTTATAAAGTCCCCAGGAGGAGTTGGGATCTGGGGAAGACTGACTCTGTTACTAAAGGCAAACAAAAAACTGCTCCAGCCTTTACAGACTGAAAATTAGTTCTGATCAACTCAGTTCCCAACTGTGTTACAGTGATTTACCTCAAGATTAACTGCCCCCCCCCAGAGAAAAGGTGCATTTTGGTATAGTTACACAGTGAAATATTACACAAGAGTGAAAGTGTCCCATCCTGTTACATGAGAGTCATGGATAAGTATCACAAGCATATTGTTTTGAGCATGAGAAAGAGAGAGAGTGAGACAGGAAAGTAGAGAGATGAGAAGTCAACTTGTAGTTGTGTCACGTTAGTTGTTCATTGATTGCTTTTTCATATGTGCCTTGACCGGAGGATTCATAAGCCAGTAATCTTGGGCTCAAGCCAGGTGACCATAGGGTCATGTCTATGATCCCACGCTCAAGCCAGCAACCCTGCACTCAAGTTCAAACTGGCAACCTTGGGGTTTGAACCTGGGACCTCAGTGTCCCAGGTCAACCACCAGTCAGGCATCAAAGCGTATTTTGAAAAAGGAAAGGCCTTATGATTCTAGTGAAATATATTACCAAACAGGCAAAACTCAGCTAAATTTTAGATATTATCTAATGGTCTTCTTTGGGAAGAAGGAAATGTAATGACTTCAAGGAGACATAATTAAAGCTTCCAGGGCACTGTTAATGTTACATTTTTCTTAAAGGTTGCCATAGTTATATGAGATATATGTCTTGTGAAAATTCATTAAGCTTTACCATTATAAATTTTGTCTACCTTTCTAAATATGTATATTATGCTTCTACAATTTTTTAAAGATTTTATTTATGATTTTTAGAGAGGAGAGAGAGAGAAGGAGACTAAGAGCAGGAAATATCAACTTGTAGTAATTGTTTCAAATGTACTTTGACCAGGAAAGCCCAAGGTTTTAAACCCATGACCTCAGTATTTCAGGTCAAAACATTTTGTTTGTTGGAAGCTTGTTGTTTTTTTTATTATAAAACTGTCTTTACTACAGTCATATTTATGCAATAAACAAAGGATGCATTTTAAAAATAAGCTCTTAGGAAATCTGTGTTCTTTACAACATATTTCCAGGAACTACCACTACATAGTGTGGGCTATTAGGCAGGCATTCACAACAGCAATTTATTATGAGTATTTATCATTTTGAATTTGTTTATTTCATCTCCACTTACTAAGGGAAAGAACACAGTGATTTAACCATTCCTAAAACTAGCATCTCTGATAAAACACATCTTAGGGTTTTTGGGGTTTTTTTCCCCCTCCCCCTCCCCCTTTCCCTCTCCCTCTCCCCCCTCCCCCCATAACCACCACACTCTTATCAATGTCTCTTAGTCTCACTTTTATGTCCCACCTACGTATGGAATAATGCAGTTCCTGGTTTTTTCTGATTTACTTATTTCACTTCGTATCATGCTATCAAGATCCCACCATTTTGCTGTAAATGATCCGATATCATCATTTCTTATAGCTGAGTAGTATTCCATAGTGTATATGTGCCACACCTTCTTTATCCAGTCATCTATTGACGGGCTTTTGGTTGTTTCCATGTCCTGGCCACTGTGAACAATGCTGCAATAAACATGGGACTGCATGTGTCTTTACATATCAATGTTTCTGAGTTTTGGGGGTATATACCCAGTAGAGGGATTACTGGGTCATAAGGTAGTTCTATTTTCAGTTTTTTGAGGAACCACCATACTTTCTTCCATAATGAAAACACATCTTAGTTTTAAGAAAGAGCTTTGTCAAATCCTGCCAACAGGTTTCCTCGGTTGACTGCTTCTATAAACCATTTGACAATTACAATATAAGGAGGTGCAATGTGTATTTTATTTTATTAGTATTTGTAACTAAGAAAAAGAGAGACAGGAGGGAGAGAGAGATGAGAAGCATCAACTCCTAGTTGCATCACTTTAATTGTTCATTGATTGCTTGTCATATGTGCCTTGACCAGGAGATTCATAAGCCAGCAACCTTGGACTCAAACCAGCGATCTTGGGCTTAAAGCCAACGAAGCTTGGGCTTCAAATATTTTGTCTTGAACTATTCAAGACAAAAATATGTATGTATATATCTGGATAGATATATAGATACATATACATATGTAAAAGCTTTTCAAAAAAAATTTATAGTGTGACCTGTGGTGGCACAGTGGAGTGGGACTTTATAATGAATAATAAATAAATAAATAAATAAGTAAATAAATAAGACCAGAAAAGCTCCTAGGAATTAATCATGTTTGATATTGGAACTTTTATAAAATCTACTATATAATTGCCATACATAGTGATTAATTTTTCTTATTGAATATTCAGTGGAGATAATTAGATAAATTATAATACTTGATTTATAACACATTCTTATCCACATATAGTCCAATTTTAAATAAATTAAAATTTGGTTTGTTAGTTATTCATTTTCAATAACATATAAGTACCCCTCGAAATAAAAGCTACAACCTTTGACAATAATAACCTACGTCTAACCAGTATCCATCTAATCGACACATCTGCTTTCCTTCTTGATCTAAATTAAGCATTGTCTTGAATACTGCATTCATTCTTTTTCTTTCTTTTTTTTCAATAATCTAACTTAAGCTATATATGGTTCTACTTATCTATTGCTGAGTAACAAATTATCAAGGCTCTCTACCTCATTTCTACTGGAACTAGGGAAGGTGGTTCATGCTTGTTATTGCCTAGTGAGAATGGAAGGCCAGGCAATCAGCCTATTCTGACACCTACCCAGGAATGGGAGTTTGCTGGCTTGGGACAGCCTAATAAATGTGGAAATCCACACTTTCCATTCAGCTTATGCTGGGGTAGTCAGAGTGCAGCCTAAAATATTGCTGTAGTGTTTGCTTGCAGTAGAACATTTATTGTTTAAAAATTTTATATTTTGCTAGCCTGCTTTGTTACTGGTCCTTTGGTTAAAATGAACAGACTTTCACACAACACTCTTCTTGTTTGTGTTCATTGACATTTCCAGTTTGATGGCTTGTTCAGGTCCAATCTGTACAAAAAAGCTAACCCAGGGGACTTACCACTATGTCTTTCCTTGCATATGAAGGTCCTAGAAGTTCTGTCTTCTCTCCACCTTTCAGGGTCTTATTATGTATATTATGTACACATATATATACCATATATATATTTCATAAAGGGATTTTAGTTGTACTTCATACAAGAAATAGGAAAAATAATACATCTATATCATCTTCCTGGCTAAACTATTTTAAATAAATTTTTCTATTTTATTTAACCTGCTGAATTTTTTTTTACCATAATGTTTTTATACTACTTTATTATTAGCATTTCAATGTCTAAAGGATTTGTAATGTCATATTTCTCATTCCCAATATTGGTCATTTCTCATTCTCATTATACTTGATGTGTTTTGGTAAAAGTTTATTAATTTTTCTCTTCAAATAATCAAATTATGGATTTTTAAATTTTCTTTATTATATGTTCTGTATGCACATTAATTTTTCTTATTTCTATCATTTTATTTTATTTTTTATTATTTGAAGTCATTGATTTTAAAGTAACATAAGCATTGAAAAGATATTCATTTTCACAACACTATGAAACAAACTTTTACCTCTTTTATTTTATTATCCTTTAGTTAATAATATCTCCTAATTTTATTTTTTTCATTAAGTTATAAGATTTTGAAGTGTGCTGGTTAATATACAAATATTTAAAGCTTCCCAAGATATCTTATTTTAATGGAATTCTAATATATTTCTGTTGTGGTCTGAAAAAAATTTTGTAACATTTTAGCCATTTTTAAATTGAATTTATTGAGGGACATTGGTTAATAGAATTAAATCGGTGTCATGTCTATAATTTTATAACACATCATCTGTACATTGTGCAGTGTGTTCACTACCCCAAGTCCTTTCATCTCCATTTATCTCTCTTTACCCTGTTCCACCTCACTCCACCCTGCTTTCCCTCTTGGAATTACCAATACTGTTGTCTGTGACACACATTGTTTGGAATATTATTTATGTTAGTGAAGGATTCTTATCCTCTTTAAAATTACATATTTTCTGTGGTTATGAACATAGTACTGTCTATTAATAGGCTGTATTAGTTGCCTAGTTGATAGTGTTGTTCAAGTCTCCTATAACTGTTAACAATTTTTCTGGTTAGTCTACCAATTTCTGAGAAAAGTGTGATAAATCACCTACCACGGTTGTGAATCTCCCTATTTACTCCTTAATATTATTAGTTTGTGTTTTGTGTATTCTTGAACTTTATTACTAGATGTATGACATTGAAGATTATTATGTTTTCATGATTCATGTTCCTCTTTATTTCCAGTTGTATTGCTTATGTGAAGTCTACTTTTCTAGTATTTATACAGCCATACTAGCTTTCTGATAAAGAGTGTTTACATGGTATGGGTTTTTTGTTTTCTTTTGTTTTCTTCTGCATTCAATCTTATCTTTGCAGAAACATTGAATACTATATGTTTCTTGGGATATAAATTGGACTTTTAAAAGGTTTTCTGGAAAGTTTTCTCTACTTGATCTCTGCAACTTATTGACTTGTTCCTCAATTCTATTTGTTCTACCATTCCTTTGATGTTAGTCTATTTAACTATTACACTTTTTGAAATTATTTATTTTTATTAAATTTATTGGGGTGACATTGGTGAGTAAAGAGTGCAATTCTATAATGCATCATTTGTATATTGTTTTATGTGTTTACCAACTAAAGACAAATTTTCTTCCATAGCCATTTATTTGACTCCCTTGATCCTTTACTACCCTCCTCAACTCCTTGAACAAACCAGACAACTCATAGAAACAGACAACAATATGGTGGTCAACTATTATATATATGTACCTCATATTTTTCCTTGGCTCCATTTTTTATGATTTTTTTTGTTATTGTTGTTTTTATTTTATTTTTGGAATATCTTCCCTATGCCTTTTAATATGATTATTTACTTATTTATATATTTTTTGCCTCTCTCTTCTAATATTTCTGCATAGGTTAAAATATGTACTTCAATACATTTTTTTCCCCTTTGGAAATACTTGTGTTCTCTGATGTGTTGTTTTTTGGTCACTTGCACAAGACCCTTCTGAAGCAATATGTATGGAAAAGCGAAAGCTCAGATGCTGTCAACTGCAAATGCTGAGAGAGTGGGAAGTGGGTGAGCCTGCCACAGGGTGGAAAACCCCGGATGCCAGAAAACCAGTCTATTACTTCCCATCCACAGACACAGCTATTGGGTCAGAGCTTCACCTTTTACCCCAGAAAGCAGCATCAAGAAGATAAACCCTTTAACTGTTACCTCTCCATTCAGAGGGGTGAAGTGAGACAATTGTCAGGAACTAGTCAGCCTCATTGCCCCTGATTCCCACTGTGGGGCTTTCTCGGTCGCCCTGATTTTACTCTTGAGCCCTCCAGGACTCTTCCAATTACTGCAGATACACAAACATAAGCTTTATTTCACTTACTAATATGTATTTTAAGGTCCTCCATATCTTTTCATGCTTAATAGTTCATTTCTTTTTAATGCTGATAAAATTATATTTTCTGAACATAACACAGTTTATTTATTCATTCGTCTATTAAAGGACATTTTAGTTACTTCCCAATTTTGGTAATTAAGAATAAAACTGTTATGAACATCCATATTCAAGTTTTTGTATGAACATAAGTTTTCATTCATTTGGGTAAATATCAAAGAAGGTGATTGCTGAATCATATGGTCAGAGTATGTTGTGCCAAATAGTCTTCCAAAGTGGCTGTTCCATTTTGCTCTACAATGAATGAGAGCTCCTGTTGTTACACATTCTAGCATTTGTTGTTGTCAGTGCTTTTGATTTTAGTCATTCTAATAGATATCTAGCAGTATTTTATTGTTGTTTTAACTTGCTATTCCTAATAATAAATGATGTTGAGTATCTTTATATGCTTATTTCCCAAACATACCCATTTGAACTGATCCAGGTACCTTCTATTTGTTGCAAATGGAGATAATGCCACACAGAACTTACATTTATTTGAGTCTTCCAATTTCCCTTTAGATGGTGAATCTCCCCCTCACTCAGATGATGGGAAAGAAATCTTCCATCAGCACTTGTATGGCTTTCTGCAACAGTGTCTCACATCTAAAGATGCGTGAGCTGTTTGTTTGAGACTTCTGCTTTCTTCTTAAAACACAAAATGGAGAAACAAAGAGGGAGACAGGAAGGCCGAGTCTAGTGCGTGTTATAGTTGAAACATGGGTTTTGAAGGACCCACTCAGCTGAATGATCAAATTCCAAGCAAATTTAATTGAGAAAAGAAAACATAGATATCTTGTTTACATTGAAAAGATAAATCCAGTGATTTCAAACAAATGGCTGAGACAGCACAGCTGTCTTTCTCTTGTGTCCCAGAACTTGAACCTGGGAAATGCCTCTGGAGAATGGGGGAGTGGGATGCAGCTAGTTTGCAGACTCGGGTGTGTGGGTGGCTTGGAAGAGGCACCATTTGGTGGTTCTGTGAGAGGGTGAAGGCATAGACTATGTACTGTGCCTGTCGGGCTTCTGGCCAGCTTTGTCTTGCACACTTGAACATGGATGTTCATAGCAGTTTTATTCTTAATTACCAAAATTAGGAAGTAACTAAAATGTCCTCTAATAGGTGAATGAATAAATAAACTGTATTATGTTCAGAAAATATAATTTTATCAGCATTAAAAAGAAATGAACTATTAAGCATGAAAAGATATGGAGGACCTTAAAATACATATTAGTAAGTGAAATAAAGCTTTTGTTTTTTTTTCTTTTGAAATAAAGCTTATGTTTGTGTATCTGCAGTAATTGGAAGAGTCCTGGAGGGCTCAAGAGTAAAATCAGGGCGACCGAGAAAGCCCCACAGTGGGAATCAGGGGCGATGAGACTGACTAGTTCCTGACAATTGTCTCACTTCATCCCTCTGAATGGAGAGGTAACAGCTAAAGGGTTTATCTTCTTGATGCTGCTTTCCTGGGGTAAAAGGCGAAGCTCTGACCCAATAACTGTGTCTGTGGATGGGAAGTAATGGACTGGTTTTCTGGCATCTGAGGTTTTGAAATGTTTTTGTAATCAAATTACTTTTGCTCTCCCGGATGTTAACTTGGATAAATAATCAATATTGTTAATAGAAATAGGATATAGGTAGCATGACTGAGATGTTCTCATTATATCTCCTGTTCTTTTGCCAAGAGCATATATTAAAGTTACCTCTAGAACTTACTAAAAACTCATATCTTGATTTTGGTATCCTGTGTTCAGCTTCTGTTGGTATAATATTGGGCCTCTATTTTTTTTACAGTTTAGATTATTTCAATGTTCACCTTTGATCAAGAGCCATTATTACGTGAAGAACAATTTCAATATTGACTTTTAGCAAATAAAAAAATTGCATGTAATTTTATTGTTATTTTATTCCAAGCAGAATTTAAAACCAATAAAATCATTACAGGGATGAAAGAGTAAATATTTTAATACTCTACATATACTTTAATGACCAAAAATGGTGACTCTAATGAACCTAGGAAGAATTCCACAGAAAAAAGTAGATTCAGGCTCTCAAATAATCAACTGAGATAAGCTTCTATCTCAATTATTTTTATATCAGCTATTAGAACTAATAGTGTGCAGTGATACAAAATGTAGCCTTTGTTACTCAGTGTAAAAACACTATGTTATTGGACATTAAATTTCTTCAGTGGCAGATTTGAATACGCCGCAATGTACATTTCAAAAAGTTTTAAGTATAGTACTCTTAAAACAGGCAAAAATAGCTATTTTGTTTGTTCTGTGATGATGTGAGACCCAGTTTGAGAAGGAGCTTGTCGTTAGTTTCTCAGTTCATGGTATGTAGAGCAGTTAAAACATTATTCCATTACTCCAACAAGTGATGAAGGTACTGGTGAAAAGTTGGGGGACCATCCTAATTTGAGTCTATGTCTTGCTCCCCCCACGGGGTTTCTTTCTCACTGTGTGTGACCAGAACATCAGGTAGGACAAACAGCCAAGAGTCTGCACATGTTAAAATCCTACCTAGGGGCTACCGGTGTGATAGCCCAGGGAAAAGGCAGAGTCGGGTTCTCTGGTCTGACCCAACAGCAGTACTATCAGGAACACTTCTTTCAGGTCTGCGAAGCAGGAAGAGCTCTGTTCCTTCTGAGCCATTGCTTTTTATTTATTTGGTTAGTTGGTTCTGCTCTGTTTATGTGGTTTAATTATCCTTGTTTATAGTATGATGCTTTAAATTCATGGACACTCTAAATCTGTCAATTTTGTTTGCTTCTCATGTTTGTTTACCTTTATGTTTTCAGATAGTTTGGAGTAAAATTTGGAACTCATACTTGCCAAGCACGGAAGGCTGTATGTTTTATATTTCACTGGTCTCATCTGATCCATGACTTTAGGATTTCTATAATATTCTTTCTGTTCTATTTTCAAACTCTCTTAACTGTTTCTTTTTCTTTTGTTAGAACTCTTCTAAACATCCTCAATTTGCATATACACAAATGAGTGTGTATTTTTTAATGAAGGGTGGTAATATAAATATATAAAAGGACTTACTAAAAATAAATAAATAAAATGCTTTAGTTCAGTCTGGCCTTGAGAAACTTGATGAATCATGACTTCTTCCATGCTTTTGTTGAACCTCATTATCTCCCTAGAATATTCCTTTTCCTTTTTAGGCCTGATAAACTGCCTATAAGTTGAGAATTAAATGTCACTCTCCCAAGAAACTTCATGTCCTCCCTTGATCCCTTGATAAGCATTTATTCCCTCTGTGCTCCTTTGTGCTGGTATTTTAGTGACTTATCTATTTGTGTGTGTGTGTGTGTGTGTGTATGATTTATCTATCTATCTATTTATTTATTTATTTATTTATTTATTTATTTATTTATGTCAGTCTTTAAAATGAGACCCTGAGTTTCTGGACAACAGGGAAAGAGGCTAATTTTTCTGTCCCCAGTGTCAATATCATGAATGGGAATTTTGTAAATGTTTGACTTAAAAAAGAATCAGGTAAGTGTTAGTTTCATAATGCATAAAAGTAGAATCGTGATGGAAGACTTTTATTAACCAAAGACTTTTTGAGTACTTACCATTTTTCAGGTTCTAGGCATAAGAATGGGAAGAAAAGTCAAAAGTGATTTTTGGAATTGGACGAAGGGTATACAATTTACACCATCAGATAAATTTTCACTTGTAACATTATATAAAAGAAATTATAGCTGGAGATATAATGGAACTTAGTACTATTGTAAGAAATGTGTCTTCCTATGCCAAATAGGTTTTCTGCAGGGAGTAGCTGTGTAGTACAAGAAAATAAAAATTTTGATTTAAAATAGTTGGGTTGAAGTCCCTATTCCAACATTTTCTAGCTGTGTGACCTAGAGAAAAATAACCTATTCTCATTTTTATCTTGGTTTTCTCATCTGTAAAATGAGGGAAAGGATCCTTCACTTAAGATTTTTATAAGGATTAAGTGAAATCACACACAAACACAATCTCATATAAATCATACTATATTCTACAATGTAAACTTATGTTATTAACCTATGATATTTGAATTTTTAAAAGAAAATCATCAAATTTAGTTTTGACTGTGATTTCACGTCTCTTAAGAGCTTTGTGTATTCAGTGCTTGTTAATTTTCCCAAAATATCAATTCATGGTCATTGCACATAGCAGCCTCAAATCTAGGACAGTGTTTGATTTAACCCAGAAATTCTGGTTGAAAATTAGACTTAACATAAAAAGAGGAATCTGAAGAGGGGTATGGAGATGAATTCTAAAAACACTTCAGAGGCAAAATAAAAATACCAGAACAATAGAGAATCAACAATAAAATATGTGCAAATAATAAGTAACTTTGACCTACTTGCTTCTCAAAGATCTGTGAAATAGTAAGTAGAGAGGAGCCTCACCTCTGACAAACCCAAGGACAGAGTCATCCTGTGGATAGATCATTGGCAAAGGTACATTATCTTCCTTTCTGGACCATGGACATCTCTCTTCTGTTCTCTTTTTCTTTTTGTACTCCCATACTACCTTTACTCATTTCTAAGAAAACCCTCTTTAGAAACTGACAAGTTGTAAACTAAATGTGTTTCATAGATGAGAAAATTTAAAGATGCCCAAAGAGTTTAAACTGTTTACAAAGTCTAAAAAGCTAGTTAGTGGCAGATCCAGAGGGATTGTCTCTGCTTTTATCTCAGTCCGTTGTCTTCCTCCCCTATATAAGGGTTATTTGCTTATTTCTACTCTTTCTTATTCTCCCCTGCACATTTCCATTATATTTTTTCTAGACTTTAGCTTGTTTCCCATCTGACACTTCAGCTTTCCACTGGGCACTAAGGGATTTCCTGCCTAGAACTGACTCTTGTAGACACTATCCCAATTATAGTTACAACACGTCCCAAAAGACTCACAAATCTCAGTGAGTTATTTTACAGAAGTTAAAGAGTTTAGAAAGTTAAATTGTTGACACATTTACAAAAGAAAATGTTGTGTGCTGTGTCATAAGGCTTGACATGTGAATCTGGAGACTTTATTAGGAGAAATGCAATAAATTTTGCAGCTCAGAGTCCAAGGCTATCTTACTCAGAAAATGCTGGGGCATCAGGAGGAGACTGCTATCTATGTCATATTGGCATCACCTTGGTTTGTGCTTAGATAAATTTCTGAACTTCCTTTAGTTATCATTCCCATCAGGATTGCCCACCAAAGATTTCAGCACTGAACTGATACAGATGCTTCATCACTCATCATGAGTAAGGCTAAGAAAGTAACTTTGGACATGGTCCTTGCTAAGAAGAGGACAGCATTAAAACTGATTTAAAACAAAGTGATAAAATATTTGGAATAAAATCAGTACAATTATCCATTTAAAAATATGTTCACCAGCAAAGAAGTATAAATCAAAACAAATGTGAAAAGCATTATTTGACTAGAAAATGATAAGGAGTAAAGACATTAACAGGAATGGTGAGGATGTGGAGCTTAGAAATTTTCTTCAGATGTTTTAAGCAGAAAATAGATAAAATGTGGAGATATTCCAAGATGGTGACTGAGTAGACAGACATTCCAACTGCCACCTCACAGGACCAAATTGGATTACAAATTAATTTAAGAACAATCATCTTGAAAAACAACTTTGGACTAAAGTAAAAAGACTCTATAACCAAGGATCACAGAAGAAGCCACACAGAGATTGGTAGGAAGGGTGGAGATATGGAAAGGGCTTCCCTACTCTCAGGAGCAAAGGACGGCGGAGGGTCCAGAGGGACTCTCACTGAAGGAGGGTCTCCCTAAGAGGTATGGGTGTTCAGCCCCAGGCTTGGAACCCCATCCTAGATCCCTGGAGCCTAGAAGAGGCGCCTAGAGAGAATTTGGTGGTGGAAAGAGCCAGGTTCTGTCTGCAAGAAAGAGACAGCTTTCTGAGACTCACACTCCATCTTACAGGGCCCATGCAGAAAATCTCCTTCACAGCCACTTACCCGGGGCTCTGGGGGAGGGAAAACTGAGAGGACTGGAGTTGCATAAGGAGAGTGTAAAGTTGGAGGCCCAGGGAGAGACACTGTGGGGGACGGCCACCCTAACCCTTGTACTGAGTCATTCTCCAGTATGGCAGTCACCATCTTTCTTGGGCAGAGCATCCCTTCAGAGTGACATAAGCCTGAGGAAAAGCAACTGCTCTGCCCTCAGGAGTCTCTTCTGCTCCAGTCAGGGCTAAGGGTCATTCTGAGAGGTCAGGAAGAAAGGGGCACATCAATGACTCAGTTTTCTGGTGCTGAGGCTAGAGCAACATCCCCACATTCTCCTGAGTCTATAACTGGTGCTTCCACCTCACAGGAGACTCAGTTGAAACTGTGGGTGGGCAGACCACACCTCTGGGTCTCAGAGGCCACACCCTACTGAGGTCTGTGAGAAAACTCTGGACAGACTGAAACCTGGGGCTGAGGGGGAAAGCCACACCCACTAACATTCCTAATTCCTGAATTGCTGTAGGCTGTAGACTAGAGACCAACAAGCAGCCAGCAGACAGAGGCTGCAGAAGGAAGGACTCAGGGAACCTTGGACTTTAAGCAGACTTTCCCCCAGGTCCAGTGTGGATAAAAGCCAGGTGTGCACCTGGTATTTCTATGGGCACTTGGGCCTGGCAGAGGCAGCCAGGAGCTCTGGATTGCTTGTAGCTCCAAAAAGGTTGCTGAGGGCCATTCATGGGTAGTGTTTCCCACTGGTCTGTGCCAGTTTTCTGCCAGGGAGGCACAAGGCTGGCACATCCAGTGACCAGCACCAGAGAGCATCGATTCAGGACCTAACAACCCCTGCTAGAGTGGTATTCTAATGAAGGGCTTCTCACACTTGGCCCAGCTGAGGTGAGTTCTGCTTTCTGTGATCAATACCTGCACAGTAGCTCATGTGCATTGGATAGGGTGGAGCTACATAGTCAGCTGGCCTGAGTGCTAGATATCCTACCCTGCTGTGATAGACTCCAAAGGAGGAAAGGAGAGAGACTTGGAGCATGGACATTCAAAGTGTGGGTCCCTGTGCCTATTGTTGGATCAGGTCGAGGGGCATAGTCACTTTCTGGGGAACACACTTAGACCAGGAGAGTACTTTCTCAGTCTTCCTCCTTGAGACCAGGGTCTCATGAGCTGTAAAAATTTTGGCAGAGGTGACTGTCGGCCCAACTCAATCTGAACCTGCTGTTAACCTTGAGGAGAAATAAAATTTAAGTATCCAGCAGTGGCTGAGGGATTAGGCTCTGGAGTAGAGGCCACAATCCCTGTACTAAGCTACTACCAAAGAGACTGCTAAAGTAGGGGACCCACTAATGTTGTATCCCCAACCTCAGTGACTCTAACCCAACAAGCTTGCAACCTGTAGAGGGACTGGTTGTGTGAAGCCAGTCTGGGGCCATGCTATCATCTTTCTGCAGAAGACTCTGGGAAAAGCTACAAAAGGAAGTGGAGCAACTGAAAAGTGGAGGCAAATCTTATGGAGATTGAAGCTTTTATGGAGCTGCTGTGAACTCTAAGCAGAAAGAAGCTGATCCTTATACATAGGATGGCTCCTCCCACACTACCCAGGCAGAGAAAATGCAGACACAAACAGCAAAAAGAGCAGTAGCTACAGACAAGTAACTCATGGCAGGATACAAACAACAGCTGACACCAATTTAATAAGATCTAGAACCAACACAATGATTAGCTGGTGGCAGACAGCACCAACCCTAAACTAAGGTAGCTACACAAGCAGTACACCCAAAGGAGGAGCCTACAGACAAAATGGGTAGACAAAGAAATGTGACCCAAATGAATCAACAAGATAAATCCCCAGAAAAAGAACTGAATGAGATGGAAGTAACCAAAATACCAGATGCAGAGTTTAAAACAATGATTTTTAGGATGCTCAAGGATCTTAGAGCAACATTGGATGGACACAATGTGCACTTAAATAAAGAGATAACAAGTATCAGGACATTGAAATCATAAAAAAGAACCAGTCAGAAATGACAAATACAATATCAGAAATGAAGACTACACTA
Organism: Saccopteryx leptura; assembly: GCF_036850995.1. NCBI lineage: Eukaryota > Metazoa > Chordata > Mammalia > Chiroptera > Emballonuridae > Saccopteryx > Saccopteryx leptura. The sequence goes on along the minus strand of NC_089503.1, from coordinate 265,640,220 downwards.
GAAGAAATTAACAACAGGCTGGATAAAGCAGAGAACTGAATCAGTAATTTAGAGGACAAGATAAACAAAAGCACAGAAGCAGAGTAGCAAAAAGAAAAAAGGCTCAAAAAGTCTGAGAAAACTATAAGAGAGCTCTGTGACAACATGAAGAGAAACAACATCTGCATCATAGGGGTCTTGAAGGAGAAGAGAAAGAACAAGGGATACAGAACCTGTTTGAAGAGATCATAGCTGAAAATTTCCCTAAAGTAATGAATGAAAAAGTCACTCAAGATCAAGAAGCACAGAGAGTTCCATTAAAGAAGAACCCAAGGAAGCTTACAGCAAGACACATCATAATTAAAGTGTCAAAGTTAAGAGACAAAGAAAGAATATTAAAAGCTACAAGAGAAAAGCAGTTAATTACCTCAAAGGAGCCACCATAGGATGACATTCGACTTCTCAACAGAAACACTTAAGGCCATATGGGAATGGCAAAACAAGAGCTTACAACCAAGACTTCTTTACCCAGCAAGGCTATCATTTAAAATTGAAGGAGAAATTAAAAAATTCCGAGACAAAAAAAAATTTTAAGGTATTTATTACAACCAAAACAGTACTGCAAGCAATGTTAAGGGGCCTGCTGTAAAAAGAGAAAAGAAAAAAAATTTTAGAAAAAGAGGATTGTAGATTTAAAGAACAAAATGTCAATAAAAGCTACATATCAATAATAACTTTAAATGTAAATAGATTAAGTGCTCCAATTAAAAGACATAGAGTAGCGACATGAATAAGAAAACAGGACCCATACATATGATATCTACAAGAGATCCATTTCAGAACAAAAGATACACATAGACTGAAAATGAAGGGATGGAAAAAAAAAACTTCACACAAATGGAAATGAAAAAAAAAGCTTGGATAGCAATATTTATACCTAACAAAATAGACTTTAAAACAAAGGATATAGTAAGGGATAAAGAAGGTCACTACATAATGATAAAGGGCAAAAAGCAACAGGATGATATAATCATTGTAAATATCTATGCACCTAATATAGGAGCACCAAAATATTTATATATAAAGCAGATTTTGATGGACATAAAGGGCAAGATCACCAGGCTATAATAGTAGGAGATTTTAATACCCCACTAACATCAGTGGATAGATCCTCCAGACAGAAAATTAACAAAAAACAGTGGCCTTAAATGACACACTAGATCAACTGGATTTAATAGATATTTTCATAACCTTTCACTCCAAAGCAGCAGAATATACATTCTTTTCTAGTTCTCATGGTACATTCTCTAGGATAGACCACATATTAGGACACAAAACAAGTCTCAATAAATATAAGATTGAAATAATATCAAGCATCTTCTCTGATCACAATGGCATGAAACTAGAAATCAACAACAATAGAAAAACTGAAAAACATTTAAACACTTGGAGGCTAAATAGCCTGTTATTAAATAATGAATGGGTTAACAATGAGATCAGGGAAGAAATAAAACATTTTCTTGAAACAAATGAAAATGAACATACAACAACTCAAAATCTATTGGACACAGCAAAAGCAGTACTGAGAGGGAAGTTCAACGCATTACAAGCATACTTTAAGAAGCAAGAAAAAGCTGAAACAAACAACTTAACCCTGCATCTAAAAGAACTAGAAATAAAACAGCAAATAAAGCTCAGAGGAAGTAAAAGGAAGGAAATAATAAAGATCAGAGCAGAGATAAATGACATAGAGGCAAAAAAAAAAACAAAACAAAAAACAAAACAAAACCCAATACAGAAGATCAATGAAACCAAGAGCTGGTTGTTTGAAAAGGTAAACAAGATTGATAAACCTTTAACCAGAGTTATCAAGAATAAAAGAGAGAGGACTCAAATAAAATAAAATAAAAAATGAAAGTGGAGAAGTAACAACTGACATCAGAGAAATACAAAGGATTGTAAGAAAATACTATGAAGATAGGTATGCCAAAAAATTAGACAACCTAGGCAAAATGGATAAATTTCTAAAAACATATAATCTTCCAGAACTCAATCTGGAAGAATCAGAAGATGTAAACAGACCAATTACAACAAATGAAATTGAAAGAGTTATCAAAAAACTTCCAGCTAACAAAAGTCCTGGACCAGATGGCTTCACAGGTAAATTTTACCAAATATTCAAAGATGAACAAACACCTATCCTTCTCAAGCTATTTCCAAAAATTTAAGAGTAGGGAAGACTTCCAAGCTCCTTTTATGAAGTGAGCATAATCCTCATTCCAGAATCAGGAAAAAACACTACAAAAAAAGAAAACTATAGCCCAAGATCCTCCATGAACTTAGATGCTAAAATTCTCAACAAAATATTAGCAAACCAGATCTAGCAATATATGAAAAAAATCATACATCATGATCAAGTGGGATTTATTCTGAGGAGGCAAGGCTGGTATACAATTTGCAAATCAATCAATGTGATTCATCACATAAACAAAAGGAAGGAGAAAAATCACATGATAATATCAATAGGTGCAGAAAAAGCATTTGATAAAATCCAGCACCCATTTATGATCAAAACTCTCAGCAAAGTGGGAATACACAAAACATACCTCAACATGATGAAGGCTATCTATGACAAACCCACAGCTAACATCATACTCAATGGGAAAAAATTAAAAGCAATCCTCTTAAGATCAGGAACAAGGCAGGGGTGCCCACTTTCATCACTCTTACTCAACATAGATCTGGAAGTCCTAGCCACAGGAATCAGACAAGAAGAAGAAATGAAAGGCAACCAAATTGGAAAAGAAGAAGTAAAACTATCATTATTTGCTGATGACATGATAGTGTACATAGAAATCTCTAAAGTCTCAGTGAAAAAACTACTAGACCTGATAAATGAATTTGGCAAGGAGGCCGGATATAAAATTAATATTCAGAAATCAGTGGCATTTTTATACACTAAACAATGATCTGTCTGAAAAAGAAATTAAGAGAAAAATCCCCTTCACTATTGCAACAACAAAAAAATAAAGTACCTAGGTGTAAATTTATCCAAGGAGGTTAAAAACTTGTACTTGGAAAATTATAAAACATTGATAAAAGAATGAAGGAAGATAAAACAAGTGGAAGCATATACCATGTTCATGAATAGGAAGAAAACATCATTAAAATGTCTATATTACCCAAAGCAATCTATAAATTCAGTGCAATTTCTATAAAAATACCAATGGCATACTTCAAAGACATAGAACAAATATTCCACAAATGTATATGAAACCAAAAAAGAACACGAATAGCCTCAGCAATCTTGAAAATGAAGAATAAAGTGGTGGTATCACACCTCCTGATATCAAGTTATAATACAAGGCCATTGTACTCAAAACAGCTTGGTGCTGGCATAAGAACAGGCATACAGATCAATGGAACAGAACAGAGGACCCAGAAATAAACCCATGCCTTTATGGTCAATTGATATTTGACAAATAAGGCAAGAACATACAATGGAGTAAAAACAGTCTCTTTATTAAATGGTGTTGGGAAAATTGGACAGGTACATGGAAAATAATGAAGCTAGATCACCAACTTACACCATACGCAAAAGTAAACTCAAAATGGATAATAGACTTAAATGTAAGTTGTGAAAACATAAACATCTTGGAAGAACATAGGCAGTAAAATCTCCAACATCTCTCATAGCAATATTTTTGCTGATTTATCTCCACAGGCAAGTGAAATAAAAGACAGGATGAAAAAATGGGTCTATATGAAACTAAAAAGCTTTTGCACAGCAAAAGACACCATTAACAAAATAAAAAAACAACACACACAATGAAGAATATATTTGCCAATATGTCTTTTAAGGGGTAAATAACCAAAATTTGTGAAGAACTTCTGAAACTCAACATCAGGAAGGTAAACAATCCAATTAAAAAATGGGCAAAAGAAATGAACAGACACTTCTCCAAAGAGGACATACAGATAGCCAATAGGCAGATGAAAAAATGTTCAACATCACTAATCATCAGAGAAGTGTAAATTAAAACCACAATGAGATACCACCTCACACCTGCCAAAATGGCACTCATTAACAAATCAACACACAATAAGTGCTGGCAAGGGTGTGGAGAAAAGGGAACTCTCCTGCACAGCTGGTAGGATTGCAGACTTGTGCAGCCACTGTGGAGAACAGTATGAAGATTCCTCAAAAAATTAAAAATGGAACTGCCTTTTGACCCAGCTATCCCACTTTTAGAAATATACCCTAAGAATTCCAAAAACTGATTCAAAAGAAGGTATGCACCCCCATGTTTATTGCAGCATTGTTTACAGTGGCCAAGATCTGGAAACAGCCCCAAGTGTCCATCAAGTGGATGAGGGGATTAAAAAGCAGTTGTACATATACACAATGGAATACTACATGGCCATGAAAAAGGAAATCTTACCTTTTAAGATGGCATGAATGGACCTGGAGACTATTATGCTAAGTGAAATAAGCCAGGCAGAAAAAGACAAATATCATATGATATCATTTATATGTGGAATCTAAGGAACAAAATGAACTGAAGAATGAAATAGAGACAGAGGAAGGGTCACAGGGAGCAGAGGGGGACAGCTGTTAGAGGGAAGTGGGATGAGGGGATAGGATCAAAGAAAGTGAAGGCATTAATGAAATTATATATACATAACACAGAAATACAGATAGCAGTACAGCAGGTCCCAGAGGGAAGGGGGATGGGAGTTAGGGAGAGGTGGCAAAGGGGGTATAGATAGGGACATGGGGACAGATGGCCAATAGATATACAAAAAGGTGCTGGACTTCACTAATCATCAGGAAAATACAAATCAAAACCACAATGAAATATCACCTCATACATCTTAGGGTGGCTATTATTAAATAGACCAGAGACAAGAGTTGGTGAGGGTGTGCATTAAAGAGAACCTCTCTACATTGTTGGTGAGAATGTAAATTGGAACAGTCACTATAGAAAATGGTATGAAAATTCTTCAAAAACTTAAAAATAGAACTATTGTGTGACCTATCAGTCCCACTTCTGTATACTAATCTAAAAGAATTGCAATCATAACCTTGAAGAGTTACTGTCAATTCCAGGTTCATTTATTCACAAGAGCCGAAATGTGGAAACAATGCAAATTATCAATAGATTAATGGATTTAAAACACTGTCATCTATGCGTACAACAGAATATTCTTCAGCTTTAAGAAAGGAAGAAGACATTATATGCAATAACTTAGGTGAACATGGAGGACATTATGACAAGTGAAGTAATCCAATGACAGATGGACAAATATTATGTGATTTCATTTATATAAGGTATCAAAATAGTCAAACTCATTGAAGCAAAGCTTAGAGATGCAGTTGCCAGGGACTGGAAGGGGAAATGGAAATGAAAATTTGCTACTCGAAGAGTATAAACTTTTATTTATTCAAGATAAATGAGATTAGAGACCCACTATACAGATACTAATATCATATTGTACACTTTAAAGTCTATTAAAAGGGTAGATCTTATGTCATGCTCTTACCACATATATTCTTTTAATTCATTTTAAAAATAGAATATAGGTTTCAACACCAGCTATGGGAGATAAAAAAGTTCAGTTTTAACAAGGAAATGCTTTCATAATAAATTACATACCATCATTTTCTTCTGCTTAAAGATTCAGTTTCCATAATTTTATCACTTATTTAGTTTAGTAGTAATAGTATCATTGTATTAGTGTTAAGCAGCATAGCAGACCAACCAGGCTGGTTGCTAAGCGATACCTAAAGTGGTCATTGTCAAGAAATTAGAAAAATTCCAGAGCAAATGTTCCAAGAGGTTTGCAGATTGTATCACTTTAAGTTTCTACTTCAGTTTCTCTCAAAAGCTGTCAGTCAAGATCCCACTGGGGTGAAAGTTCTTTCCAAGTCCATTCAGTGGTTGTTGGCAGAATTAGTTCCTTAAGGGTTGTTGGACTGAAGTGCTCAGTTTCTCACTGCTGTTGACCGGAGATCACCCTCAATTCTTTACCACATAGGTATCATTATTACCTAAATAATAACATAGTTGTACCCTTTCCATAACTTCTGATTGCAACTAAAGCTTGCTTTCCATTTCATGCATACTTCATGATTTTATACAAAGTTAAAAGCATTCCCAAACTCAAATAAGAAGTAACTGGTTGAGGTGCTAAGGAGTATTTAGAGAAACCTTATGCTATCTATACCAGTACTAAAGTACATAAAAAAATACCACAATTTATCTGTTAAAATAATAAAAAGTAGAGAAGGTAATAAAACCTAACTATAAAAACAGGTTTGTTGATATATCTGAGGTGGTTAACGGTCATATTAGTAGAAACCCCTTAAAGTTAGTAGGTTGCAGATCGAGATTGGAAACAGAACTGTGAATTTAAAGTCTTTTTTTCTCCTTTTTATTTAATTTATTGGGGTGACAATAGTTAACAAAATTATATAGGTTTTAGGTATGCAATTCTACAACACATCATCTGTACACTGTATAGTATGTTCACCACCCTAAGTCTCCATCCATCATCATTTTTCCTCTCTATACCTTTTTCCTCTAGTTCAGGCAATCACCACACTATTGTCTGCATCCATTATTTTTTTTCTTTTTTCTTCTCTTTGCTCAATCCCTCTACTCCCAACACCAAGCCCCATCCCAACAACTGTCATGCTCTCTAAGTCTGCCTATTTTGCTTGTTAGTTAATTTTTTATTCAAAGTCTTTGGTTTAAACTGTTTAACTGTTTATAGGACTTCAGTTCATACTCTTAGGAGAAAGAATGAATTCCTTTCACTGACCTCCAGTTGTCTATCTCTATAAGCATTAAGGACCTAGTACTATCATTTCAGAATCTACAGAAATAAATGTTCAAATGCCCCTACTTGAGAGCATACGTTTTATTTCTAGCTCAGGTCATTTTCATTTCTAGCTTCAGGTTAGTTGAAGATTCATAGGTTCAAGATTCCCATTTTGTCAATATTAAAAAGAATAAGAAAGCCTGACCAGGTGGTGGTGCAGTGGATAGAGCATCGAACTGGGATGCGGAAGACCCAGGTTTGAGACCCCGAGGTCGCCAGCTTGAGTGTAGACTCATTTGGTTTGAGCAAAGCTCACCAGCTTGGACCCAAGGTCACTGGCTCGAGCATGGGGTTACTCAGGCTTTGCTGTAGCCTCACAGTCAAGGCACATATGAGAAAGCAATCAATGAACAACTAAGGTGTCACAACAAAAAACTAATGATTGATGCTTCTCATCTCTCTCCATTTCTGTCTGTCCCTATCTACCCCTCTCCCTGACTCTCTCTCTGTCTCTGTAAAAAAAAAAAAGAATAAGACAGAGATAGGAATTCAAACAAATAATGGAAAAAAACCAGCAAAGATTCATAAATTAATCACACGTAAGATTATAACCTTATTGCAAATAGGGATTTATTCCTGGGTTAAGGCTGGGTCTTCTGAAACCTCACACTACAGAGAAGCTCTATTTTAAATAAGTTCATGGCCTGACCTGTGGTGGCACAGTGGGTAATGCATCGACCTGGAATGCTGAGGTCGCCAGTTCAAAACCCCAGGCTTGCCCTGTCAAGGCACATATGGGAGTTGATGCTTTCTGCTCCTCCCTTTCTCTCTCTCTCTCTCTCTCTCTCTCTCTCTCTCTCTCTCTCAAATGAATAAATGAAATCTAAAAAAAAAAAAAAAAAAGTTAAGTAAAAAATAAATAAATAAATAAATAAGTTCATGAGTGAACTCCAACTTGTAAAGAAAGGCTGCTATAATAATGTAGATGATTTGACAGGTAGACTCTGGATTTGGTGGGGACTGAGCTTCATTTTTGAGGCAAGAATCAATTTATCTAGAAATTCACGGCCCTGGCAGTGTTGGCCCAGTGTGTGCATGTCCCAGGTTTGATCCCTAGTCAGGGCACACAGGAGAAGCAACCATCTTCCTTTCTCCCTCTCCCTCACCCCCTTCTATCCATCTTCCTCTCTCGCAGCCAGTGGCTCAGTTGGTCCTAGCATTAGCCTCAGGAACTGAGGATAGCTTGTTTTATTTGAGCATCAGTCTAAGATGGGGTTGCCAGTTGGTTCCTGGTCAGGGAACATGCAAGAATCTATGTCACTATTGCCCCTCAAAAGAAAGGAGGAAAGAAAAGAAAGGAAGGAAAGGAAGGAAGGAAGGAAGGAAGGAAGGAAGGAAGGAAGGAAGGAAGGAAGGAAGGAAGGAAGGAAGGAAGGAAGGAAGGAAGGAAGGAAGGAAAAAGAAAAAAAGAAAGAAAGAAAGAAAAGGGAAGAGAAGAGAAAAGAGAAGAAAAGAAAAGAAGAGAAGAGAAAAGAAAAAGAAAAGAAAAGAAAAAAAGAAAGAAAGAAATTCACACTGCAAGGGCAAACAAATTTCTTTGGACAAAGTCCCTCACGGAAAAGAAGGCCAAGGGTTCAGATTCATGCTGCAAATGGGTAAAGCAGGCCAAGTATAAAAATTGTATAACAGTACAAATATTGATCGACTTACGACCTATGCAACTTACGACCATTCGACTTGACAACCACAATCGCTAGCCATTACTACTCCGCATTTGGCAGCTCAAGCATTGCCCAGCTGAGCGTACGACAGTTCGGACCAGCTTCCAGCAGCACTACCATCTCTGCATGCACCATTTCAACTGTTATCCCAGACTCGGTACAGCAATTTGTGTTTTGTGTCTTGGATATTTTTCATCAAACCCCTCCCAAGATGTCTACCAAGAGGAAATTGTCTTTGCAAATATTAAATCAGTTGTACTGGTAGTGCAGTATTTTACTTAAACCTGACAAATGTAAAAATAAGAAACAAAATGGTGCAGAGATGATACAAATGGCATAAAATGAACCAAGAAAATTATGATATATAGCAATAATGAAAGAAAATTGTGATAAAATATGACTTAAAGATTTTTATAACATTATTTCACAGTACTGTACATATAGCCTACTCAATTTACAACGAAATCATGTATGACCGGTCTGTCGGAACCAATCGTGGTCGTAAGTCAAGCACCAGCTGTATTGGTGAAGTAGAAAGTGTGCCCTAATAATGGAAGCAGTTGTTTTATGAGTCAGGATGACTTCCATTACACATAAGAGAAAATACAACTTGAAATGTCTTAAACAATAAGAAATTTTATTGATCCTATAAACAGGAAGTCCCAACAAAGTGTAGAGTGACTCCAGCAGTATTAATCTACCAGTTCAATGATATTATTAAAAGACCAGTATTTATTTTTTTCGTGTTTCTGCTCTACCTTGTTTAGTATACATACTGAACCTTCATAACTGCAACACAGCTGCAACATTACCAGATGGGATATCCAGATGCCAACATCCAGAGGAAGGGATAAGGAGATTTTTCCAAGCTTTCCCCTACATATCTCCTCTTTTGTCTCACTAGCAAAAGAAAGAAGGCGAGGGAAATATATTCACCTCCTAATCAACTACCAGTAAGGGAAATGAGATTATTATATTGACTTAGAGTAATACAGATTTACCCATGAGATAAAGTTAGAATTATTATTTTTTTAAATATAGACAGATGAACAAATTGGCATTCAAAAAGCAAAAAAGAGTTACTTAGCAAGCTACCAACAATGTGTGCTCCAGCACCAGTCTGCTAAGCTGATGGTTGCTATGAGCCTGTGATTCTGGTGTTGACAAACCTCTTGATTACTTTTAATAAGATGGAAATCTGAATGTTTATGCAAGCTGTTCCAATTTTTAAATATTGGCAATAAATTTAAATCATATTAAAATACTTTGAGGCCCAAATTATTCAGGTATAATAAGACTAAATCTGCAATTCATACATATCTGGAAGGCTACCAATTTACAAGCTCTGATTTTTTAAAAAATTTAACTAAAAGTTCTTTCCCTAGAAAGAGAACCTCACTTTAACCTTGCCAGTAACTAAATTATACAAATTTCTATGAAAAATATTTTAATTAGTAAATTTTATTCAATTGTAGCAAACCTCAAATTACACAACTAATATAGATTGTTGAAGATAATGTAGAAAAGAGATATATAAATCAGAAAGTGTTTATATAATTTTTCTTCTTGACAAAGAGTTCTAATTTGACTGATTAATAGTTAAAACAATCAAGTTGGTGTTAAACCTCTAATGATGAATGTACTATTTTCTCACATCCTTCCCAGTATTTTGTGATTTCTTGTTCTTTGTTTTCATTAGAGGGTGAATTAATTCTTACAAATGAGAAAATCAAGGTGTTCAAAATATTTGAACAAATATTAGTCAACATCACCATATAAATAAAAAGGTGGGCGAGTGGGTAGGAAAGTCACCTAATTAGAGATTTTAATTTCATAGCTGTATCTGTAGAGTCACCTTCCCTCCTCTGAGTATGATGAAAATTTTTGCTATATTTTGTTTCAAATATAACATGAATCAGGAAATGTTAACCTGCTGGGATATTAAGAGCAAATAGTAAGAAGATAGTCTGTGTATTTTTCTTCTATGCAGATTGTCCAGTCTTCCAAGTTGATCATTAACTCACCAATCCTTGCTTAGCCATTGCTTCAGACATTTAGATTTGAGCCCTAAAAAAGACAAAACCCTTCAATTATCAACTTTTCCTAAAAATGTATATATGTCTCATAACTGAAATATCAAGAAATTAAAATTAATTCTCTGTAGTCATACTTTCTATTTTATGAATTATTTGATCCATTACAGTGAAGGAATGAAAACAAAGTATAAGAAAAGAAGATGAGAAAAATGTTACCCTAGGATGTAAATATCCATCCAGCTAATTAGCATAATATGGAGATGGTGGGGGAGCAGGAGAAGAGTTATGAGATCTTAAGTAATTATTATTCCATAGGCTACTTCCTCTATTTTACTATCTGAGAAAATAAAGAATATTAGGATCATCGTCATTTTATAGCTAAGACCCAAGCATCTTCTTCCTCTTGATTGTTGGTCAAACTCAGAAGGAAAACGTATGTTAGCACCCATCCTACAGTCATACAGATATTCTTAGTGAAAATCTTCTAGGAAGACGTGGTTAGAATTTCTCACCCAGTCACTAAGGATGCTACAAGATTGTAATGGTTTGGCTAGAGATCTCTTACCTTAGGCATAGACATTGGCTTATCCTTGCAAACAGCAGAGGAAAGTATCTTTCTTTCTTTATGCTATATTAGGGACAAAAAAAATGTTAAGTCATTAGACATGCTATGCATTTCCCACCTTAGCTATACTTGTTTCCTTATTTAAATCATTCCTGACCTTCTCATCACTCATTTAAATTCTACCCAACTTTCAAGGTTTACTTCAAATTTCAGCTACTTGGTCAATAGATCTTCCTGCTTTAACCACTCTGACCCCATTGGTTTTCTCCTCACCATATTTTCTCATCAGGAACACCTGCTTTAGCATAAATAATATATGAGCAATTAAGTGCTTTATATATATTTCACTTGTTTTCCTACTGAAATTGTAAAATTTTTAAGAAAATTTTTACTTTTTAAAATTTTTTACTTATTGATTTCAGCAAGAAAGGAGAAAGAGAGAGACAGAAACATTGATCTGTTCTTGTATATGCCCTGACTGTGGATCAAACCAGCAACTTCTGTGCTTCATGATGATACTCTAACCAACCAAGCTATCCAGCCAGGTCAATTGTAAACTTTCTTGAAAAAAAAAAACCCTTAAATTTTAGTTCTTTTATTTACCCAAAACAGAACAACAAATTTGAGGAAATATATTCATTAACTATTTGAGTGATAAATTCTATCTTTTACTTCATGAATGCTGGCTTTTAGTCAAGGTTTGCCTGTATGTGGTCTGTCTTTCATGGCCTACGTCCTATAGAAAATATGACCAACATAAGCCTTATTCTATCTATAAGAAATAAAAAAGTAAAATAATATTTATAATAAAATTTTATATCTTCCAAAATCAGCATCCAGAAACTATCAATTGAAAAAGACAGTGTGTCCTCGACAGCAGAACTATTTATCATTTCCCAACAATTATATAACATAACTATATATTTTCAACAATAATAACAAATTTACACCCATAATAATGTATACATAGTAAGTAGGCCTTGCTATGATATCTCAGATTAGCATAGAGAGGACATATCTTGAAAAAGAATCCACAAATTTAGAGACACTATTCACCTTGAGCACAAGAGACATTAAAAAATTCACCAGTGACCATGTGATACAAGGAAGGAGAAAGGTGACAGAAATGTAGGGTTTGGAGGTGGTGGATACTCTGGCTTTGTAATTAGCTAGTAAGAAGTAAAAAACAATAATTCAATGATTGGGCCCTAAAAACAGATGTGATTAGTAGACATGCTTAAATTATTTTCAGAAATGGTTGATTTATGACTTTACACTTGAGAATGGTCTAAATCGACTTTACACATGAGAATGATCTAAACCCACAAGTTCGATTGCTTCCATTTAGGTGAACGCATACAATTGAGAAATGAATCCAATGTCACTAGCTGCATGATTGAGATGCCACTCTGTAAAGCCGAAGGCACTCTTCCTGTAGTGAGTTATCAGCTTTAGAAACATGGAAATTCTGTTTTAAGTGTTAAATTTAGGAGTATAATAGACACACATTATCACATTTTATATTTTCAAAAAGTTGTGTAGAAGAATATATACTTTATATTAATATTCACACGTATTGCAATATTCTTCTAAAGAAATAATTGGTTATTGTGGATTATGTCTTTCACTAGTATTCCTTAAGGTTAGATTGGAAGTGATATTTAGGAAAGTGGCTAACTCACAAAAGAAGCTGGAGGCTCATGGCCATCTATTGGCAGATTAGGGGCATGAAGCTTCATCTGATTCATCTAAAAAGAAAGAAAAATATTTTAAAATAAACATCAATTTTCTATGTTCAATTTTCAAATAAGCAGTCCTTTCAGAACATGGGAGACCAGTACTAAGATGATACAGAAGACTGGATGGGAAATCGCAGTGGTCCAACTGCTGCCCTCTGCTGTGTCCACAGCTATCAGAGGTTGGTAAGTGTCCATCAAAAACATTATTACCAATGTCATTATCGTTAATCAACTTCTGCTAAATTTTTTTAAACTTGCAGGACACAACCAGAGTATTAGGGCTTATACATATTACATATACTTTCATAAAAATGTATGTATTACTGCCTTTACTGGGACATTTTTCAAGGAATAAGAAATCAAAAAAGAGAAAGAAAAAGAAAGAGAGATCTGACATCTGTCCTTCTGTTATCTTTTTTCGGTTTGCATTTTGTTCAAAAATGCCTCTGGATTTCTGCACGTTAGGGAAAGTCCTCTGCATTTAGCCAGAGGCAGAGAAGAACTTTCTGTATGTGTAGTTACAGAGTTCACAGTCCTTGTTGCATACTCACAAGTGCAGTGAATCTGTCACACACTGATGAGTAGAATGGTAGCTAGATGGCCAGGACAAGAGAAAGAAAGAATCACGAAGTGGAGTCCACAGCAAGCACAGTATAAGCTATGCTCACCTGTGGGGGTTGAACAGCCTTCACTGTCTGAGGTTTCCTCTTCTGTCTGCGTGGTCGGCTGCCAGTATTGGAGAGTGGCCTGTAGGTGAAAGAATATCATACAAATTGACTTAGCAGTTTGTTCAGCATGAGGGAGAAATTCAATAGAAAGTTGCTAATTTCCTTTCACTGTTGTATCATCCTGGGTCCCTTGGATGTTCTTCAGGCTTCCATGTCCTATAACTAATAATCACTACCACCAATTTTTTTTTTGAGTCTCTTGCAGAGCCCTGGTTCCAAATAACAATGGAGTTGAATCTAATTTTTATCTAAATTTTGCCATTTAATTAATGACTTATTTTATTCCTTCAATATTTATTAGTAGCCCATTATGGGTAAATAGCCAGTCTTTAAGAATGCAAGAAAATGTTGTAGTGTCAAGAGCATGTTCAAAGACTGACTGGTCCTGGTATGTATCAAGACTGTATCACTTACTTTGTATGATTTTGAACATATTTATTAACCTTTCTGAGCTTCTCTTTGCACAACAGTAAAAATGTAATATGCATGACCTTGCAGGATTGTTGTAAAATTAATAGATAACATCTTTTCATCTATAGAATAAAAATAATAGTTGTTACCTCATGGCATTCTTGTGAAGATTAAATGAGATAATGCACATAAAAGGATTTAGCATAGTCCTAAGATAACGATAGATGGATTCTTAAAATGAGTGCAAAATACTTAATAATGAGAGAATTAATCTCATTATTAATTCTGTATATATTAATTAACAGAAAAAAATGACATGTCTTGCTGTGGAATATTTCTCAGTAAAAGAGAAACCCAGCTTCTGGTCCAAGCAAGATGTAACTGCACTTATTTCTAGATATTTGAAGTAAACCAAAATTAAATTTGAGAATTTGGGTCAAATCTTTGAATTTAAAGTAAATTAAAAGCCAAAAATTCCCCAGATAAAAGGCTACTTCTGGACTTTCTTCTGCTTTCTTCTGGTGTTGTGGTGCCAGATTACTATAGTAACCACCACAAATATGACGGCCACAGGGAACAGCACCCCAACCACAATGGAGAAATCTGCAACAAAGAGAACCCAGGCTCAGTGAGGGTGGGAGAAATTCACACAGACACATCACATTAGTCTTTATTCTTCATTTAGTACAACTGTCAGCTACCCTTTCCCCAGAGAACATGTATTCTCTAGAAAATTGCTCATAGCTAGTAAAATGAATATTAATTTGATCATGATTAGTAAAATATGATTTAGGTAGGAGAAATAAAAAAGAAACTTATATAAAACATTTCACAGGAGATAGGGAAAACAAATACTACTGAGAATTATTAGAAGGAATAATGTTTATAATAATTGAAAAATGAATGGCTGGGAGATTAGAACATATATTAAGTAAGGGGATGACAGAAAAGAGTAAAATATTTTTAAAATTCAACTCTGAAATGAGACAGGGGAAAAGAAATTAAGGCCTTGAAATTATATTCCCATTAGTAGCAAATAACAAGCTGAGAGGTAAGACAACTGATAGAGACATGACTCAGTGTTCTATTGATTTTTGCTCTATACTGGAAAAATTATACATTGAAAAAGAATTATATGACCCTGTGAATTTGGGAAGAGTTTGAACAAATTTTCTTGATCTATATGGTGTTTTTTTTCTTTTACCTACTTATCTAAGTAATAAATGTAACTTAATTTTTTTCAAATTTCAAATATTCACTTTTCTTATAATAATCAGAAATCACAGATCCCAGGAGGTACAAATTTGAAGAGTAAACAGCTGTCACTCTCTTATTACAGAGATCAACAAGTCAATAAGATTATATTTTATATAAATGCAAGGAAACTTCACAAGTGTGAATACACATACATGCAGACAATAGTAGCAGAATTCTAGGTAAGACAATTTTAGTTCAATGTCTGATACTTTCCATCCTCTATAAAAATGAAAAGAATTACAGAAATATAGAAAGTAAAAAAATTTATGTGAACAGAAACAGACTAAATTATAGTTCCAAATATCAGAAGTATATGCTATTTTATTCTTCTTAGGAAGTCAATAGAGAATGTGAACTTGGGACAGATGATTCATTCAGGCCCGTCCTTACTCCTTGTGTATGTACGTAGAACAAGAGGGCCTCAAGACAAAGCCCTTCTAGAGAACTCTCTAAAAGCAATGGGGGATGCAAGTGTTTGACAGGCAGCATAGAAGTTAACAGCAGATATCCAAACAAGATCAGAGAGAGAAGGAAGAATCAAAGAGCAACTGAGTGCAAAGGAAAAGCAACTTTCTCAGGAAATAAATGAACTAAAGACCTCTCTTCACATGGCAAAGAACCCTTCACCATAGTGACTAGAAGTGGGGATCTACTCTGGCTGCTTCCCACCCTGATGGCCTGCAGGGACATGTGTCTATTTCTTCCCAGATAGAGTTCACAGCCAGATCTCCCATCAAGAGAGGTTATTGCAGGTACAACAAGTACACACACATGCAAAGAAAACCCATATAAACTAATTCAAGTGAACCTAATCCCATATTCAACAAAATATCACATACCCTGGAGCAAAACAAACCAATGGAATACAAGAGACAAGGTGGAAAAACAGAACAGCCAAACTCAAAAGAAATAGAGATAATTCATATTTCAGAATTAAACCTACAAAAATAATCTGTCATATTTTTGGAGAGTTTTATGAGGATGTTACATCTACACACTAAGTCAAGGCTGGTATGAAAATGAAACAGAAAACAAGAAAATTTAGGGAATTAAAATAAGATAACACATATAAATTTTGAGAAAATCTTTTGTATGTAGAGCAAATGCAAAGGGTGGAAAATAGGATTAAAAATTGTTTAAAGAGACTTTGAAGATTGATATTGTAGACCGTTATTTACAGAACAGGAATTCCCAAAAGGAAAGAAAAGAAAAAATGAAATATTTTGTTATATGAAAGGAAAGCTTGGAAAAGAAGAGCAATTTCTCAGGTTAGACATGTAATGTTACCTACGGAAGACCACGGTGGAGTCATCACAATCAGGAGGGGCCCAGCCCTCTTCACACTGACACTGGAGCTCGTGGTCACACACCTGGGGGTGGGGGGCAATGATCTTGTCAGTTTCCACATTAGACTGACCACAGACCCAAGGGCTTATGCAGTCCCTATTAAATTCATTCTGAGAACATTCTATTCTGTGTCTTTCAGTCATCTACATAACATACAAATCAATAGCAGGAATTTCATATCTGCCAGGTTCTTAGAAGAACTTTTTCATTGAGACACATCACTGAGGGTTAGACAAACTTAGTCATGTTAACCATTTCATGCTGCAACATTTGCTTACATCATCAAAATGGACTTAAGCACTATGTAAGATTCAGCAAGCTTGAGGAAACATTTTGAAAACCTACAGCATGTCCTTTGCACTTAGATGAGCAATTGGTTGATTTGTAGGCTCTCTCGATATCCACACATTCTGCATTAATGCAAACCTGAAAATGAGGTGAAAATCATGAAGTTGACATAAATGTCCAATGACATCAGTTCTGCAAATTGTTGTCTGCATCGAATTTGGTCTTATATTATTAGCCACTATTGCCATTATTAAAGTTACTCTCTTTATTAGAGAGATCACAGCACTCTTCTAAAAATAGGAAAATGGGATTTAGGTAATTTTTATAATAAAATGTTTAGAAAATTCTCTTTAAAGTCACTTTGTACCTCAAGGGTCATTCCCTTAATCCACCTCTCCAGTCCAAATCTTAAGCACAAAGCTGAACATTACACATGATACAAAATACCCATTACAGCCAAAAATATTGTGGAAAATGCTAATATCATATCTTCTGCAATACTAAAAAATTATTATTTATGTAAAAATAAATAGTATTGTTAATCTATTATTATCAGAGTGACTATCACTCATTAAACACCTACCAATTTGGGGGCAATAAAATTTACCTAGGTTTAACAACCTAGTGCAAAGCACATAAAAAGTCCTTATTAAATAATACTAAAGAAATAAATGCAAGCAGGTATACACACATAACATAAACATTGCCTTGAAAATTGCTCCTAAAAAGCACAAGGAGGCCTTGTAAAAACAAAACAAAACCAAAACATAAAAAAATTGAGCCCTGGCCGGTTGGCTCAGCGGTAGAGCGTCGGCCTGGCGTGTGGGGGACCGGGGTTCGATTCCCGGCCAGGGCAATAGGAGAAGCGCCCATTTGCTTCTCCACCCCCCCCTCCTTCCTCTCTGTCTCTTCTTCCCCTCCCGCAGCCAAGGCTCCATTGGAACAAAGATGGCCCGGGTGCTGGGGATGGCTCCTTGGCCTCTGCCCCAGGCACTAGAGTGGCTCTGGTCATGGCAGGGCAATGCCCCGGAGGGGCAGAGCATCGCCCCCTGGTGGGCAGAGCGTCGCCCCTGGTGGGCGTGCCGGGTGGATCCCGGTCGGGCGCATGCGGGAGTCAGTCTGACTGTCTCTCCCCGTTTCCAGCTTCAGAAAAAAAAATTGAATAAAAACTACAATTTTAACTTACCTTCTTATCCCCACACTTAGTTCCATTGGCCACCATGCTTATTTCTTGACTGTTGTCTTCAGGATCAAATGTTTTACATGTCATAAAAGTTACTATATTTCCCTTCCAGGGCAAGTTATCTGATCCACCTCGACAGAACAACTTCCCACACATGGCATCACTGAGGAAAAGTCAAAATTCACTGCAGTTGAAATACAAAGACTTAAACTGAAGTTTTATACAAATATCAATAGCTCCTTGACTATCAATATTTAACTAATGGTATTTCTCCCTATAGCAGAGACTACTGGTTCTCCTTAATACCAATTTCCCTCTTATTCTTCAATAATTGAACCATCGAATATGCAAAGGCACATTGTTGCTGTAACAACAGCAACAAAAACACATTTCTCCGATACTCATGCAACTAATTTTGGCCAATGGCCTAAGATTTGGCAATGGGAAGGAAATAGAGTCTTAAGTACTAACTCTTGAAGGTAGCCTTACATTTTTGTTTTGTTTTCCATTTTTGCTTATAGGAGAGTGATGGGACTGGTTCTGGAGAAGCTAAACAGACCAAGAGAAACACTTGAAAATGGAGGTCATATACATGATGGAACTAGAAAATACAAGGGGAATGAATTTCTAACATAATGGAAGGCACCTAAGAAGTCAGTTTCAGCTAACATTCCTTACTTATTTTCACAATTTGCAGCAGAATAATTTTCTCAACTGTGGCTATGTCAATATCCCCCATGCCATCATGTGGGGTTACTGAAAAATCTATCTCCCTACAAAAAGAAAGGAAACTATCCAACACTCAATAAAACTAGTTATTTACTTTTAAGGAGACTAAGGACAGTGCTAATATGCTAATAACATTAGAGTCAATTGCTTTATGCAGAATTCAGAAGAGGGCTGTGTAAAACTATTTTGAGAACAGATAAGAATCAGTCTTCTGATGTCTTTAGGGTGGTTAGAAAATATGATTGACAGGCAGAGAAAGAAGTAGTAGGGTTTGGCTGGTTAACACCAGTTTGGCAGAACCAATACCAAATTTTTTGTTGAGTTTGGTGAACTGGTTGTTAAAAAGGCACGTGTGATCAGGGTACTCTCTAAGGTGAGTGCCTCGGTAGCTGCTCAATGTGGAAATAACAAATTTATATTCCTTACTGTTTTTCAATGTTCATTTGTGCAACAGCATATTCTAAGCAAATTTAGTAATGCTCATTTCATCCAAAGGTAAAAAACATTGCAAGTGAGGATGCAAATCAAGAAGAATTTGGAGAGAGACCTGAAGATGGCAGCAGAGTAGGCAGACGCACAGACTCCCAGCTCTCACCACCAAACTGGAATACAAATCAATTTAGGAACAATCAGCCTGAAAAACCAACTCTGGACTACAAGAACAGCTCTCAAAAACCAAGGAGCAAAGAAGAAGCCACAACAAATCTGGTAGAAAGTGTTCACAATAGCGAAGATCTGGAAACAGCCCAAGTGTCTGTCAGAGGATGAGTGGATTAAAAGCTTTGGTACATATATACTATGGAATACTACTCAACCATAAGAAATGATGACATCGGATCATTTACAATAACATGAATGGACCTTGATAACATTATACGGAGTGAAATAAGTAAATCAGAAAAAACTAAGAACTATATGAATCCATACATAGATGGGACATAAAAATGAGACTCAGAGACATGGACAAATATGTGATGGTAACGGGGGGGGGGGGGGCAATGGGGCGAGGAAGGAGAGGGGGGTGGGAGGAGGGGAGGGGCACAAAGGAAACCAGATAGAAGATTAGAAGGTGATGGAAGACAATTTGACTTTGGGTGAAGGGTATGCAGCAAAATCAAATGTCAAGCTAATCTGGAGATGTTTTCTCTCAACATATGTACCCTGATTTATCAATGTCACTGCATTTAATTTAATAATAAATAAATAAAAAAAAAGAATTTGGAAATATCCTAAATAACAGTTTTGTTGTTTTTTGTCAGGTATTTTTCCATTAATGTTTTAAAACTTTTATAACATAATTTAGTTTTGTGTACCTCTTTTATTGTTCTTAAGTATTAAATACAAAAAATAATAAACTACCTTTCAGCATATCTATTTTTTATACTTAAAACAATCTTTAGGAAGACTGCCCACAGTGGTGGAAGCCACAGAGGATGTGACAATGGCCTGAGCACAGGTGCAAAGCTGCCTGCAGTGGCGGGCCAGCACCCAAGCCTGAATGCCCGAGGCAGTGGCAACAGTTTTGGTAGGCTGGGTGGGCAGACAGACCACACATCAGAACACAGTGGTCATACCCATTGGACTCCTGTGGTCTCACCCTTCTGAGGACTGAAAAGGAAGGAAAAAAAAGTCT
Source organism: Saccopteryx leptura (assembly GCF_036850995.1). Lineage (NCBI taxonomy): Eukaryota > Metazoa > Chordata > Mammalia > Chiroptera > Emballonuridae > Saccopteryx > Saccopteryx leptura. Next base: position 265,619,779 of record NC_089503.1, on the reverse strand, counting down.
GGATAGAATGACACCTGAGGCTAAGGGCAAGCTACATCTAATACCGTACTTAATCTCTGAATTACAGTACTGAGCCCAACAAGTAGCCAGCAATAAGAGGTGGTATAAAGTAAATGTCAGAGGAACTTGAACTTTTAAATGAACTTCCCTCAGGCCAAGAGTAGATAAAAAGCTAGCCTAGAAGTGCAGCTTATATATACAATGGTACCTGGGCCCAGCAGAGGCAGCCACAAGATCTAGATTGCCTGTAGCTCCATAAAGGTTGATAAGGGCCAATCATAGGCATTAAACCCCACTCATCAGCACCAGGACCTGGCCAGGGAGGTCCACAGTGGGCATATCCAGAGGCCAGATACAGAGAGCATCAGTTCAGGACCTAACAACCCTTGTTAGAGTAGTATCTTAAAGAAGGGCTCCTCGCATCTGACCCAGCTAAGACAGAAAATTTCAACACAAATAGCAAAAAGAACAGTGACAGCCAACATGTAACCCACAGCAAATTACAAACAACTGTTGATGTTAACCCAAGAAGATCTAGAAACACCACAACTGGAAATTGGAGACATAAAATACCAACCCTAGACTCAGCTAGCTACACAAACAACAAACCCAACTATAAACAGACAAAATGGGAAGACAGAGAAATGCAATCCAAATGAATCAACAAGAAAAATCCTCCAAAAAAGAACAAAATGAGATGGAAATAACCAAATTACCAGATGCAGAGTTTAAAATAATGATTGTTATGATGCTCAAAGATTTTAGAACAACAATGGATGGATACAATGAGCACTTAAATAAAGAGATAGCAAGCATCAAAAAGAACATTGAAATCATAAAAAAGAATTATCAGAAATGACAAACACAATATCAGAAATGAAAACTACACTAGAAGAAATTAAAAGTAGGCTAAATAAAGGAGAGGTTTGAATCCGTGATTTAGAGGACAAAATAAAGCATGAAAGCAGAGTAGCAAAAAGAAAAGAGGCTCAAAAAGTCTGAGGAAACTCTAAAAGAGCTCTGTGAAAACATGAAGAGAAACAACATCCATATAATAGGGGTTCCTGAAGGAGAAGAGAAAGAACAAGAGATAGAGAACCTGATTGAATAAATCATAGCTGAAAACTTCTGTAAATTGTTGCAGAAAAAAGTCACACAAGTTCAAGAGAGTCCCATTAAAGAGAAACCCAAAGAGGCCTACACCAAGACACATTATATATAATTAAAATACCAAAATTAAGGGATAAAGAAAGAATATTAAAAGTTGCAATAGAAAAGCAGTCAATTACCCACAGAAGAGCCCCCATAAGGATGACATCTGACTTTTTAACAGAAACAATAGAGGCCAGAAGGGAATGGCAAGAAATATTCAAAGTATTGCAAAACAAGAGCCTACAACCAAGACTTCTTTATCCAGCAAGGCTATCATTTAAAATTGAAGGAGAAATAAAAAGCTTCCCAGACAAAAAAAAAAAAAAAAAAAAAACTCAAGGAATTCATTACAACCAAAGAAATGCTGTAAGAAATGTTAAGGGGCATATTGTAAACAGAATAAAAGGGGGAAAATCCAGAAAAAGAAGAATGTAGATTTAAAGAATAAAATGTCAATAAACTACATATTAATAATAACCTTAAATGAAAATAAATCAAATGCTCCAATCAAAAGACATAGGGTAGCTGCATGAATAAGAAGACAGGACCCATACATATACTGTATACAAGAGACCCACCTCAAAAAAAGAGAGACACACAGAATGAAAGTAAAGGGATGGAAAAATATATTTCATACAGGTAGAAATGAAATAAAAGCTGGAGTAGCAATACTTATACCTGACAAAATAAACTTTAGAACAAAGGCTATAGTCAGGGATAAAGAAGGTCACTACATAATGATAAAGGTAGCAATCCAACAGGAAAATGTAACCAATATAAATATCTATGCACCTAATATAGGAGCACCTAAAATTATAAAGTAGATTTTGATGAACGGAAAGGTGAGATCAACAACAATACTATAATAGTAGATAATTTTAATAACCCACTACATCAATGGATAGATCCTCAAAACAGATAATTAACAAAGAAACAGCAAACTTAAAGGACACACTAGATCAACTGGATTTAATAGATATCTTAGGAACACTTCACCCTAAAGCAGCAGAATATACATTTTTTATCAAGTGTTCATGGTACATTCTCTAAGATAGAACACATGCTAGGACACAAAACGATTCTCAATAATTTTAAGAAGACTGAAATCATATCAAGTATTTTCTCATATAACAATGGCATGAAACTAGAAATCAACTACAATAGAAAAACTAAAAAACAATCAAACACTTAAAGACTAAACAGCATGTTATTAAATAATGAATAGGTTAAAAATCAGATCAAAGAAGAAATAAAAAATTTCCTGGAAACAAATGAAAATGAACACACAACAACTCAAAATTTATGGGACACAGTAAAAGCAGTCCTGAGAGACAAGTTTATAGCATTACAGGCATATCTTAAGAAGCAAGAAAAAGCCAAATAAACAACCTAATTTACTCTTAAAAGAACTAGAAAAAGAACAACAAATGAAGCCCAGAGGAATTAGAATGAAGGAAACAATAAAGATCAGAGCAGAAATAAATAACATAGAGACTATAAAAACAAAAATAAAATAAAGATTAAAAAATACAGAAGAGCTGGTTATTTGAAAAGGTAAACAAGATTGATGAACCTTTAACCATACTCACCAAGAAAAAAAAGAAAGGTCTCAAATAAATAAAATTAGAAATCAGAGTGGAGAAGTAACAACTGACACAACAGAAATACAAAGGATTGTAAGAAAATACTATGAAGATAGGTATGCGAAAAAATGAGACAACCTAAGCAAAATGGACAAATTCCTCAAAACATAGTTTTTCAAAAATCAATCTGGAAGAATCAGAAAACCAAAATAGACCAATTATACATCAAATGAGATTGAAACAGTTATCAAAAATCTCCCAAAAAACAAAAGTTCTGGGCCAGACAGCTTCATAGGCGAATTTTACCAAATATTAAAAAAAAAAAAATTACTCCTATATTTCTCAAGCTATTTCAAATAATTCAAGAGGAGGGAAGACTTCCAAGCTCCTTTCATGAGGCAAGCTTAATCATCATTCCAAAACCAGGCAAAGACACTACAAGAAAGAAAACTATAGGCCAATATCTATTATGAACTTATATGCTAAAATTCTCATCAAAATATTAGCAAACTGGATCCAGCAATACATGAAAAATCATACATCATGATCAAGTGGGATTTATTCTGGGGAGGCAAGACTGGTACAATATTTGCAAATCAATCAATGTGATTTATCACATAAACAAAAGGAAGGAGAAAACCACATGATAATTTTAATAGATGTAGAAAAAGCATTTGATAACATCCAGCACCCATTTATGATAAAAACTCTCAGCAAAGTGGGAATACAAGGAACATACCTCAACATGATAAAGGCCATCTATAACAAACCCACAGCCAACATCATACTCAATGGGCAAAAATTAAAAGCAATCCCCTTAAGATCAGAAACAAGGCAGGGGAGCCCCTTCACCACTTTATTCAACATAGTTCTGGAAGTTCTAGAAACAGGAATCATACAAGAAGAAAAAATAAAAGGCATACAAATTGGAAAAGAAGAACTTAAACTATCATTATTTTCTGATAATATGATACTGTACATAGAAAACCCTAAAGTCTCAGTCAAAAAACTACTGGAACTGATAAGTGAATTCAGCAAGGTGATAGGATATAAAATTAATATTCAGAAATCAGTGGCATTCTTATATACAAACAGTGAACTGTTGAAAGAGAAATTAAGAAAATAATCCCCTTCACTATTGCAACAACAACAAAAAAATAGAGTACTTAGGTGTAAATTTATCTAAGAAGGTTAAAAATTTGTACTTGGAAAATTATAAAACATTGATTAAAGAAATCAAGGAAGGTAAAAGAAGTGGAAGCATATACTGTGTTTATGGATAGGAAAAATAAGCATCATTAAAATGTCTATATTACCCAAAGCAATCTATAAATTTAATGCAATTCCTATTAAAATACCAATAAAGTATTAAAATAGTTCAAACATATAGAACAAATATTCCAAAAATTTATATGGAATGAAAAAAGAACACAAAGAGACTCAGCAATCTTAAAAAAGAAGAATAAAATGGAAGGTATCACACCTCTCGATATCAAGTTATACTACAAGGTCATTGTACTCAAAACAGCTTGGTACTGGCATAAGAACAGGCATACAGATCAATGGAACAGAACAGAGAACCCAGAAATAAACCCGCACGTATATGGACAATTAATATTTTATAAAGGAGGTAAAAGCATACAATGGAGTCAAGATAGCCTCTTCAACAAATGGTATTGGGAAAATTGGACAGGTACTTGCAAAAAAATAAAACTAGACCACCAACTTACACCATTCACAAAAATAAACTCAAAATGGATAAAAGATTTAAATGTTAGTCCTGAAACCATAATCATCTTGGAAAAAAACATAAGCAGTAATTTCTCTGACATCTCTCACAGCAATATATTTGCTGATTTATCTCTACAGGCAAGTGAAATAAAGGACAGGATGAACAAATGGGACTATATCAAACTAAAATGCTTTTGCACAGCTAAAGACAATATGAACAGAATAAAAAGACAAACCACACAATGCGAGAACATATTCAAAAATACATCTGATAAGGGGTTAATAACAAAATTTATAAAGAACTTGTAAAACTCAACACCAGGAAGATAAACAATCCAATCAAAAAATGGGCAAAAGAACTGAATAGACATTTCTCCAAAGAGGACATACAGATGGCCAATAGGCAGGTGAAAAAATGTTCAACATCACTATTCATTAGAGAAATGCAAATTAAAACCACAATGAGATACCACCTCACACCTGTCAGAATGGCTCTCATTAACAAAACAACACACAGTAAGTGCTGGCGAGGGTGTGGAGAAAAGGGAATTCTCCTGCACTGCTGGTGGGATTGCAGACTGATGCAGCCACTGTGGAAAACAGTATGGAGATGCCTCAAAAAATTAAAAATGGAACTTCCTTTTGATCCAGCTATCTCACTTTTAGGAATATATCCTAAGAACACCAAATCACTGATTCAAAAGAAGAAATGCACCCCCATGTTTACTGCAGCATTGTTTTTAATAGCCAAGATCTGGAAACAACCCAAGTGTCCATCAGTAGATGAGTGGATTAAAAAGCAGTGGTACGAATACACAATGGAATACTATACAGCCATGAAAAAGGAAATCTTACATTTTGCTACAACATGGAAGAACTAGGAGAGTATAATGCTAAGTGAAATAAGCCAGGCACAGCCTGACCCCGTGGTGGCACAGTGGATAGAGTGTCAGACTGGGATGCCGAGGACCGAGGTTCAAGATCCTGAGTTTGCCAGCTTGAGCGCAGGCTCATTTGGTTTGAGCAAAAGCTCACTAGCTGGGACCCAAGGTCCCTGCCTCGAGCAAGGGGTTACTTGGTTTGCTGAAGGTCGGCGGTCAAGGCACATATGAGAAAACAATCAATGAACAACTAAGGTGTCACAGCGTGCAACGAAAAACTTATGATTGATGCTTCTCATCTCTCCATTCCTGTCTGTTCCTGTCTATTCCTCTCTCTGACTCTCTTCTGTCTCTGAAAAGAAAAAAAAAAAAAAAAAAAAGGAAAAAAAAAGAAATAAGCCAGGCAGAGAAAGAAAAATATCATATGACCTCACTCATATCAGGAATTTAATGAACAGTGTGAACTGAGGAACAGAATAGAGGCAGAGGCGGGATCAAAGGGACCAGAGGGAAAGCGGTCAGAGGGAAAGGGGATGAGAGGATGGGATCAGAGAAGGGAAAGACATTGGTGAAATTATATACACATAACACAGCATTATAGAGAATAGGACAGCAAATTTTGAAGGGAAGAGGGGAGTGTGTTGGCGAGGGTCCAAAGGGGGTATCAAGGGAACATGAGGGTGTTGTGGAGGGAGATATATTCGGTGGAACACTTGAATCTATGTAAGCACAATAAATTACAATCAATAAAAAATTAAAAATAAACAAGAAAATAGTCATTAGGACATTCAATTATGCGAATCCTACCAGTGAGAGAAAGGCGTGCATTATCTTCAAACCTGAGAGGGTGTTCTTCTTGAGTCGTTTAGGTGAAGTGTACATGGAAGATTCTAGGGCTCAGAGTATTCCAGGCTTACCCTCCACTATAGCCAGTCACTATTAAGAAGTGACTAGAAGAGCAGCCTGTGAGGAGAGTGAAAGGCCTGTGTCTAGCTGTAGAAATCACCCAGTGCAAAGAGTGACCACGGCCTGTGCACATGCTGCAGAGGAGACTGCAGCTAACCCACTCTCTTCCTACTGACTATGTCTCATACTGCATATTGGTTTTCCCCCCAAATTTCCTTTCACATATTTTCCCCTTTGAATCTGCCCTGATTTCTTACAAAGGAAGAAGCACACAGAATATGATTGTCTATCCCTTAGGCTCAGCCTCCCCAAGAGATGATCCTATGTCCCAAATCTAGTTTGTTTAGAAAAATTAAAAAAAATATATAGAGAGAGTTTGTTTTGTAATATCTATTATTTAGAAAAGTTAGTGTTTAATAGAAAAACTGTAAAAAAATGTTGATCTTTTTTAGCTTCTTGTTACATATTACTTTGGAGCAGGTACAAGGAGTTTAATTTGTTAAAATTTGAAATTTTAATGTCATCTTAAAATTTCACAATCAGAAAACCTTATAGAAAAGTCTCGTTCATTGTATTATAATTTTATAGAAAATATTCTATAAAATTTTTAGGCTATCAGCATAAAAATTAAAACATTCTACAAATGAATTGTCCATTTTTTCTCTTACTGCTCTTTCTTTATATACTTTATGGCAAGTTTAAATATAATTGTACAAACACTGTATTGATTATTCCTCTGAATCAGTAAATATTTGCACCCCTAGAATCATAATGAAAGTCATCAGATGGGGAAGCACTCAAAATATCCTGGGCAACAAACACCTGTCCAACCAGGCCCATTCACTTCACATGTTCCACCTCAAACATTCATTCTATTTCAAAGTGATTGTACGTGGTATCTCCTGAAATACCTTCCATGAAGGACTTGAAAAAAGGAATCAATTCTTATTTCTCTTGTTAACTTAGTGCGTAGCTTGAAACATGGCACGTAACAGTCATTCAATGACCATCGTTAAATGAATGATATCCAAATTCCCTTTCTCTTTAACTGGACTAAATCAGAATGTGTGGCTGGAACGGAATATCTTCCCCGTCTGTGGAGCCAGAAGCTTCAAATGATAAGGCCACTTACTTTGCTTTACAGGGAATGCGTGTGTCGTCCACTTTATGGCAGTACCCATATTTTGACCCACCTTCATTCCTGCTGTAACACGACTTATCTGCAACCTCAGTTCCTGGGACCAGCGTGATCAGTAGGGACATATTTGAAAAGAGAAAGGAAGTTCAATGCTATAAAGCATTAATGGAATATAAAACCAACAGCATAGGGGATATAGTCAATAATATAACATTATAATAACTATAATATATCCAGGAAGTTTAAAATACGGTTATTTCAAAACTTGCCTTTCTGATCAAGTTAGTTAGAACAATTTAAATTTTGTTTTAAAGTTTTTGCAGATTTATGAGTCTTTTTAATTTTTTTTTCTGGTGTAATTAAAGACTATGAACTCTAAAATTTTGGTATTATAGTCAAAGATTCTGGTATCCTGAACATTAAATAGCATTCACTTTTCCTTATTGATCTTCAGCATTCTCAGGGTCTTCCTTTTCTTATTTTCCCCTGTCCCCTGTCCTTACTCTCTGGCCACCTCTGAGCACCCCTACCCACCTAACAGACACACACACACACACACACACACACACTAGACTTCCAAGAGTTTACTCATCTGAAAAGGACCTTAGTCGAGTTACCAGATAAAATGCTGAACCCAGTTAAATTCAAATCTCAGATACACAAAGAACTTCTTTTTTAGTATAAATTTGCCTCAAATATTGCATGAAACATACAGATACTAAAAAAGATTGTTAACCTGAAATTAAAATTTCAGTGGGCCATTCTTATTTTTATTTGCTAAATCTAGTAATATCCAAATTGATCTAAAGTCCTAAAATCCATTAACATAGTTTATAAGGAAGAAGAATGGGACAGAATGCTCCTTGGGTCATGATTAAACACTGTCACTTGGAATAATGTTTTGTTTTGTGTGTGTGTGTGTGGGGGGGGGGGGGTTGCATGTGCATAGAGAGGCAGGAACTCCAGCAGTGCTGGGGATTGTCCTCCTACCTGGTCCCCAGAGCTCGATGCACTGCTCCTGCAGCGTGGGGCACAGACCCATCAAGCAGTAGCCCTTCCCCTTTTGGCAAGGAGACCCATTGACTTGAAATCGATCAGCAGGGCAAATACCAGATTTACCATCACACATTTCTGGCAGGTCACACTCATCTTTTGCTGGTCTGCACACTGCACCAGGGATTTTAAACTGCCAGGGGGAACAATGGAGAGAAAGCTGTTTCACACTTGACTTACCAAATATCTCAAATTAATGCAAATAATATTTTCCCTTTGGTCTTTTATTGCCAAGGTAGTTAGGGGCATCATTCTATCCTAGTTTACATTTGTATTGTATAAGTTAAAGCGATTTCCTGTTATGTCATTTCTATTCTACTTTGTCCAATGCCCTAATTCTTTAAGCAATGAATATTTCTGGATTTGTAGTGGAAACACTATAGAAATATCAACAAGAAAAAAAACCAAACAACATCCTAGATGCAAAGAAGAAAGTTATTTCTCTTTTTGTTGAATGCATCTTTGTTGAGACTGTCAAGATTTCGGCCTATAACATCAGAGTTTTAGTGAGGAAGTAGAGCTTCTGCATTAAGGGAGGTAAGTTTACAAGCATGAGGTCAGTGTGCTGAGACTTTCCCAGGCATCACGTTTCCTAATTCTTAATTCCTTTTCTTGCATGTCCAGATATTTCTTTTCAACTCACTTCTTCTTATGGGATTATTTATAACGAGGGAGAAATAGCCAAATATTCGTTTGAGGTATTAAATCCCTTGCAACCCACTACTGCAAATCTTGCTCCTATTTCCTTAGGGAAATAGTCGTGAAACAATTCTGCCTTTCGTTCAGCCCTGAAGAGGCCTGTGTGGACGTTGGAAACGTGGCTTTCCCTCGCTGACGTGAGCAGGCAACACTCATATCATCAAAAACACTTTCCATCTATCTATGCTGGTGACAGAATATAATCCAAATTTTATTCGGGGCACATGTGACCCTCCACATGCAACCTCGGCTGCTCCAGCCAAGATGCTCCTTACAAACTAGGCTTATACCTTCTGCTCTTTGTTATTTCCCTCAGCCTCCTTATTTGGAAAAAATTTCTCATTTGTTCTACTTCCCTAAAATCTAGTCATTTTTCTCCAGACCAGATTGAAAGCCTCATTATCCGTGAAGGCTCCTTTGACTTCTCCCATGCACATAACTGCTCTCCTCTTTTATATTTTAAATTAAATTTTTATTAAATTTATTGGGGTGACACTGGTTAAAAAATCATATAGGTTTCAGGTGCACAATTTCATAACACATCATCTGTACACTGTATTGTGTGTTTGCCACCCCACATCTTTTGGAAGATGCAGGTTTGAATCTTGGCTCTGCCAGAGGCTAAGTGTGTAACCTTACAGAGAGCTGAAAATCTATTTTTCCACCTAATATTTAATTCACAAGGTGATTGTGAAAATATAAGAGAAAAAATTTATGCAAAGGTCATGTACCATTCATTGTAATATCTACCTGGGCATTCAATTATGCATTATATTTTTATCTGTTTCAGGTACATATACCATTGCCTTAAAGAAATAGGAAGTTCTTTGAGATTAAAAACTGCTTTTTTTTTTCACATTTCCCATAATAGCTAACAAATAGAATATATATAATAAACACTTTTTGGTTACAACTTTAAGTTCTCAAATTTTCTTCATTTTGGTCTCCTTTATTTATTTCCTCTCCCTCTGACATTAAAAAAAAAAATCTATCCCAGATACTGTCTATATCCTGATATGCAATTCACGTATAGTTATTAAGTGTTTAAAGTGTATGAAATTTTGTGCTAGGTAAGATGTCATTCCCCACCCTTAGTAGTCATTCTCACAAAGGTGCAGACAGATAAATAAATAATAGTTATACAAAAATCTGTGCAACAGTGGAATGTAAAATGTTAAATTTTAACTTGTAGGAAAAGTCCAAAGCTCCTCATAGAAAATGACATGATATCCTCATTTAATGTCTCTTTTTATAAATTTCACCTGAATTGACTTCAACGGTTGAAGGGGGAGGGAGCCCAACATTATTCAAAATTTTTAAATATTCCACCAAAGTCATTTTTAAAGAAATGTGTAACTATTATGAGAAGCAGGAGGTAGGAGTAAAAAGAATTAGCTTTGGAACCGGTAAATTTGGAGTTTACCATTAGTGATTCTAGTAATTTCCACATTTTATGTTCTGAGTTTCTTTTCTCTCAAAAGCAAAATATGAGAATAATATCTACTGCACAGGTGTGCTGGAGGGTCAAATTGCCCATGTTTTGAAGCCCTATGTTTTAAAGTCCTAGTGAGCACTTGATAAAGTAGGCAGCATTATTTTAGAGACAGAAAAATGTTGCTCTGTCTATTTCACTCAATACAAGCCCTGAGATTTTTAACGTAGAAAAAAATAAAAGGTAATTATAATTACTAAAAGAGAATAAAATAATCCTACCTGGCACTTCTCACAGCATTTTCCTAATGCACATTGAAAACCGGACTTGATTTTACACGTTTTAGCATCACAGCAAATGTTGGTACATTCCTAAGAAATACCAGAAACAATTGCAAATCCAAATTACTTTTGTCTTATTTCAGCACAATTCATAATATAATTTATTCATTACACAGCCTTTACTTTGGTATAGTCTGAAAATAATTTTTAGGAAAATAAGAAAAAAAAAATAACAAGAAAGCTTAACATTAGAAAAAAAATGAGATTTTAGAGTAGCCAAGGATCTGTCATTTATCTGAATTCTACTTATTTTTAAAATTTGATTTTTTTTTAGTTCACCCAAATTCCCTTAATAATACTGAAAATGAAAAAGCAAACAAAAAGACAAAGGGGATTTAAAAAAAATAAAATTTATCTAAATAAAGAACATAATTGTTCAACAGATCAATTTTGTACCTATTCAGCAGTAAATCTCTAGGATATATAATTAAAAATCTTCTAAAAATATGGTTCTTTATTCAATTTTGAAATTTAATTCAATTCTGCATAAAGTAATACACTTTGTTTTGTTTTCCTTGCTTTGTTTTTGAGGAATAGGGCCCTTTCTGGTTGTAGCTTTTTAGATTCCTAAAGAGGAATAATGTAATTAGAACTACAACAATTATGGTTAAAATTCTTGCCCTTATTTCAAATATAAATATCATCTGAGAAAGATTACTCTTTCTCATAGAAGGAATCAATTTGTAATCCCATTTTGAAGTGACTGAGAAGCTGAACCCCTGAGGGCTTTTGGCTAACTTATATAAAGTGTTAGCAAGACGAGCCAATGGCCCCATTCAGAATCCCGACTGCCACAGGAACAAGGCAGGGTCAGGCTAGCACTGCTAATGGTCACAAGTCCTGAGGTACAAAGGGGTAGCTGGTGTAGGATGATTCTGGGATTGCTCAGACAGCACACCTGCATCCACATCTTGGCTCCTTCACTGACCAGCTTGGTGACCTTGGGCAAGCTGTTTCCACTCTCTGAGTCCTGTTGCCATGCTAAGTCTAAAGTAACTGCTCCAAAAGTCATAGACACATTAGAAATGTGAAGTACTTCCGACTTAAAGGGAGGGATGAGGACACACAGCCCAGGCTGGGAGAGGTACTTAAAAAACTAGGTAAGGGGAAGAAACCCCAATGTCTCTTATGCAAGGCAATATTCATTGTTATAAAGGCTGGCCTCACAAGTATTTACAAATGAATATACGTAAAAATCACAGGAAACATGTAATTTTATAGTGAACCACATTATATAGTTTTTAAAAAATATGGCTCAGAAGTGTTTTATTTTATTTTTTAATTGAACTTATTGGGATGACATTGGTTAACAAAATTATAGATGTCAAATGTACAAACACTATATAGTTTTATAGTTTATCCAGTGGTGGGTTTCAAATAATTTAACAACTGGTTCTCTTCCCTAATGACCATTTTAAGTATAAAAAAGCAATATGCTGAAAGGTAGTTTATTATTTCATGCATTTTTTTTTAATTTTTTACTTCTTTTTTTTTTTTTTTTTTTTTTTTTTGTATTTTTCTGAAGCTGGAAACGGGGAGAGACAGACAGACTCCCTCATGCGCCCGACCGGGATTCACCCGGCACGCCCACCAGGGGGCGATGCTCTGCCCCTCCAGGGCGTCTCTCTGCTGTGACCAGAGCCACTCTAGCGCCTGGGGCAGAGGCCAAGGAGCCATCCCCAGCGCCCAGGCCATCTTTGCTCCAATGGAGCCTTGGCTGCGGGAGGGGAAGAGAGAGACAGAGAGGAAGGAGGGGGTGGGGGTGGAGAAAAAAATGGGCGCTTCTCCTATGTGCCCTGGCCGGGAATCGAACCCGGGTCCCCCGCACGCCAGGCCGACGCTCTACCGCTGAGCCAACCGGCCAGGGCCTTCATGCATTTAATACTCAAATAAGAACGATAAAGAGGTACATGAAACTAGATTATGTTATAAGAAAGAGTTTTAAAATATTAATAGAAAGTATTAATATGAAACTGTTATTTAAAATATTTCTATATCTTCTTGATCGGTATCCTTACTTGCTAATTTTTTCACCTATGGATGGAATGAACATTACTATGGGCACTTAGAATATGCTGTTGTGCAGATGAACATTAAAAAAGAGTAAGGAATATATATTTGTGATTTCTATATTGGGCAGCAGCCCAGTCAACCACCTTAGAGAGAACCCTGATTATAAGTGCCATTATAACAACCGGTTCACCAAACTCAACAAAAAATTAGGTATCAGTTCTGCTGAAGCAGTGCAAACTGGCTGAATCTCACTACTGAGTTTATCCATCTTTGGCAATGGAAAAACAAATTAGACTTTTTCATAAAAGACTTGGTCTTACCTCAGAAGTCCCACAATCACAGTCCTCTCCAATTTCTACCAACTGGTTCCCACAGATCGGGGTGGATATGATGTCTATAGGCAATGGAGCATTAAAGAGGCAATTTGATAATTTATCTTCGAAAAACTTGTCATAGCTGACCCGGCTACAAGAACTGAAGTCCGTAGGTATATAGAAGCTGTGAAGACAAGGAGCAGGAAAAGAAAATGCAGTCATGCTGAGCATGGAGGGAACAACATCAGACATTGGGGGTGACACACCTAAAACCTACCCCAAAAGATCAAAGCAAATCCCATGATCAACTGCTAAATCATAAGTTCATCCATGTGCTTGAGTTAGCCCACCTGGACGGACATAAACATCTTCAGCTAAATGAGCAACCATGGTCATATCTCAAAGTATAGCATTCAGGTTGCTTTTTAAAAAATGCAAAACTGCTTCTGACTAATTTAGATAATCTGATTCAACCTTAGGTCATTTTGGTTGTAAAGTCCTAAAGTGAGTAAAAGCATACTTATTCACATGTGTAGAAATTCACTACTGACAGATTTATTCATTCCAAAAATAAAGCTGAAGCTTAAAATTGTACTGAAATCTAAAAGGAATAACCACATCAAGTATGTAGCTGGCACACAGCTACATAGGTTGTGGCAGGCAGAGTAACCCTAGCTTGAGCCAGCTGAGAAGGAAATAGAAAAGACAAAATGGAATTTTTAAAGATAAAATTCCCAGGAAAGTTTGCTTAAGGCAAGGCAGATATATGTAATCTCTTTTTAAAGACTCTCTCTTCATCCCCCGGTGAGAACTTTCTTCTTTAGATTTTTCTCCAGGAACGTTTTCCTGATCACCACCCAATATAAACTTATGAAAAATTTAGTAAATGTTAATGATTTCCTTCAGATGAGGCTAAAATGCCAAGTCATCCCAACAGCAAAGAGACAATATGTTTAAGCTATGTCTTTGTTAGTGAAAAACATTAACATATAGATGAAGGATAAGGTGGTTTGGTATACACATTCATGACAGTGTTATTTAATCATTTAAATGCTTGACCATGTGTGAAAGATGACAGAAAAGAGAGAATTAAAAACAGGAAAACAGCATCTTCTTGGAAAGCCTTACCTTAGTGCTTTGTCCATCACACATATTGTAGAAGGGCACTTGCAAACATAGGAGTCATGAAACATTCCAAAGTTATGGCCCATTTCATGGGCCATTGTCCCTGCAACTCTAAGCATGTTGTCACTGTGGTCCTGAAAGTGAGAACAGAAAAAATAGACCTTCTGATTTTCAAACTGAATTATCACTCAGGGTATAAGTAAATATTTTTACTATAGTCCCAAGTAAAAATAAGAAATTGACTTTAGCTTCAGCAGTCTCACCCCAACCCATACCGTCTCCTGCCCTTCTCCTTCACCCTCTCTCCTCCTCTCCTTCTCTCTCTCTCTCTCTCTCTCTTTCTCTCTCTCTCTCTCTCTCTCTCTCTCTCTCTCTCTCTCTCTCACACACACACACACACACACACACACACACACATCCCTTCTGTACTGAATGCCCATCACAGGGCATCTTACCTGCTCTTTATTTTTATGTATGAGAAATATTTTAAAGAAAAAAAATTTTTGATTTCCTCCCACGAGAGATAGTGGCAAAATTTCTTCAACAATGATAAGGAAGGCCCTGGCCAGTTGGCTCAGCAGTAGAGTGTCAGCCTGGCGTGCAGGAGTCCCGGGTTTGATTCTTGGCCAGAGCACACAGGAGAAGTGCGCATCTGCTTCTCCACCCCTCCCCCTCTCCTTCCTCTCTGTCTCTCTCTTCCCCTCCCACAGCCAAGGCTCCATTGGAGCAAAGATGGCCCAGGCGCTGAGGATGGCTCTGTGGCCTCTGTCTCAGGCGCTAGAATGGCTCTGGATGCAACAGAGTGACGCCCCAGATGGACAGAGCATTGCCCCTTGGTGGGCATGCTGGGTGGATACCAGTCAGGCGCATGCGGGAGTCTGTCTGACTGCCTCCCTGTTTCCAGCTTCGGAAAAATGAAAAACAAACAAACAAACAAACAAAAAACAAAACAATGATAAGGAATCAGAAACATTTCAAAAATAATCTACCTCCCTCTCTCAGCTTATTTTTTATATCTTCTAATTCAATTGGAGGAATTTGATATCTTTAGCTAATGGAGCTTTAAAAATGTTCATTAACCTGGAATTTTAGTACATTGGTATCTTTTTCAACTTTATTAATGCCAAAATTAGACATCAATCAATTCCAGACTTGCCACATTGCATGAAGTCCATTCAGTGGCCAACTTCTTTACCAGACTGTTTCTGATGAGATGTGTTGGTCTGGGGGCTCCAGGTTATCCAGGAGCAATAAAACAACACTAGTGGTTATAATTTCTCACTGGTAAGGCAAATATGATAATAATACTCATCCACAGAAACCTAATTCCCTCATCAACTTCATTTCAAAAAACCAAATAAAGAACTTCTTAAGATATGGTACAAGACTGGCAAACAAGCAACACCTGTGTAAGTTAAGAAGTTAATATTTACCATTCATATTATTATTTCATCCTATTGAAATAAATTCGATAAATCCTGCTATCTAGTAAGATAGAGCTCCCCAAATGAGGACAAAAACACACAGAAAGAAAAGAAAGAAAAAAGGGAAGGAGAGAGGGAGGTATGGAGGGAGGAAGGAAGGAAAGAAAGAGAAGAGGGAAGGAAGGGGGAAAGAAAGAAAGAGAGAGTGAGAGAGAAAGAAAAGTGGAAATGTGTTTACAGACTTTCCAGGTTGCCTTGTGATTTCTTTAAATTTGGGGTATCTTCTTTTAAATAATTATTTTCATAACTTCAATGTTCTCCACCCCACAACCGGAATGACCTACCATAAACAAGATAATGCATTATGATTATGCTGGGTTTATATTGGATATGCAAGACTGAGTCAATATTTGACATTTAATCAATGTTAATCAACCATGTCAACCAAGTGAAGGAGAAAAACTATACTATCTTCTCAATAAATTTAGAAAACAGAGAATTTAAAATTTTTAACAAAAAATAATTTAGAGAGAGAAAATGGTATGGAGTAAGCAGAGGTTACAACTCCCACCACCCAGAACCAAAGTGGATTAAAACTTAACTTAGGAATAATCATCTTGAAAAACTAACTTTGGACTAAACCAGTGGTTGGCAAGCTGTGGCTCGCAAGCCACATGCTGCTCTTTGGCCCCTTGAATGTGGTTCTTCCACAAAATACCACATGCAGGTGCTACCTCGATAAGGAATGTACCTACCTATATAGTTTAAGTTTAAAAAATTTGGCTCTCAAAAGAAATTTCAATCATTGTACTATTGATATTTGAATCAGTTGACTAATGAGTTTGCAGACCACTGAACTAAACTAAGAGGAATCTATAACCAAGCATCATTGTAGGAACCACATTGAACTGGTAAGAAAGGCTGAGACACAGAAAGGACTGCCCCACTCCCAGGAGTGAGAGATGGCCTGGAGGATCTCTTATGGTGGGTTGGGATGCTGGGAGAGTTGTAGGCCCTCAGCCACAGGATTGGAACCCCAGCCTGGAGCCCCAGAGACTAAAGGAGGCATACAGACAGTATTTAGCTGAAAGAAGATCCAGGTTACTGTTTGTGAGAGGAAGACAGAACTCTCAGACCCAGGCTCCATCTTAAAGGGACCATGCAGAAAACCTCATTCACAGCCACTTACTCAGGGCTCTGGGAGTGAGGAATGCAAAGAAAACTGGAGTTGCAAGAGGAGAGTGTAGTCTTGGGGGCACAAGGAGAGATTGTGGGGTACAGCCACCCTGACCCCTGTACTGTGTAACTCCCCAAACCTAAAGTGCTCATTCTTCCTGGGAGAATCAAGCCAGCCAAGGGAAGCAATTATCCCACCAACTGGAGGCTTTCCTGCTCCAGTCAGTGCAAAGAGACACTTAGAAGCAAGGGGCGCATCAAGGACACAAGTTTTGAGTGCTGAGCTCTGGGCTACATGGCCACCCAAACTTGCTGAGTATATTCCGAAGGGTGGGAGGGGCAGGCTATGGAGGAGGCCACGGTGCTTGACCTGCATGGCAGATAGAGGTGGAGCCCAGCGAGGCAGCCCATCAGGTGGCAGTGTGGGGTGGAGCCCAGAGAGGCCTCCTGTGTGCCTGCGGAGGGGAAATCCTGCAGGGTGAGGTGTAGCTTGCGCCAGGCAGACTCCAGCAGGGCGAGGTGACCCACATGCCTACAGGCAGTGGAGCCAGGTGAGGAGACCTATGTGCTCATGGGGACAGAGTCCAGAAAGGCAGCCCACGTGCCTAAGGGGGGCAGAGCCAAGCAAGGAGAGGAGTCATCCTCACCCGCGGAGCAGCCCAAGGTGTGGCTTGTGAGCCAGCGCCAGTGCCCAAGTGCCCAAGGAGGCAGAGGCAGTGGGGGGCCAGTGGAAAGACCACACTCCAGGAATAGAAAGGGCACACACACTGGCCAAGATTAGATAAAAGCCAGCCTAGGAGTGCAGCTGATATTTACAGTGGCATCAGGGCCCAGCAGAGGCAGCCAAAAATTCTGGATCACCTTGTGCTCCAAGAAGGTTGCTAATGGCCAGCCAAAAGCAGTAACCCCCCACTGATCTACACCAGGTTCCGGCCAGGGAGGTCTAGGGCTGGTATATCCACCAGTCAGATATGGAGAACATCAGCTCTGGACCTAACAACCCTAGTTAGAGTGGTATCTTAAAGAAAGGCTCCTCACATCTGACCCAGCTAGAGCATAGAAAATGCTGTCACAAATAGCAAAAAGAGCAGTAGCAACGGACAAATACCCAGACAACAGTGGATTACAAACAGCTGAAGCCAACCAAGATCTAGAAACAACACAACTAAAAGCTGGAGGCAGACAACATCAACCCTTTACTCAGCTAGTTACACAAACAAAACATCCAAAGGAGCAGTCTATACAGAGACAAAATGGGAAGACAGAGAAATGCAATTATAATGAATCAACAAGAGAAATCCCCCCAAAAAGAACGGAATAATATGGAACTAGCCAAGATACTGGATGCAGAGTTTAGAATAATGATTGTTAGGATACTGAAGAATCTTAGAAGAACAATAGATGGACAAAATAAACACCTGACCAAAGAGATAACAGGCATCAGAAAAAATGTTAAAATCATAAAAAAGAATCAGGTAGAAATGACAAACACAATATCAAAAATGAAGAATACACTAGAAGGAATTAAAATCAGGCTGGATGAAGCAGAGGATGGAATCAGCAATTTAGAGGACAAGACAAGTGAAAGTATAGAAGCAGAACAGCAAAAAGAATAGAGGATCAAAAAGTCTGAGGAAACTCTAAGAGAGCTCTGTGACAACATGAAGAGAAACAACATCTGCATAATAGGGGTTCCTGAAGGAGAAGAGAAAAAACAAGGGATAGAGAACCTGATTGAAATAATTATAGATGAAAACTTCTGTAAACTTTTGCAGAAAAAAGTCACATAAATTCAAGAAGCACAAAGAATCCCATTAAAGGGAAACCCAAAGAAGCCTACACCAAGACACATCATAATTAAAATACCAAAATTAAGGGATAAAGAAAGAATACTAAGAGCTGCAAGAGAAAAGCAGTCAATCACATACAAATGAGCCCACATAAGGATGATATCTGACTTTCAACAGAAACAATTGAGGCCAGAAGGGAATGGCATGAAATATTAAAAGTAATGCAGAACAAGAGCCTACAACCAAAACTTCTTTATCCAGAAAGGCTATCTTTTAAAATTGAAGGAGAAATAAAAAGCTTCCCACACACATACACACAAAAAAAAGACACCTCAAGGAAGTCATTATAACCAAATCAATGCTGCAAAAAATGTTAAGGGGCCTGCTGTAAACAGAACAAAGGGGGAAAAATCTAGTAAAACAGGAATGTAGATTTAAAGAATAACAATGTCAATAAACAATTCCTTATCAATAATAACCTTAAATGTAAATGAATTAAGTGCTCCAATTAAAAGATCTAGGTTAGATGCATGGATAAGAAAACAGGACCAGCATATATACTGTCTACAAAAGACCCACCTCAAAACAAAAGATACACATAGACTGAAAGTAAAGGAATGGAAAAAAATATATTTCATGCTAATGGAAATGAAAAAAAAGCTGATATAGCAATACTTATATCAGACAAAATAGACTTTAAAACAAAGACTATAGTAAGGGATAAAAAGGTCACTACATAATGATAAAGGTAGCAATCAAACACAAAGATATAACTATTATAAATATCTATGCACCTAATATAGGAGCACCTAAATATATAAAGCAGATTTTGATGGACATAAAGAGCGAAATCAACAGCAACATTATAATAGTATGATATTTCAATACTCCACTAACATCACTGAAAAGATCTTCAAGAAAGAAAATTAAAGAAGAAACAGTAGACTTAAAGGACACACTAGACCCCTGGTCAGAAAACTGTGGCTCGTGAACCACATGTGGCTCTTTGGCCCTTTGAGCATGTCTTTTCCACAAAATACCACATGCAGGCGTTACCTCGATAAGGAATGTACCTACCTATACAGTCTAAATTTAAAAAATTTGGCTCTTAAAGGAAATTTTAACCATTGTACTGTTGACATTTGGCTCTGTTGACTAATGAGTTTGCCAACCACTGCAATCAACTGGATTTAATAGATAACTTCAGAATCTTTCACCCTAAAGCAGCACAATATACAATCTTTTCCAGAGCTCATGGTACATTCTCTAGGATAGACCACAAGTTAGTACACAAAACGAGTCTCAGTAAATTTAGGAAATTGAAATCACATCAAGCATCTTCTCTGATCACAATGGCATGAAACTAGAAATCAACTACAATAGAAAAACTGAAAAACATTCAAACACTTAGAAAATAAATAGCATGATATTAAAGAATAAATGGGTTAACAATGAGATCAAGGAAGAAATAAATATTTCCTTGAAACAAATGAAAATGAACATACAACAACTTAAAATTTATGAGACACAGCAAAAGCAGGTCTGAGAGGAAAGTTCATAGCCTTACAGGCATACCTTAAGAAGCAAGAAAATGTTCAAATAAACAACTTAACCATACACTTAAAGGAAATAAAAAAGAACAGCAAGTAAAGCCCAGAGGAAGTAGAATAAAAGAAATAATAAAGATCAGAGCGGAAATAAATGACATAGAGGCTAAAGAAACAATAAAGAGAAGATAGCAGCAGAGTAAGCAGATGCAGAGATGCCCAGCTCTCACTACCAAACTGGAATACAAATCAATTTAGGAAAAATCAGTGTGAAAAAACAACTCTGGCTGACCTGAAGATGGCAGCAGAGTAGGCAGATGCACAGACTCCCAGCTCACACCACCAAAATGGATTACAAACTCATATATGAAAAATCAGCATAAAAAACCAAAACTGGACTACAAGAACAGCTTTTAAAAACCAAGGAGCAAAGAAGAAGCCACAACATACCTGGTAGAGAGTGCCTGAATCTCCCCTGCTTACAGGAACAGGGGGAGGGTGAGGCTGGGCTCTCATTCCAAGGAAAAGAGCAGTAAATACTGCTCACAGCCACTTCCTGGCGACCAGGGAATGAGGTGTGTTGAAAGGGCCCCCTTGTCTTCCAAAAAGAAAGGAGAGAGAGAGAATGGTGAGGGGGAGAGAAATATAGATGATGACATGAAAAGCTGACTCATTCAGTGCAGGAGGCGGCCATAACTGGGGGAGGGGCTGATCCTTCCACAAAGCAAAATACAAAAGTACTTCCAGGTCAGAGATACAGACATCTCTCCAGCTCCAATCAGCGCAACAAGACACAGCTCAAAACAAGAAGTGGGGAAGAGGGGCAGTAACTCAGGTCTCCATGGAGATCTGAGATACACCTCCCCCTACTGAAGGTGAGAAAACACCCTGTCCCCAAAGAGATAAATTGGTAGAAGAGGCCTTCAGAGTCTCAGGTTACAACCATCGCATTCCTAGATACAGTTTCAAGGAAGCCCCCTGCTAAGGTCAGTAAACAAAACTATCACCTGTTAAGAAAACAAACAAATCAAGACTTCAAAGGGGCCCAAATCCAAAAATGGATTACAAATAATAGCTAATACGAACCCAAGAAGACCTAGAAATAACACAATTGAAAACTGGAGGCAGATATCACCAAGCCTACACTCAACCAACTCTACAAAGAAAACACCCAATCACAGATAATGGAAAGACAAAGAAGTGCAATCCAAATGAAACCCCAAGAGAAACCATCAGGAGATGAACTGAGTGATATGAAAATAATTAAACTTCCAGATGCAGAGTTCAAAATAATGATCATAAGGATGCTTAGGGATCTTAGAACAACAATGTATGGTCATTATGAACACCTAAATAAAAAAATAGCAAGTATAAAAAAGGATATTGAAATATTAAAAAAGAATTAGTTGGAGATGATAAACACAATATCAGAAACGAAGACCACAATGGAAGGAATTAAAAACAGGATGGATAAAGCTGAGGATCGAATCAGCAAAGTGGAGTACAACGTCAATGAAAGCAAGAAAGCAGAGAAGAAAAAAGAAAAGCGGCTCAAAAAGTCTGAGGAAATTCTTAAAGAGCTCTGTGACAACATGAAGAGAAATAACATCTGCATCATAGGGGTTCCTGAAGAAGAAGAGAAAGAACAAGGAATAGAGACTTTGTTCACTCATATCATAGCTGAAAAATTCCCTAAATTAATACAGGAGAAACTCTCAAAGTTTAAGAAGCATAGAGAATTCCATTAAAGAGAAACCCAAAGAAACCTACACCAAGACACATCATAATTAGAATACCAAAGCTAAGTGATAAAGAGAAAATATTAAAAGCTGCTAGAGAAAAAAAAGTTATCACCTACAAAGGAACCGCCATAAGGATGACATCTACTTCTCAATGAAACACTTGAGGCCAGAAGGGGATGGCAAGAAATAATCAAAGTAATGCAGAACAAGAACCTAAAATGAAGACTACTTTATCCAGCAAGGCTATCATTTAAAATTGAAGGAGAAATAAAAAGCTTTCTAGACAAAAAACAACTCAAGGAATTCATTACAACCAAACCAATGCTGCAGGAAATGTTAAGAGGCCTGGTGTAAACAGATCAAAGTGGGAAAAGAATATAGCAAAAAAGGAACACAGCTTTAAAGAATAAAATGGCAATAAACAACTACATATCAATAATAACCTCAAATGTAAATGGATTAAATGATCCAATCAAAAGACACAAGGTAGCTGCATGGATAAGAAAACAGGACCCATACATATGCTGTCTACAAGAGACACACCTTAAAACAAGAGATGCATATAGATTGAAGGTAAAAGGATGGAAAAAAATATTTCATGCAAATGGAAATGAAAAAAAAGCTGGAGTAGCAAACTTATATCAGACAAAATGGACTTTAAAACAAAAGATATAGTAAGAGATAAAGAAGACCACTACATAATGATAAAGGGAGCAATCCAAAAGGAAGATATAACTATTATAAATATCTATGCACCTAATATAGGAGCGCCTAAATATATAAAGAAGACTTTGATGGATTTAAAGGGCGAGATCAACAGCAATACTATAATAGTAGGGGATTTCAATACCCCACTAACATCACTAGATAGATCCTCAAGAAAGAAAATTAACAAAGAAACAGCAGACTTATTGGAAACACTAGATCAACTCAATTTAATAGATATCTTCAGAACCTTTCATGCTAAAGCACCACAAGATACATTCTTTTTAAGTGCTCATGGTACATTCTCTAAAATAGACAACATGTTAGGGCACAAAAGTGGTCTCAACAAATTGAAGAAGATTGAAATCATATCAAGCACTTTCTCTGATCACAATGGCATGAAACTATTTAGAAATGAATCACAACAGAAAAGCTCAAAAATTATCAAACACATGGAAACTAAATAGCAGGTTGTTAAATAATGAATGGATTAAGAATGAGATCAAAGAAGAAATAAAAAAATTCCTAGAAACGAATGACAATGAGCATACATCAACTCAAAATTTATGAGACACAGCAAAAGCAGTCCTGAGAGGAAAGTTCATAGCACTACAGGCACACTTTCAGAAGCTAGAAAAAGCTCAAATAAATAACTTAATCTTGCATCTAAAAGAACTAGAAAAAGAACAGCAAGTAAAGCCCAGAGCGAGTAGAAGGAAGGAAATAATAAAGATCAGAGCAGAAATAAATGACATAGAGGCTAATGAAACAATACAGAGGATCAAGGAAACTAGGAGCTGGTTCTTTGAAAAGGTAAACAAGATCGATGAACCTTTAACTAGACTCACCAAGAAAAAGAGAGAGAGGACTCAAATAAATAAAATTAGAAATGAGAGTGGAGAAATAACAACTGACACAACAGAAATACAAAATATTGTAAGAAAATACTATGAAAAACTGTATGCCAAAAAACTAGACAACCTAGATGAAATGGACAAATTCCTTAGAAACATACAATCTTCTAAAAATCAATATGGAAGAATCAGAAAACGTAAACAGACCGATTACACCAAATGAGAGTGAAACACTTATCAAAAAACTCCCAGCAAAGAAAAGTCCTGGGCCTGATGGCTTCACAACTGAATTGTACCAAATATTCAAAGAAGAACTAACTCCTATCCTTCTCAAGCTATTTCAAAAATGCAAGAGGAAGGAAGACTTCCAAGCTCCTTTTATGAGGCGAGCATAATCCTGATTCCAAAACCAAGCAAAGACAACACAAATAAAAAAAAATAAAGGCCAATACCTCTGATGAATATAGATGCAAAAATCCTCAACAAAATATTAGCAAACCGGATCCAACAATATATGGAAAAAATCATACACCATGATCAAGTGGGATTTATTCTGGGGAGGCAAGGCTGGTACAATATTCGCAAATCAATCAATATGATTCATCACATAAACAAAAAGAAGGAGAAAAACCACATGATAATTTCAATAGATGCAGAAAAAGCATTTGATAAAATCCAGCATCCAATTTTGATCAAAGCTCTCAACAAAGTTGAAATATAGGAAACATACCTCAACATGATAAAAGCCATCTATAACAAACCCACAGCCAATATTATACTCAATGGGCAAAAATTAAAAGCAATCCCCTTAAGATCAGGAACAAGGCAGGGGTGCCCCCTTTCAACACTCTTATTCAACATAGTCCTGGAAGTCCTAGCCACAGCAATCAGACAAGAAGAAGAAATAAAAGGCATCCAAATTATAAAAGAAGAAGTAAAACTATCATTATTTGATGATGATCTGATACTGTACATAGAAAACCCTAAAGTCTCAGTCAAAAAACTACTGAACCTGATAAATGAATTCAGCAAAGTGGCAGGATATAAAATTAATACTCAGAAATCAAAGTAATTTTTATACACCAACAATGAACAGTCAGAAAGAGAAATTAAGAAAACAATCCCCTTCACTATTGCAACCAAAAAAATAAAGTACCTAAAAGTCAATTTAAGCAATGAGATTAAAGACTTGTACACATAAAATTATAAAACATTGATCAAAAAATCAAGGAAGATACAAACAAGTGAAAACATATAGCATGCTCATGGTTAGGAAGAATAAACATCTTTAAAATGTCTATATTACCCAACGCAATTTATAAATTCAATGCAATACTAATTAAAATACCAATGACATACTTCAAAGATATAGATCACATATTCCACATATTTATATGAAACCAAAAAAGAACACAAATAGCCTCAGCAATCTTAAAAAAGAAGAATAAAGTGGGAGGTATCACACTTCCTGATATCAAGTTATACTATAAGGCCATTGTACTCAAACCAGCCTTTTGCTGGCATAAGAACAGGCATATAGATCAATGGAACAGAACAACGAACCCAGAAATTAACCGACAGCTCTATAGACAACTGATATGGGACAAAGGAGGTAAGGGCATACAATGGGGTAAAGAGAGCCTCTTTTTAAATGGTGTTGGGAAAATTGGACAGCTACCTACAAAAAAATGAAACTAGACCACCAACTTACACCATTCACAAAAATAAACTCAAAATGGATAAAAGACTTAAATGTAAGCCATGACACCATAAGCATCTTAGAAGAAAACATAGGCAGTAAGCTCTCCAACATCCCTTGCAGCAATATATTTGCTGATTTATCTCCACGGACAAGTGAAATAAAAGACAGGATAAACAAATGGGACTATATCAAATTAAAAAGCTTTTGCACTGCTAAAGGCAATAAGAACAGAATAAAAAGCAAACTACACAATGGGAGAATATATTTGACAATACAGCTGATAAGGGTTTAATAATCAAAATTTATAAAAAACTTGTAAATGTCAACACCAGGAAGACAAACAATCCAATCAAAAAATAGGCAAAATAAATGAATAGACACTTTCCAAAGAGGACATACAGATGGCCCATAAGCATATGAAAAAATGCTCAACATCACTAATGATTAGAGAAATGCAAATTAAAACCACAATGAGATATCACCTCACACCAGTCAGAATGGTGTTCATTAACAAAACAACACAGAATAAGTGCTGGTGAAGATGTGGAGAAAAGGGAACCCTCCTCCACTGCTGGTGGGAATGTAGACTGGTGCAGCCACTGTAGAAAACAGTATGGAGATTCCTCAAAAAATTAAAAATCGAACTGCCTTTTGACCCAGCTATCCCAGTTTTAGGAATATACCCCAACAACACCATAGAATTGTTCCAAAAGGACAAATGCACCCCCATGTTTATGGCAGCATTGTTCACAATAGCGAAGATCTGGAAACAGCTCAAGTGTCCATCAGTGGACGAATGGATTAAAAAGCTTTGGTACATATATACTATGGAATACTACTCAGCCATAAGAAATGATGACTTCGGATCATTTACAATAACATGATGGACCTTGATAACATTATAAGGGGTGAAATAATTAAATCAGAAAAAACTAAGAACTATATGAATCCATACATAGATGGGTCATAAAAATGAGACTCAGAGACATGGACAAGAATGTGATGTTAATGGGTGGGGGGGTGGGGGGTGGGGAGGGGGCGAAGAAGAAGGGGGGAAGGGTGGGGCACAAAGAAAACCAGATAGAAGGTGACAGAAGACAATTTGACTTTGGGAGAGGGGTATGCAACATAATCAAATGTCAAAATAATCTGGAGATGTTTTTTCTGAACATATTTACCCTGATTTATCAATGTTGCTGCATTAAAATTAATAAAAAAATGAATCGGGAAGAATCAGAAAACCTAAACAAACTGATTACAACAAAGGAGATTAAAATAATTATTAAAAAAATCTCAACAAACAAAAGCCCTGGGCCAGATGGCTTTACAGGCAAATTTTACCAAATAGTCTAAGAACTAACTCTTCTTATTTCAAAAAATTCAAGAGGAGAGAAGAATTCTTAGCTTCTTTTATGAGGCAAGCATAATTCTGATTTGAAAACCAGGCAAAGATAAAACAAAGAAAGAAAACTATAGGCCAATATTTCTGATGAATTTAGATGCTAAACTCCTCAACAAAATATTAGTAAACCGAATCCAACAATACGTGAAAAAAATCATACACCATGATTCAAGTGGGATTTATTCTGGGGAGGCAAAGTTTTTACAATATTTGCAAATCAATCAATGTCATTCATTATATAAACAAAAGGAAGGAGGAAAATCACATGATAATATCAATAGATGCAGAAAAAGCATTTGATAAAATCCAGCACCCATTCATGATCAAAACTCTCAGCAAAGTGGAAATACAGGGTACATACCTCAACATGATAAAGGCCATCTATGAAAAACCCACAGCCAATATCAAAATTTAATGGGCAAAAATTAAAACAGTCCCCTTAATATTAGGAAAAAGTCAGGGGTGCTGCCTTTCACCACTTTTATTCAACATAATTCTGGAAGTCCTAGCCACAGCAATCAGACAAGAAGAAAAAATAAAAGGCATCCAAATTATAAAAGAAGAAGTAAAACTATCATTATTTGATGATGATCTGATACTGTACATAGAAAACCCTAAAGTCTCAGTCAAAAAACTACTGAACCTGATAAATGAATTCAGCAAAGTGGCAGGATATAAAGTTAATATTCAGAAGTCAGAGGCATTTTTGTACAACAACAATGAACTGTCTGAAAGAGAAATTAAGGAAACAATCCCCTTCATTATTGCAACAACAAAAAAAAAATAATGAAGTACCTAGGAGTAAATTTAACCAAAAAGGTTAAAGACTTGTACTTGGAAAATTATAAAACATTGATAAAATAAATCAAGGAAGATACAAAGAAGTGGAAGCATATACAGTGTTCATGAATAGGAAGAATAAACATCCTTAAAATGTCTAAATTACCCAAAGCAATTTAAAAATTCAATGTAATTCCTATTAAAATACTAATGATATACTTTAAAGATATAGTAGAAATATTCCAAAAATTTTTATGGAATCAAAAAAGAACACAAATAGCCTCAGCAATCTTGAAAAAGAAAAATAAAGTGGGTGGTATCACACTTCCTTATATCAAGTTATACAACAAGGCCATTTTACTCAAAACAGCTTGGTACTGGCATAAGAACAGGCATACAGATCAATGGAACAGATCGGAGAACCCAGAAATAAACCCACACGTATATGGACAATTAATATTTCACAAAGGAGGTAAAAGCATACAATGGAGTAAAGACAGTGTCTTTAACAAATGGTGTTGGGAAAATTGGACAGCTACCTGCAAAGAAATGAAACTAATAGACCACCAATTTACACCATTCACAAAAATAAACTCAAAATGGATAAAAGACTTAAATATAAGTTGTGAAACCATAAGCATCTTAGACGAAAACATTGGCCATAAGCTCTCCAACATCTCTTGCAGAAATATATTTGCTGATTTATCTCCACAAGCAAGTGAAAAATAAAGTACAGAATGAACAAATGGGACAATATCAAACTAAAATGCTTTTGTATAGCTAAAGACAATATGAACAAAATAAAATGACAAAGCATACCATGATAGAACATATTCAACAATATGTCTGATATGGAGTTAATAACAAAATTTATAAAGAACTTTTAAGGGGATTCAGAAGATGGCAGTGGAGTAGGCAGATGCACAGACGCCCAGCTCTCAACACCAAACTGTAATACAAATCAATTTAGAAAAAATCAGCATGAAAAACCAACACTGACCTGCAAGAACAGCTCTCAAAAACCAAGGAGCAAAGAGAAAGCCACAATAATCCTGGTAAGGAGTGCCTGAATCTCCTCTGCTTACAGGAACAGAAGGGGGGGAGGGTGAGGCTGAGAGCCCAGAGAGGATTTCACAGAGGAAAAAGAGCAGAAACTACTGCTCAAAGCCACTTACCTGGCGACCAGGGAGCAAGGTGGGTTGAAAAGACCAGCTTATCTCCCAAGTGGAAAGGACAAGGAGAGGGACAGACTGTGAGGGGCTAAGGTATGCAAGAAATGAAATAAAAAAGCTGACTCATTCGTGCTGGAGGTGGCCATAGCTGGGGGAGGGACTGAACCTTTCACAAAACAGAGCTGAAGTGCTTCCGGATCAGAGATCTCCGGACATCTATCCAGCTCCAATCAGCGCAACAAGACACAGCTGAAAACAAGAAGTAGGGAGGAGGGGCAGTAACTCAGGTCTCCATGGAGATCTGAGATACACCTCCCCCTACTGAAGCTGAGAAAAAACCCTGCCCCCAGTGAGATTAGTTGGTGGAAGAGACCTTCAGCGTCTCAGGTTACACCCACAGCATTCCTGGTTACAGTTTCAAGGAAGCCCCCTGCTGAGATCAGTTAACAAGACTATCACCTGTTAAGAAAACAAACAAATCAAGACTTCAAAGCTGCCCAAATCCGAAAGTGGATTACAAATAATAGCTGATACCAACCCAAGAAGACCTAGAAATAACACAACTGAAAACTGGAGGCAGACAACACCAAGCCTAGACTCAACCAACTCTACAAATAAAAAAAAAAAAAGATGAGAAGACAAAGGAGTGCAACCCAAATGAAACCACAAGAGACACCTTTGAGAGATGAGCTGTGTGATATGGAAATAATCAAACTTCCAGATGGGGAGTTCAAAATAATGATTGTAAGGATGCTTAGGGATCTTAGAACAACAATGGAGGGGCAGTTTGAAAACCTAAATAAAGAAATAGCAAACCTAAATAAAGAAATAGCAAGTATAAAAAAGAATCAGTTGGAGACGACAAATACAATATCAGAAATAAAGACCACAATGGAAGGAATTAAAAACAGGATAGATAGAGCAGAGGATCGAATCAGCGAGTTAGAGGACAACTGGAATGAAGGCATGAAAGCAGAGAAGAAAAGAGAAAAAAGACTAAAAAAGTCAGAGGAAACTCTTAGAGAGCTCTGTGACAACATGAAGAGAAATAACATCCGCATAATAGGGGTTCCTGAAGAAGAAGAAAAAGAACAAGGGATAGAGTCTTTGTTTAATCATATCATAGCTGAAAACTTCCCTAAATTAATGCAAGAGAAACTCTCACAAATCCAAGAAGCACAGAGGACTCCATTAAAGAGAAACCCAAAGAAACCTACACCAAGACACATCATAATTAAAATACCAAAGCTAAGCAATAAAGAGAAAATATTAAAAGCTGCAAGAGAAAAAAAAATTATCACCTACAAAGGAGCCCCCATAAGGATGACATCTGACTTCTCAACAGAAACACTTGAGGCCAGAAGGGAATAGCAAGAAATATTCAAAGTAATGCAGAACAAGAACCTACAACCAAGACTACTTTATCCAGCAAGGCTATCATTTAAAATCGAAGGAGAAATAAAAAGTTTCCCAGACAAAAAACAACTCAAGGAATTCATTACAACCAAACCAATGCTGCAGGAAATATTAAGGGGCCTGGTGTAAACAGATCAAAGTGGAAAAAGAATACAGAAAAAAAAAAAAAAGGAATACACCTTTAAAGAAGAAAATGGCAATAAACAACTACATATCAATAATAACCTTAAATGTAAATGGATTAAATGATCCAATCAAAAGACATAGGGTAGCTGCGTGGATAAGAAAACAGGACCCATACATATGTTGTCTACAAGAGACACACCTTAGAACAAAAGACACACATAGATTGAAGGTAAAAGGATGGAAAAAAACGTTTCATGCAAACGGAAATGAAAAAAAAGCTGGGGTAGCAATACTTATATCAGACAAATTAGACTTTAAAACAAAGGATATAGTAAGAGATAAAGAAGGCCACTACATATGATAAAGGGAGTAATCCAACAGGAAGATATAACTATTATAAATATCTATGCACCTAATATAGGAGCACCCAAATATATAAAACAGACTTTGATGGATTTAAAGGGCGAGATCAACAGCAATACTATAATAGTAGGGGATTTCAATACCCCACTAACATCACTAGATAGATCCTCAAGAAAGAAAATTAACAAAGAAACAGCAGACTTATTGGAAACACTAGATCAACTCGATTTAATAGATATCTTCAGAACCTTTCACCCTAAAGCAGCAGAATATACATTCTTTTCAAGTGCTCATGGTACATTCTCTAGGATAGACCACATGTTAGGGCACAAAAGTGCTCTCAACAAATTTAAGAAGACTGAAATCATATCAAGCACTTTCTCCGATCACAACGGCATGAAACTAGAAATGAATCACAGCAGAAAAGCTAAAAAATTCCCAAACACATGGAAACTAAATAGCAGGGTGTTAAATAATGAATGGATTAAGAATGAGATCAAAGAAGAAATAAAAAAATTCCTAGAAACGAATGACAATGAGCATACAACAACTCAAAATTTATGGGACACAGCAAAAGCAGTGCTGAGAGGGAAGTTCATAGCACTACAGGCACACTTTCAGAAGCTAGAAAAAGCTCAAATAAACAACTTAACCCTGCATCTAAAAGAATTAGAAAAAGAACAGCAAGTAAAGCCCAAATGTAGTAGAAGGAAGGAAATAATAAAGATCAGAGCAGAAATAAATGACATAGAGGCTAAAGAAACAATACAGAGGATCAATGAAACTAGGAGTTGGTTCTTTGAAAAGGTAAACAAGATTGATGAACCTTTAAGTAGACTCACTAAGAAAAAGAGAGAGAGGACTCAAATAAATAAAATTAGAAATGAGAGTGGAGAAATGACAACTGACACAACAGAAATACAAAATATTGTAAAAAAATACTATGAAGAACTGTATGCCAAAAAACTAGAAAACCTAGATGAAATGGACAAATTCCTTGAAACATACAATCTTCCAAAAATCAATCTGGAAGAATCAGAAAACCTAAACAGACCGATTACAACAAAGGAGATCGAAACAGTTATCAAAAAACTCCCAACAAAGAAAAGTCCTGGGCCCGATGGCTTCACAACGGAATTCTACCAAATATTCAAAGAAGAACTAACTCCTATCCTTCTCAAACTATTTCAAAAAATTCAAGAGGAAGGAAGACTTCCAAGCTCCTTTTATGAGGCGAGCATAATTCTGATTCCAAAACCAGGCAAAGACAGCACAAAGAAAGAAAATTATAGGCCAATATCTCTGATGAATATAGATGCTAAAATCCTCAACAAAATATTAGCAAACCGGATCCAACAATATATGGAAAAAATCATACACCATGATCAAGTGGGATTTATTCTGGGGAGGCAAGGCTGGTACAATATTCGTAAATCAATCAATGTGATTCATCACATAAACAAAAAGAAGCAGAAAAAACATATGATAATTTCAATAGATGCAGAAAAAGCATTTGATAAAATCCAGCACCCATTCATGATCAAAACTCTCAGCAAAGTGGGAATACAGGGAACATACCTCATCATGATAAAAGCCATCTATGAGAAACCCACAGCCAACATCATACTCAATGGGAAAAAATTAAAAGCAATCCCCTTAAGATCAGGAACAAGGCAGGGGTGCCCCCTTTCACCACTCTTATTTAACATAGTCCTGGAAGTCCTAGCCACAGCAATCAGACAAGAAGAAGAAATAAAAGGCATTCAAGTTGGAAATGAAGAAGTAAAACTATCATTATTTGCAGATGATATGATATCGTGTATAGAAAACCCTAAAGTCTCAGTCAAAAAACTACTGGACCTGATAAATAAATTCAGCAAAGTGGTAGGATATAAAATCAATACTCAGAAATCAGAAGCATTTTTATACACCAACAATGAACAGTCAGAAAGAGAAATTAAGGAAACAATCCCCTTCACAATTACAACCAAAAAAATAAAGTACCTAGGAGTAAACTTAACCAAGGAGACTAAAGACTTGTACTCGGAAAATTACAAAACATTGATAAAAGAAATCAAGGAAGATACAAACAAGTGGAAGCATATACCGTGCTCATGGTTAGGAAGAATAAACATCATTAAAATGTCTATATTACCCAAAGCAATTTATAAATTCAATGCAATACCAATTAAAATACCAATGACATACTTCAAAGATATAGAACACATATTCCAAAAATTTATATGGAACCAAAAAAGGACACGAATAGCCTCAGCAATCTTAAAAAAGAAGAATAAAGTGGGAGGTATCACACTTCCTGATATCAAGTTATACTACAAGGCCATCGTACTCAAAACAGCCTGGTACTGGCATAAGAACAGGCATATAGATCAATGGAACAGAACAGAGAACCCAGAAATAAACCCACAGTTCTATGGACAACTGATATTTGACAAAGGAGGTAAGGAAATACAATGGAGTAAAGGCAGCCTCTTTAACAAATGGTGTTGGGAAAATTGGACAGCTACCTGCAAAAAAATGAAACTAGATCACCAGCTTACACCACTCACAAAAATAAACTCAAAATGGATAAAAGACTTGAATGTAGGCCGTGAAACCATAAGCATCTTAGAAGAAAACATAGGCAGTAAGCTCTCCGACATCTCTCGGAGCAATATATTTGCTGATTTATCTCCACGGGGAAGTGAAATAAAAGACAGGATAAACAAATGGGACTATATCAAACTAAAAAGCTTTTGCACAGCTAAAGACAACAAGAACAGAATAAAAAGACAAACTACACAATGGGAGAACATATTTGACAATACGTCTGATAAGGGGTTAATAACCAAAATTTATAAAGAACTTGTAAAACTCAACACCAGGAAGACAAACAACCCAATCCAAAAATGGGCAAAAGAGATGAATAGACACTTCTCCAAAGAGGACATACAGATGGCCAATAGGCATATGAAAAAATGCTCAACATCACTAATCATTAGAGAAATGCAAATTAAAACCACAATGAGATATCACCTCACACCAGTCAGAATGGCGCTTATCAACAAAACAACACAGAATAAATGCTGGCGAGAATGTGGAGAAAAGGGAACCCTCCTGCACTGCTGGTGGGAATGCAGACTGGTGCAGCCACTGTGGAAAATAGTATGGAGATTCCTCAAAAAACTGAAAATCGAACTGCCTTTTGACCCAGCTATCCCACTTTTAGGAATATACCCCAAGGACACCATAGAACGGCTCGAAAAGGAGAAATGCACCCGCATGTTTGTGGCAGCATTGTTCACAATAGCGAAGATCTGGAAACAGCCCAAGTGTCCGTCAGATGACGAGTGGATTAAAAAGCTTTGGTACATATATACTATGGAATACTACTCAGCCATAAGAAATGATGACATCAGAACATTTACAATAACATGGATGGACCTTGACAACATCATACGGAGTGAAATAAGTAAATCAGAAAAAAAACTAAGATGAATCCATACATAGAAGGGACATAAAACTGAGACTCAGAGACATGAACAAGAATGTGATGGCAACAGGGGCGGGGGGTTGGGGGAGGGGGGATGGGGTATAGAAGGAGAGAGAGGTTAGGGGAGGGGAGGGGCACAAAGAAAACCAGATAGAAGGTGACAGAAGACAATTTAACTTTGCGGGAGGGGTATACAGCACAATCAAATGTCAAAATAATCTAGAGATATTTTCTCTCAATATATGTACCCTGATTTATCAATGTCACTGTATTAAATTTAATTAAAAAAATAAATAAATAAAAAACTAGTGAAAGGCAAAAAAAAAAAAAAAAAGAACTTTTAAAACTCAACACCAGGAAGATAAAGAATCCAATCAAAACATGAGCAAAAGAAATGAATAGACACTTCTCCAAAGAGGACATATATATAGCCAATAGGCAGATGAAAAAATGTTCACCATCACTAATCATTAGAGAAATGCAAATTAAAACTACAATGAGATACCACCTCACACCTGTTAGAATGGTGCTCATTAACAAAACAACACAGAATAAATGCTGTTGAGGATGTGGAGAAAATGGAACCCTCCTGCACTGCTGGTGGGATTGCAGACTGGTGCAGCACTGTGGAAAATAGTATGGAGATTCCTCAATAAATTAAAAATGAAACTACCTTTTGACCCAGCCATCCCACTCTTAGGAATATATCCTAAGAACACCAAATCACTGATTCAAAAGAAGAAATGCACCCCGGTGTTTATGGCAGCATTGTTTACAATAGCTAAGTTCTGGAAACAGCCCAAGTGTCTGTCAGTGGACGAGTGGATTAAAAAGCAGTGGTACATACACATAATGGAATACAATGTGGCCATGAAAAAGAAGGAAATCTTACCTTTTATGACAACATGGATGAACCTGGAAACTATTATGTTAAGTGAAAAAAGCCAGACAGAGAAAGAAAAATATCATATGACTAATTTGAGAAATCCAATGAACAATGTGAACTGAGAAATGGATACAGGCAAAGGAGGGATCAAAGGGACCAGAGGGAAAGTGGACAGAGGGAAAGGGGATGAGAGGATGGGATCAGAGAAGGGAAAAAGGTTGGTAAAATTATATATACATAACACAGCGTTATATAGAGCAGAATAGCAAATCCTGAAAGGAAGAAGGGAGGGCATTGGGGAGAGAGGGCAAGGGGGATGTTGAGGGGAACACGGGAGTGGGGGGTATGTATTTGGTGGGACATTTGAATCTATGTAAACACAATAAATTAAAATC
The DNA here is from genome assembly GCF_036850995.1 of Saccopteryx leptura. Classification (NCBI taxonomy): domain Eukaryota; kingdom Metazoa; phylum Chordata; class Mammalia; order Chiroptera; family Emballonuridae; genus Saccopteryx; species Saccopteryx leptura. Next base: position 265,584,438 of record NC_089503.1, on the reverse strand, counting down.
AATAAAAAAATATAATAAAATAATACAAAACAAAAAATAATTTAAAAATAGAGTATTTGAAATGTCAAAATAAGAAAACAGAGCATATGACAAGCTTGAATATAGAACCAATCATTTATCTTTGAACAAACCTGAACAATGCCAACAGAATGATAAGGAGAGCACATTGTAGACATGAAAGCAAGACCCACAGTCGTTCCAGAAAGTTCTGTTGCCCTGCAAGAAAGAATGAAATTGATGACAACTTATCATTCTAAGCTTATTTTCTATAGATAGTTCATTCACAACTGTATTTGGTTAGCAGAAAAGTTCACATTGTAAATCATCACTCTCAATTATTTCTTTCAGTTTTTGAATTTTATGAGCTATTTTTTCGTATACAATGTTTGTGACATCACCTAAATCCAAACACCTGAATGTAACTTTTTAATATTTTGTATCTATCATTTGTAATTATTACATTTTCATTGTAGAATTTATTCCTTGTCAGAAAATAAGACTTTTGTTGTAATAAATGTTTTTCATATATATATGATATGTATTGATAGCAGTATTATCACACATGCTTATAATTTATATTTTCCTCATATATTTTAATAACTATTTATTTTTTCCTTTAACACTATTTTAAGTATAATAGGATTTGGAGTTTGGAGTTTGGGCTCATTATGAAAGAATTTGTGCTAATGAATATTTAATGTTATTAAAATATTTGTCCATTATAGAGGGATTTGAACCACTTGCATTTACTTACATGACATATTTGGTCTTTAGTAATTTTAATCTTTTTCTTTTTTTTTTTATTCAACTTATAATGATTTGGCCCTGGCTAGTGGCTCAGTGGATGGAGTGTTGGCTTAGGCATATGGACCTCCTGGGTTCAATTCCCGTTTAGGCCACATAGGAAAAGTGATCATCTGCTTCTTTCCCCCTCCCTCTCTCCTTTCTGTCCCTCTTCCCCTCCACAGCCAGTGGTGTGGCTGATCCAACCATTGGCCTCAGGCATTGAGGATAGCTCTCTTGATTCAAGCATTGGCACCAGTCAGGGGTTGCCAGGTAGATTCCAGTTGGGGCATATGCAGGAGTCTGTCTCACTATCTCCCCTCCTCTCACTTAAAAAAAATTGTAATGATTTCATGTGCTTTTCTTTGGCTATCTGTTCAAGACCCTTGTCCTGATTTGTTTCTAGAAATTTAAAATATATTTATCATTTTTAAAATTTACTTAATAATGCATATACATAAAGAGTTGAACATACACCGTATTTTCTTACTTATCAAAATTAAAATGGAGAATATTAATTTTGTCATGCAAAATGAGAAAATTAGAGAACTTCTTCCCACTTTATATTCACTGTGAAGTTTCAGATATATTATTTTGGAATGATATTTTGCATCATACATGATATTTTAAAGATTTATGGCATTTTGATCTTTTCTTTTAAAATTATATTGTAAAATTATTTATACTTAAGTTTACATTGGTTTGGATTTAATCATCACTACTAGCTCATTTATGAAAAATAAAATCTTTCCCCATTTAAGAGTTATTTAGTTTGGTTCCTCTTCCTCTTTTTAGTGAATAGAATATATGTGGACTGTAAGTTTCCTACCTGGTTATGCCTAGATATAAGTATCTTTTGTTAATTCATCAGGAAAATGGTAAAACTTTCCATTTATAAGTGAATAAAAAATTATTTCTTTCTATCACATATTTTTAGTGATTTTATTTTATTTATTTTAATCTATTTAAGAAATTTACTCTTGAATTTGAATTTTTCATTTTTTTAGGTATCCACCTGTCATCTTGTTTACAATGTTAATCTCTCTACCCTACTCCTTCACATATGGGAATACACTAGAGTTTGAGCGTGGCCCTGGAGCCAGTCTGGTAAAGCTGAGCTTCTTTAGTACTTACTAGTATGAGACCTTAAAAAATCATGAACTTTCCAAAAACGATCTTTTTCTTTTGGCCCTTGAGTCTGGAACTCATTTTTCCAAAGAGAGAAACTGAGGTAGTCATTCTTCAAAGATAACCCCCAAGGAGCCAGCTTGCAGTATCTGCATCCTGTGTAGTGCCTATGAACCTGGAGAGGTCTAGGACTTGCTCTTGACCAACAGAACAAATCAGCTCTGATGCTGTGATTTCTGAAATTGGATCATAAAGAGCTTTGAAGCTTTCTCCTAGGCCTCAGAGAATGCCTCTTCCGGAGAAAGCTAGTCACCTTCTAAGATGTCCCACATCCTGAGACTGCGTGTTGGAGGCAGCCCAAGTTAGCCCCGTGAAAAGCTATATACATAGAAAGATAGCTAACCAGCCCCCTTGCTCCCATGATACCAGGCAAGTTTCCAGCCATATAAGTAAAGAGGACTTAGTTTAAGTCAGGAGGTTGTAAGCAGATGTGTTATACCATAATAGATAACTAGCAAAGAACGTTAATTCTGACAACCCACAGAGTTTTCTTGATTTCTTTTAAGGCATGTGCTAAGTACTTCTTGTATAATCTGCAACTGTTAGATTTATCTCCAATATTTTTTAATTAGTCATTTCAGCATATGGTTCAGGCATGCCATTAGTTTGTCCTGACTAGGGCATAAAGCTAATCAATTCTTTTAAAATATATCTAAATTCCCCTTGCCATTATTTTTTTTTCTTTTGACAGAGACATAGAGAGAGTCAGAGAGAGGGACAGATAGAAAGGGAGTGAGATGAGAAGCATCAATTCTTTGTTGTGGCACCTTAGTTGTTCATTGATTGCTTTCTCGTATGTTCTTTGGGGAGCTATAGCAAAGCCAGTGACCCTTTGCTCAAGCCAGCAACCTTGCGCTTCAAGCCAGTGACCTTTGGGCTCAAGCTAGCAAGCATGGGGTCATGTCTATGATCCCACACTCAAGCCAGTGACCTCACACTCAAGCTGGTGAGCCCATGCTCAAGCCAGAGACCTTGGGTTTTGAAGCTAGGTCTTCCGCATCCAAGTCCAACACCCTATTCATTGAGCCACCCCTGGTCAAGCCCCTTGCCATTCTTTAAACCTGTCTTTCCTGACGGTACATCCAATTAAAACAGACAAACTCCTTATGAATTATTGTTAAATCATTAGTTTCTTTTTAAGAAAGAAGAGCCTATTTAATATAAAGTCCAAATAAATACTTCTTAAATTTTTAACCTATGTATAAACCAGTTTCTCTTACCCTATATCCTCAAATACCACTTGCTTTTCTCAGGTTTTGAAAAATTTTATGCTAAAAATTATGTAAGGTACAAAGAGGGTAATCTGTACATACGTGATTAACTGAGCAATATCATGATGCTTTCTTCTTGGGAGGACATTCCCCCTCCATTTAGAAAAGTTTTCCAAGGTGATGCTTGCATTTGGGGTTATCTTTATCTTGTCCTCGTCATTCCAGATTTCCATCCCCACTAAGGCCACGTGAGTATTCAGCTTTTTATACAGCTGTTCAAAGAGAATAAATGGCAAAGCACCAAGTTATAATAGTGACATTATCATTGAATATTCTCAATGTACTTTAGATTTTCTAATTTATTTATAACACCATTGTAAAATCTTCCTTTCCAAACATACTTGTGAAATGGAAGTTATCATCTCTTTTTGCAGATGATAGCAGCTCCATTCTTAGATGAAACACCCTTAAATACTTCAGTTCTGTAAATTCCTTTTTTTGAGGGGGGGAGTAAAGGACTTATTGAGACAAACATTTCTGGCTTGCAACTTCAAGAAATATAATTTTCTCTTAGTAATTTATTACTATTACTTCATTTGAAGCATATTTACTCAAATGCTTTGTAACGTTCTCAGAGTCAGAATTTGGCAAGGTTGACTCGGTGCTGGTTTGGACACTAGAAAAGCAACATGCTATGTGAAAATGTCTTACATCTGGAAGTCACAACGAAGTAAGTGGTCCTCTAATTCTTATACCTAGACTGAACCAAACACTCTACAATCCACATAGAATAACCTTTGGAAATAAGTTAAGCTTGAGAGACAATATGCTTACTCTAAAGATAAGACTATAAACTATAGCATTGGTCAAAGGGTCCAGACTTCCAGGTTCATGATGAGTGAGTTCTGGAGATCAGTGTACAGCCTGGTGACTATAGTTACTACTACTATGTTATGTAATATACTTGAAAACTGCTGAGAGAATGGATCTTACCTGTTCTTCCCATAAAAAAGAAATAGAAATTATGTGATGTGATAGAGGTGTTGTTAGCCTATGGTGGTAATCATTTTGCAATATATCAATATATCAAAGCAACGCTTTAACACCTTAAACTTTCACAATGTTATATGCTGATTATATTTCAATAAAGCTGAAAAAATATTTCACAATGATAGGCTTCCTCTTGGGGCAACATTCTTCTGAGAAACCCAAATTATTTTTAAGTAGTTTAGAAAATAAGAAAAGCATTGAGGAATGCAGTTATTACCAAAAGAGAAATAAAAACCTAACAAGATTAAAACCATCCTCTTTATTACTCCCTGAATTTCCTTATTCCTTTCTTGCTTTATTTTACCTACCTGACAAATTCTCATCCTGGTTAAAACCAGCTCCCTGCTCTGTGCCCCTCCCCCAGCCCCAGCCCTAGGGGAACACACTGCAGACTCACTCTGCAGCCATGACTACTGACCTCAGGTGGCCCATACCCCTCTCCAGAAAACCAGCTGCGCTTCCCAAATTAATTGACGCCGCACAATTTTGTCATACTCACTTCTCTTTCTCAGAAATTCTGACACTTTTTTTTAAATCCTCACTTTAAGTGGATGCCCCTGCTTCCAAACTCACTGAGCACACAGAAGCAATCAGAAGAGAACTCTCAGGAGCTCCTACCACCCGTCTACCCACTGGACCATACCGCTTCAATCAGCCCAGGCCTCCCCTTTTTTATGCTATGCATGAATGGTACATGAGCCTAAGGACAAACTTCTTAATTCACACACTGAGTCTTCTCCCTGTTGCCACATCAAAGAGATTATTTCAGCAATTCTTCCTTGTCCTTGTATTGCCGTGAGTAGCCTTCTATGGAACTGTTCCCACTGGCAGCCAAAAAAAAAAAAAAAAAAAAAAAAAGAATGACCCTCATAGTGGTGTTGAGGGGTGGAAAGAGAATCTTTCTTTATGACCCTTCCCCTCTAACTCATGCTCCATTTCTCTGCTCCCTTTTACAGCAAAGGTTCAGGAAAGAATTTTTCATGTTTGCTGTGTTTGCTTTAATTTCACTTCTCTTATTCTCTCCGGACTCACTGTAAGTGGGTGTTTACTCTTATATTTCACAGAGATTGTGACAAACAGTGCCCAAGAACCTCTATTTTGTGAAATCCCATGGCCAATCCTCAGTGCTCAGAAGCATCTACAATCTTTGATCGTTTTTTCCTTTGATAGATTTTTGTTTCAAGGAGCTTCCAGAATAACTCTTTCTTGGTTTTCCTCCTCCCTCCCTGTCTTCTCCTTCTTGGTCTATTTTCATCCACTCTGACCTCTCCTCAGAGAAGACTTCAAGATCTTCTCTTGAGTCTCTTTGCTACTTATCCACACCTGCTTCCTGGTGTGCTTGTCCCAGGGCAGGCAAACTTTTCTGCCAAGGTCCAGATAGACAGTATCTCATGCTTTGAGGTTGTGTCATCTGGGTTGCCACTATTCACCGCCTCTGACATTGCATCAGGAAAACAGCCACAGTGTGTGAACAAATGGGGGTGGCTGTGTTTCAATAAAACTTTATTTTGTAAAAAAGAAGCAGGCTGGATTTAGTATACAGGCTACAGATTTCTGACCTATTATGACATCCAGATGTACTAGAGACTTGCGCCTGAACTCCAATTTTATATTTCCACTGTTTCTGTCTGGAAATCTCTTTACAATAAATAAATAAATAATTTTAAAATCTCAATGTTAATGTATCCAAGAATGAAAATCCTATTTTTTTCCTCTGAGTCATCATCCCTGCTTACTTTCTTCATTCTCCATTCTTCAAGGCAAAACCTTTGATGTGATTTGACTCCTTTCTTTTTAAATTATTTATTATTTTAATTAAATGTATTGGGGTACAGGCTCAGATGTAAAACTCAATAAAACATCATCTGCACACTACCACATGTATTTATTGCCTCAAAGTCTCTTTCAGCCCCATCTCCCCCCCAATAATTCTCATTTCCCACACACCTCATTAACCATGTTGACTCTATCTTGAGATCAGTTATTCTCAATAGACCCACTATGATTGCTTTTTTTCAAATGACCATCATCTCTTGCCTGATTTATAGAAAATTTCTCCAGTCTTGTCTTATTTCTTCCCTTGCTTTTCCTTCAGTTTATTTTCAACAAAATGGTCAAGATAATATTTTAAGAATACCCATCTGAGCATGTCACACCTTAGACTCTCTAGTGTCCCACTCATGAATAACAAAGTCTTTACACAGACCCACCTGGGCCTTCAGTTTCCGCCATTGCTATATCAGACGTCGTCTTCTCCCATCCTTACCCTGGCTTACTGCATTCCAGCCACAGTGGCCTTCCCACTGTTCCTCCTTTGTTCTGCCTTGATCACCACTCTTCAGGTGAGATATCATTCTTTCTTTCAAGTCTCTACCAGGGGTCCCCAAACTTTTTACACAGGGGGCCAGTTCACTGTCCCTCAGACCATTGGAGGGCTGTCACATACAGTGCTCCTCTCATTGACCACCAATGAAAGAGGTGCCCCTTCCGGAAGTGCGGCGGGGGGCCGGATAAATTACCTCAGGGGGCCGCATGCGGCCCGCGGTCCATAGTTTGGGGATGCCTGCTACACAAATGTCACTGTATAGGAGAGCCTTCTTTATTTAACATAGCACCCAAGATAAATCTCTCTCTCCCTCTCTCACCTGCTTTATTTTGTTTATAGCAATTTTCACCATCCACATACTCTTTATTTGATTTATTTATGCTTGTCTTCTTGAACAAAAATACAAACTCCTTGAAAAGAAGGATATTTGTCAGTTTTGGTTCTGTTTATTTCTGTCGTCTTGAAAAGTATCTGGCACAAAGTAGATGCTCAATAAAGATGGCCAGTTCTTGGGTTTCCTTAAGGAAGTCACTTGGTCACTGAATCCACCTTCACTCACTTTCTTTCTATCCTTAGGTGATGAGCAGGAGATCACAAATGGACCTACCCATTTCAACTAAGCAGGCTAACTATATGTTCAACTAATAAATGAAACATTAAGATTTAAAGGATATATGGAAATTATTTTTTAGATGAGATGAGGGAAGATAGTGAGGCAGACTCCTACATGCACCCCAACCTGGATCCACCCTGCAACCCCATCTGTGGCCCATGCTGGAATACTGAGATATTTTTAGCACCTGAGGTTGATGTGCTCCAGTAGAGCCATCTGCAGTACCTGGGGCCACGCTCAAACCAATCTTGCCCCTGACTGCCAGAGGGGAAGAGGGAGAGAAGGGGAAGGGAAATGAAAAAGCACATGGTCACTTCACCTGTGTGCTCTGACCGGTAATTGAACTTGGAAAATCCATACATTAGACCGACACTCTATCCACTGAGCCACTGACCAGGGCCAGGAAATCATTTTTTAAAGTTTTTGGAAGTTAAATAATAAAATTTTGTTTAAAGAGCAGAACTAGCAATTGTGTAATCGAAATGGGCTTGAAATCTTACCATACTAAGCTTAGCTTTTCCTCTATCATTTTCTAACTTTGTGGTTTTAGAAATGTTACTTTTCTTCTCAGAATCTAAATTCTTAGGTGTAAATTAAGGTTGGTACTGTATCAGCCTTGCTCAGTGATTAAATGACATGAAGTATTGGAAGTGCTGCTGTGCCGCAGCCTGCTTTATTTCATTTTTCTTCTATGTTCTTCCTTAGTTTGCCTTCCTGTTGAGATCTGTTTGTCTGTGTTTTCTTACTAGGCTTTGAAAAAATAAAAAATCATGAAAACACCTTTTATACCTTCACGGAACTGCACATAGTATGACAAGTATGTGAGAAATATCTTAATTAAGTAGCAATAATTGTGGTCACCCTTGAAGAACCAGTCAGCCATATTAGTCTTAAGAGTATTGACCTTCTTTCCCGGTCTCATGAGTATTCATAGAAACACCCAGTGAGGCCCTGGCCGGTTGGCTCAGTGGTAGAGCATCAGCCTGGCATACAGAAGTCCTGGGTTCGATTCCCGGCCAGGGCACACAGGAGAAGCGTCCATCTGCTTCTCCACCCCTCCCCCTCTCCTTCCTCTCTGTCTCTCTCTTCCCCTCCCGCAGCCGAGGTTCCATTGGAGCAAAGATGGCCCAGGCGCTGGGGATGGCTCCTTGGCCTCTGCCCCAGGCGCTGGAGTGGCTCTGGTTGCGACAGAGCAATGCCCCGGAGGGGCAGAGCATCACTCCCTGGTGGGCAGAGCGTCGCCCCTGGTGGGCGTGCCGGGTGGATCCCGGTCGGGCGCATGCGAGAGTCTGTCTGACTGTCTCTCCCCGTTTCCAGCTTCAGAAAAATACAAAAAAAAACCCCAAAAAACAAAAACAAAAAAACACCCAGTGAGACTGCCTGGCAAATTGTTAGTTACATGTAATAAATTAGATCGTACCATGTTGACGTAATTGGCCATCTCAAACACCCTCTTTCTTATTTCTTCTGGATCTTGATTGTACTTTTTAAACTAAAAGATAAACAAGACAAAAAAATGGGCATTAATAGAAGTGAACATAATGGGAAGGTAAAAAAGACATCATCAGTTTATTTTATTTACCAGTGGTTATAATTCATGATCACTTATAAAAGTTAGAAGTTAGAAACAAATGCTTCCATATTTCTCTAACTAAATTAAAGTACTTTAGAAGTAGATGAGGTTTTGCCCCTAAAGTACTAGCTCAGTGTAAAGCTTTAAGGAATTAATCCAAATGTATTTCAGTAAAGTATCATGATGTCCTAAACTATGCAGAATCAGTACAAGACATAACTGTTCATTAAAAAAATATGAACAGTAAATGAATTTAGTATAGTAAGAGAGTTCAAAGTTTTAGAGCCTGAACTCATTAACTTACTCATATTATCAGAACACAGAGTTTTCCCTTTAAGTTCACACATGTGGATTTCAGATTTAGAAAACTTAATATATGAAAATGTATTCTTATAAAAGAAGATAATGAATATTACCAAAGAGTGCTTTTTTTCAGAAGATTATATGCATTAGTCTTTTAGATTTAACATTCCCTTATGAGCATTAATTCTAATGTACCAATGATTTAGTCAACAGAAGCTAAGATGACAGAGAAATCTAACTGGAAACTAGACAAGGAGAGTTAGAGTACAAAACATTTAGTGTATGCATATTTTATCAAGTGCCCATTCCTGAATAAGAGAAACCATATTCATCTAAGTATATGTCAACTTTCATAAAATTCAAAATATTTGTAAAAAAGAATTACTCATAGTCATAATTTTTTTAAAACCAACCTAAATAGTATCTCACATAATAAATTTAAGTAGGAAGGAATTATAAAAGACACTTTAATGTGATATAATTAATTACCTCACCATTATCCAGGACCAAATAATATTCTACGTATTTCTTTTGTTTCCAAACCTTCTGGTCATTTTGTTTCTGTAATAAATATTTTTTTAAAAAAATTACTGAGACAACATTTTTCTCAGCAAATGTCATTCTTTTATTATCTGAGAATAAAGGATAACAAGATTACACATTAATTTTAACTAATCAGCCAAAATTATCTATAGACAAAGCTGAGATTGTCAGAGCTAGAAGAGATATCAGTGATATTCTAGGCTGACCCTTTATTTTACCAAAGAATTTAAGCAATCACACAACTAATAAATAGGGTTGCTGGAGTTAAAGCCACAGTCTCCAGATTTTTTCCAGCAATGTACTTTCTTCACTAGCCTGCTCTGAAATAGACAAACTTTGATTCCAGTATCCTCCTAGTATTATTGTTATTTAGTACCTATTTATTCCTGTCCCCAAGAATGCCCTTCCTTTACCAAGGGTGCCACGCCAAAGCCACCATGACACCTGGTCTGCTTTTTCCTCAGAAAGGGCTGGATCCTTTCCCACGTTCTAAGCTTCCCTGTTATCTGTTTCTTTCTCTCCACAAAACAAAACTCACAACAACAAAAACAAAAATATGTTTCATAATGGGTGGGTGGTCCCATTGTAAATTAGCAGACATTATTTGTACTGAATAATAAACCATCAGAGTTTATTATGTTGCATTTCTAGAAGTGCTTGTCTCTTAACAGGTAAATGACCTTTGATGAACAAGAACAGATTACTGAAGGTAGACTTCTAGCTATTATCAAATGAGATATGAGCTTATCTCCCACCTTCCATGGGAGCAATATCTTTACTAGTACATACTGTACACCAACAATGCTCTGGGCACCAGGGCTACAGTAGTGAAATAGACACAGTCCATGTGCTTAACGAGCTCACAATAGACATAGGCATGAGTGCTATGCGGAGAGTTATACAGAGTCATATGATATCACATGACAAGGCAGTCATTTCAGAACAGAGAGAGAAAGTTCAAAAGAGCTGGCACTGAAGCTGGCATATTAATGAAAATGAGAAGCCAAGCAAGAGAAGATAATCAAAAGATAATCCCAGAAAAGAAAAAAAAATAGCCCCTGGTTGGTGGCTTAGTCCATAGAACATTGGCCTGGCATATGGATGTTCCAGGTTCAATTCTCAGTTAGGGAACACAGGAGAAGTGACCATCTGCTTCTCTCTACCCCTTCCCTCTCTCTTCCCCTCCATACCAGTGGCTCAATTTGTTTGAGGGTGGCCCTTGGTGCTGAGGATAACTTCATTGGAGAACAACAGCCTCATGCACTAAAATTAGCTTGGTACTCAAGCATTGATCTCAAATGAGGTTGCTGGGTTAATCTCAGTCGGGTGCATGAGGGAGTCTGCCTCATTATCACCCCTCCTCTCACCTAAAAAAAATGCAAAATTAACACCAAGGTGAATTGATAATGGCATGTTTAAAGCACAGAAAATCTGTATTTGTCAGACATAATGGAAAGGTCATCAGTAGATGGGGAGTATAAGGTAGGAGGAGATTAGAGAGGTAGATGGGGCCCTTGTCATACAAAGGATGTAACTTATGGTCAGGTTTTTTAGATTTTGTACTAAATGCAATGAGAAGTCATTCATGGGTTTTAAACAGAAAAAATGATCTGATGTGATTCAGAGTAAAAGAATCACTCCAGCTATTGTGTGGAGAGTGAACTCTACTGAGGCAAGAACGAGAATGGGAGAGTCAGGTAAAGGCTTTTGCAATGGCTACTGTGAGAGGGATGATGCCAAGTGGTGGTCAGAAAGAGGGAACAAAGTAAAAGATTTCGAATAGAGAGAGGCACTTGTTGATGGATACCATATGAAGAGCGATGAATGAAACGAGAACCAAGGATAATTTCTGGATTTGAATCTGAGCTAATGAAGTGTGTTGGTACTGATACAGGGGAGGAACAGGGGGAAGCAGTTTTAGGAGGGGCTTGGAAATCAGTAGTTTGATTTTGACCACATTAAATTTGTGATATTAGACATTCAAATGGATGCATGAGTAGGCAGTTAATTATAGCAGTCAAGTCTTTAAAAGAAAGTCCAAGGCTATGGTATCCATTTGACAGCAATTAGTGTAGAGCTCCTATTCAAAGAAGGCATAGCACAGGATAAGATTACCAAGAAAGAATGTGCAGATAAAACATGAAATGGGACAGGTCCAGCATTGAGTTTCATGAGGGCATTGAGTTTCATGAGGGCCTCTAATATTGAGTGGTCAACCAGAGGAGGAATGCCAGTGAGAGGGACTGAGAAGGCATAGCACTATAAGGTAGGAGGAAACCTCTCCCCCCAAATCATGTCATGGAAGCATGGTTGTCTGCACATGGTTAGCAAGGAATTGAGACAGAAAGACAATAGGTTTGTACCAGCTAAAGCTGGCAATCAGCATTCACATAGTTGAGTGTTATTCTGGCTGGTAACATTTAAAAACCCAGCAAGTTGAACCCTAAAGAGATTTTACTTTATTCAGAACAATCTGCCTAATGCTTATAGATTCTGCAAACATTTTTAAGACATGATTCTTCTGTGACTGGAAGCGGGATTCCATATATGAAAGCACATTCTGAGTCCCTGTGGGCAGACCCTGTATTTATTTTGTTCATTGCTACATCTCTAGCACCTATGGGCATACTCAAAAAAAAGATTTGTTGAACGAGTTCACTCATGAAGACAGCAAGACGCTTTACTTCCAAGTAATAATAACACTTCACACCACTGTTGTGCACTGCAGTATTGTGAAAGCTGCTTGCTCCTGTGGGTGAGCCTTATCCTTCTTTTTAGCACTTGCCCATTGTTGTTAATAATAGTTGATTCATAAGTACTTACTAAATTAATCAATGTAAAGGTTTATAATGTCTCTATAATCTACTAGTTTCAACAATGATTCCAAAGTTTTAGTAAATTGCAGTTGCTAAGACTGAAACCCAGCACAGAAAGGACAGGATACAAGAGCACATTACAAATAAAAAAGTACCAGACCAGGCCCGTTGGCTCAGCGGCAGAACATCGGCCAGGTGTGTGGAAGTCATGGGTTCAATTCCCAGTTAGGGCACACGGGAAAAGCACCCATCTGCTTCTCCATCTCTCCCCTCCCCATTCTCTCTCTCTCTCTCTCTCTCTCTCTCTCTCTCTCTCTCTTTCTCTCTCTCTCTTTCCTTCTTGGCCCTGGGTGCTGAGGATGGCTCCTTGGCCTCGCCTCAAGCACTGATATAGCTGGTTGTTGAGCTGGTGCAGTGGCCCCAGATGGGCAGAGCATCGCCCTGTAGGAGGCTTGCCAGGTGGATTCTGGTCAGGACACACGCAGGAGTCTGTCTCTCTGCCTCCCTGCCTCCCTGCCTCCCCACCTCTCACTTCATAAAAATAAATGAAAAAATAAAGGTCTGCATACGACCAGACTGGAGGCAAGTGGGGCTCGATTCTGCCGAGACACATGTGCCCACAGCATGTTATCCATCCCACAGGTGCTGTTTGTCTTCTCTTCATCGGGATCATGCTTAAAGAGCGCATGCTCCTGTTCATCCTGATTTGCGGGGCTTAAAGGTTCAATGAAGTACTTGTTATCTCCTTGACGGAAGTAGCCCCTGAAAAACATAAGAATCCAGGCTTCTTTAAAAATATGACTCCATTCCAGTGCTAAAGATTTAGAGACTCTAAAATATTACCATTGCCAACACATTCCAAGCTTATGGCAATAGAATACAGTGTAACACTGCAGCTAAGGATCACCTTGGAGATGACCTAAACTCATTTCTAGGAGGAAATGGAACCTATTGGAGAGAAGTGACTACTGCAATGTCATATAGCTAACCTAGGTCAGAGGTGACACCAGAATGAAATTTCATGACCCTCGATCCAGTTTTCTTCCAATTGCCTTGCCTTGTCTGCTCACAGGGTGTACTGAAAATGAAAGAGATTTTGGAGTCTGATAAATAAGGGTTAAAGTTCTGGGTCTACCACTTATTAGGTAATCCATGGGAAATTACTTAAACTCACATAGCACCAGTTTCTCCATCAATAAAATGAGAATAATACCTATAATAGAATAGTTATAAAAATTGAAGGAGATAATATGCAAATCACATGATCAATGAATAATACCACTGAAGACCCAAGTTAAGATTCATTCAGCCAATATTTAGGGAGCACTCATTATTCGTCAGGCATTGGATTAAAGGCAGATGGTAAAAGAGTCATGGTCTCTCCTCTCATAGAGCTTATATTCAAATGAGGAAGATAGATGTAGATTAAATAATTACATTTGATCCAAAAATATATATATAATTTTATGACATATATGTAATAGACATAATTACAGCAGATAGTTGCTAAGAAGAAAAAGCACAAGAACAAACACTAGGGCAACTGGATTACATGCACATAGAATTATAAGACAAACGGGGATGTGGAGAGATAAAGTAGATGGTTTACTGTATAAAGATCATGATAGTTTGGACTAGAATGTGGCAGCAGAGAGAGAATGTAAAGAATAATCGCAGACAATAATTAAAACATATCATCAATAGGGCTTGATAATGAATTGAAATGGGTAGTTGAGAGGCAATAAGTCATCAATGACCTAAGTTTCTGTATACTGTATGTGCTGCCTAGGTGAGCACAAGAACCTATGTTTCTGTATTGGCCAAGTTGTTGGTTAACATACCATTCACTATGATAAGGGACACTGGAAAAATACCAGGTCTTGAAGAAAATCATAAGCTTGACTGAGATCTCATTAAAATATACAGATATAGAAGAGATATGGAGACATGAAAGAGAAAATTAGATAATCAAGTCTGGTCATCAGAAGTCAGGATATCTTACTGCTGACAGATACAGGGGAGTCCTTAGCACAGAGAAAAGTTGAAAAGGAATTTCCATTCCCTAAAGGTCCTGACTTTAAAATTGGGACTCAAACCTATATTTTGAAAACAAGCATATAATCAAGCAAAAGCAAGTCAGAAAGCAATTCAGGTATGTAATTTATAAATTGCTATAAACAGGAGCCATGTTTCTTTAATTTTAAAATGTTTAACCCTTAGAATTTATATACATCTGTAGTATAATTAATAATATATGAGGTTCTTCAGGTTTATTACATACACACATCATCAAAGATAGATACAAACCATTCATGAAATCTTACCTTAATCCCCTACATGTGCTGATGCTAGCTTCAAAAATTTTTTCATTAATGATGTGTCCTTGGTAATAACAGTCATCCTAAAGAAAAGATAAAAGAGGTTTTATAAAAAGAAGTGTGCATGTTTTTTAGACACATTGTTAAATTTAAATTTGAAACCTTTAAATAGGATCTATAATGTTTTTTAATCATTTTATGCTGAATAACAGTCAACTTAGAGGAATTGAAAACATTTTAAAGTTTTTTTGTGGTTAAAATCTTTAGCCTGAGCATGTGGTAGCACAATGGATAAAGCATTGGCCTGGGACTCAGAGGATCCAGGTTCAAAATCCCCAGGTTGCTTGAGCGTGGGCTCACCAGCTTGAGCACGAAGTCGCTGGCTTGAGCCCAAGGTCGCTGGGTTGAGCAAGGGATCACGGGCTTAGCTGGAGCCCCCCCCCCCCCAGCTAAGACACATATGAGAAAGCAATCAGTGAACAATTAAGGTGCTGCAACAAAGAATTGATGCTTCTCAACTCTCTCTCTTCCTGTCTGTCTGTCCCTTTCTGTCCCTCTCTCTGTCTTTGTCTCTCTAGCTAAAAAAAAAAAGGACATTGAGGTGAATTCAGTCTGGAAGAAACAAACTTAGATGTATGTTTAAAACTTGAGCTCCCAAAACATCAAACATTTATTCCTTTCCTTGACCAGTTGCTTATTAGTTTTCTTCTAACAACTATGGGTTTTTCCAATAAATATGTTACTCAAATTGTGTTGTTATTTCTTAATTTATCTAAAGAGTTTTACTAGACTAATTGGATTAGTACAACACCCCCTGCCTCCATTTGGAACAAAATGCCCAATCCTAACCCTTTTTCCAGTGTATGTACTTCTATCAAGGATACCTTTCTACTTTTGGAAAGATAAGGTTATGGCTCATGTAAACCATGTGGTGCTGCAGAATTTTATAGAAGAAAGTGGGGGAAGGACTCACCAACCCTGGAAATGATGGCAATGATAGAATGCCTCTTGTGTTATTTCACACTGTCATTTTCTCTGAATAAGAGTCAAGCATGGAAATTATTTTATGAAAACAGAATTTTACAATTCTACCATTGAGGAAATAGTCTTGAGTTTAAGAGGCTACATTGTCTAGAGAGGTGAGTGGTATGAACTAAGAACCCCAGAGGTGTGTAATTCATCACTCTTCCAATGAAAATGAAATGCTTCTTCTGTCCACTCTCCTGTAGAACATCCTTGAAGGCTGGAAAGTGTTGCCATGGTCGTCAAGGAATGACTTTGTTTTTGTCAAACTCTCCAAATGACAGAGATTCAATTAAGAAATTATCACTAAATAAAGCATTAATGTTATAAATGCTGCTTCCCTTTCAGTATCTGTTCAGCAATAACACTATATTTTGGTGTGTGGGTCATACCTCAATTAACAATAAAATTTAGGATACTCCATTTTACCATGATCTGTGGGCTGGTGGTGACCTCCTTCCCATTGGAGTTGTAATGTGTTTCTGTGTAACCTGGTGCAAGGAGATCTCTAGAGGTAAAAAAATAAAAATAAAAAGTCATGGTTACTCACGTTAATTGCAAAATTCAGTGACCAAAGCGAGAGCTTTTACTGGGTATGCAGTAAAGTTTTAATTTCTGAGGTCCTCTTTCTAACCCAAGACAAGCCCAAGCATGAAAGGGATACTTAAAATGGAGAGACGGAGAGGGACAGGGACATTCGTGAGTGGTATGGAAAAATGTTTGCTTTGTCATCAGACTCTTCTTCATTTGAGGAAGAAATGAAATTGAGAAAGGGAATGTTGGTAAAAAATGACTGAAAAGAGCAATGTTCGTTACCAGTTAAGATAATTGTCCTTTCAGTTACTAGTTACTGTTCAAGCGTATTGAAAATCGACTTTCCTTTGGTAGAGGCCTTCCAGCACTTGCACTGAGCTTCTTCACATTCTTTAAATTACCCTCTAGAAACTAGGAACCTGAATATATTTTTAAAACAGGTAGAAAGAAGAGAAAAAGAAGTAACTAAAATGTATCAAATGTTGTCTCTATACTGGCTATTGGGCTAATATAATCTTTTTAACAATCTTACAAAGTAAATATTAATCTCTTTATTTTTCAGATGAGATTAAATAGTGCAAGTGGCATAGAATCACATTTATGTCTGCCTTAATCCCATATTTATGCTATTTTTATTAACACCACACTATTTCCAAACTCCAGTCAGTTGTGATGTTTGGCAAAAGGCAGTAGTGTATTTGTCTATCTTGCTGTCCTATATAGAACAATTAAAGATTGAAAGAACGTTAAAGCACAAGTTAGGAAAAACTACTTCTGAAATAGTGTAGATAATGAACAATCAAGGTCTGGTAAGAGAGAGCTCAAGGCAGTGAAACTTGAAAAGAAATGTTGAATTTTGAGGAAGTGGCTGAAGAATAGGAAAGAATAAGAACCCAGTGTAACCTGAGAGGAGGTTCACGGAGATCTGGGCTTGGAGTCAGGAGAGCCCAACTCTGGTTTTACCACTGACTGGTTCTTTGGCCCTAGAGTTTATTTAACTTAAATCCAATGAAAATCATTGTAAATTGCTTTAAAATCTAATCTCTTGGTGTTAGAATAATAAAATAAAACAATGTAGGGGAAGAGTTAAAAATCTATAGCTATTTCCCTGGCCAGTTGGCTCAGTGGTAGAGCATTGGCCTGGCATGCAGGAGTCCTGGGTTTGATTCCTGGCCAGGGCACACAGGAGAAGCACCCATCTGCTTCTTCACCCCTCCCCCTCTCCTTCCTCTCTGTCTCTTTCTTCCCCTCCCGCAGCCAAGGCTCCATTGGAGCAAAGTTTGCCTGGGTGCTGAGGATAGCTCCATGTCCTCTGCCTCAGGCACTAGAATGGCTCTGGTTGCAACAGAGCGACGCCCCAAGATGGGCAGAGCATCGCCCCCTGGTGGGCATGCCGGGTGGATCCCGGTGGGGCGCATGTGGGAGTCTGTCTGACTGCCTCCCTGCTTCTAATTTAGGAAAAAAACAAAACAAAAAAAACTACAGCTCTTTCATAGAATTTGATAAAATGTTTGTCTGTCCCTCATTCAATATATATTTTATTGCTATAAGTATCAAATTACTAGTAAACTGTTGTTTTACCCAATGTGTTCTATGACTGCAGTAGGAATAAATATTCATTGAACCTTTTGAGCCAGTTGAAAGCAAAAGCTGATTAGTCGAGGTTTATGTGATCCCTAAGTAATTAGACTATTAACCCCCTTCCCACATGCTAAACTGCTGTTGGTGAGGATTATATCAGAAGTACAGATACTTACTTTGATTTTTTCAAATGAAGCACTGAGATTTTTCCATTAACTATCATCTCATACTTCAATTCAGTTTCAAATTTTTCCTGCAAAAATGCACAAACATTTTCTGGTAACTAAAAACACACACAAATATTAATTTTGCTAGGTCCATCTGTTTAATTATTAGCAAGCAATGCCTGATTTTCTTTAACAGTAGTTTGTATAATACCAAAAGTCTGCTTCTTCTTTTTTTTAACAAATCAAACAACTTTGCCATCTGAATAAATTGAGGACTTTATATCCATTCATCTATCCACTCATCCATCTATCCATTCATTTATCCACCTATGAATTTTACATCTATTTCAATGTTGGTCATTTGCAAGATATGGCTCAGTTTTGGAAATTCAACTTGAAACAACAAAAATTGATACCTGCTGTCATAAAGTTTATAATCTCATAGAAAGACAGACAGTAAATGTGAGCTGTGTTTTATGGTAAGTGATATAAATATGGAAGCAATGTAAGATGCCTAACATCTTAAAGGAAGGATAGGCTTTCCTGAGGAAGTAATGTATCGATATAAGCTGAGGTATGAATTATCCAGGTGAAGCAGGGTGGGGAAGTTATTTAAGAAGAAGAAATAGCATGCACACAGACCCAAAGACCTTTAAGCTCATACTGATAATTTTTAGAGTAAGATCTTCTTAAGGCTGACTTGAGATCAGAATATGGGCAAAAACACAGGGATATGTACCCTAAGTGAGGGAGAAGTCATCAGGAAGAAAACATAGTCACAGATATTCAGTAGGAGAAAAATATCACCTCCAGTGAATTATATGGAATAAGAGAACTGTTTCAAGTTTAAATTTATATACACAGGAAGAGTTATAGAGGACTATACAGAGTATTTTAAAGTTCTTATTTGGTACTAAGTTTTTACTTTTTCTTATAAAACTAGGCTATTAGTCAAGGTTAGATCCATTATCTAAAAATTCAGTGGGAAGTGCCAGGACTTTGTTATTAAAGAAATCTAAATATGGCAGACGACATGATTGAGCTCTTCTTACTATGGACTGACTGCTTTTCCATTTGCAGTTGCACCTAAGGCCCAGCTTTTCTTCTCTCTTCCTTTTGCTGGCCAGAATAGTACCTGAGCTCATCAGGGACAACAGTGAATTAAAACCTTCAGTCAGGGGTACTTGCAGAGATTTGTCATCTTCAAGGTCAGTTATTTTGTCCCATATGTCCTTTTACTTATCAATTATTGGTATCTTCTCTGGGTCAAAATCCATGACCATAAATATGTTATACTGTTGGCAAAGATTAGAAGAGGTTTCTGTACTTTAGTTCATTTTCATGACTAACAAGAGGTAAAAGAAAATCGTGAGGGTGAACAATAAAATTCATGGGAAATCAATATAACCACTTATTTTTCAGGTTTAGGGAAGGCCAGATGAAATGAAAGTATAAGGTGGATACAAGATATGAGCTTCTAACCAGAAGAGCCTTCCAGATATATTAGCAATGGAATTTTAGTGAATCTTCACCTAAAATATTACTTAGAGGCTGATTTTGAAAATAATCATTGCTTTTGGAATGGGAGTTTTAGCTGACACTAGCATAGAGATTGTGGATGAAAAGAAACAGCAAAAAAGAAAAACAGTTTCTACAAAAGAGGGTACACTGGGTGAGTTGTAATGGTGCTTCTCAAATACAAGCTCACGGTGAAGAACAATGCCGCTAATAAGCACTGTGTCCAAGCTGTGCTCTGTCTTGGTTTGGAACCAGGGGTTAGGAGAGGAAAACAGTACCTTGATTTGGAGAGCATCCACTAGAAGGAAATGATGTGGAGTCTACCAAGTGTGTGTGTGTGTGTGCGCATGTGCGTGAGTGTGGATTAGGAAGGCATAGTCCTGGTGGTCCTGAGTGTGGAGCAGACATGTGAGGTCAAGATGATGCCTATGGTAACACAGGGAATAGTAAAGAAAATCCTACAAGTCCCAGGGAAGATCTTAGTTCAAATCTTACCATAACACACAGAAAATGTGAGACTCATAAAAATCGTAGTGTACTTAACTAAGGCTTGAAACTGTTCCTAAAAAGGGGAACCATCATGTTGCCAGATATTTTAGTTTATGGCATGAGGCAAAAGCAAGATGGGTTTTGGCCTCTAAGAAAGTGTGTGAGCTGGAGGCCGAATTCTAGGAAGGGATAGTGACTGCCTTTTAAATGTACCTTCTCAACATTAGGGACAATTTTTGTTTGTTGAGTGATTGTTTATGCAGCTATATAGGCAATGCACTCTAGTAATACTCCTTCATTCACTTGCCCACTTGTCTACTTATTCATTTGCTCATTTATTTAAATAGTTTTCCTTATGCAACGCATATAAAATCCAATCATGAGTATAACCTGTAATCATGAATAAAACATCTAGTTTTATCTTGGTGTTTAGTGTTCCCTCCAAAAAGTTTTTCAAAGGGTAATTTAATTTTATTCCACCTTAAATTGTAACTCATATGGCTAGTCATGATGAAGTCAATAAATAGAGCCATGCTTTCAGCACAGCTGACAGGGAATGCTGGTGCCTGAGTCTTTGGTCCCACAGAGGGCACAGCTATGTAATAATAAGTACAAGAGTCTCCCTCTTTAGGAGGCCTTAAGACATGATTAATGTAGCCTGAGACCTAAGGGGCATCCGCGGGATACAGAGACCCCCTTGCTCACAGGCATTATGAATTCCGGATGTCTCAAGTAATTATGCATTAGTTCTTTGCACAAGGAAGAAATATAGTCTTAATACAAAAACCACACGAGTAGCTTCTGAGACCTTTGCTTATCACAATAAGACAGTGTTTTTATTAGTCATAATCTGTACCTGAGCAAAAAGAGAATACTCTATGTTAAGGAAAAGAATGTGCCTGCTGCATGGCAGACAAAGATGTCACTAGCTTTCCTAAACTTAGGTCTGGTAGACAAGTGGGATATGGCAGGTCTAGGTAACTCTGACAGTGTAGGTTTGAAATCTCAGGCATGTAGCAGCCTGGGGTCTTATATTTATAGGTGGGACAAGGGCTGGAATCAAAGAAAGGCTTCTCTGGTAGAGGTTTAAATGTTCACCAGAAAACAACGAAAGCCACATGATGTGACCCTGGCTGGCTAGCTCAGCTGTAGAGCATCAGCCCAGAGTGTAGAAGTCCTGGATTCGATTCCCAGCCAGGGCACACAGGAGCACCCATCTGCTTTTCCACCCTTCCTCCTTTCCTCTCTCTCTATTTCTCTTTTCCCCTCCCACAGCCAAGGATCTATTGGAGCAAAGTTGGCCCAAATGCTGAGGATGGCTCCATAGTCTCCACCTCAGGCACTAGAATGACTCCAGTTGCAACACAGCAACACCCCAGATGGGCAGTGCATCGCCCCTGGTAGGCATGCCAGGTGAAACTCGGTCTGGCGATGTGGGAGTCTGCCTCTCTGCATCCCCACTTCTTACTTCAGAAAAAAATACAAAAAAAAAAGGCACGTAGTTTGATTTCTAGATAAAATTCAGGGCACCAGTTAAATTAAATTGTCAGGTAAACTGAATAATTTTTCAATATCAGAATGTCCCTTAAATATTTGAAAATACTTACAGTAAAAAAAATATTAATTGTTTATCTGACATTCAAATATAACTGGGTAGCCTATGTTTTCATTAGCTAAACCTATAGAACAGAGACTGAAGGGTGAGGGTGAAGAAGGGAGAGAGACTTTTCAAAGACTTATAAAATACTTTCTTTTATTGACCTTAACAGTTTCAAACCAAAAGAGAAAATTGCACACTTTCATAGAAACACACACACACACATACACACACACACACATTCACTCCACCACTACAATAAAATCAAGAGCCAAGTGATACAACATTGACCAAGACTAAAGCATGACTTCAAGAAAGGGATCTATCACAAAGAATGTAAGATAAACGGGGTTTTACATATAGAGGGAACATTTTAAGTAGGAAGAACTCCATAAGAAAGGGCATACAAGTATGCAACCATAGTACTAAGAAAGGCCTTAAGAATGCCCAAGGTGACTAAAGGAAGTTTTGTTGAGAAATAGAAAGATAAAAAAATGGCTTACTAAGCCACAGCATTAAGTACAAAGTGCCTTAAAGGTTAGTCATTGGAAGTGCCATGTGATGGGTTACACAGGATGGTATCATAGCATAATCTGGAACAGGAAGTTAATTATAGCATCCTGCTTTACTTTTTGTATCATTACCTCAAAATAGCTATATAAGGTGGGCATTACTATTATTATCTCAATTTTCACACAGAGAATTTGAAGTTCATGAGGGCCTAAATTCAAACAGGAGAATTAATAAACTAAAACATGCACATAAACAGGCCATCTGAATTCAAATCCTTTATCCACTCACTATTGGTAAAGAAAACATCAGGTTCGTACAGTCAGTGGACAAAATAGTTGACTAGAGAAATATGTCTTTGCAATAAATATCAGGCACATTGTATCAACTGCATCTGTTATTTGAAACACTTAACAAATTGATTAATCCTTTAGCATGTGCTAATAACTACTTTACAGTATGTCATCAAAATAAATTGTTCACAAACTTAAATTTATTTTTACAGTTGTGAAGAACTCACTACACAACTGTAATGAAAACTCTGCACATGTATTCACATTGTTCTCTCAAATGTCCAGTGTAGGGGGATATCTGGCCTAGTCCAGCTGGGAAATACGAGCTCCCAGTGAGTTGCATCTTACAATACATAGGTGCAAGTTATTATTTAGGTCTCATTTACTTGGATTTTTCTGTATTCCTGCCAAAGAGTTTCAGGTGTAGGTAATTAGAAAATAGCTTTCCTCTTCTGATTATATGTCATTCCATTAAGTAGTAAGAACTATACAAACTTTAATAACTGCCTCTTAAAAAAACCAGAGGTGTCATGTTTAATGACAGTAATCAATCTTAATTTAATATGCATATAAGTATAGATTATTCACAATATTTTATTTTCTCCTTCAGTTTTAATGTCCATGGTTTTGTCTGTCTGTGTTTATATAGATATAGAAATAATATTGTATCAAATTTCTTTGGAAACACACACAATAAATTATATATGACCTAAGAGTGTTAAATTGTACTGTCTGTGCGACCTTGGAAAGTTTATTTTAACTTTCAGAACCTTAATATGCAAAATAAAGCAGAATGTTGTGTTATTGTGAAGATTCATAAATATAACATAGATCAAAAAACAAATACAGGTGTGTATATATATGTGTACATGTAATTCTACATTAAATATAGTTATATATATACACATATATTGTTATATATGTGCCACGAACCAGCACAGCTAGTGATTCCAGGTCCTGAGTGGGAACGGAGCAGAATTAAGAAATAGGCTTAGAGAAAAAGGAAGATGGGATCGAGAGGTCTCTGCAATGCTGATGGCAAGAACACAGCAGCCTCCACACCCACTTCCTGCTTTATTTATAAGGCATAGTCAGGCAAATCAAAGAGATCTCTCATCACATTTCCAAGGCAACTCAAGAACTCTACCAAATGGCAAAAACCTCCACCATACATAACATGTTAACTTCACAAGACAAAGAATAAAAGAAACTTGCCTCCAGTCTTTCTGGGGGACATGGGGGGCAGGATGAGTATAAACAATCCAGCAGCATAGCAAAATAGCCTTTAGCAGCTTCACAGAACAAATGAGGTGGGGGGTTGGCCAGACTGTCAGCTTACTGCCACTTCCCCACACCTCTGTCCCCCAAAAATCTAAACTGCAAAGACCCTGTTGGCTTTCAGTCGCCAAAATATGGGCATATGTATCTCATGTGTTTATATACTGTATGTATGTGTACTGTGTGTGTGTCTGTATATATATATATATATAGATATAGATATATATAGATATAGATAGATAGATATAGATGGATAAATAGAAAGATATATACATTCAAGACTTTTTGTCTTTGTTGAACCGAAAGTTGTACCTGTTGATCTGACTTCTTAGCCTCTGTTTTGTACAACAGTTGAAGTCTTCTGGGATAAACCACTTCATACTTCTTTTCTACAGGGAGTTCTTTTACAGCATTCACTGGCAAAAAAAGAAAAAAGTAAGAGTTGAGTTAGCTAAGCAGGACTAATACAGGGGGGTCAGAACTGCTCGCCCTTACTGCATTTCTGATGAATGGAGCCATGCATGGAGGTTCTGAGTTGAGTCAGAGAGTTATTAAAGAGCAGACTCCAGAAGAGACCCACAAAATCAGAGATCCACTCTTCCCTTCAAATCTTTATTTTAACCTATGCCTTCAAATGATTCCCCACTGCAAATACTTCTTTTATTGTGTTGGATGGATCCCCTGCAGACGAATAGAGCAAGCAGGTGGAAACCAGCAGACGAAGCAGAGGCCAAGCGAATCCTCGAAGAAGCTAAATCAGTGTCATCATAGTTGAGCTGAAACACCCTCAAGACTACAGTGTTAGAAAAATGAAATAACTAATGGTGCCACTTCAGAGTCTAATATATTTCCTGGGATTTTCTGACAGTAGTGTTTTACATACTGTGAAAGAAACTAAGTCAGTAAGTGAAGGCTCCAACACCAGCCCCATAGAATGCACTGACTTTCTGCAAGACAGACAAACCTTTATTTCTGCAATCAACAATCAACACATAAAAAATATTTTAAACAATTAGAAAAGCAGACAAATCGAACACTATTGCTAGCCCAGAATGAAATTTCTGAGCCTGCTGTTACATAAAAAGAGAATGGAGAAGTTATCTCACCCAACCTCTTATCTGCATTTTGAATTCTCATCTCAACATTGTATCTAGAAGTTATTTGTGAGAGACATTTAGTTTTTCCAAAGTGAACAATGGAATTTCTATTTTCTTCCTTTTATTTGCCCACATGGTCCAGTCCCTGCCTGTACAGAGCAGAGCTTGAGGAATGCCAGAAGGCCCGCTCTCTGGCTGATGAACAAGCTGCCTGTTCACACAGAACATGGACGCCACAGGAGCCAGGACCTGGTCGGCCGCTGTCTAACACTCTGACTACAAAGGCTCTCTGAAGGGAAACCTAGCTCATGACAGCGCTCAACCCTATATCCTATGATAATATAAATTTATGTTACTATGGTTATGTTCTTTTGACAACTGAGTATTTTTGTTAGTCACCTTGGAGGAGTGTATACTCATCCCAAATATGCTCCAAAGAATGAAGATTTATTTTAAAAAAAAACTTCTTTAGAAATGAAAGCAGAAATTTTCAAAATTCCAGGTGATATCAATTTTCTTTTATTATTTTGGGATGGCTTTATTGCATTTGATTGTTCAGCAGCCATTTATATCTAACACTGAAAGATAGAAAAAGTGATTTTAAATTTTCATAAAACAGCCTGACCAGGTGATGGCTCAGTGGATACAGCATTAGACTGGAACGTGGAGGATCCAGGTTCAAAGCCCCAAGGTTGCCAGCTTGAACGTGGGCTCATCCAGCTTGAGTACAGGTTCAACAACTTGAGCGTAGGGTCACTGGCTTGAGCATGGGATCATAGACATGACCCCAGGGTCGCTGGTTAGAGCCCAACGTAACTGGCTTGAAGCCCAAGGTCGCTGGCTTGAGTCCAAGTTCACTAGCTTGAGCAATGAGGCACTTGCTCTGCTGTAGAACCCTGGTCAAGGCACATATGACAAAGCAATCAATGAACAACTAAGGAGACTAAGAAGCTGAAATGAAGAATTGATGCTTCTCATCTCTCTCCCTTCCTACCTGTCTGTCCCTATCTGCCTCTCTTGTCTCTATCACCAAAAAAACCAAATTTTTTTTCTAAAAACACCTCAAATCAAAATAGAGTTTTAAATGGTGGAACAGCTTCTCATTCAGCGACTTGCAGTTTACAATTAAAACAATTTCAAAAACACATAAAATCATGGCATCAATACTAGAACATCTTAATTTGGGGTTTAGTTTGGGATTTTTAGTTATTTAAAAAGAGAGGGCAGATTAAATTATCTCTGGCCAGTTCAAGTTGTCTATGATTTTATGCAGATAAATACAGAATCCCCTATAATCCCTTCAAAGAGGCAATGATCATTTGGATAAAGTTCTAATCAGTTGTGATAAAATAAGTCATCACACAGTCACACTTCCAGAATTACATCACAAGTCCCCCAGTACTTACTTCTTGCTGTTACAGAAGTAATCACTGGCAATCTTTTATCTTTATTTAATTAATGTGGGATAAAAGAAATAATAACATTAGTTATAAACGGTGCCCTGGCCGATTGGCTGAGCAATAGAGTGTCTGCCAGCATGTGGAAGTTCCTGGTTCAATTTCCCATTAGGGCACAAAGAAGCAGCAAACATCTGCCTCTCTATCCCTCCCCCCAATTTATCTCTCTCTTTTCCTTTCCCATAGCCATGGCTAGAATGATTCCAGCAAAGTTGGCCCCTGGGCACTGAGGATGGCTTCATGGCCTCCCCTCAAGTGTTCAAATAACTGTGTTGCCAAGCAACAGAGCAGTGACCCAGATAGGCAAAGCATACCCCGGTAGGGGCTTGCTGGGTGGACCCCAGTCAGAGCGCATGTGAGAGTCTCTTTCTGCCACCCTGCCTCTCAATAATGAAAGAAAGAAAGAAAGAAAAAAAGAAAGAAAGAAAGAAAGAGAGAGAGAGAGAGAGAGAGAGAGAGAAAGAAAGAAAGAAAGAAAGAAAGAAAGAAAGAAAGAAAGAAAGAAAGAAAGAAAGAAAGAAAGAAAGAAAGAAAGGAAGGAAGGAAAGAAGAAAAGAAAGAGAGAGGAAGAAAGAAAAGTTGTCTTTCCATTGAGTGAAAAGTTTTATAATTATAATTATCTCAAAATAATAAGATGTCAAGAGGTTAAAAAATTACTTCTACCAGAAATGAACTAAAGATATAAACACAGTTCTCTGTAGCCTTCTGTAACTCAGATGCCAGCAGGCGTACCACACAGCAAACATGCTGGCTGGGAAATTGCACCCAATCAGTGCCATTAGTCCTGTTAATACAGAGTTCATGAAGCCACATATTCACCAGTGCTGCAAACAGAGTCACTCGTTTAAAAATGCTTTATGGAAAATCGTCTTCATCCAGAATACACACCATTGTGACAGGAAATACTATCCAGGTTGCCCTCAAGTCATAAAATAATATTTACCCAACTGATTCTTTCAGTGAAAGTATAAAGTAATAACACGTGCACATTCCCCATCCAGAAGTGGTGAGTAAGGAACAGGCCAATCCAACCAACACGTTTTCTTTAATATATACACTGATCTCCATGCTTCTGGTTGGTATCTAAATTCTAATGTTTCATGAAATCCAAAATTAACAACTGACTTTCAAACATGGAGTTGAAATATGTAAATTATTGGAGAAATTTATTTTCAGCTCTTTGTTTGATAGTGGAGCACTTCCAAATGGCCAACAAAATAATCAATAAATAAAATAAACCAGAATACTTTTTTAAAACTCTCACTATATGATTTCACACATAGGTGGGATATAAAACTAAAACTCATGGACATATAAGTGAAGTGGTTGCCAGAGGGAGGAGGAGTAAAGGGGACCAAATATATGGTGATGGAGTGTGTTTTGACTTTGGGGGATGGGCACACAACAGAATGGTTCACACACCATGGACATGTATACCTGAAACCCATGTATTCTTATTTACTAACGTCACCCCGTTAAATTTAATTTCTAAATTCTGAAATTAAAGAAAAAAGCAATGAACAATTTCTAGCTTTTCTCAAATTCTTGCAACATAAGACATTCTCTAAAGAAAACAGACAGAATTTCCCTTGGTGGCCCTTACTTTTCTGAAACCAAGAAAGCCCCTGAAGGAGTGTGATTTGAGATAAAACAAATTACACAGCAGTTAGAGAGACGCAGACCTTAATATTGTTTGGCTCATTCATCCTTCAGGCTGATGGAGACAATCCAGCCTCCTCCCCACTGGATGGCGCAGGCTACAATTATAATAGTTTGAAGCCTGTTGAACAAACACACTAACTGCCATCCAAGGATCATTACAGATCCGAGCTGTAACACTATCTGTTTGTGCTAATTCATTGTAAAGCTTGCTTTCTCTCTCCCATAACACATATACACTGGATTAGTTTCCACTAACAAAGCTAGATCAACACAAAGAAATCTGCTATTTTGGTTTGGATTACATAATGACTTATGTTGATTATTTTTTAAAAAGTTAAAAGTTACCATTTTGCACATTAGTACATTTGTGCATAATATTGATGTTTTCATATATGCTCAAAGCTGTTTAGAGCAATGTCTTTCCAAACTGAGTACATGATATGAAGTCCTAATCGGGGTTATATGATGATACTGACTTAAATTCTGGGATTCTCTGTGCCCCTTAAATTGCCTTCAGTTTCAAACTTCAAGTGAGAAAAGTGAGTACAAAGACTGAGAGAAAAATACATCCTTATTAAGCCTATCTTTTGGCTTTTAGAAGGAAACTATATGTACTCCTTAGGGTCTTATAGTCACCTTATAAGGGCAAGAAAGAATTACTATTTTGAAATAAAATAATTTCAAAAGTGCTAGAATATAATAAAGACCTTTTCCATTGTTAGTGCACTTAGTTTTTCATTCCCAACCACTGACACATCCTTTTAAATATTTTTTTTCTATGATCCCTTACTATTTTTCTCAGGGGTTTATTTAGCTTGTTATAAACAGCTGGCCTGATTTTACCCCATTCGTGTGTATGAGGACTAGACAAAGGTCATGGTTTGAAAAACGCATATTTATTCTTTGGGTGATGAGAACAATCAATCAAACAAACAAAGATAAGGAAAGGAAAATTGCTTTACTCTTACATTCTGGCTGGGAAATAAATCTATCGTAAACAATATCATGGATGAAGGAGACAGTCTTGAAAACAGAATACGGTACAGAAAAAATGAGGGGAGATGCCTGCCCAAGGTGGAAAATAAGGTGGGCAGCTTTCTGTCCATCTCCCCGTTCTCACAAGAGCCACTTTTCAGAACTTCTGTCTTCACCACCAAGTACTCAGAGATGTCACACTTTTAGGCATGACTTCTAAGGAAATGGCTCTCTGGGTGCCATGAAGTTGTAGTGGAAGCAAACAGCCAGGAACAGAACTCGTTTGCATGCCCATTTTCACCGAGAAGGCTACACTGTGGACCAGTCCCAGTGCTGTGATTCTGTTCATGGATGCAGCTGGAGCTTTATGCTCCAGGATGAAGCTAAGACCCAAGTGAGTCTTAGGTTTTCAACCAAGTAAAGGCTCCCAAAGAGTTTTTAGTGATAATATGTTTGGAGACTATTGGAGAAAAAGATTTTTATATAAGTTTGACTCAAAAAGTAGAAATTTTATAAGTCCATAACTTAAATGCCTAGCACAGTTCTATATTTAAAGATATTAAGTAAAACTTTCACCAAGTCTGTAAAACAAATTAGAAACCAGGGGAGAAAGAAAAAGTCACACCTAATAACAAAGAACTGAGTGAGTGCAAGGGGAAGGAGAAGCTTTTCTTCCCAGCCCTGTTCTTCTTGCTGATAATCAGTTCCCAATTCCTAGGTCACAGCAAGCATTTTAAAGCCCAAGAAAAGGTTGACCAAGGAAGAAATCCCAGGTACTAAAGCTAATGTGGCTCTTTAAGTGCTAGAAATAGAAATGGCTAAGGAAATGTGTTACCTAATATAATTTAACCAAAATCTAACTGGAGAATTTATTAGAAATAAAGAGAGATGCTAAATATTATTTATTGAGAACTAGGATTCTTCTACTTTAAGTTCTTAAAAATTTGATATAACCAGTAAAATAAGTCAATGATTAAGTTAAGCTTAGCAAAATTGTTTTGATCAAGTAATATCACAATGTTTTACAAAGTGAAACTGGTCAAGTATTAATTTCTAATTAGTCATATTTGTTATCACTAGAAATGAAAAAAGTAAATATAAAAATGTGAGCTTAAAAGGTATAGGACAAGCCAATTGGTTGCAATAATCATAGCAAATACTTTCCAAAGCCTTCTGAACAATGATACTCAGTCAAATCAACTGCATATTTCCTGCTCTGAGAATGAAAAGGTGGACCCTGGCTAGTGGTGCAACAGAGCTTTGTCTCGGAGCACTAAGGTCCCCAGCTTGAGCTCCGTCAAAGCACATACCAGAAGCAATCAACGAATGCACAACTAAGTGGAACAATGAGTTGATGATGCTTCTCTCCTTCTCTCTCCCTTCCTTTCTCTCAAAAAAAAAAAAAAAAGACATCATGAGTTTTGATGAATTTTGTTTTTTGACTCAAAGATCATATTAATTATTTAAATTATCCTGAATGAAATCTTCTTTGATTTCCATATTCTCAGATCAGATATGTAAATATTGATTAAAGACACTGCCTTGCCTCTCATTTACATGTATGTTTACATTACAGCCTGCCTTAATAGTTAGCGAAATTTGTTAAACAAATACATTTGGAGAAGATGAACAGCAAGCAGTTCACTGATGTACTTAATAGAACCTAAACAAGGTAAACACCTACCTGGAACTGAAGAAAGGAAGAAAACAGCCACCAGAAGAAGCCCTTGCAGCATCCTGGGCGATCCCAGGAGTATGCTGTTGCCCTTCTCACTTAGACAGTTGTGCCCTGCTTGGTCTTTCACTGCTACCTCTCAAGTGAGACAGAATAAAACTTCCAGACTCATTCTTGTCTCAGCTTAAGGAAGTGTTTACTGAAGGTGTTGCGCAACCTTGAAGCTCCAGTCCTGCAACAATGGCACCAGCAGGCGGAAGTTCTGTTGCACCACTAGCCAGGGTCCACCTTTTCATTCTCAGAGCAGAAAATATGCAGTTGATTTGACTGAGTATCATTGTTCAGAAGGCTTTGGAAAGTATTTGCTATGATTATTGCAACCAATTGGCTTGTCCTATACCTTTTAAGCTCACATTTTTATATTTACTTTTTTCATTTCTAGTGATAACAAATATGACTAAGTTCCTTTATCATAAGTTATGGTCTGACAAAGCTCTGTTGCACCACTAGCCAGGGTCCACCTTTTCATTCTCAGAGCAGGAAATATGCAGTTGATTTGACTGAGTATCATTGTTCAGAAGGCTTTGGAAAGTATTTGCTATGATTATTGCAACCAATTGGCTTGTCCTATACCTTTTAAGCTCACATTTTTATATTTACTTTTTTCATTTCTAGTGATAACAAATATGACTAAGTTCCTTTATCATAAGTTATGGTCTCTCTTTTATTCTCTCCCACATTCTCCACTCCAAAGTAGTGCATTTCCAATGTATTGCTATTGCCTAATAAGCCACCATGATATAATGGCTTCCATGTATCTTGATGAATGTATTTATTATGATCTGGATGCAGGTAAGGGCATTCCTGCCTTGAATTCGCATTCCAACTTGTGTAATTCCTATATATTGTAATTTTTGAGATACTGGGAAATCTCTTTCCCTTTAATACATTCCTGATACCATTGTCACTGCATAGTTTATAGTGTCACTCTTACAAAACTTTCTTGATGTAGGTCTCAGCTCTCCATATGAGGAAACTGAAGCCCAGAGGTGTAAAGAAAGCCTCCCTAGGGACTGCAGCAATGTTTAGTTTTTGAAAGATTGTTCTGTGGCAGCACTCAACAAAGTTTCTCAGATCCTAGTTTCCTCATTAAGGGAACACAGTTCACTGGGAAATAATTGTCAGGGATACTGGCTGAGGAGATTGATAGTAAAAGGGTCCTACAGTACCAAGGAGAAGGCAAACAACAAGGATTACTTATCAGGGAGGATCTAGCCTTTTGATTGTCATTGCCTTTTTATTGGTGATTTGGGAGGCATTTCTTAGAGCTAAGAATCCATAATAGCACAGTATGATACTCTGTCCTGTTTTTCTTCTGAGTGCACATCTCAGAAAGGGACTACTGGGAAAACAAAGATAAACAGGAAGTGAAGATATTCAAAGTTTAAAACATCTTTTTTGTTGTTGTTGTTGTTATGGTAGATTCCTCTTCCCGCTCAGGAGTATATGGATCTAAAACATGGGAGTGGGAGTGTGAAAAAGAAAGACCTAATTATGGGTAGTTTCCTCAGATTTGTAGATTGAATCTGATTAAATTAATTTAATTGTCCTGCTGTGTTCTCTGGATATTTATTTCATTCAATGGCTTCAAAATGTCTTCAAAAATAATTATTTAGAACCATTGAATTATATGAATAAGAGGCAATGTCTTAAACACTGCCTCAGGTGAGTTACTGAAGCACCAGGAAGACTTCATGGTAACTGTTTCACATGCCAGGACCCCAGTAGCTCTACTTCCAGGTACTCTAGTCTCTAAGGGCAGAAGGGGATTACACACATGGAAGACTATATTTTTCCTTAAAAGAACTTCACAAAAAATCTTTTTTTCCACCCCAAATTCTCACTATTCTTTCTGCTTTCCATTTTGATTATTTCAAAGAATGTCATGTGGAAAGAAAAAAAATGGTATTAGTGCTGAAGGCTGAAAATAAGAGGAAGGGATGATTCAGTCACCATCTCCGAGGCCCCACTCAGGGCAAGGTCTTCCCTAAGTGGAAACGAAGGGAACAGTGGCTACTGGGTGACTAGCATGTGCCAGTTGTTTATATTACCATGTGTCAATCTTTACCACAGGTCTAAAAAGGAAGTATTATTGAAATCAAAGGCAATAGATCTTTTCTGATTATGTGTGACTAATATTGAAACCATTGGATCTTCAATTTATGTTTTTATTTAATTGAATATTTATAAACTGCCATGCTCTTACAATTGCTTCTGGAATGGACAGAGAGGTTCCACTCCTTCATTCCAAAGACAGTTATAGAATCATTGAGAACTGAGGCTCTGCCTTCTTTGCTTTGCCTGACCCAGTAATGCACTGCACAAGTCGACAAGATTAACTGCTCCCAGTGATGCTAAAAGGGATATGTTGTGGGATTTAACAAACTCGAGTTTTAATATGGCTGAACACAGTCCTTCTCTCACTCCATACACTATTGTACATGTACTGAAAACTTATCTGATCATAGCTCTATCACTACTTAAGGGACAGAACAAAGTATGAACTTTGAAAATAACCCATAGGAGAAGACTAGCTATTGTCAAATTAAAAATTTTTAAACACTTTTTATATTTAAATAAAAAATTCAACCACTGATAATCATTCTAAGAAAAGTATTTGAAATACAAAATGAGTTTTATGCATCAATATGTTAATTACATTATATATAAAAGATAATATTAAAATTAAATATCCAAAAAATAGGAAGATGCGTATGTAACCTACTACATACCTACTCAATGAAATATTAAGCCAATTTAAAATTACCTGTACAATAATTTTAATATTATGGGAAAACTTTACATTGTAATATTAAGAAGAAAATAAAGCAATAAAATTATTTTTAAATGTTCAAAATTAAATAAAAACTTTTAAAATCTATTCAGAGTAAACATAAAAACAAAAAAAGACTGCACGATTTGGGCCTGATGCCCCATGTCAGCCATATGTGGCCGGCATATTAATAAATCTCCTTCTTTAATAAAACTCTTCAAAATTAAAAAAAAAAAATTAAAATATTTAGAAAGGATTTTTTGTTTTTGTTTTTGCTGGGAAATATGTTTTTACTCCTTTCTCTTTTCTTCATTTTTAAGTAGTGGTTAGCATTACTTATAATGTTTAAATTATGCAAAATAAACACAAAAATATATAAATCTTTTCAAAAATTGTTGACTGACCTTCCCTTCCTTAAACTGAGATCTCCTTTAAGGTATGTATTAATCATCATTATACCCTCAATCCCCCAACATAGTGCTTAGTAACTATTGGATCTATATTTGCACACTGAATTAATGATTGAAAGAAAATCACTCTTAATTAAACAAGCAGAGCCTCTGAACACAAGGCATGAGCAACTGAGTCTTAGAAGAGAATGAGTTGTTAGTCTTTGAAAGCCAAAACCAATTTAAAGACTTAGAGTTTCCTATTCTAACTTATCATGTTCCCACCTGTGGTAAGTAGATAATGTGATACAAAGGAAGGAAAGCTATTTGCTTTTAAGCTTGGTAAATACATTTTTACATAAGAAAGCTGAGAGATTTTGTTATCATCTTTCAAGTACTATATTTACATAAGAGTTTACTTTCTTGTTTAGGTGTTAATTTTATAATTAGGCAATAACTCCTTTGCTCCTGAATCTAGCTATCTGCTTAAGCCATGCTACATTCCATTTGGTTCTTAGTTAATAACATGTACAACATCTAAATAAAAAGAAAAGATTTATTGAATCCCATCAAACAGAGGCACCATTTACATAATCTGATGTACTTAACTAGCAGACAAAGGCTGGCAGAGCACTCTGTCTTCCAGGTAGAATAGGAATAGACATTGTCTAGCTTCATAGTTGTAATCCGTACTTTTTCTGTGCTCCACTACTGACCCACACACTCTCTCCCATTTCCTTTCTGGTATAAAATTAAGGCCCAGTATTACATGTGCCCTTACATCTGTAGGAAACCAAGAAGGTCTCCATTGGTCTAACCACAAGTTTCTTTCCTTACTCTGCTCCATGGATAAGGTCCTCTAGTCAAACACCTTCCTTTATCACAGGGACCAGGCACAGGTCCTGTTTGTCTCTGAGCAATGAGCTCCAGTTTCCTGCCAACCTGTGAGTTGTTCAAACAAGCCAATCACATACTCCCATTAGGACCAGGGGCATCTTATCCCCTTGATACTACTTGCTTCCCACAGCCTCTAGTTATTCACTCAGTTCCCTAGTGCAGCCTTTGTGTGTTTGGGCATGGCATGAGCATTCTCCAACCCTGGGCCATGAGGATATGACATAAACTGCTGTCGACCTCATCTGTCAGGTGACAGGTGAGAGTGTTCAACCATACCCATCACCTTAGAGTTAGAATATATCCCTCACCAATGGAATAAATAGAAGACAAATAAGACACCACAACACATATACCTCTAGTCGCAGTTACATTTCCTCTGGAGGCATTCTGTTTATATCCACTTTGATTTATAATGTTTTGATTTCACACTTGAACTCCTACAGAGAGATCTCATTCCTGTTATTTATAATCATGGGTAGAAAGAGGTTTCCTATGTTTACTCTCATGGTCTGCCTGCACATGAAAATCCAGGCTGACTTAAAATCTTCACCATCTCAATTAAACTCAACTTCATCTCCATTACAATGACCTTCAAAGCTCTACAGGACCTGCACTTCCATACTCTGCACTCACCACCGTTCAGTTCCTTCTTGCTCACTCTCATCTAGCTACACAGATTACTCCATAGTCCTTGGCTATGTCAGGCAAATACTTGCCTCGGCACTTTCTTTTACTGTTCCCTCTACTTGAAATGCTCTTCCCTCAGATATCTACTTGAATGGTTAACTATTTTAAGTATTTGGTCTAAGACTGCCTTCTTAATGAGATGTAACCTAGTCAAAAGTTTCTATTTTTCTCTTCCCCAGCACAACCTATAGCTCTCTGTTTTATTTTTCCTCACTGCCCATTTTCACCTACTAGTATTAGATATTATACCGGGGTTGGCAAAACTAGGTTTACAGATGAGAGCACACAAAGTTGTTTATTCTTACAATTTATTTATTAATTATTATATTATTTATTTGCATTATTTGTCATATTATTATTGTTATTTTTTCTATCCTTACTTATGATTTATCTTTTACAAAATGATGGCTTGTAATTTAACCTACTTTTGCTGTAACCTGTATATTTATTTGTTTGTTTATTTTTAATAATCTTACTCTTATTTAGTTAAAATATAAGCTCCTTGAGGAAACTTGTTCAATAAAGTGTCTCCAGCATCTAAAACTGTGCATGGTTCAGAGTAAGTGACCAATAAATATTTGGTAGTATTTGTCAAATGAATGCATTTAAAGATTTTGAAAAAATATTTGTATAAAACATTATTCCATTTATTATCATAAAATTCTGATATATAGCAAAGATACATATATATTAACCTTAAATAAGTTTTTAGTCATCCATTTGAGCTCACATAGCACACTATTAGGAGGAAACTCATTCTATTTTTCTATACCCTCCCATTTCAAAATCATTCAGTAGCTCCTACAGGTTTACAAGGTTGAAAGGCTATCATGCCTTCTCAAGATATTTAAGAGTGAGAAAAGGATTCTGATTGGTCTGTTAAAACAATTGTTTTGTCACTGGATGGAAACTGATCAATAATGAAGAATTATTTTTAGTCTCTGAACCCACCATAAGGTACCCCACATAAGACACTAAGGTTCTTAGTTCATGTCACCTGGATTTGTCATTTTTCACATTAGCTTGTTCATGCCAAGGTAACTAGATCTAAAGGAAGTGATGGCTGTATATTGCTTCAAACCTGCTTTTCTAAAACAAACTCAAGCCCTTGTCTAGAGCCCAGCTCTCCAGCTAACATTCCTTTCCCACATGTTATTTAGTTTCTGTCTTTAGTCATTGTACTTTCAGTTATTCCCTGGATTGCCTCACACAGTTGTGGAGACAGGCAAGTCTGACAATCTGTAGGGTGGGCCAGCAGGCAAGAAACCTAGAAGAGTTGATGTTGCAGCTCAAGTCTGAGTTCATCTACTGGCAGAATAGCCTCTCTTTCTCAGAGAAGGTTGATCTTTTTCTTCTTAAGGCCCTCAACTAAATTGAATGAGGTCCACACAGTTACTAACCCCAGCAAAGATACTGCTGAATATATCAGGTATCAGAGCTACAGAGTGACTAGTCTGGTAGAAGGAATCTTTAGAGGGTCTTTGAGCCAAACCCACTAAGTTTCCTAAGAAATCTGAGGTCAGGAAGGCCAAGTCACTTTTTAAAAAATTCCCACTATCAGTTAATGCCAAAGCAGGAAATAAACTCAGTACTTTTGTCTCTCAACCCCATGGTTTTGTTGTCGCAAACCTCTGATCCAGTTATAGAATTTATCACCTATTTGTTTAGGCAGAAACGGACCAGGTCCCGGGCAACAGAGCTGTCAGAGTAGACTGAGAGAAATGAGCACCGAACCCCTGGCCCCACCTGGCAACAGTGTGGTAAATACAGGATTTGAAGACCTTATGTTTGGAGGCAAGGCTAATGTAAAAAAAAAAAAAAAAGTATAGAATTCAGAAGCTCATCTTACAAGAAAAATTTCTCCAGACCATCTGTTCTCACCATTCCTGGGTGGGAAAGAGAAATGGAGCCTGCCATGTTTACACACAGGGGATGTGGTTTATACCAGATCACAGTGTGAGTCATGATTAATTTATAGTTCTCTTTATCACTTCTCCTTAAAGCTTGATCTCAGAGTGAATTGTGGATTGCTTAGTGTCTTTACATGCATATTAATCATATTCTATGCCCCTTATTGTTCATTGTTCTAGCTTTGTTTCACCTGCTAATGTTTGTTTCAAATAAATGTCAGGTGGCATTTTGTGCAAACATGATCCTCTAGAGCAGTGGTAGTCAACCTGGTCCCTACCGCCCACTAGTGGGCGCTCCAGCTTTCATGGTGGGTGGTAGCGGAGCAACCAAAGTATAAATAAAAAGATAGCTTTAACTAGTAAGTTGTTTTATAAAGATTTATTCTGCCAAAATTAGTGAAAATATGACATAAAGTACTTGGTAAATAATAATTATTATATGCTTTAACTTGCTGTAACTTTGCTTTATAAATTAGTAAAGTTACTTCCCTACTTTAAAAATCACCATTACTGTGGAACTGGTAGTCGGTTAGAAAATTTTACTACTAACAGATATATAAAAGTGGGCAGTAGGTATAAAAAGGTTGACTACCCCTGCTCTAGATTATAATTACATATTCAGGAGACATCAAGTAGATAATCTGAGTTCAGGTTTCCCAGAAACTTTGGTTTTATCCTGTTTCCAACTAATAACCTGTGCTAATAAACCTGGGTTCTGTCCAGTCCACAGATTCTGTTTAGGACACACTTGAAATGTAAATCATTTCTGGTCAAGAAAAGATATTTGATGGCTTGGAGCAAAAGCTTTTATTCACTTGCATGGTATCTATTTTGGAAAAATTAGAATAATAGAAATCCACATAAAAGCATAAATTTATCCCACAATAAGATATTATAGCAACCTATAATACCAAGTAGAAATAGATTTCCTAAAATGTTCTTCAATATATTCTGTGAAACATAATTAACTTTTTAAGTATCAAGAGTTGTTTCCACCAGAAAAGGTGGGACAGGGGTGGTGATTGAATACACCAGTTAATCTATGATAGCTAAGCTTTTTTTTTACTCTAGGACTTATTAAAAATGTTAATACATTATGATGACTGATAACATGCAAAGATAGAATATAGCCAGAAGATATTTGATCATAGAAATATTTTTGATGGAAGAATGCTTACCATCCATTCTAGTTATTTAACACTGCATAACACATCACTTCACACTCTTTAATACTTATAAAATAATCATGCATGACTGCTGTTATCTAATAAATTTCTGCATTTGCCTGGGCTAGTCAGTTCTTGCTTGGAGTTTGCATATAATTAAAGAACTCATAGAAACAGAAAATAGAATGGTGTTGCCAGGGGGTGGGGTGAGGAAAATGGGGAGATGTCAAATGACACAAACTTTCAATTAATCTTATAATTGAAATTTGGGGCTTCTAACATATAGCATGGTGACTATAGTTAATGCTGCATCATATACTTGAAAATAGCTGAGAGTAAATCTTAAAGGGTCTTTCCACAGAAGAAAAAAATTGTCATCATGTGAGATGATAGATGAATAAACGAATCTTGTTGTGTTAATCATTTCACAATATGTATGTGTATTAAATCATCATATTGTGTATCTTAATTTTATGCAATGTACATGTCAACTATATCTCTACAGCTAGAAAAACATAAAGTTAAAAAACAGACCAAAATAAATTTTAAAATACTAATAATTAAAACTAAAATATTATAAAATAAAAAGTTTCAAGTTGCTAAGAAGAAAATAACTGTAAATCTACAATTGTATAACAAAAATATAATATTTTAAGAAAGAAAATAAAATAAAGGTATATTAAGAAAAATAATTTCCAAACAACATAGAAAGGGGAAGGATGTATTTCAATAAAAAGAAAAATTACCAAAGAAAGATCTTAAATACAAGAAGAAATGATAAATATAAAAAGTTGCAAACATGTAAATCTAAATAATTATTGGCCATTAATTTTGACAATAATATCTCATATGTGGAGTAAGAAAACAATATAGCTAAAAACTAAAAAATAATAATATCTGGTTCAGGATGGGATAAATACATTCAAGAAATCTAAGTTAAACTATTCTAATATCCTTATATATCTAGGGAGATGAATAAATATATTAATGTAATGATATTCCCTATAAGAATATATTAGAATGACTATATATCATTCTAATGGAAAAAAGCAGTTAAATTAGAACACAAACATAAATAATCAAAAGTAAATTAAGAAGGAAGGGAAACAAACAAAAATAAAAAATAAAAAAGAGGCATAAGAGTTAAGGTAGAAATAATACACAAATATATTGCTCATCCCCAAAATGTAAAATAATAGGTTATTCAAATATGTAATCCAACTACATGATATTTACAAAAGGAAAGCTTATAATATTAGTTAGTAAAATATAAGGATAGAAAAAAGAGAAAGTAGATGGAGAAAATATAATAAACACTCAAAACCAAACAATGACATAATTTAAAAGGACACCAATTATCTTTGAGGCAAAATATGTTTCTAGAGTTAAACAAATTTCCTATATATTGATAAAGGTTTCAAACTATCAGTATATAAAATTTTTAAATTTCATGTACCTAACAACATAGCCCAAATCAACAAATTATAAGGAGCCCAAATTGACAAAACAAAGAGAAATTGGGAAATTCATAGTCAAAAAATTTAAAACACTTTAGTAATTGACAGAAGCAGACAAAAATTGATGTGTACAAAAATTATTTGAAAAAATGAGAAAAATATCTAAAGTACATATGTAGAACACTCGTAAAACAAATGGCTTCAAATTCTTTTCTAACACATACTAACCATTAACAAAAATTGACTACATATTAGTCAATAAAGTAAGAATTTAAAATTTTCAAAAATGTTGTTTTGTGCAGATTATGTTTACAGACCACAGCACAATTAACTTAGAAATAAAAAAAATATTAAACTCTTATGAATAGGAATTTACAAACAGACTTATGAACACCTGAAGGTAAATGGATAGAGATCTTAGGGGA
The DNA here is from genome assembly GCF_036850995.1 of Saccopteryx leptura. Classification (NCBI taxonomy): domain Eukaryota; kingdom Metazoa; phylum Chordata; class Mammalia; order Chiroptera; family Emballonuridae; genus Saccopteryx; species Saccopteryx leptura. The sequence continues at coordinate 265,544,094 of NC_089503.1, read as the reverse complement.
AATTAAAAGAATTCCTAGAACTGAATGATAACACAAGTGTTACCTAGCACCCATGGACAAAAGTCCATGTTCTCTAGAGGCTGAATTCAATAAACATAGAAAAAGAACTATATTCCTCCTGAAATCATTAAAGTTGTCCTAAAAAAGAGCATGGCAAAGGACCAAGGAATGTCAAGTGCAGCCTCTCATTACCAAAGCAGGGTGTGATTGGGCCCCTCAAACCTCCAGCTCACCTAAATAGAAAAGATAGATGTGTAATTGCTTTATTGGTCACATACATCTCAGTTAAGAATAAAGCATTTTAATTTTTTTTAAGATAAGCTTTAAAGAGGGAGAAAAAGACCATGAGAGCACTGAGCACCTGAAATGGGAGGTGTTGAAGGAGACAGAGTACTGAATTGTTAATGAAGGCAAAATACTATAGAAAGGAAAGGCCAGGCATACCAAAGATAAAAGGACCAACTTTTTAATTTTATAGCAGGATTCACTTCCTTTGAAAGTCTAGGTCAGTAATTTTAACTTTTCTTCAGTTCAGAAAACCCTTAGAAAATTTGAGACACTCAATGGACTTTACCCCAGATAAATGAAAAAACAAAACAGCAACAACCCCCCCCCACACACACACACACACAAAATTCTGCACAGATTTTCATGTGGGAGATAATGACTCCCTGAAGCCCATTTATAGGCCTGATTTCAAAATAAGTGTTCTAGAACTACACACTGATTCCTGATAGTAACTATAAGCTATAATCATGTGGACAAGAAGGTGGCTACATCCCCGATGCAATTGCCAACCTCACCCCCTCAAACTGACCAGCTGGGACAGCTGGGCCTGGCTTTTAACAAGCCTCCTACATGGATTACCTTTGTCAGGAAGACCCACTTCCTGACAAAGCTTGGGAACTGCCAGTTCTGGAACATTTCACCAATGTCCTAGAACACTCTATTCCTAAATTTCATTATTTGGTCATGTTCAAAGCCTGAGAAGTTCACCAGGGACAGTGAGGAAGCCAAGAAAGTGGAATAGATTTTGATCTGAAGATTTGGTTTCTTGCTTCAGAGCAACCAACTATGTAACTTTAGTCCATTCACTTAACCTTTCCTTATCTCATTTTTCTTATCTGTAAAATAATACAGCTAGAGAAAATGACTTTTAATTTTACTTTCTGCACTGTGGATGCTTGCAGGAGAAAGTGAGACTAGGTCTGGATTTGGAGGGTTTGGTAGGGTTAATAACAGAGAGAAAGTCAATTTTACAGTGTTGGTGAAACTTTAAGTCTCCAAAGTGTGTTAAGAACTAGCTTTAAAGTATTCTATAAAGAAATAGACATAGGAAGTCAACTTTATTTAGACTTTGATTTTTATTTTGGAGTAGGAATACCTTCCATATAGAATACACTGTAGAACATCTATTGAGAATAGATGAGTCACCAAGATACTTTCTACATCCTGTTATCTTTGTATGGCCATAGTCTCAGTTAAGACAAATCAATCCATAGCCATTTCTGTTTTGTAAGAATATTCCCAGTGTGTCAGTCTAGAAAATTCTGGGATCCTGCTTTCTCTTACTTTTCTTAATTTAACTTTATATGTTTCCACAAAACAATAGAAACATACAGTTGTGAATACGAAGGCTATGAAAAATAAACTTTATATGGTGGTACTACTTCTTTGTAAATTTTATATATATATATATATATGTATATATATAATGTATATATTCCTTCCATTACTATAGCTATTTATAATTTTACGAAGTATTGTTACTAAGTCTTCATTTAATTTGACTTAAGCTCATGGGATAAATGTTTGATAATGAATTCTGAAATTGCTGTGCCTATAAAAACTAAGAGACAATGAAGGTCAAAAAGTTTTTGTGTTTTTCTTTCCTTTTCTTATTTATTTCCTAGTTAATGTTCCATATATCATGTATGAGTAAAGGAAATAAAATATTAACCTTTAAATTTGAAAATTCTTTACAATTTAAATTTTGTCATTGTATTCTAGGGTTTCTTATAACTTGTTTCTAATTTTCACACAGATGGTGTAGCAGTAGCCCATACCAGCACATTTATTTTTAGCAAACAACAGTATTGAAAAGCCATTCCTATTGCTACAATGAATGAAGAGTGTCCTTTTACCCACCAAGTATTCTATGAGGGCATACATAACATATTGGCAATAAAAACAAAAAAATAGATTTTCATGATATGCCCAGATTTTTAGGTATGGCACTAGAAAAAACATCAGTTAAACTAATAAAAAGCCAGCATGAAACCAACTATAAAAGTCAGATAAGAGCAGTAGCTGAGGCTGAGACATCCAGTTCCAAAATAAAATGGAAAGTGCTGGAATTTTATAAAAATTAAAAAAACAGCTGAAACTTCATGAGGAAATTTATAAAGTTAGAAGCTAGTTTCCCTAGAGGTTAGGTTTCTGTAATTCTTGACTCAAAATCTACACCCTACTGATTCTAGCACCACTATCAGGTACATTTTATTTTATTTTTTATCTTATTTTTATTAATTTTAATGCAGTGACATTGATAAATCAGGGTACATATGTTCAGAGAAAACATCTCCAGATTATTTTGACATTTGATTATGTTGCATACCCCTCACTCAAAGTCAAATTGTCTTCTGTCACCTTCTATCTGGTTTTCTTTGTGCCTCTCCCCTCCCTCCTACCCCCTCCCTCTCTTTCCTCGCCCCCTCCCCATTCTACCATCCCACCCCCCGGTTACCATCACATTCTTATCCATGTCTCTGAGTCTCACTTTTATGTCCCATCTATGTATGGATTCATATAGTTCTTAGTTTTTTCTGATTTAATTATTTCACTTTGTATAATGTTATCAAGGTCTATCCATGTTATTGTAAATGATCCAATGTCATCATGTCTTATGGCTGAGTAGTATTCCATAGTATATATGTACCAAAGCTTTTTATTGGATAATTCACTTGTCCTCTGATGGACACTTGGGCTGTTTCCAGATCTTCACTATTGTGAACAATGCTGACACAAACATGGGGGTGCATTTCTCCTTTTGGAGCAGTTCTATGGTGTTCTTGGGGTATATTCCTAAAAGTGGTATAGCTAGGTCAAAAGGCAGTTCGATTTTTAATTTTGTGAGGACTCTCCGTATTGTTTTCCACAAAGGCTGAATGAGTCTGCATTCCCACCAGCAATGCAGGAGTGTTCCCTTTTCTCCACATCCTCACCAGCACTTATTCTGTGTTGTTTTGTTGATGAGCGCCATTCTGACTGGTATGAGGTGATATCTCATTGTGGTTTTAATTTGCATTTCTCTAATGATTAGTGATGTTGAGCATTATTTCATATGCCTATTGGTTGTCTGTATGTCCTCTTTGGAGAACTTTCTATTTATTTCTTTTGCCCATTTTTTGATTGGATTACTTGTCTTCCTGGTGTTGAGATTTACAAGTTCTTTATAAATTTTGGTTATTAACCCCTTATCAGATGTATTCTTAAATATGTTCTCCCATTGTGTAGTTTGTCTTTTTATTCTGTTCTTGTTGTCTTTGGCTGTGCAAAAGCTTTTTAGTTTGATATAGTCCCATTTGTTTATCCTGTCTTTTATTTCACTTGCCCGTGGAGATAAATCAGCAAATATATCGCTGCGAGAGATGTCAGAGAGCTTACTGCCTATGTTTTCTTGTAAGATGCTTATGGTTTCATGGCTTACATTTAAGTCTTTTATCCATTTTGAGTTTATTATTGTGAGTGGTGTAAGTTGGTAGTCTAGTTTCATTTTTTCTGCAGACAGCTGTCCAATTTTCCCAACACCATTTATTAAAAAGGCTGTCTTTACTCCATTGTAGGCCCTTACCTCCTTTGTCCAATATCAGTTGTCCATAGAGCTGTGGGTTTATTAGTGGGTTCTCTGTTCTGTTCCACTGATTTATATGCCTGTTCTTATGCCAGTACCAGGCTGTTTTGAGTACAATGGCCTTGTAGTATAACTTGACGTTATGAAGTGTGATACCTCCCACTTTATTTTTTTTTTTTAAGATTGCTGAGGCTATTCGTGTTCTTTTTTGGTTCCATATAAAATTTTGGAATATGTGATCTATATATTTAAAGTATGTCATTGGTATTTTAATTGGTATTGCATTGAATTTATAAATTGCTTTGGGTAATATATTTTAATAATGTTTATTCTTTCTAACCATGAGCATGGTATATGCTTCCACTTGTTTGTATCTTCCTTGATTTCTTTTATCAATGTTTTATAATTTTCCAAGTACAAGTCTTTAGTCTCCTTGGTTAAATTTATTCCTAGGTACTTTATTTTTTTGGTTGTAATAGTGAAGGGGGTTGTTTCCTTAATTTCTCTTTTTGACTGTTCATTCTTGGTGTATAAAAATGTCTTTGATTTCTGAGTATTAATTTTATATCCTGGCACTTTGCTGAATTCATTTATCAAGTCCAGTAGTTTTTTGACTGAGACCTTAAGGTTTTCTATATACAATATCATATCATCTGCAAATAATGATAGTTTTACTTCTTCTTTTCCAACTTGAATGCCTTTTATTTCTTCTTCTTCTCTAATTGCTGTGGCAAGGAATTCCAGGACTATGTTGAATAAGAGTAGTGAAAAGGGGCACCCCTGCCTTGTTCCTGATCTTAAGGGGATTGCTTTTAATTTTTGCCCATTGAGTATGATGTTGGCTGTGGGTTTGTCATAGATGGCCTTTATCATGTTGAAGTATGTTCCCTGTATTCCCACTTTGCTGAGAATTTTGATCATGAATGGGTCCTGGATTTTATCAAATGATTTTCTGCATCTATTGAAATTATATGTGGTTTTTCTCCTTCCTTTTGTTTATGTGATGAATCACATTGATTGATTTGCGAATATTGTACCAGCCTTGCCTCCCAAGAATAAATCCCATTTGATCATGGTGTATGATTTTTTCCACATATTGTTGGATCCAGTTTGCTAATATTTGTTGAGGATTTTAGCATCTATATTTGTGAGGAATATTGGCCTATAATTTTCTTTCTTTGTGTTGTGTTTGCCTGGTTTTAGAATCAGAATTATGCTTGTCTCATAAAAGAAGCTTGGAAGTCTTCCTTCCTCTTGACTTTTTTGAAATAGCTTGAGAAGGATAGGAGTTAGTTCTTCTTTGAATAATTGGTAGCATTCAGTTGTGAAGCCATCAGGCCCAGGACTTTTCCTTGTTAGAAGTTTTTTGATAACTGTTTCAATCTCATTTGGTGTTATCGGTCTGTATAGGTTTTCTGATTCTTCCAGATTGATATTTGGAAGATTGTATGTTTCAAGGAATTTGTCCATTTCATCTAGGTTGTCCAGTTTTTTTGCATACAGTTCTTCATAGTATTTTCTTACAATATTTTGTATTTCTGTTGTGTCAGTTATCATTTCTCCACTCTCACTTCTAATTTTATTTATTTTAGTCCTCTCTCTTTTTTTCTTGGTGAGTCTAGTTAAAGGTTCATCAATCTTGTTTACCTTTTCAAAGAACCAGCTCCTAGTTTCATTGATCCTCTGTATTGTTTCTTTAGCATCTATGTCATTTTTTTCTGCTCTGATCTTTATTATTTCCTTCCTTCTACTACATTTGGGCTTTACTTGCTGTTCTTTTTCTAGTTCTTTTAGATGCAGGGTTAAGTTGTTTATTTGAGCTTTTTCTAGCTTCTTAAAGTGTGCCCATAGTGCTATGAACTTCCCTGTCAGTACTGCTTTTGCTGTGTCCCATAAATTTTGAGTTGTTGTATGCTCATTATTATTCATTTCTAGGAATTTTTTTATTTCTTCTTTGATCTCATTCTTAATTTATTCATTATTTAACAACATACTATTTAGTTTCTATGTGTTTCAGAATTTTTGAGTTTTTATGTTGTGGTTGATTTCTAGTTTTATGCCATTGTGATCAGAGAAAGTGCTTGATATGATTTCAATCTTTTTAAATTTGTTGAGACCACTTTTCTGCTCTTACATGTGGTCTATCCTAGAGAATGTACCATGAGCACTTGAAAAGAATGTATATTCTGCTGCTTTATGGTGAACGGTTCTGAAGATATATATTACATCGAGTTGATCGAGTGTGTCCTTTAAGTCTGCTGTTTCTTTGTTAATTTTCTTTCTTGAGGATCTATCTAGTGACGTTAGTAGGGTATTGAAATCTCCTACTATTATAGTATTGCTGTTGATCTCGCCCTTTAAATCCATCAAAGTCGGCTTTATATATTAGGTGTGTAGGTATTTATAATAGTTATATCTTCCTGTTGGATTGCTCCCTTTATCATTATGTAGTGGCCTTCTTTATCTCTTAATATCCTTTGTTTTAAAGTCCATTTTGTTTGATATAAGTATTGCTACCTCAGCTTTTTTTTCATTTCCATTTGCATGAAATGTTTTTTTCCATCCTTGTACCTTCAGTCTATGTGCATCTTTTTTTTTTTTTTTATGGTGTGTCTCTTGTAGACAGCATATGTATGGGTCCTATTTTCTTATCCATGCAGCTATCCTATGTCTTTTGTTTGGATCATTTAATCCATTTACATTTAAGTTATTATTGATACGTAGTTTTTTACTGCTATTTTATTCTTTAAAGCTTTATTCCTCTTTTTCTGTATTCTTTTCCCTCTTTGATCTGTTTACAACAGGCCCCTTAACATTTCCTGAAGCATTGATTTGGTTTTAATGAATTCCTTGAGGTTTTTTTTTTTTTTTTTTTTTTTGTCTTGGAAGCTTTTTATTTCTCCTTCAATTTTAAATGACAGCCTTGCTGGATAAAGTAGTCTTGGTTTTAGGTTCTTGTTCTGCATTACTTTGAATATTTCTTGCCATCCCCTTCTGGCCTCAAGTGTTTCTGTTGAGAAATCTGATGTCATCCTTATGGGGCCTCCTTTGTAAGTGATAGCTTTTTTTCTCTAGCAACTTTTAGTATTTTCTCTTTATCACTTAGCTTTGGTGTTTTAATTATGATGTGTCTTGGTGTAGGTTTCTTTGGGTTTCTCTTTAATGGAGTTCTCTGTTCTTCTTGAACTTGTGTAAGTTTCTCCTGCATTAATTAGGGAAGTTTTCAGCTATGATATGATTAAACAAAGTCTCTATCCCTTGTTCTTTCTCTTCTTCAGAAACCCCTATGATGTGGTTGTTATTTCTCTTCATGTTGTCACAGAGCTCTCTAAGAGTTTCCTCAAACTTTTAGAGTCTCTTTTCTTTTTTCTTCTCTGATTTTATGCCTTCATTCCACTTGTCTTCCAACTCGCTGATTCGATCCTCAGCTCCATCCAGTCTGCTTTTAATACCTTCCATTGTGGTCTTCACTTCTGATACTGTATTTGTCATCTCCAACTGATTCTTTTTTAATATTTCAATATCCTTTTTTATGCTTGCTATTTCTTTAGGTGTTTGTAATGACCATTCATTGTTGTTCTATGATCCCTAAGCATCCTTACAATCATTATTTTGAACTCTACATCTGGAAGTTTGGTTATTTCCATATCACTCAGTTCATTTCCTGGGTGTTTCTCTTGTGGTTTCATTTCGATTGCACTTCTCTGTCTTCTCATTATGTCTGGTTATTTTGGTGTTTTGTTTGTAGAGCTGATTGAGTCTAGGCTTGGTGTTGTCTACCTCCAGTTTTTATTTGTACTATTTCTAGGTCTTCTTGGGTTGGCATCAGCTATTATTTGTAATGCACTTTTGGATTTGGGCCACTTTGAAGTCTCGATTTGTTTGTTTTCTTAACAGTTGAAGTCTTGTTTACTGATCTCAGCAGGGGGCTTCCTTGAAACTGTATCCAGGAATGTGATGGCTGTAACCTGAGACTCTGATGACCTTTTCTTCTTGTTACTCTCTCTGGGGACAGGATGTTCTTTCAGCTTCAGTAGGGGGAGTTGTATCTCAGATCTCCATGGAGACCTGAGTTACTGCCCCTCCTCCCCACTTCTTGTTTTGAGCTGTGTCTTGCTGCACTGATTGTAGCTGGAGAAATGTCTGGATATCTGTGATCCAGAAGCACTTCATTGTTTTGTTTTGTGGAAGGATCAGCTCCTCCCCCAGCTAAGGCCACCTCCAGCACTGGATGAGTCAGCTTCTCAGGTTGTCCCCTGCATTCCTCTTCTCCTCACTGTCTGTCTCTCTATCTCCCCTTTCTTTTTGGAAGACAAGCTGGCCCTTTCAACTCACCTCATTTCCTGGTTGCCAGGCAAGTGGAGCAGTATATTCTGTTCTTTTCCTTGGAGTGAGTGCCCTTCTGGGATCTCAGCCTCACCCCCCCCCCCGTTTTTGTAAGCAGGGAGATTCAGGTGCTCTCTACCAGGTTTGTTGTGGCTTCTTCTTTGTTCCTTGGTTTTTGAGAGCTGTTCTTGTAGTCCAGAGTTGTTTTTTAAATGCTTACTGTTCATAAATTAGTTGTAATCCAGTTTGGTGGTATGAGCTGGGAGTCTGTGCATCTGCCAACTCCACTGCCATCTTCAGGTACATTTTAAACAAAATGATTCCATGGAGCACCACTGATCTTGAATCAATGTTTTTAGTTATTAACTAATTGTTGTTATTACTAGTAATAATGATGTAGTAAAACTGCTCGAGTTTTATATTGAGCTAATTTCATGTTATTTCTGGAAAGACTCCCAGAATAAACAGTCAAGCTCAATATTTAGGACTTGCCAATTACAAAGAAAAAAGATGCAATATGAGAAACACATGGTGGTTATACAAGGGAGAACTGTATGCAGTTCTTGCATTAACTTCTTGTTTCTGGCTGAAGATGCCATAATTATGTTTGGGTCAAGGGAAAAAATATAAATAAGTAAAGACTGCTTTTTGGAATTTTTTTTGCTCTGTTATCAGCAATCAGCTGCCAGCCATTTGATTCTTGGAGTGGCTTTTTCAATTTTACCTCAAAGACTAAATATCTTTGTAAATTTTTTTAAGTATATTGATTCCCCTATACATGGGCAATGTTCTAGGGACTTTAGATAAAATGAATATTAATGGGACATAAGCCTTGCCATCACTTAACAATACAAACTAGGATATAAAATAAGACAAACTTAAAAATACAATAAAGGAAGAATGCAGTAGTTATTGTAAAAGGGATTCATGTCATATTAGATATTTGACTTGACTAGTTCTTTGATGATGGCTGCATGTTAGATTTCTGTAAATCCATTTCTGCCAATAAACAGTGTCATCAATTCATACTATTCCTAGTAACATATTTCATGTACTAATACCATTTACAAAATAGCAATATTATTAAAAAATAAATACAAATATAAATAAGTTGTGTCTATTTAGAATTTTTTACTGCATGGGCTAGACTGGGTACATGCTTTTTAAATATGAATTTAATTACATGAGCTGGAATGGTCACTGGAGAGAGGGTTGCAGAATCAAGAACAGGCTATAGGCTGAGAACCAAAAACAGCTTGAACTGGAATGAATGCAAGAGAAAAAGGCCAACTGCTTTGTAGAGCTTTAGTGTGAAATGCAGGCTGAACACCCACAGCACCTGGAACTGGAATAGTCATTTGAGAAGAAAATATAGGTCCGAGAGCTACAGTTTGCCCTAAAAGCAGAATGCTGGCACCAGCAGTTGTTGGAGCAACAACTATCCACACCTGTGTTCAGCTACTTTTACAGGCCTGTTTCTCTTGTTAGTCAGGGGGACAGATGGACTGCAGCCTGCAAAGCCTTATGGTTTCTTGCTGCCTCCACCCCCCCCCCAAATCTGCCACTATCTCTGTAACAGTGTTGATGGGCCCACATTGAGGCTCAAGATAGCCACTAGTGACCCAAAAAGCGCTGACAGGCTGCTACAGAGAAGGTCCTACATCTCTGTCATAAATATTTCTTCATTTCCTCATCTGGCCCATGGAACCTCAAGTTGAAAGCATTCTTCATACCTAGTTCCTGGAGAACCTGCTGCAACTCAGTATGAAAGTATCACCAACTCACTGCCCCTGGCAAGTCTCCAGCTTTCTGCCAGACTGTATGAATGGCAGCCATCACCCACTCAAATAAGGTATAGTTTCCTGTGTTGTCATGGCAGTTATGAAGACACTGCTTCAAGCAGGAGTGCATTGTAATGGCAGTCAGTTTCTCCACCTCTGTTCTGGAGAGCATGAAGCCATCTACCCTTATGTCCCATAGCCACAGCAACCAAGCTGCTGAAAACTCAGTGGGCTTCTGCCTGAATTTTGCCCCTAACTCCATCAACTCTATCTAGGTGTAGGGCCAAGCCACAGAGTGCTCAACTACTTGTGGAGGAAGTTTTGCCTGCCCTTGAAGCACTATTTGCTATTGGATTTTTAACTTCTGGGTGACCATAGGCAAGGATCTGAGTCTGCCAATGGCAGTTTCAGCCCAAACCTCCTCCTCCTTCGAAAAGAAGGAATTGGAAATGCCTGTTACCACCAATTCAGAGCCACTCTGCTGGCATGACTGCAGCTCCTTCTTCAGCACCCACTTTAGCTCTTAAAACTGTTGGCTCTTGGCCTGGAGCTGAAGCTCAAGCTCTTGAACCTGCAGTTGCTTCTCTAACAACTGCTAGTACCAGTGTTCAGTTTCTAGGGTAAACTGAAGTGCGTGCTGGGATCCATATTTCCATTTCCATCGATCATTCAAGTTCCAGGCACTGGTGCTCAGTCTGCGTTTCACACTGAAGCTCTCAAACTCAGTCAGTGTCCTTCTCCAGAAACTTTTTCAGTTCAAGCTGATTTCATACTCATTCTGCAGCTCATCCTGGAACTTATGACCTAACACAGCCTCTTATGGAGAATTTTTGGTTTCTTCTCATAGGGCTATAAAAACCACCCCGCTTACAGCCCTCAACAGGGTAGCCACAGGGAACAGCCCCTCCTCTATTCCACCCTTCAAGTTTGTCAGTGGTTCCATAACAATCTGATCCAACTCTTGCCTACTAAACCAGATGTAATAATGGTGATCGAGGCCAGGCAGGCTCACATTGGATTCAGGCAGATGATGGAGGAACTGCAGAGCTGGAAAGTGGTGGGCCATTCCAATTTAGTAGAGTCTCACAATGGCAGAGAAGCAAACAGGCAGGGAAAAACTGCTTCTCATGGCAGTAGGTGAACAAACAGCAAAATAGCTCTTTACAGTGGTGGGAAGGCAATCCACAATCTGCTCTGAGAGCAAACACCCATAGCCTTACATAGTCTATACACATGTGTCACTGCCATGTGCTCACACACTAATCAGGCATACCACAAGTGAGCAAGCCTAAAACAGCTGTTTCCCCAATACTATCAAACTAAATAATTTTAATTTTAGTACAGGGATAATAAGTACTGAAATCTGGAATTAGAGCAAGAGCGTGATATTATAAAGTCAATAGATGTTCAATATTATTGCAGTGTCTAACCTTATTCAGACTGCTATTTAAAAATACCACAAACTGGGTGGCCTTTTAACAACAGAAATTTATTTCTCACAATTCTGGAAGCTAGAAGTCCAAGACTGGTGTGCCAGCAGGATCAGGTGAGGGCCCTGTTTTAACTTGCAAACTTCTTGTTATATCTTCACATGGCAGAAGGGGTAAGCAAGCTCTCTGGGACCTCTTTTATAAAGGTACTAATTCAACTCATGAGGACTCGACCCTCATGACCTAATCATCAGGTAGAGAGTACTATTGGAACCCCTGGAGTTTTGTTGTTTTTGTTCTAACCTCATGTAGTCTTAACTTTTTATACCAAACCCAAAAGATATAATCCTAAGATATCATGGGTAAGCTAAGCTTTTTGCTTGTTGACTCATATATATTTGTATATGAATGTTATTTCAAAATTCACTTAATAATACACAGGAAAAGCCTTCTTTTAAGGAGGCTAGGTTTTTTTTTTAATTGTTGAGATACAGGTTTAGGTGTGAAACTCAAACAAACCTCATGGGCTGGTGTGGATGTGGAGGAAAGGGAGCCTTCACGCACTGTTCGTCAGAATGCAGATTGGTGCAGCCGCGTGGAAAACAGTACGAAGTTACCTAAAAAAGTTAAAAATGAAACTGCCTTTTCATCTAGTAATCCCAATTCTGGGAATATATCTTAAGAATTACCAAACTAGCTTTTATTTATTCCTTTTCAAATGATAAACTCTGGGTTGCTTATTTGTTTACTCAGTGAAAGGCAGGGAGGAAGAGAGACTCTTGCATGAGCCCTGACCAGGATTCATCTGGTAAGCCCTCTACTGGGCAATGCTCTGCCCATCTGGGGTCATTGCTCCATTGCTCCACAGACGAGTTCTTTTAGTGCCTGAGGTGAGGCCAGTGAGCCATTCTCAATGTCTAGGGCCAACTTGCCTGAAACAATTGAGCTATGGCTGTGGGAGGAGAAGAGAGAGAGAAAAGGAGGAAGGATGGAGAAGCAGATGGTAGTTTCTCCTGTATACCCTGACCAGAAATTGAAACGAGAAAATCCACACACCAGGCCGATGCTCTCCCCCTGAGTCAACTGGCCAGGGTCAAACTCTGTTTATATATTTAAATCTATGTTCAAACTATAATATATGGCAGGGTCCCAAATTAAGAATAGCAAATATATTTAAATGAGAAAGGACCTTGGAAAGATTACTTTTAAGTCACATAGTTCTACAATAATAAATTCCTTAACAAGAGAAAAGAGTTCATAGTAATAGTAAACTTTAAAAACACAAGAAAATATATTAAACCTAAAAGTAAATTGTTTAAATTTGTAAATAAAAACCATGAAGGGAAGTTTAAGAGACTTAGTATATACAGATTGGGGGGCAAGATATTTAAATAATGAGGTCCCATTGTGTAGAATTACCCCATTTCCCCTGAAAATCATTGTACAAATATCTTGTGGCTTTAAAATCTCTAGTAGGATGCGATGATATGAGCCAAACCATCCAGAAGAGGCAGTTAGTACAAAAAACACACATGCCAATTGTTCAAGGCTTCCCAGGCTGGGAAATCACTCCTACTTTATAGAGCAAATTTTATGGGGGGGAAATATATATATATATATTTAATATTTTTATATATATATATATACACACACACACACACACACACACAAGTATAAAAGATTAATCTCTTCTCCTTTTGTAGCACAAGAATAAGCCAAGGGGAGTACAGTAAAGCCTAGTCTAAATTGATGGGACCTATACTTTAGGTCAACACTCTGTCTAAAGCCAGAAACACAGGCAATGAGGTCCTGGCCCCAGGCTGGAGTACAGAAGCCCACAGGGGTACAAATTAGGCTGGGCCCAAGCAGTACTGAGGGCCAGCACTATGTCTGGTATCTCACAAACTGCATAAGCCTCTCTGCAGATATGACAGGACCCATTAGTGTGGTCATGCCTGTAAGCCAGCTGTTCATCAGAAATTCCCAATGTCCAGTTTCATAAACCTGACTGATCATCAGAATCACCTGATATGCTTTTCAAAAATACAGATTCTTGAATCCTAACCTGGGTGATTTGCACTGAGAGGTCGGTGGTGGAGCTAGGGCATCTATATTTTATAAACTCCTACCAGTGATATAATGATCAGCCAGGTATTACAGCATACTGCCTTAAGCCATTCCACTCTAGGTTTGTTCTTTGGACATAAATATTTATGGTTTCCTCTCTCCTAATGTCTGGCAGGCTTCCATAAGCACACATTTTCTTGCCAGACTCTATTTTCAAGTCTGCTTTTCAAACCTTGGACCAATCCAGAAATGTAATTATTACTTTCTCTCTTATATAGCCACATAAGGTTAGACAGGACTCTGTTTTTATTTTTTCAAGGAGGAACATAAGCAGTCACTAAATAAATAATATAGAAAGTCAAACCATGAAACAAAACTAGTCAAGGACTATATGAACAGTGGATGAAATGACAGGTAGAAAAGCAAGAACAAAGAAGTCATATCCACCTGAGAGGAGAGGCATAGCATCCAATACTCAGACATGCATACTTAGGAGTTTTGCAGAGTGAAGAATATATATATATATAAAACATGAAAATGAAAACAGAGCTAAGCAGTGTGTAGAGAATAAGATGCATTCACAAAGAAACTTAAATAACTATATTAGCCTTTTAACTCCCAGTCAAAAGTATTTAATTCAAAAGAGTTAAATTCTATATTCAGCTGCTGTTATGGCAATGAGGGTGAGACAGGCAGGTTTGTTTCTTTGTTTTCCAAACAAAGATTTATAAATATATCAGATTTTATTGACAGGCTAGAAAAGTTTTAAAAATTACAACATAGGTAAAGATAAAACACTTAAAACTGTACTTTTATCATAGTATAATGTCATAACAACTGAAAACTATAACCCTTCCCTGAGTAAGCTTCCAAGCGTCTACCTGGTGCTTAAGTTTACTCCATAGTTAGATGGAAAGAGGGCACTATTAATAGCTAACTAGACAACAGGATATGCTAGGACTCTCATAAGCACCTAGGACATAAGGTCCCCCTACCCATAGTCCTTCTGTTTGTGCTCGTCTGTAAAATTGACAGCCTCCTCTTAAGTCCTGCTGTGTACTCTCCACCTACATTTTGGTAATCATCATTTCACTCACAATGCATGATCCTTTCTCAGAAAGCATGTTTCTCCCAGTGGGAATCCCATTTGGAAATTTCTGAGTGACAAAGCATGGAGAAAGTATTGATCTGGATCTCCACTTTTTTTTCTATAAAATGATTTAAAGCAGACAGAGGCATTCCAAATCCAAACCCTTTCAAAATCTATCCCCAGTGATTTATAGACTTCTTTATTCTTCTGATTATTCAGCAGATAACTGTTTACATAAACACACACATGCATGTGTGCATGCTTACAGATTGGAGAAAAATACCTCTAAAAAGAAAAAAAGTTTTTCTCTATCCCATCATCTACAATGATGCTCTTAAGCAGAGGCACATAATTCTTTGTTGTCAGGGGCTAACATGCATTGTAGAATGTTTAGCTGCTCAGTGGCCGCTAACCACCAGATGCCAATATAACTACCTCTTTTCGTAACCACCAATGACATCGAACATTGACATATGTCCTGTGAGGAGCAAAATTGTCCTGATTGAAAACTACTGCTCTAGGTTCAAGGCCCTGTCTTACTATGAACAGAAAGTTTAGATTTTTTCTTCATACCCTTGTTTTCAAATTTTCCTTCCTCAGTTTTGATGAAGACAAGAATTAAACTTAACACTGAACGATAAATTTTTTATTGAAAATTCTTTTAGCTACATAAAGACACGTTAAGACTATTGAAATTATCACTTGTTAGGAGTGGCTTGATTTCTCAGCCACATGCCATCCTTCTTCTTGGTCTGTCTGGGGGAGAGATGGTGGTAGCTTCATTCCTTCAGTTATATGATGTCCTTGTGTAGGAGGATATGACCACCCCAAGCTGACAAAGTTGTTGGGAACACCAGGATGAGGTGGATAGAGAACTTCCTAAAAAACACATTTTAGTACCAAAACCTATTAGAACTCAGGTAGCTGAGGCCCCAGTGTCTAGTTAAACCATACCAGCTAAGCTGCCTATTCCAGGTAGTTCATGAAAGAAAAGAAAATTACTTCTCTGCTAGGTGTTTTACTTCTGCTATCTCAGTCCCTCAGGAATTAAGTAGTTTAAGATCTGTTATTTTTAATGTTGAAGCACATTTGACTCAGAAAATCTATAATGTGGCTGAGTCACATGGTAAGCAAATGTTGCCACCAGAAAGTAATATCGGATGTGGTTCCTGATAAGGTCTTGATACTACAGAAAATCTCAATTATTATAAATCTCACCTAAAACATTCTAATTCATAGAGAGGAGGCAAACTATGAGTAAATGTAAGAAAGTAACAATTGACAAAATAGTAAGTTGAGGAAGCCTAAAAACAAGAGCACAGTCAAGGGGTGTAATTTCCTGATTGCCACCCAGTATCCATGTCCTTCATCTTCTCCAAAGATTTTGGAGAACCTGCCTGCCACCATTCTCCAGCATGGAACTTGGGAAGGATCATCTTATTCCCAGGTCTGAGGGATGGCGCTGGTGGACTTAAAGCCAGTCAGCATGTTCTATCTCCTGCTTTGCGTGATTTGTTTGAGGAATGATCATAATATTCTACTCAGGCCAAAAAGAAAAAACAAATCCCAGGATTGTTTCGGGTTCTTCCTTTTGTACTTCCAGAGGAGAATCAGTCATTATCCTTAGATGATATAGTACAATGTTTGGCATCTGAAACCACAGCAGCCATTTGGCCATCACAAAGTAAAACATCAGAGCTGTCTTAAGGTGAGAGGAATAGGACAGGAGCCTAAGAAAACTTAACACTGAAGAAATCAAGTAAAGAAACAGAGAAAAAAGATTCTTAATAACATGATATGTGTATACAGATGAAGTCTATTCTGAGGTCAGATCCACATTTGTACTTTTAGTCAGAAATCAACATAATCCCTCTGGTGTCTAAAACAGGGTAAACTGGATTTTCTGTCACTTGTGATCAGAGACCCAATTATTACAAAGAGTAAATTCTTTATACCTCTAATTCTTAAAAGGCTATTTATAAATGATAGTCCCTGCCAAGACAATTTGAGGGCTTTTACTTAAAACTAGAAAGTAAGAGAGAGTGTCTTCACATTCCTAGCCTTACATGCTGCTCCAAGTCTCAGAATGTGTTCTTGCCTCTTTCTAAAAAAGCATTTTCAAGATACTGTTTATTATATTTCTATTAATGTAAAACGAGCAAGGCAGAGAAGAAAGTAAACTTGAAGTCAAACTAATCAGATATAAATTTCTACACTGATTTAGTTCTCAGGTAGTTACTTAACCTAATTGTCACTTTAATTACATATAAAATATGTAAAAATCAACAAAGTAATGCCTCTTTCATCCATTCATAAACATTGCAATAAATAGTAAATATATGAAAATCTTTTGAGACTTGGGAATAAAATGTAAACAGGCAGATATGAAAGGCGCTTCAAAATGGTAATAAGAAAGAGCGTGGTTGAAAGTCACAGGCAAACAAAAGTAAGTTTCAAATATTGTATTTCTCTGGAGAGTACTAGATACAGAAATTTTCATCTGGAAATGACATATGATCAAAACCACTCTGTATAATCCATTTATAGATAAGATGATTTTGGACTAATTATTAGTGAAACTTTTATTCTCCCAACAGTGTGAGAAATGATGCCAGATATCAGGATTACAAAGAGAGATAAAATGTATATATGAGATTTCTTCATATTGTCTTTATAATTTTTTGGTAAATCTGCCCTTATTCTAACATAAAAAGGTTTTTAAAATTTTTCAGCTAGTTTTATTTTGTTCTGATTGACTAAACCACCTATCTTTTATGAGACAGATCCTCAGTGTCCTTCCCTGAGTATTGCTGCCACCTAGTGACCAAACCTTTCTATGAAACACCAACACAAGGCAGATTAGGCACTCCCAAATTGTTTACTAGTATTACAGTTGGATAAGCATAGTGAGTGCTCAGTAAGAATATGGAAAATAAAGTTTATCAAATAACTCTTCCACATTTACCATATATCCAAGTTCTATGGAAGATGCATAAACTCTATTTCTTAAAGAGCTTGCAACCCATTACTTCACAAAATTGAAAATAGTAAAAAACATGAGAGGAATGAGAATTCTTATACTTCTGCTCTTAGTTTGCTTATGTTTGATATCATTAAAGATAGAAATAACTACAATTTGGAGGACATCTTCACTGTGTCAGGCCTTGTGTTTTAAATAAATTATATTTACAATCCTCACATTATACTTTTAAGAAAAGCATTAATATTGTTATATACTTATTCATTTTCCTGGTAGGTACATCATCTACATATAATTATCTCTGTACTTTTTTTCAATATTTATATATTATTTTCCAATAATATATTGCCTGTTTATTTGAATACATATTATAATTTCAAGCATACTAAAATATTCTTCATTTGTGAATATTTATTTTCAAAAACTTTCTAACATTTTATAGATCCCCCCCCCCTTTTTTTTTAATTTGGCCAATTGGTGTAAACTACTTTTCTATCAATGTCTTTCTTAGTCTGGCACCAACATTTTAACCACAACTAGCCTCTTCTCAGGGAATGGACCAAACTGAATGAGGAAGATTTCAACAGCTGACTGGAGTCCACACCTCCAGGTCCGTGCACTTCCCAGTGCTGAGCTGGCAGGAAACAGAGTGGGAGGATGACATTTTCCTGTTTTCACTCAAACTTGTTCCATGGCCAAAAATCACATGAGCCAGTTTGAGGGGGAAGAAAAAATTGAAGATAGCTATTTAAGAAGAGAAAACCCACCATCTTCGTTATGGAGGGTAGATTGTTATTGTTTCTTCACCAAATAAGATCTGTGATAATTTTTTAAGTACAACTGACTTCCATACTACCTGTACTTCAGTCATGTTTCCCATATCGCATATTCCACTTCATAATAGTGACATCTAATGACCTATGCTACCTGACAGTGAGAAATAGTTCATGCAGTTATATGCATGCCTGTTTGGAAATATTGCATCAAGTCTTAACATCACCAATCTACATATTAAAAATGAATTAACTGGCCCTAGCTGGCTGACTCAGTGGTAGAGTGTCGGCCTAGCGTATGGATGTCCCAGGTTCAATTCCCAGTCAGGGCACAGAGGAGAAGCATCCATCTGCATCTCCATCCCTCCCCCTCTCCTTTTTCTCTGTCTCTCTCTCTTCCCCTCCTGCAGCCAAGGCTCCATTGGAGCAAAGTTGGCCCAGAAGCTAAGGATGGCTTCCTGGCCACTGCCTCAGGCGCTAGAATGGCTCTGGTTGCAAAGGAGCAATGACCCAGATGGGCAGAGCATCACTCCCTAGTGGGCATGCTGGGTGGATCCTGGTCAGGCGCCTGCAGGAGTCTCTCTGCCTCCTCGCTTCTCACTTCTGAAAAATACAAAAAAAAAAAAAAAGATTATCTGCTTAGAGTACAGATTAAAATTTAATACATTTCAAAGTATAAACTGTGCACTCATATCGTAAATATGTTGTAATATTCCAATATTTTTACATGGTAATGGTAATGTATATATGGGAATAATATAGATAATAATAATCATATGCATAATAATATGCATTCTTTTCTTTATAACACTTTAATAAAAAATGAAAAATTACTTGTTTTTACTGCCAGATATTGTTTGCATTTTCACAAACAACCTCCCATTGACTAGGGAGTAAAGCCAAGGTCCAGCCACAGAGCTTCTAGTTCGGGTATTGGTCCTCCTTCAAACACTCCACACCGCCTCACAGTACTAGGCTCAGTGCATTCACCCAACCCCAAGCTTACTAAAGTTCTCATAATTCTCTGGTCCTTTCTGTCTATTTAAAGTCAAATATCTTCTAGGGTCAGCTCATCATTTTGTCCTTTTTCTGACTCCTGCAAAATGTACTTGTCTCCCTTTCCTCTCAACAGCAATAAAATCCAGATGACTTTGTCACATAAATTTTAGTACATTGCCTGACCTGTGGTGGCGCAGTGGATAAAGTGTCAACCTGGAAATGCTGAGGTCGCTGGTTCGAAACCCTGGGCTTGCCTGGTCAAGGTACATATGGGAGTTGATGCTTCCAGCTCCTCCCCCTTCTCTCTCTCTGTCTCTCTCTCCTCTCTAAAAATGAATAAATAAAATAAAATTAAAAAAAATAAATTTTAGTACATATATATACATATATATATATATATATATGGTATTATCCAAGTATATCATGATATATTATAGTATTTTTCAGCTTTCAAAAGTTTCATCAGTTAGATTATGTATTAACTAGCTTCTTTATCCTGACAGAATCCAACATCAGGTTGAGCACCTGGTACTCAACAGTATGTATGATTAAACAGAATTTGTAAATTCACAGTCTCAAAAGCATGATGAAAGACAGGAACCATGATAGTGCATCTTCTCAACTTCACTGCCTCTGTGCACATATTGATGATCAAAGTGGGTAAAAATAGTTTATTACAGAACAATGGAAAACTTAAAAGTGCAAGTACCTATAAAGAAATTAAGTAATATTTAAAAATTTTTTAGATCTTCTTGTGTTTCATAAGTGTGATGATTGGGTGTTCATTCTCTTGTGTGACATGTGCCTCCCTCAAACCTAGTAATGATGTTAGCATACTATTCATCTGATATGAACCTAAAAAAGTATTTTTAATTGAAGCCTAAACAAACAATATTAGTAACTAGTACAATGCTTTTTAAAAACTGTGTTCCTTGGAGCTCTGTGGTTCTTGAAGGTGTATCAGGGACTTTGAGGGGAATGAAAAGGAAAGGAGACAATTATTAAGTAGAATTCCCTTCTCAGCTCACCCTAATCCTGAATGGCACCACTGTCATTGATTTTATATTTTTGGGGTTGTATTGAATATTTCTTCCATAAAAGAAGTCTCAGCTGATTAGACCAATTGATAACTTTAAGAGCCACTTGTTTGGTTAAATGTTTTTCTTCTAGGAATAAAGAAATTATAGGTCCACTGGGACAAGTAACTGTGTTACCTCAACTAACTTGATATTGGCAGGCTTGAGACAAGACACACACCCAGGGAATATTTATAAAGAGCTGGCTGTCTGCTCAGTACCGGCATACACCCTCATGTGTCATCTACAGTCCAGCCTCAGTTCAAACTGTTGTAAAGTAGCATACCTTAATTCCGCAGGTTTACGTAGAGACACCAAGGCAGAATACAGAAGAATTTTTAGAAGGAGATTTATTAATAAGCTGCTGCATATGACTTACATGGGGTATAGCTAACCTAAATCGTGTGTGTGCAAAATAGCCCTGAAGCTAGCTATATAGACTTGATCACATATAGTTTGGGGAAAAAGGAAAGGGAGCATGACACAATAAGCTTACAATATTCATCTATAGGATCTATAAAAACATTCCTACATATTAAAACTTACAAAGTAACACAATAGTGATGTCGTTTTACATATCAAAGACATTCACAAATCTTTTAGTGTCTACTTCCCATTTCTTTGTCTAGAGGCATATGTTACTCTCAGGATTCCAGGAAGGGAGGAAGAGTTAAAATCAGTGTAGGATATGTAAATATTGTCTCTTATTGAAAGGGAAAGGAAGTTCTTCAGATAACCTTTATTCTTTCAGAGAACTATAGTTAAACTAAATGACCCAGTTGTCCTTATAAGCCAGGAAGCTCCCACATCCTTCTCCCTCCATTCTCTAAAGATAGGAGGGGTCAAGAAGCCTGACTTTTTCTCTTTAAAATGGCATTGTCAATACTAAGTTTTACAGTTAAGAAATATTTGCCCTAACTATTTGCTGAGTGATTATCAATATATATATATTTATTGTGCCTATTCTTTCCTGTTCAAAAGAAAGGTTAATGTTATTTTTGAAAGTACTGAAGACTGCCTGGCATTTTATACATGTGCATTATTTGTTATAAAAATATTATTCTGAAAGGTAACATGTGCTCTGGTGTATGGCCAGTGGTTGCGGCCGTCGTGGCCAATGCTCATGCTGGTTCTCATTGAATTCAGACAGATGGTAAAGAAACAGCGGAGCCAAAAAATGGTGGGCCATTCCTTTATTAAAGCCTTGGACTGGTCAACAAGCAAACAAAGAGGGAAAACACTTCCCTTTCACTCATTCAGAGCTCCCAAAGCCCTGACACATTATCCAATTACACAACCAGGAGAATCTTCTTTGGTTCCTCCTAGAATCAAAGGCCCCACCAGTCTCAGTGAAGCTCACAAAAGCCCCTCAGTGCTGGTTCTGCATCTGCAGATCTCCCTTCTCTGCCAACATGGCTTCTTTTTCAGCACCCTGCATTCTCTCTGCTCTCTCTGCTCCTCTCTGCAAACATGGCTTCTTTCTCTTTCTCCTCATCTCTTCTTTTTTCAAAACATTCTGGCTCAAAAACCTCTCCTCCAGCAAATGTTAGCAAACCAATGGCCCTTCCCAAGCAGGAAGGTAATTTACAATTTCACAGACCACAGTTACCTGGTGCTGCCCAGCCCCCAATGCAAACTATAAGCAAGCAAACATAAAAATCATATTTTACTAACCTATTTGACCAACATCTGGTTATATATTATTTCCCCTTTAAATTGGCATATTCAAAAAAGTAATTTCCTTATGACTTAGACTCTGTGACCAAAACATTTCTACCTAGAGGAAACCACTGGAAGGCACCAAAGGCACTGCTCTTGAAGTCTGCATCCCTTTGGAGGAGGCTGTGTTTCCCATCTCATTGTAAATTTAGAGGAAGTGGGTGGGGAAGCCCAAGGTCTGGGAAAATGACCATAATTATAGTACCTTGTGTTTACATAGCACCTTTCTTCAATTAGCTCAGCATGTTTGGATATGATTATTCAGCTGGGAGCTTCCAGTTGTGGGAAATGAGGCACAGGGCAAACACGTGGCTGGCCAAGGTGGGACAGAGGGTGAGAATGATTCTTATTCCTTTCAAATGCCCATTCATTATTTTTACTCCAAAAAGTTAATGCATGACCTTTCCTGGCCATTTCCTTAGAAACAATTAGAGAAGTTAGAGTCCCAAACTCAAATACATTTAATGGAAAGACCTATAAGCTTTTACTAGAGGGAAGAAAATCACATTCGTCAGAGCCAAAAAGGAAACTAAAATAGAATAACTTTCAACTCTGTAAGTGTATTTGTAAAGTGACAAGTTCAATATTCCAATTTCTAAAGCATGTCACAAAACAACAGAACTTAAACAATCCCTTTGTAATAATGTACCAAAGGCTACAGAATTAATATTAATATTTTAAGAAGCTTAAAGAATGTTTTGTTAATTTGGGCTAGGCATACAGAGGGATTTTGTAAAGGTTCTCTGTACTTGTGACTAGCATAAAACCAAGATGGCCAATGGCATTGTGTCATAAATGCAGAAGAGGAAGGAGACTTGGATTCTCTGACCTTCCCCCATACTTATGGAGAAATGGGTGAATAGCTAGCCAGGTGTAGGAAGAGAAAAAAAATTAAATTAAACCATTTCTTATACTAATGGACCATTTACAGGCATTTGTTCCCATGGAAACTACCTCTCCCCTCCTGAAAGCATGTAGTTAATGCATGTATCTTTAAAAAAAAGGTATAGGCTTACACCATGATGTCAGGTTACTTTCCTGCCCATGTATAATTAACGGTATATAACCAACTCCTAGAATATTAATAACACACACGATTTGGGACTTTGAAACTGCCCCATGTAAGATATATGTGGCCAGCATATTTAATAAATTTCCTCCTTTAATAAAACTTTTCAAAAACTTATTTGGACTGGGTTCCTCTATGAAAATCTGCGGAATTGTGGATTGGATACCTTACAACATTTGGCACCCAATGTGGGGCCTATGGTGTTTTGCGTCACCGGTAGAGGCACCCCGAATCGGACGGACTCTCTGGGGAGCTGCCCAGGACCCGCTTGAAAATCGAGGAAAGGCATGCCACCTGAGACTTTCAGGGGTCCTGGTCTTCCTGCGGGGTCTGGACAGTTCCCCGGTAGATGCCTCTTGGTTCCAAAGTTCAATAATTTGGACTATTTGGCAGAAAACTTGAGGAGGTAAATAAAGCAACTCTTTTTGCTTTACTGAATGCTAGCTTTCCTCTGTATGTCTGTATGCTTGCTTTCCTGTTCGGTAGTGAGTATGGCGAAATAGATCAGACATGGTCGGCATGTTCGCTGTATGCTCTCCAAGACCAAGACGTCAGTGGAGAGTTTTTAGGTCCTGCCTCAGACTCTAACGAATATCTGCTTGTACTCTGGAGGGACATTAATGAGAACTGAGTGGACCAGGTCCACCAGTTCTGCCTCGGGCCCTCAGAGACGTCGGGTTCTCTAGAGAAATATAGTGGGGACTTCGTTTGTGCTCTAGAAAGGCATAGTGGAAATTGAGTCTGTCCAGGATAAGTCAGTCTCACATCGCACTGAATCAGTGGAGACTGAGCTAACCTGGATTGATTAATCTTGCCTCATACTTCCAGAGACTTCTCTGTGTTTGTTGAGATCTTAGTCTTTGTCTTAATGTTTCTGTCTAAAACCCCTGGTTTAGAAACCTCTGGTGACTAAGCCAAAGTTCCAGGAACACAGCTAGCAGAACACTGGAGGGGCCTCAAGGAGGAGCCCTTCCCTCGTCTATGAAAGCATGCTCGTGTGTGTGTGTGTGTGTGTGTGTGTGTGTGTGTGTAAGTCCTTTGTTTAATGTTTAAATGTGTGTTTTAAAGCCTAGTTTTGGTCTTTTGTGTTAAAACTGGAAGCTTCTGACTAAAAGCAATCTTAAGTGGAGAATCACTGTCCTCTCTTTGTTCTCAAATTAGCTTCGGGCACCCTGTTAGATTTCTCCTCTAAAAATCATTCTCTTGTAATAATTAATATCTCTATAGTCAAACACCTTTCATTCTGGGTGCTAGTTAATTATCTGTATTATCTTTCTTGTTTTTATCGGTGCACTAATTTCTGGATTTTTCTGAAGTAGTTTTAATTCTGTAATTAGTAACCTTGGCTATTAAATATGGGAGGAGGGGCCAGTTCATAGAATACCCTATTAGGTTGTCTTTTAAAGCACTTTCAAGAAGCTTATGGAGACAGCTGTAAATACAATATTAAATGGTCCAAGAAAAGGCTATACTATCTCTGTGAATCAGAATGGCCTGTTTTAGGAATAGGATGGCCAATGATTGGGGCTTTTAATCTCCGGCTAGTAGAGGAAGTCTGGAATATCATAACTGAGGATCCAGGCTACCCTAATCAGTTTCCATACATTGATCAATGGCTAAATTTAACATTAGATCTGCCACAATGGCTAAAAGCTTGTTCAATATGGAAAGGGCGATATGTCTTCCTAGTCCAGCCAGACTTATATCTAAGACAGAAAAGAGATTCAAGAGAAAAAAATTAAAACTCAGTTAGGAAGAAATCAATGTACATATTGCAATAGGGAATATGGCCAGGAAAGTATTTCTCCAGCCTCTAGGAGAAAGGGCTGGCAAGCAAGCGAATTAAATGAGAGAAGAGAGAACAATAGAGTGGGAGTGTGGCCACGGAGAGGTGAATGTGGACATGCCCCCCCCCCAGCCATGCTCCTACCCTCGCTGCCACAGGGCACCCAAGCAGAAGGCAAACATCAGGCAGAAGGCTGAGCACCAAAAGGTGAGCCCCGCTGCCACCTCCAGATGCATGGCTAGAATAGGGCTCAGCATGCTGTGTGTGGGGCAGAGGAGAAAGGGCAATAGAGAAAGAATAAAATAACTAAAATATAGAATATAAATTAGTTTCAAATGTCCACCTGCAGACCAAAGGAGGTTTTGCCCATTTGGAAAAGACAGGGTAGGAATAGTATTTAAAATTAGAACTTTGCTTTAAAAAAAATCTTAAAGGAGAGAAAAGAATTTAGAAATTAACAAACTGTAGGTGTGGACCTTGCTAGTTAATTGGTTGTTTCTTAAATTAAATTGCAACTCCAGAAGGAGTAATAAAAACATAAATAATAAAATTATAAGGAATAGAATTAAAAATAAGTTCTCTGTGGGCTGAGGATGATGGCTTATTGCCCTCCACTGGTGTAAAATATGGGAAGAGGTTCCAACACTCTCTTGAGGGCAGAGGGGGTGGTGGAATCTCCTCCAAGTCTCTCAGTTACGTAGAAGACATGGAGTTCATAAGGAAGACATACAGCATTCACCATAATGGTAAAAACTGTAAAAATATATTTTAGGGAATTGCGGGAAAGATTGGAAACCTCATATAGGCTAAAACGCAGCCCATTATTAGGAAGGTAAATTTATAAAAATTGTATTTTATTTGCTGCTTTTATTGTAAGAAATAAAGCTAAACAGCTTCCGGGGGAGGGAATGAAAGTCAGCTTGGCTTTTGGAAATGCTAGGTCTGAACGCCAGCCCATCTGTGCCACCTCTCCCATGGCAATCGTGTCCCTAATCCAGCAGCGAGGGAGAAGGGAACAGAAGTCCTGAGAGAGTGCCGCTTTGGGACTGAGTCTGGAGCCTCGCTGCTTGGCCAGGCTAGGGTTCAAGTCAGCCCTCCAGTTGTGCAAAGAACAGGTCGAATGTCTCTTCCTTTTCCCCTCTCCTAAGAACTCTGGTCTGCAAACTGCCATTTTCAAACAGCTCGCAGACCACATATGGCCTCTTAGGTATAGCTCTCCAATGGAATGCCATGTACGGGTGATGCCTCAGTAGGAAAGATGCCTACATATATAGTTTAAATTTAAAATTTGGCTCTTAAAAGAAAATTCAGTTATTGTACTGTTAATAATTGGCTCTATTAACTAACAGGTTTTCCGACCACTGGGTTAAGAGTAGTGATTTATTGTCTTTCCTTCCCTATTGTGTAAAAAAAGGTATTTTCCATGTTAAAATGTGTTATTTTAAAGGCCTCTTGTTAATTCATTATTTACTGTTTTGTAGCCTTGTAATATTAGAATCTTAGTTTAAATATTAGGAGTTATTAATACTGTCTTTTTATATAATGTTTAATTTATTATCATTTTGAAACAATATAAGGTAATATAAAAAACGTCATATCCTAAAACTCCTGTAAATCTATTTTATCATGGTTTTGTTAAAATTTATTTTGAATACTAATGTACTGAGTTATTCAGCAGCAAAGAGACTCTGGAATTCTAAATGAAGCACCAAAAACCTGTTTTTCTTAATTTAATCCAACTAATAATATTGCTTTTGTCTTTTTTCCAAGAGTTTATATAGACAGAAAAGGGCTTTCAGGCCCCTCAACAAGATATTCTGAGCATGGCTTTTAAGGTCTATAATAACCAAGAAAGGAGATAGAAAAGGCAAATAAGGCCCAAAAGAGATCAGGAAAATACCAGCTTTTGGCATATACCCTTAAAAGGCTCCAGTGCCCCAAAAGGGCTTCATAGGATTCCATCAGGGCCTTGCATCAAGAGTGGAAAGAAAGGTCATTGAGCTGAGGCCTGCCAGGCTTCTCAGCCCCACCAGGTGACATGCCTTTGCTGTGGAAAAAGGAACAGGAGAAGGTAAGCTGCCCCCTTGCTCCATGGAGGGAGGGTTCAGTCTCTTCCAGCCCTAACCCAGCTACCTGTGACCTGACCTTGCCCAGCAGGCTGGAACTTGCCACTGAAGGATTGGAGATTGGCCCCATCTCATTACACCGTTTATGAGCCTGAGGTATTTCTTCCAACTAGCAGGTAAACTGATCTCATTTCTTATAAACATGAGGGCCATTTACTATGCCTTGCCTGAATATTTGAGTTGTATTTATCCCTCAAAGATCTTTACTGGGGGTAATGACAGTCTGATTTTTGTTGCTTTATTTAATGTATAGTGTCTCCTTTATTCCTCTTGTCTCAATGCCCCATGCCTATTGTAGGCTGGGACCTAATCTAATTCCAGTTAAAAGCAATGATCATAAGGGCTTAAACTCTAGCTGCCAAGTGTAGAAATGTGACCATGGTTCCAGTGCCTTGTAGACTTTTCCTGAATATGTATGACTTATGCTCTTTAGGACATTTCTCAGACTGAAATAGAAATTAGGTTATATTTGTGAATAATATAAAGCAACAATAGTGTCAACATAAATTTAGTGAAATTATGTTAACATGTTAAGAACATTTGTGACTGTAATAATTTTACTTTAAATCCTGTTATATTAATTAGAACTTTGTTTCGTTTAATAATCTAGTAGGTTTTAGTCGCTTTATTGTATTAAGATGCTTGTTATAGTATTTGTTAACATTAGCTATTTGAATTTTATTGCTAATTGTATTATATATTCTTCCAGTTTACCTCAAAATCAGAACATAGTAATTCAAATGAATAGATGTCACCCAGAACCAGTGGGGTTTTGGGACCCTTACTGCCAAAGGTTTATTTGAAACCAATTAGAAAAAAATTTAAAACAGAGAAGAAATGAATTTTCTCAGGTATATATTTAGAAATAGACTTTAATAAATTAATTGACAATTGTTAAGAAATTGATATATATATATATATATATATATATATATATATATATATATATATATATTGCAATTCTTATAATATATATATGATTCTTTCCAGGGTTAGCTTGCCCATTGTAGTATTGGACCTGCATTTCTGTCCACATTCTCAAAACTAGTAGGAAAGAAACTCAATATTGATTAGAAGCTAATTTAAAGTTACATTGTACCCACAGATACCCAAAGGTTTAGGGTAAGTAAATTACATGAATCAAATAGTAAAAAAAAGTAACCACTCCTTCCTTAAGTACTTTCAGGATTTACAGGTTACTCAGCAAGCTGTTCAAAAGACTGTCCAAGAGGTGCTTCCAGCATTATTAGGAAATCAAGTACATCACCCAAGGACTGACTCCCACATGGATGGGTCCACACACCTTGATCCTGACAACTCCCACTGCTGCCAAAATAGAAGGCGGGTCTTACTCCAACAACACACAGGAAGCGGTTGATCTATGTACGGCAAATGTATGAAAAACTAAGGACTCTTTTTAATCAGACTTTGGGAAAAAGGAAAACTAGCGTAAAAAGAAAATTAACTTGTCACTAAAAGTTAAAGGTTTTAAATTAAGAATTCTGACTAAAGGTAAATTATTATAAAAGCCAATTAGTTTTATATATGTTGCAAAAGGAAATCATACAGTCGATAGAAAATGAATCAGTAATATTTGTTTCTTTAGTAAACTGTATTGCTATTAATGCTGTTTGTTAAATATCTGTTACATGTTATAAGTTAATATTCCTATACAACAGCCTTTTGCTCATCAGTAAATTAAGTCAAGAATTTTACTTAGGAAATAAAACCAGTGGGGATTGTTGTAAGGTACCAAAGGCTACAGAATTAATATTAATATTTTAGGAAGCTTAAGGAACATTTTGTTAATTTGGACTAAGCATACAGAGGGATTTTGTAAATGATCTCTGTACTTGTGATTAGCATAAAACCAAGATGGCCGATGGCATTGTGTCATAAATGCAGAAGAGGAAGGAGACTTGGATTCTCTGACCTTCCCCCATACTTATGGAGAAATGGGTGAATAGCTAGCCAGGTGTAGGGAGAGAGAAAAATTAAATTAAACCATTTCTTATACTAATGGACCATTTACAGGCATTTGTTCCCATGGAAACTACCTCTCCCCTCCTGAAAGCATGTAGTTAATGCATGTATCTCTAAAAAAAAGGTATAGGCTTACACCATGATGTCAGGTTACTTTCCTGCCCATGTATAATTAACGATATATAACCAACTCCTAGAATATTAATAACACACACGATTTGGGACTTTGAAACTGCCCCATGTAAGATATATGTGGCCAGCATATTTAATAAATTTCCTCCTTTAATAAAACTTTTCAAAAACTTATTTGGACTGGGTGCCTCTACGAAAACCCGTGGAATTGTGGATTGGGTCCTTTACAACACTTTTCTACATTTAACTTTTATTCTCCAATCAAATCTTTTCTAACTTGTACTGTAAATCATTAAGCTAATATCCATTCTCTGACCCCCCCCCCAAAATAAACAAAAAATGTAAAGAGGAAATAATTGAACTTGTATAGTATTTTAAAAGCTAAACTCTTCACCCACATAAGAAAATACTATTTCAGAGTTTAATTAAATATTCCACCATGATTTAGTAGAGAAAAACCATGACAGAGTGTAAAGCCAGTAACCACAGCCACCATCACAGCCACCTGGCCCATGCACGTTTGAATTTGATTTGGACGAATGGTAATGAAACAACGGAGCCAAGAACTGGTGGGCCATTAGCTTTAATCCTAGCTTGCACCCGGTAGGCAAGTAAAAACACACACTGGGCCCCAAAACCCACTCATTCAGTGCTCACAAAACCACTGACTTATCTGAGTTTCTTAGAATCCAAGGTTTCTTGCTCACCAGACTTATTCACCTCTGTTCCCCATCTCCTTCTCCCTGCACAAACTCTGCACAAACTGGCTTCTCCCTCAGCATCCACCACCTTGGCTGCTTTTCCTGGTCTCCACATGGCATTACTCTGCTCTCATTCCTGTTCTCTTCCCTCTTCCTAGAGTGCAGTCACTCTTTTCCTCTAATGCTAATCTCAGGAACCAAGAGACAGCAAGCTCCTGGTCTGCCCCCATTTTATAGTGTAGAAATCAAAACCCTTAATTCAATATACAAACAAAGAAGTCTCTGATACAAAGTTACTTATCTGAGGCATAATAGGATTCCTCATGAAGAGTGCACCACCCACATCATGCAATCAGTCAAGTGTGCAGGGAAAAGCTTAGTCTTAAAACTAAGCCTTAGACTATAACGACCCATTCTGCTTACAGCCTATCCCCCACACCCAATACAAACTATAAGCGAACAAACATATATATCGTATTTACAAACTTATTTGACCAACATTTTACCCCTTTTGCTCACTTCACAATATAAAGCACAGGTATTCCTGCACAAGGGAATTAAGCACATTACACAAATTACAACAATATGACAAATCATACAATTTCAACAATTACAAAGGTCCATTTCATCAGTCTCTGAGCACTTTGCCAAAAGTGCAAAATGTCCTCGGCCTTCTTTCTAACCACAGGAAAAGCTTCCCAGGGCAAGGAAGTGCTTCCAGCAAAGCTGCCTCCACCCTCATCAGGGTATTGCACATTGTCCAAAATCCATAAGTCCATCCAACAAAGGAGTCAGTGCCCACTCTGGTCATAGTCCAGGAATCAGTCCAAGTACATGGGGCTTCAACCCCCCCCCCCTCATTCCTGCCATTCTGGCAGGTCTTACACTGTCCCAAAGAGGAGCACATGGCAATGGCAGTCAGCATTTCCATCTCTGCTCCAGAGAGCATGATGGCAACCACTCCTATGTCCCAAAATTGCAGACCTACCAGGGGCATAGTAGGTACTCTTTGCTGCTGGGCTCTCACCTTCTGGAGACTGCAGATTGCAATTCCAGCCCGATTCTCCTCATCCTCCAAAGAGGAACTGAAAACACCAGCTCGCACTGCCAGGCTTGAGCTCTGGGCCACCGCCACTTTCTGCTCTGCGGCCTTACAACTCCGACCCTGGCCTCCTACTGCTGCTGGCTCTCCACAACGTCCAGGGCAATCTGCAACTCACAAACTTGTGATTCCTCCTCCAGTAGCTGCTCCATTTCCAGGCGAATCTCACAAACTTGGTCAGCTTCCTCCTCCAGCACTTCTTCCAGCTCCAGGGTCAGCATCTGTTTCTCCCACATTTGCTCCAGCTCCTTCCACTGCTTGGTTTTCAGGCCCCACGCAGCCTCTTTCACAGAGCTCTCAGTTTCTTCTCGCATGGCTGTAAAAGTCAGCCAGCTTACGGCCCCCAAAAGGACAGCCATGGGGAACCATAACAGCAGCCAGTCCTCTACTCCACCGCTCAAAGGTGGTGGTGGCTCCTTGCTGATCTGTATCGAATCCTGCCAAAGACTACGCCAAATGTAAAGCCAGTAGGCATGGCCACCAACACACTGCCTGGCCCATGCAGGTTCGTATTTGATTCATACAGATGGTAATGAAACAATGGAGCCAAGAACTGGTGGGCCATTAGCTTTAATCCTAGCTTGCACCCGGTAGGCAAGTAAAAACACACACTGGGCCCCAAAACCCACTCATTCAGTGCTCACAAAACCACTGACTTATCTGAGTTTCTTAGAATCCAAGGTTTCTTGCTCACCAGACTTATTCACCTCTGTTCCCCATCTCCTTCTCCCTGCACAAACTCTGCACAAACTGGCTTCTCCCTCAGCATCCACCACCTTGGCTGCTTTTCCTGGTCTCCACATGGCATTACTCTGCTCTCATCCCTGCTCTCTTCCCTCCTCCTAGAGTGCAATCACTCTTCTCCTCTAATGCTAATCTCAGGAACCAAGAGACAGCAAGCTCCTGGTCTGCCCCCATTTTATAGTGTAGAAATCAAAACCTTTTATCCAATATACAAACAAGGAAGTCTCTGATACAAAGTCACTTATCTGAGGTATAATGGGATTCCTCATGAGAGTGCACCACCCACATCATGCAATCAGTTAAGGGTGTGGGGAAAAGCATAGTCCTAAAACTAAGCCTTAGGCTACAACGACCCGGCCTGCTTACAGCCTGTCCTCCACACCCAATGCAAACTATAAGCGAGCAAACATATATATCATATTTTAAAACTTATTTGACCAACACAGAGCATTTAATTAATAGACAATTAGGTCTATGGTTTAGTCATCAACTGAGAAGATTGCTATAGTGAAAGTTTTCAATGAAAGCATTGCAATGACTGGTGTATAATACATGATGAAGATATTTTTCTTCCTGTAGAGTCATTGAGGATCTCACCTCCTAACAAAGGGTCTCACATTTTCTCCAAGTAATAAACATGTTACTTTAACCTCACTTTCTCACATAGATGCTTGAAGCTGATCTGTTACATGCTTAAACCCAACAGGTTTACTCTCCAGGGTCATTTGTTTTAACCAAATACATATTTTTCTCTTAAATTCTGGATGATGCTTGAATATGGCTTTCTTTATAGTTCAAGTGATTTTTTTTTTGTTATTTTATGACAGACACAGAGAAAGGGACAGATCAGGACAGACAGATAGGAAGGGAGAGAAATGAGAAGCATCAATTCTTCATTGCAACACCTTCGTTGTTCATTGATTGCTTTCTTATATGTGCCTTGACTGGGGGGACTACAGCAGACCAAGGGATCCCTTGCTCATGCCAGTAACCTTGGGTTCAAGCTGGTGAACCTTGCTTAAACCAGATGAGCCTATGCTCAAGCCAGCAACCTCAGGATTTCGAACCTGGGTTCTCTGCGTCTCACTATGACACTCTATCCACTGTGCCACTGCCTAATCAGGCTAATTCAAGTGATTTTAACACAAAAGTATTATATAAAGAATTTCACTAGAGTATTAAGGGTAATATGATTGTAATTAGCATATTTCATTTTTATGAAAATATACATTTCAGAGACTCTACATATCTTTAAGTGGAAAAAATTCAAGCCAGGTTTCTTTCTTCCTCATTTATCTCTCCCCCTCTTCCACATCATACTAAATTTGAGAGATGCTAATGATTTATTGGATTTTATAGAAAAATATTAATTTTACCTTATTTATCTGGATACTTAACTCAAATGCCCACTTTTCCAAGACTGGTGCAGATTGACTTTTATACACAGTTTATAACAATTTTACATCATGTCCTCACTCAAAAGACTGTAAGTATAGAGGATCTTGTTTTGAGCATTAATGGACTTTTTGAATGCTAGACTATCTCTCAGCTCAGATATACAGAAATCTAAAGGTACAAAAAGTAAGATTATACTACCCTAGACTCTTCCATATCCTCACCCAATTGCTATTTGAAATCATGGGTTTCTCAAATTCTAAAGCATGTATGTAGCCAGTGATAGATTCAAATCTCCAATCCAAGTATTCTATAATAGAGTTTACCTTGTTTTCACTACCATTTCACATGGATTTTTAACTTCTAGGTAATAATAAGAATGAAAAGGCCAAATTTTCTCAAGGTAGACGATTAATCTATTTTATTTCATAAATATTTGTGAGGCTTTACTCTGTGTAGTGTTCTGCTTGATACAGAAATAAAAAGGCAAAGTTGGGTCTTCAAGAATTCAGAACTAGCTCTTACATTTTCTAAACAAGTTAGAGAAAATAAAGAAAAATTTAACCAGAAAAATCCTTATGTACTATTAAATTTAAAATATGACATGCCTGTCTGTCTCTCTTTCTTTCTTTCTTTCTTGTGTTTAAAAAAATAAAAAAGGTATGCCTATTGGAAGTTCCTTTTCATGATAGTTTTCTTCCAAAGTTCTTTCATGTGAATATTTAAGAAGAAAATTTCATCTAAAAGCGATGAAGTAAAAAATTTAATTGAAAATTTGAGTTTTAGCCATTGCTTTTCATATTTTTAATCCTTTGAGTAGTGAGTTTTCTGTTCACCTTTTGAGTGAATATGGACATGAACGTTTGTATACTCAAAGGGTTCAACGTAATTTTATGAGAATAATTTCAAATATTGTCAGATTTCAAATTACTTAGTTACCCTACTCACCAGAATTAGAATTTATTACTTCACACATACCATATATCTACTAAAACAAGCATTTCATTTTACCAGAACTGTTTGATGTTTGCCATTTCAGTTAACCTGTCACTTCCCTGAAGGTAGGGATCTTACTTTAGTCATCCTTATAACCCAGAGCACATGTAAAACAAACACATTCCTGGTACTGTAAATAAATGATGAAAGAGCCTGACCGGGTGGTGGCGCAGTGGATGGAGCGTCGGACTGGGATGCGGAGGACCGGGGTTCGAGACCCCGAGGTCGTCAGCTTGAGCGCGGGCTCATCTGGTTTGAACAAAAGCTCGCCAGCTTGGACCCAAGGTCGCTGGCTCGAGCAAGGGGTTAGTTACTTGGTCTGCTGTAGCCCCGCGGTCAGGGCACATGTGGGGGGGTAGTTGGTGACCAGCTAGGGTGTCGCAACAAAAAATTGATCATTGATGCTTCTCATCTCTCTCCGTTCCTGTCTGTATGTCCCTGTCTGTCCTTCTCTCTGACTCTCTCTCTGTCTCTGTAAAAAAATAAATAAATAAAAAATAAAAATAAATAAATAAATAAATGATGAAAGAGCAGGTCAATAAATGAATGTTTGAATGTGACTATAGGGGTTATTCAAGGAAAGAGAAAAGAGATACAATGGAAAATGAAAAAAAGAATAGAAATTTAAGGATCAATTGCACTTAGGCCATTGTGAAAAAGAAGTTGGAGAAAAATATGATAATCACCGCTAGAGCAAGAGGCTGTTGAGATTTTGTATCATGAAAAACAAAAAACAGTAAAAACTTTTAGAAGTTTGGGTTGGCAATAGTATTAAAGGTTAAAAATAATAGAAAATGTGATAGTTATTGAAACTGTCCATAAATATTCCAGCTCTCTCTTCTTTAACACATTAAAGATTCTGTTTCCCTCACTTGTCTTGGCTCATGAAATGTGATTGGAAGGGGTGTGTGCTATTTCTCATTGAAAGCTTAGCAAGCCAATAGAACTTCCCTATGTTTTCTTTTCTTTCCTCTACCATGGGGACTGAAGGTTTAAATAACAGTTGCTTCTTTTGCCTGTTGCTAAGCATGAGGGCATGGTGTGAAATACAGACCCCCACCAACCCATGCGACGTGAGTGAGAAATAATCTTAGCCATTAAAAGCCTTAGATTGTAGGGTTGTTTGTTGTTGTTTGTTATTGCAGCGTAAGCTAGTCTATCCCTGACTGATACAGAATAAGAACTTTGTTTTTAGGTAACATTTATTAAAATAACACATTTTTTAAAGTTTTATATTTCCATATAGGAAGTAGACTAATAATAAGGTATTGATAAAAAATTGTGAGCAAAGAGTGCTGACAATGATTTAAAATATTTAACATAAAAGAGAATCATCTCTACTTATTTCTATCAAATTTGTTTTGTTCTTTTTTAATTTATTGATTTCAGCAAGATGAGAAGGGAGAGGGAGAGAGACATTGATCTGTTCCTGTATGTGCCCTGACCTGGGATCAAACCAGCAACCTCTGCACTGAGATGACGCTCGAACAAACCAAGCTATCTGACCAGGGCTCAAATTTCTTTTTGAAAAAATAATGAGGCCTAGTCCAGAAACAACAAGGTTGCAGTTTGATCCCTAGTCAGGGCACATAGGGGAAGCAACCAATGAACACAAAACTAAGTGGAACAGTAAATAAATGTTTTCTTCTCTCTCTTTCTGTCTCTCCCTTCCTTTCTCTGTTTCTCTAAAATCAATCAATAAAAATAATAAGAAATATAGTAATAGGATAACTTCAACTATAGTGTAGGATACTACAAAGAAGGGACTAGTGAATGCAATATGTCAACACTTTGAGGAGTATTGAAGAATATCTGAAACATATCTGCAGGTGAGACAGGACTAAGAAAGTTACTGCGTGGCCCAATGTTTACTATATAACAGCAAAAGTTTATGCTTGCAGAACACAGAGCTCACTACCTAGCAGGACCATGATAGCATCTTCTAGTGTAAAAAGTAAGACCCTCAAAGTGAAATAGTTTCTGGGGGCAATGAATAAAAGCCTATTTTCTATCCAAATGACTTACTGAGGAAGTAGAGATTGTTTTTTTTTTTTGAAGTTACACCCTCAAGTTGCTAAGAACAAGCTAAATAAAATGTGGTAATATTCCACTTGCCATTAATGAAGTTAGTTAGAGAGGAAGCCACTGGCTAAGTTATATTTAGGCTACAATAACAGCCATGTATAAGAAACTTCTGAGCAGAGCAGCAAACCTGCCTACATGGGATACAGTCAGTGGTGGGATTCAGCCAGTTTACACTGGTTCAGCAGAATCAATACTTAATTTTTTGTTGAGTTCCATAAACCAGTTGTTAAAATGGCACTTGTAATTAGGGTTCTCTCTAATGTGGGCACCTGAGCAGCCACCCAATGTGGAAGTCACAAATTTACATTCCTTGCTGTTTTTTAACATTCATTGGCACAACAGCATATTCTAAGCACCTGTAGTGATGTTCATTTTATCTATAAGTGAAAAAAAAATTGCAAGTGAGGATGCCAATCAAGAAGCAATATGGAAATATCTTAAATGACAGTTTTATTGTTTTTGTCAAGTATTATTTAATATTTTTTATTAATATCTTAAAATTCTTTCATATAACAAAATCTAGTTTTGTGTACCTCTTTTATTGTTCTTATTTAAGTATTAAATGCATGAAATAATAAACTATCTTTCAGTATATTTTTTCATACTTAAAACGGTCATTAGGGCAGAGAACCAGTTGTTAAATTATTTGAATCCCACCACTGCTCACACAGATAAAGTGAAATTGTTCTTTTTACCCATTTAAATTAGCTTGTTATTTGATTTGTGCTTATCTGTGCTGCTGTATTCCTCTTAACTGGATTCTGGAAATCTCATAAAGATACTGTGGTCTATATGTTGATGTTAAATCAATGTTTCTGTAGGAGAATTAGGGCTGGGACTTCCCAATACATAATCTTGCTAATCATCTCAAGTCTACTTTTATATGCGATTCCTCTTACTCTGTTATCAAATATTTTTAATATCAACTTTTTGTTTTGAGTCCTTTTCTGTGTGTTTAATAGTTTAAAACATTTTTGATTAATAGCTCTTCTCATTTTGGAAAACCTTACCCTAACATCTCTCACTCATGGTAATTTATTGTCCAGTGCCTTTTGCCATTTTTAGACCATGTGCTCTTTCTTCTAGGAGAGCTATTCATGGAGGACCTGAGGGGCTTAGATTAAGGGCTTTCATTTGATTCTGCCATGTTTCACAGAATATAGTCACCCAAAACCTCTTTCTATCTCAATTTCTTGGTATAACAATTCTCAATAACTAATAAAGCTCAGTACCCAAATGCAAATTAAGATAAATTTATGCTTATAAATTTATAGGGAAGATTTTATTTTTCCATTCCAAGTTTAGATTGAGTTAATAATGATGCCATTATACTGATGGGTGCACTTTTTCTAGCCCATGGTTGATCTGAGACTTTAGTACTTTGAGTATCAGTATTATATACTATATATTGTTATAATATATACTATATACTATATATTATTATAATATATACTATATACTATATATACTATATATATGTCTCAGTTGCAACTTTTTGCCTCATGTGGATTTCATGGTTCATCTCTTGACTTGTATAGGCATATGTTCAATGTCCATAAGGGAGGTGAAATTTTAGCTTACACATTAATTCCTCGAATTTCTTTTCCTTCATTTCTCCCTTTCTTCTACCTTTTCTCATTCTCTTCTCTCCTTCTTCTCCTTTTTGACTAGGTAATACATTCATGTGATATATATTTTGAAAATATAAATGTATAAACTATTACTGATAAGGCACTTCCTATATCTGCAGTCCCCATATCCTGTTCCCTCATCAGAGACACCCTTATTATCAATTCCTTATGTATTTTCCACAGATAGTCTATACACACATGTGATTTATTTTCTATTGGTATGTCACCACATGATACACAGTCTTCTGTAAGACTTTTATTCTTATAAAAATATACTTTTCAAGGTCATTTCCTCTATATAAAAAGCTGTGAATATTCTTCTTAATAAGGTTATAGTATATGCATGTCTGCTATCAGTTTTCAATAATTTTTTTTATAATTTACTGCAATGAGTACCTTGTAAATAATCACTTTTACACATATATTTATATTAATACAAGTATATTATAGAATCATTCTTAGAAGTGGAATTATAACTCAAAGTATATATATAAAGTATATATATATAAAGTATTTAAAAGCATATATATTATGATATATATATATATATACACACACACATACATATATCTCAGAAATGCAAGAAGGTACCCATTTTCCCATACTCTCACAAACATAGTGCTAATAGATATTAATTTTTACCAATAGGTAAAAATGATCTCATTGGGATTTTAATTTTCTTTTATCTGATTAACAAGATTGAGCTCTAATAAATAGGTTTGAAAGTCTTTCTATTTCATTTTTTATAAACTTTCTGTAAACTTTGTATTTATATTTCTTGGCCATATATGTAGTGATTGTGGGACTTTTGTTGAATCAAAGCAGTTAGGTGCTCATCACCTGTGCTAGTCAAGTAATGACATTATTTTACTCAGATTCATTCTCAACAGTGATAGATCAAATAGTAAATCTGATTATGTAATAAATTTATTTAAATCCTCTTGTTGACTCCTTACCAACAAAAATAAACTCAAGTATTATAAAATGGTAGTACAAAAGCCCTCTCTTGTTGGCCCCTACTCATCTCTTAATTCCTAGTGTTAGTAATTAACTACGGTATTTCACACTTACCATTCTGGTAAAACCAAATTGCTCTACACACATTATTTTCCCAATGCCATATCGTATTCTTAAAATGAGCTTCTCTTGATCCTTGTTTCAGTTAGCCATCTCTCATTCTCTACCTCCCCACACTCACAGGCTTTTCTGAGTTTATTTCTATTCTACTCATCTTCTACAATGCAGTTCAAGTACAATCTCCTGTAGGAAGAAGGTTAAATTATAGTCTCTGGCCTCTTAAGGCACAGTTTGGTGCCACCCTTTTATATACTCCAGTCACCTTTTGTAACTATGAAAATTATCTAATGATGTGACAGTGACAGCTTCTGCACTGGGCGAGAAGTTACTGCCTAAGACCCTATTCTACTAAGATTTCAATTCATTGAGTGTACCATGTGTCTACACATAATAAGTACTCAGTAGTACTTATTAAATAAATGAATGCACCCATAAAAACAAAACAAACAGATAAAACTAGGATAACCTTACCAAAAGATAGAGAATTGGAAAAGATAGAGAATATGACTAAGGAGAGATTACTATGATTGATATGGTAATGAATGAATGAAATGCATTCTCTTCTCTTTAACCACTCCCTGTCTTTCACCAAACACACTATTGTATGGGTTTTCTTGGTTTGAGTGTAGTTATACCATGTAGCAGTGGACACTATAGCTAAAAAGGGGACTGTACACACACACCAGTGTCATAGAGTACACACATAAAATAAACATTTACAATTCAAAATAGATAAAAATGAATTGTTTCAGGGTTTGAAAAAGTATTATCAGAGCTTGGGTGGACTTGGGTCTCTCCAGAAATGAGGAATATTCATGAAGAAGTTTAATAAGTGTTGATTAGCAATCACCATGATCACAATGATGCAACTGCTATTTTGAGCAGCACTTTTTTTAAAAGTTTTTCCACTACTAAGATGACTCAGCTGTTTCAAAAAACAAACCACACAAAGTACAAATGAGTGGGTAGCATGCCATGAAGGTCCTTTTCAGATGAGTAAAGCGCTGGTTTCTTCACTTAGCACGAGTGTCATGGTCACCCCTTCATAACTGCTCTGCTGAGAAATCAGGCAGCACACTGTGGAAGGTCTACCTGGGCCCTTTACTTTGACTGAGAATTCCAGAAAATTGGTAGAATTCTGGGAATTGGTATATATCCCCTTTTCATCATACTGTTATCATCATGGGTACAGCAAGCGAAGAAGATATTTAATTTAAAATACTGGTCTTTAACCGTCTCTAGTGAGGTTATCTGATCTCAGTGATCTTTGTTAAAAGCCAGTCAGAAAAAAGCATGAGCCTGGCCTAGAGCTTCCTACAATGTAGATAGAATACATTTCTAAATCCTGACCCAAAAAACCAACCCTTTTAGGTAGGACACTTGACTATAAGAGACAGAAACACAATTTAAATAGACTTAAGGAAAAACAAAGTAGAAAGAGAGATTCTGTTTTGCTATTCTTGAATCTACCAGAGGCTTTCATATTCAAACAAGGAATTAAACATTCTTTCTCTTTCATTTCTGCTTCTCTTGACCTATTAATTTGATGTTTCCTCATTATCAGCCAGAGTCTTCACACAGTGGGAGATACTGACTCTGACATCAGTGCAGTCACAACCTTATAGCCTCAGACCAGAAGAAAAAAGAGTTATGTCTCCACAGCTCCAGTGAAACACACTCCTGGAAAGGAAACCAATTAATTAGGTTCAGCTTGAGACACATGCCCACCATGTGGCTAAGTCACTATGACTAAGGAGGGATTACTATGACTACCCCAACCAGAGGTGGATTAAGGTTGGTTGAAGCTCCGGGTGCAGAAGAAAATATTGGGCCCCTTACATTAGAAAAGTGTAAAGTTGGGGTTTTGCGGGGCCCTTCAGAAGTCAGGGTTCAGAGTGCACACCCGGTGCACCTGCCGTTAAATCTGCCTCTGACCCCGACCTGGTTTGTGTCCGTCCTTTGATTAATCACCGACCTTTGGCTAAGCTGTAGTCGAGGGAAATGAAGGTACTCTATGAGACCATGAGGTGAGAGGTAGAGATGGGGCCGCTGTTAACCCCAGGCAAAGGGAGAGATTTAGGCAAAAAAAAAAAAAAAGAGGTATCAACCTCAGTCACCAACAGCATAACATTGATTTTCATGGGGTGTTACGTTCTCAGTTCCAGGAGTTCTTCTGAAAACTGAACTTCGTGAACTTACAAGTGAGGGACTGTCTGTATCTGAAAAATCACTCACGGGAAAAGAAGACAATGGTTATGGGAGAAAGTGCATCATGTCACTTGTCATCTGTTTTTCCTTAAAGCACAGGCGTGGCTTTCCTTTGGGTTTTTGGTCTTTCCAATGAGGTTGCTTCCTTAGTTGATAGGCCAAAGCCACTGCCCTTAGGTCAAAGCCTGATGGTCATTCTGATTGTCAGCATTAATAAGAATATTTATAATACAATTTCTTTTATGTTCTGAGGACTGGAAAAAGTGTATTTACTTTATTTAATAGAGTATAAAAGATATAGGTTATCTTATTCAGATCAACGGTGAATACCCATAATATCAAAGTTTAAATTGAAATCATGCAAACAGCATACATATAGAATCTCTCTCTATTTTAATCTATTCTAAAATACCTGCCTTAAAGTTTAGAACACATCCTATCATGATATTTTGTAGTCGTTGTTCTTATTCCATTATAGACATATTTTTTGTTAGACCATTACTGCTTCGATCACTTCTCAGTGTTTTGGCTAAGATCAAGTGTAGTATATTTTCATAGGACTTTAATTATTGCTTGGAAATAATATGGTATGTAGTGTATTTAATTTTATATAAATGTCAAAATAATGTGAATAAATTTACCTCTGTGCTTACTTGGCCACAAAGCCCTGCCTTAGGGCACCTGAGAACCTCATCAGTTCTGAAGAAGGACGTGTAGGAAAATGTACTCAGATTGTTTTGGCAGAGAACTCTGGAAATATTTTTTAAGAGTCATCACAGAATTACTTTAGAAATGTTAAAAAAATAAGGAATCAGACATGGAAATTTTATCAAAATGCAAAATTCAACAATCACTACTGAAATATAGTTTACAATAGCTACCAGATTCTCAGCAACTTCCAAAGGAAAAGCTTACAGAAAAATACTGTACATTTTTTTGTTTGTAA
The DNA here is from genome assembly GCF_036850995.1 of Saccopteryx leptura. Taxonomy (NCBI): domain Eukaryota; kingdom Metazoa; phylum Chordata; class Mammalia; order Chiroptera; family Emballonuridae; genus Saccopteryx; species Saccopteryx leptura. The sequence continues at coordinate 265,502,019 of NC_089503.1, read as the reverse complement.
AACTGAAATGCCCTTCTCCTATGCTTTATTTTCTTTCTTTCCCCTCACTGTGGAAGAATGTAAGATTTCGTAACAACAGACAGCTTGCTTTTGATTGAGACACTCAATGCAAATGTTTCATGATTTTGAAAAAAATAATTGGTAAGAAAATAGTCTTCTTATCAGTAGTATTCTTCGTATATACTCACTGGAGCATTTGAGGTGATAGCATGGTCACCACAAGTCATCAGATTCTGTGTTTTAGCCATAACCACTCACCGTCAGAGCCATTGAACTAAATGGGAACATGTCATGTACCCAGTCTGAAACAGGTCAGACCTCTTCAAATAACCTTCAACTTTTACTGGAACTGACCTCAGACTTACAGCTTAGAGGAAACAGGCTACAAACTTTGACCCATCTGTCTTCAAGTTTATAAAATGCTTCTGTGGGACATGAATGTTTTGTTATTTTCTTAGCTGATGGTGAGAAACCCACTTCGATTTACATCTGCTCTATTGCAGAGCTAAATATAGCCTCATTTTGACAATTTATTTTGGCCCTAAATTATTTCCTTTAGTCAGATACCTTTAACTGTCCAACTCATCCTATTGGCATGGATAGAGTATTAAAAGGAATTCAAAATTCACAAGTTCATATGACTACCATTTCAATTCAAAGAGAATTTTGACCTCTGGAAACTAAAAATGGACTATTTCATAAACAGAGTTAGTAGTAACTTTTGTGATTTGAGTTTAAATAACTCTCTGATACCTATATATATCTCTCCCAACTTTTAGCTGGACCTCATGAAATTCACAATTTCAAAAATTATGTTGGGAAAAATTATGGCACGTATTCAAAGGAATGAGTGTCTTGAAATTTAGTACTATACTTGTGTTTTCTAAGAGCAGAGAGGTAGTAATTGAGTGGAATTTCTATATATTGATCAGCTCAATGTTAATTTCTGTTTTGATATGTATTTTGTACAGCTAGTTGAAATTGAACAGTGAATGAAGTAAAGAGAAAATAAAGACAGTAAAGTAGAGATCAGAAATTTCCAGTTCCAGCCCTGGACAAGGTCATATGTCATTTAGAACAAATTACTTCAACTCTTTGAGATTCATTTCTCTATTTAATGATAGCTTCTATAACAAATAACTGTGAGACCTCATTTATTGAGTATTAATAAATAAATAATTAATACATAATAAAATATGTCCTATGATCACAAAATCTAATGAGAATTTTCTTTATTAGATGACTTGTGTAAGTCCCTTGGGAAAGCACTTTGCCAAGAAGTAGTTTGAAAGTCAGTCCTCTTCCATACTGTGGCCCTGTTATTTTGGAATCCCTCATTTTTTAGCTTCTCAGACAGGAAGAGAGAGAGGAAGGAATTGTAGAAACACTTAGGAGCCAGATGTGTAAATGGTTTACATCATTTTTGTTCACATTCCACAGACAAAAAAAACTCCATCACAACTATGGAGGGGATAACCTACATTAATTCTGAAAAATTAGTGAATAAAGTGAATTTCCTAAATGTAAGGTAAGCTAAAATGATAGCCATGTTGTATTATCTATGCCACAAGATGTAAAATAAATGAGGTTAAGTAAGTTCTACATTCCACTCCAAGGGTTGTAGTTTAGCCAATAAAGAGAAATTGCAAGGTAAGATCTCAGGAAGGAAGAACTCAGTCTAAGCTACAGAGAACAGAGTAAAATGCTAGACTGCAAAATCTTGAGAGTAAGAACCATGTGCACTATTTCTCATCATCTCCCACACATGCAAATTATGGGCACTTATTAATGTTTGCTATTGATAATATCAGAAGCTGACTGACTTGAAGGTGGGATGAAATTGGGAAGAGAGCACAATAAAGAGAATGCACTTGTGAAGACAAACCTGTTTACCTTACTATATGATTATTAGCTGATCTTGTCATAGACAAAAAGTCAACATGGAAACAATCAGTTTCATAAGAGAATAACCTTCCACCCCCATTACATGAACATCTTCCACCATTTCTGCTGAAGGACCTGGGTCACCTTCCCAGTCATGACAAGGCAGCTGTGTATATCCTAACAGTGAGGCATTTTCTAAAGAGAACAGGCCTTCGAAGCTCCTAATTTTTATTTTTTATTTTAGTGTTTTAAATTTATTTGTTGGTGGTGGTAGAATTTTTTTTTGGATGAAAAAAAAAATTTATGCATCAAAGAACCTTGTTTTTATAAGGAGTTTTCTAGAATCCATAAATTATTCATGAAGATAAATTTTCAAACACACAGTGATTTCAACAAATAAAAACAAAGCTGTTGGCTTGACCAGGTGGTAGTGCAGTGGATAGAGTGTCAAGCTGGAACTGGGACACAGAGGACCCAGGTTTGAAACCCTGAGGTTGCTGGCTTGAGCGCAGGCTCATCTGACTTGAGCCCAAGGTTTCTGGCTTGAGCCCGAAGTCACTGGCTTGAGCAAGGGGTCACTCGCTCTGCTGTAGCCCCCCAGTCAAGGCACATATGAGAAAGCAATCAATGAACAACTAAGGTGCTGCTCATCTCTTTCCCTTCCTGTCTGTCTATCCCTATCTGTCTGTCTCTCTGTCTCTGTCACATACACACACACACACACACACACACACACAAGAAATACATGTGAAGGTGTGTACTTCTGAGCCCACTAGGTAGGTGGTCATCATGAAGTTCAACCCCTCATGACGTAGGACTGCAGCAAACCTGAAAACACCACTTCAATGCCTGGCCCCTTGCACCTGTACAGGAAGATCATGCCTGCTCATTCTCCAAAGACCTGTGGTCGAAACACAATGTCTTCTCCATGTTCACTGAGAGGATGACAAGGTTCAAGAGGTCTGGGCAAACTACAAAGGTCAGCAAATTGACAGTGTGGTACAGATATCTAGAAAGAAAGGCATCATCTACATTTAGTGGGTGCCAAGTGTGAAGGCTAACAGCACATGTCATTTGCTCCAACAAGGTGCTTACCATCAAGCTAAAACTAGACAAAAAGAGTGGAAAAAACATTTTTGCACTCTAGGCCAAATTGTGACAGGTTAGCAAAGGGAAAAAAATATATAAAGGGAACCTTATTGAGAAAATGCAGGATAATATATAGCCCATGGTGCAGATTTTTAGCTAATGTGAGTATCTTTGGAACTTTTCAAGATGTATCTGGAAAGTTTTATTTTCCTACCGTTTTGTCATTGATTTTTGGCTCTATAAACCCATTTCTTTTTTAAATTAGATTTATAATTCTATGGAGACAAATTACAAATGTTTCGTACTAAAAGAAAGAGATGGAAGATTACAGAATGGTTCTTCTCCTTCACCCCACATTACCACCACACCAACAGGCTCCATGGTAATAGCAGAGGAGGGCAGATACAAGTCTTGTGATACACAGACTCTCCCAGATGAGTAGCACTTAAAAAAGTTCAAAATCAACAAGAGAAACAACAAAGACATTAGATGTATTTGAAAGCTCCAGCCCTTACAGTTACAATAACCTTACCCAGATTAACACAAACATTATACTAAAGGCTTATTTTGCTCACTTCTTATTCTTCAGTACATAATGTCAGATTTTCAACAAAAATAACAAGGTGTGCTAGGAGTCTGGAATAAACAGTCTGAAGGAAAAAAGCGAATTTCAGAACTAGACTCAGATATGACAGAGATGTTGGAATGATCATACTAGGCACATAACTATGATTAGTATGCTAAGGGCTCTAATGGAAAAAATGGACAGAATGTAAAAACAAATGAGTAATGTAAGCAGAAAGATGGAAACTCTAAGAAAGAATCTCAAAGAAATGCCAGAAATCAAAGCCACTAAAACAAAAATACAGAATGCTTTTGATGAGCTCATCAGGAGACAGGACATGGCCAAGGAAAAAATTGAGGAGCTTAAGAATAATTAATAAAATCTTTCCAAACCATCAAGAAGGTGAAAAGACAATGAAGATAATAAGAGAAAAGTTTCCAAATCATATATCTGATAAAAGATCTGAATGTAGTAAGGAGTCTCACTTCTGGTTAGAAACATCTACTTGTGATTATTCAGGCCTGATCACAGGCCTGATCACAGGCTTTGCCAGGCAGTCTTGTGGGGAACAGAAAAGATGCCCTGTGCACCCAGACTTGGTGCACAGCTCACACACTGCAGCACCGCATATTTTGAAAGGAGTTGTGGTCAAGATAATGCTTATTGAATATTTGCCACCCCAACCCCAATACTTTTATTCCCAGGTCATTTGATCTGAGACCTTGGGTAGATATTCCCAGATGTCTCTGTTGAGACCTTTTTATGCAGGGAAGGAGGAGGTTGCCTTGAAGATAGTTTTCCCTGATCCAACTCAGTGCCCAGGACTTTTATACTCCCAATCATTCCTCCTCTTTCTCCCCTCAAATGCAAGGTCCATAAAACTTCCAGAGGCTTTGGTTAGAACTTTCTCAAAAGAGAGACAACCCCCATATCCAAGCTCATTACCCTGATTCTCAATTGGTGAGTTGTTTCATGGTGACAGATAGAATGGAGGAGTCAGTGTTTTCTCTGATTTCAGCCTCTTGCTGTAAATATTTCAGTAAATGATTCAAGGCTCAACTTTCTCAATGGCTACCCTGCCACCTGGTAGCTTTGCTCTTTCTCACAGCTCAGCTATGCTCCTGACATCTGAAATGCATTTAAATTTTTACAGTGCAATAATAAAAAGACAACCCAATTAAAAGATGGGCAAAGGACATGAACAGATACTTCTCCAAAGAAATATAAATGGACAAAAAAAAAAAAAAAAAAAAAAAGAACATGAAAAAATGGTCACCATCATTAAACATGAGGAAAATACACACCAAATGAGATTCCACTTCACACCCACTAAGATGGTTATCATCAGAACGAGAGATAATAGTGTGTTGGCAAGAATGTGGGAAAATTGAAACCCTCATACATTGTTGGTATAAAATTAATATGGTGCCACTGCTTTGAAAATCAGTCTGGCAACTTCGAAAAGGTTAAGATAGAGTTACTACATAACACAGCAATTCTACTCCTAGATACATATACAAGAGAAATGATATGAAATTTAAAAAAAAATGAAAACATGCCCATATAAACACTTGTACACAAATGATCATAGCAGCAATATTCATAATAGCTACAAGGCATAAAAAGTGCTTATCAACTGATGAATGGATAAATAAAATGGAATACACAAACAAAATAAAATATTATTCAGCAATAAAAAGAAATAAAATAACATTACTTTCTACAACAGATAAACCTTGATAATATTATGCTAAGTGGAAGAGACAGTTACAAAAGACCACCTATTATGATTTCATTTATATAAAATGTCAAGAATAAGCAAAATTATATGGACAGAAAGCAGATCAGTGATTGTCTATACTTAGAGAAAGAGATGGAAGGACTGAAGAAAAATACTTAAGGCATACAAGGTCTCATTTGGGGGTAATGGAAATATTCTAAAACTGTAAAGAGGATACATAACTCTGAAATAGATCAAAAGTCATTGAATTATATACTTCAAAGGGGTGAACTGTAAGATTTATGAATTATATTTCAAAAAAGTTATATAAAAATAAGGTATACTTAAAAGGTTAAACACTGTATAAAATTTCTAAATGCACAAAAATAAAATTATTTAAAAATATTCTGACCAATTCTCTATATACAGAGTTTAAATTTTATCTAATATATGTACATTATCTCTTTTGTACACAGGTATATTTCTAGTTCTTAACATAGATTTTGATCCATAGTTATATTCAATAAATATTTTTAATTAATCAAAAATTGTTGCATAACTGTAATTGCAATACCAGGAGATGAAGAGTATGAGAACAGAAGAGAAGAAATAGGTGAAGTAATAATGGTCCTCAACTTTCCCAAATAAATTAATAACAGACATAGATCCAGGAATCTCAGAGACTACCAAACAGGATTAAAAAAAGAAAAAGAATAAAACCACACCTAGACTCTTATATTTAAATTGCAGAAAATGAGGTCCTGGTCACTTGGCATAGTGGTAACACCTCAGCTGGTAAGTGGATGTCCTGGAGTTCCATTACAGGTCAGGTCACACAGGAGAAGCAACCATCTGCCTCTCCACCCCTCCACCTCTCCCTTCTATCCCTCTTCCTCTCTCTCTGCCCCCCCCCTCTCTCTCTCTCTCTCACACACACACACACACACATATCCATGGCTAGATTGATTCCAGTGAGTTGGCCCAGGTGCTAAGGATAGCTCCTGGCCTCTGCCTCAGACACCAAAATAGCTAGGTTGCAAAGCAACAAAGTAACATGCCAGATGGGCAGAGAAATCCCACAGGGGCTTCTGGTCTGGCACATGTGAGAGGCTGTGTCTCCGCCTCCTCTGCTCTCACTTAATTAAAATAAAAGGAAGAAAGGAAGAAAAGGAAGAAAAGGAAGGAAGGAAGGAAGGAAGGAAGGAAGGAAGGAAGGAAGGAAGGAAGGAAGGAAGGAGGGAGGGAGGGAGAAAGGGAGGGAGGGAGGGAGGGAAGGAGGGTAGGAGGGAAGGAGGGAGAGAGGGAGGAAAGGAGGGAGGGAGGGAGAGAGGGAGGGAGGGAGGAAGGAAGGAAGGAAGGAAGGAAGGAAGGAAGGAAGGAAGGAAGGAAGGAAGGAAGGGAGGAAGGAAAGAAGGAAGGAAGGAAGGAAGGGGAAAGAAGAGAAGAGAAGAGAAGAGAAGAGAAGAGAAGAGAAGAGAAGAGAAGAGAAGAGAAGAGAAGATGAAAGACATCCAAGGTGTGAGAAGAACAGAATTAAGGTAAACTTCTTGACAGAAGCCATGCAAATAAGGAGAGAACTGGTTGAAATATTTAAGTGTTGAAGGAAAAACAACCACCCAGAATTAATATCATTTAAAAGAGATGGAAAACTGAGTACTTTCTCAAACAAAGAAAAACTGGAGGAATTCATCACAAGATGATATAACCCTTAAAAGTATTAAATTATTGGCCTGATCTTTGGTGGCACAGTGGCTAAAGTGTTGACCTGGAATGCTGAGGTTGCTGGTTTGAAACCCCAGGCTTGCCTGGTCAAGGCACATATGGGAGTTGAGCTTTCTGCTCCTCCCCCTGTTCTCTTTCTCTCTCTCTCTCTCTCTCTCTCTCCTCTCTCTAATAAAAATGAATAAATAAAAAAATTTTTAAAAGTATTAAATTATTGAAGGAAATAATACAGATTGTTTTATGGGATTGTGTTCACCAAAAGTGTATATATTGGGGTCTTAACCTTCAGTAACACAGAAAGTGACCTTATTTGAAAATAAGTTCTTTGTAGAGGTAATCAAGTTAATATGAGGTCATTATGATGTAAACCAAAATTACTGGTGTCCTCAGAGAAAGGGAAAATTTGGACACAGAGACAGGTACACATAAAGGGAAGACAAAGTAAAGACCCAGAAATAATGCTGTTTATAAACTGAGGAATGCCTGAAGTTACTACAGTAGAAGCTAGGAGAGAGGCATGGACCAGAATCACACCCTAACTTCATCGATACTTGATTTGGTTGGTTTATATAATGAGATTTTAGACTTAGGGTTAATGCTGAAATAATTGAGATTTGGGGGATATTGGGATAGGTTGAATGGCTCTGAGAAGGAACCACCTTTGTCAACATTTTGATTTTGGACTTTTAGCACACAATACTGTGATACAAATGTTTGTTGTTTAATTTACCCAATTTGTAGTACTTATGGCAGCCCAGTAAAGTAATACAGATTACAGCAAGTAGAGCATTGTAACAAATACCTAAAGATGTCAAAATGACTTTGGAATTTGGTAATGGATGGAGGTTAAAAGGTTGTTGAGGAATTTCATAGAAAAGGCCTAAGTTGCCTTGGTCAGAGTATTATAGAAACATGAATGTTATAAATACTTCTGGTGAAATCTTGGAAAGAAACGAGGATCATATTATTGGTAACTGGAGGAAAGGTAATCCTTATGATAAAGTGGCAGAAAACATGTGTGAATTGCATTCTGTTGGGTGTAAGTACAATATGTAAGCAATGAACTTGAATATTTAGCTGAGGCTATTTCTAACACAGTGTTGAAGTCATGCTCTGGTTTCTCCTTGCCACTTACCGAGCAATGCAAGAGGAAGGTGATAAGCTGAACAAGAAATTGATAACCAGAATGCAAAGATATAGAAATTGCCAGCCAATCCATATTGCACAAAATTAGGAAATGTGCTCTGAAGTGAACACCAAGGGTGTAGCTAGACAAACATTCACTAAAGAAACTAGGCATGTGACCTGTGGATCCAACTGGCCATCTCAGTAGAAGCACTTCCAGCATGGACTGAAGGAGAGAGAGAGGAGGTGAAATGAAGGAAGACATTTAGATTTCTGGAATTCTACAGAAGGAAACAGGCAAATGGGGTTATCTGACTATGAACATGTGTTATTGTTCAAGAAGAGGGAAGAATGACCTCCAGGGAAGTTCAAAGGCCGGTGGGTCTGTCATTGATATTAGAACTCTGAGGTCAAAAGCCCAAGGGGTTGGGAAACTTCCTCCTCAGTTCCAAAACACACAGCCACATCATGGGTTGCAAAGGGCGGGGCCACTTCTCAGGGCAGAAGAAGCAGGGCCACCACCCAAGGTTGCCTCCCCAGTGGGCCAAGAAGACAAAGCATTGAACCAAGGAGGAGTCATCTCAAGCCTTAAAGTCGAATGAGATTTGCCCTGCTAGTTTTCAGATTTGTTTGGGAATCATGACCCTCTTTTTTTTTTCTTTTGTTTTGGAATAGGAATGTTTATCCTATGCCTGCCTCACCATTATAATTTCAAGGCAGATATGTTTTTTTGCTTTCACAAATTCACAGATGGAAAAGAATTTTGCCCTAGAATAAATCATAATCCAAGCTTCATTCATATTAATTTGAGTGATTTAAATCAGTGGTTTTCAACTGCCAGTCCAAAGATTGGCACTGGTCCACCAGAAATTTTATGTCAGTCTGTGAAAGAGTTAACCACCCCAATGTTGTATGAAAATTATAGAATCTATAAATTTCTGGTGGACTGGTGGTTGAAAACCACTGATTTAGATGATGATATTTTAGACTTAGAGGTGATGTTGAAATGATAAAGATTTTGGAGATATTGAGATAAGGTAAACAGATTTTGCATGCGAAGAGAACATAAATTTGGGAGGTACAGGAGACAGACTACTATGAATTCAATTGTGTTCCCACTAAAAGATATGTTGAAGTCCTAATCCCACTACAGAAGAATGTGACCTTATTTGGAAACGGAATCTGTGCAGGGGAAATCAAATTAAAATGAAATCATTGGGGTAAGCCCTAATATAATATGGATGGTGTCCTTATAAGAATGGGAGATTTGCATCGGCCTGGTGTGTGGAAGTCCTGGGTTCGATTCCCGGCCAGGGCACACAGGAGAGGCACTCATCTGCTTCTCCACCCCTCCCCCTCTCCTTCCTCTCTGTCTCTCTCTTCCTCTCCCGCAGCCAAGGCTCCATTGGAGCAAAGATGGCCCGGGCACTGAGGATGGCTCCATGGCCTCTGCCTCAAGCGCTAGAGTGGCTCTGGTCGCAACAGAGCAACACCCCAGATGGGTAGAGCATTGCCCCCTGGTGGGAGTGCCGGGTGGATCCCAGTCGGGCGCATGCGGGAGTCTGTCTGACTGCCTTCCTGTTTCCAGCTTCAGAAAAATACAAAAAAAAAAAAAAAAGAATGGGAGATTTGAACATAGAGATAGACACACAGATGGAAGATAACGTGAAGACACAAAGAGAATACTGTTTACTAACCAAGGCATGTCTGAGACTCTCGAAAGCTAGAACAAGGGCAGGGGACAGATTCTCCCTCAGATCCCTCAAGAGAAACCAATCCGGGATACACTTTGATTTCAAATTCATGGCATCTAGAATTATGAGACAATAAATTTTCATTGTTTAAGCCACCTGTTTTGTGGTATTTTTGTTATGGAAATCTCAGGAAACTAATACAGATTGGGGGGAATCCCTCAAACTTATTAGGGAACAAATAAAATAAAACATTTAATATTTCTTACTTAAAGTGATAACAGTAATAATGTATCATGCAATGATAATATAAAGATAAATAAAATAAATGATGACAGTGCCATAATGGATAAAAGGGAGAAATTGGAAACACTTTGTTATAAGGAACTTTCACTAAAAGTGAGCAGTATAGTATTATTTAAAGATGGACTTAGATTAGTTAAAAATGTGTGTTGCAAACTCTAGGCCAAACACTAAAAGATTTAAAAATATAATTGATATGCCAAGTGAGGAAATAACATAGAATCATATGGAAGGCCTAAGACAGAAAAAAAGAAGAAAAAAAAGAAACAAAGGTAAATAAATAAGAAAGTTCAGCAAAAAGAAAATAGTTACATCATAGAAATAATCCACTATATTAATAAGCATTTTAAATGTGAATTGTCTAAATATAGCAATTAAAAGACAAAAAATATCAGAAGGGATTTAAAAAACACTGTAACTATCCATTATCTGTAGAAACTTACTTTAAATATATAAATATTAAACTAGGTAGAAAGTAAAGGGACAGAGAAATATGTATCATGCTATCACTAATCAAATAAAAGCTGAAGTAGTTATATTAATTTCAGAACAAGAAATCATCAGAAATAAAGGGAGGCCTTACATAATGATAAGGAATCAATTCTCCAAGCAAACATAAGAACACTAAATATGTATGCACCTAACAATAGAGTGTCAAACTACATGAGGGACAACCTGATAGGACTGCAAGAAGAAATAAGATAAATCCACTATTACTTGGTAGATATCGGGGTCCACCAAGTCACTCCTCAACTGACATTCATTCATCTGTTTGCCAAGTATTCTTTATTTTGATGAGCACTATCCACACAAAAAAAAGAATGACATGCGTCAGGGCACATAATGCTATGACAGATTGAACATGCAACATATGCATTCATTGTTTTTAGGCATCTTTTTCAACAAGTCATCACTTAGTTTAATAATTACATAGTGATTTCTGGCTCTTTTCTGCATGTTACTTCCCAACAGGTGTCCTCCACAGGATGTTAATGTCATCAAAATATCATCTTATAGATGAAGCCAGTTGAATGGTTCTTTAATTCCTTGGAGCCCATCTTCAACCTTTAGAGCCAAGTAAAGAAGTAGATTTCTGCAGTCTAATACCCCACACCCCCCGTCAAAGGTATGTGTAAACCTATCTCAAGAAAGTATTCTCTTGATCTAGCTTTTCCTTTCTATCATAATTTATTTTTTAGCCCCCTTTAGATCAGCAAGCACTTCCCATTCTTTTAATCATTATTGAATATCACCTACATCTGCCTTCGATCCCTGGAGTACAACTGGAAAGTTCAGCAGAGGAATGACCCTCAGGGTTGGCAATAATTTGAGTCTAACCAATGCCTTACCTTTTGTCCATTACAGTGAAAACAGGAAGGGCTGGAGACCTATAGACTGACGACTGTCTTGCTCAGGGGGTGGAAAAGCAAAAGCAGATCAAGTTTGGACAGGTGAGGAGAAACAATAACCCATCATTCTCAGGAACTGCTCAATAATTTTTAGAGCTGTCATCATGGTAACATGTTAAGCATTGATCCTTTTTCTAAAACTCTTTTTTTTTTTTTTTTAATAAATTTTTATTAATGGTAATGGGATGACATTAATAAATCAGGGTACATATATTCAAAGAAAACATGTCTAGGTTATTTTGTCATTAAATTATGTTGCATACCCCTCGCCCAAAGTCAGATTGTCCTTCGCCACCCTCTATCTAGTTCTCTGTGCCCCTCCCCCTCCCCCTAACTCTCCCCCTGTCCTCCCTCCCCCCACCCCTGGTAACCACCACACTCTTGTCCATGTCTCTTAGTCTCATTTTTATGTTCCATCAATGTATGGAATCATGTAGTTCTTGTTTTTTTCTGATTTACTTATTTCACTCCTTATAATGTTATCAAGATCCCACCATTTTGCTGTAAATGATCTGATGTCATCGTTTCTTATGGCTGAGTAGTATTCCATAGTGTATATGTGCCACATCTTCTTTATCCAGTCTTCTATTGAAGGGCTTTTTGGTTGTTTCCATGTCTTGGCCACTGTGAACAGTGCTGCAATGAACATGGGGCTACATGTGTCTTCACGTATCAATGTTTCTGAGATCCAAGTCCCGGCACTTGCAATATCAGGTAATGATAAAGAAAAAAAAGTAATGAAAAAAAAAAAAACAGAAGTAGACTATGCAAAAAAATAGCAATAAAGTAGATAAGTTTCAATGTCCCCCTTCCCTATCATCATCACAATATCTCAGCAATCTATCCAATGGAAAATACCCTTTACTTCCACACACATTAAGTTTGAAACACACTTTTATTAAGTCATGAAGGTAATCTCTTCAATCTATTATCACTCCCAATTTAGTAAGCAGGTGTTTCAACTGCTCATTCTAATTGTCATCAGCCCACTGCCTTGTAAAGGTAAACTTCCTTTTATTCGATGCTTTTTTAGTCATGTCGCAGTGCACCTGAAATAAAATTAGTTCTTTGATCAGGTGACACATTAGCAAAAAGTCCAAACTGAAATTGTATTTTCTCCCCTAGCTTCTATTGTGAGAGGAGGGCAGAGGATAGATTCTCCCTCAGAGCCCTCAAGGAGTTCTGTTAGCTGAAGAAACAGAAATGCAAATCTAAGTCCAGAAGGAATATCTATCTCAGGGAAGACCCACTGGAATCCACACAGAGTCATGAATTTACCTGCAAGCCATGAGTGGGCCCAGAATACCCTGGTATGAGGCCCATAGCTCTATTAATCTCTGATGTTCCTGTTGGAAAATAAAGCAATGTTTAGTCACATTTCAAGCTTCTGTGAGATAGTTGGGCTGCCCATCACTGATTTACTTGACAGTCTTGTACAGCCACTGACTTAAATGCAGTCCACCCTCAAAGTGCAAACGGGGCACTCACATTTTAGTTCAAGACACCTTAGAAATCAAAAGGGAGCTTTTTGATAGATATCAACGTGTCCCACTTTAATCCCTCCCTTCTAGTCCATTAGGTTTTTCAAAACAGAGCACCCCAAATGGGTGGTTCCCTTAATTTTCCAGTCCTCTATGACTCCCTTTTCCAAATCACTCACTGTATCAGTTCATTAGTCCCAGTCCAAAAATCCTGGCTGTTGCCACTGGGTGGCAGTAGCAGACTTTTGCCAGAGCTCCAGTCAGCACCATTGCAAGTAACAGAAACATCCTCAGTCCCACCACCTTACCATTTACAGTCCCAGCTCTACCATTTACAGTTAGCCTCCAGCTTGTCTTCTAGGCCACATGGGACTGTGAAATAAGGGAATTTGTGGGCCCTAATATCACTGCATATCCCAGATCCATGATTAAGGTCGAAATTGCTCTCCAAGGTATCTAGCCCATATTGTTGTATATTAATGACGTAAAAGAACTCAAGTAATTCTAAAGGTTTCTTATCTTGCATGCCTAATTAAAAAGGGGGAAGAGCAGACTGGCAACAATCCTCTGTCCAAATGATTTGGATAAGAGAAGAGTCTCCATGCAGACATCACATCTATTGCAAGAGTGAGTAAACCATGACCCACAATTGGTATTCATAAATCCTCATTTTCAACCATATTTTCATTTGCAAGCCTTCAATATCTACATCATATTCTTCTAATGTAATTACCGTGCTTTGTAACCTTCGTTAGCAAGTTTACATTCCAATGTCCAGCAATCCCGATAAGATTTCTTCATCTCCCATGGGCCACTTGACCCAGAGGGTGCCTGGCTGGGTTTTCTTTATAAGAGTCAAGGGCCCTCCCATCGAAGTCATAATCCCCTTTTTTGCTTTGCACTTTTTCGATTGTAATAGGCTTTGAAGAGATTTTAGACTCTTTTGTGTGTAATAATCAAATTTTTAATCTGTCAAAAATAGGAAATATTGAGTAAAACTGTCTTTGTTATTTTATAATCTGAGGAGCTGGTGTTGAAACTTTTATAATCTTTTATAGTGATTCATTAACATTTAGTGGCTACTCCAGTTATCTCCTCCTTTTTCATGTCCTTTTAGATCAACTATAGAACATTTCTGTCTGGTTTCATTGTCCCCAGGATTATCTTTTTCGTCCCTTGTATTCTTATTGTTCACTTGTTTCTGAATAATTCTAATTTTTTCCCTATTATTAAACCCTACTCAGGGTAGCTGAGCAAGGAGACCTGGGGCAGCTTATCTCACATTATCTTGTCCCCCAATAATGTAGGCAATGAAAGCATTTTGGAATCATATCTTCCTTTATCTCAGTATTAATCACCACCTGAGTCAGAGTCATAGGGTTAGGCTCTATCATTCAACCAATCTAAAGCTGCTAACATTTCAAGCAATTCAGTAGCCTCAGGATATTCCACTGTCAATGAAAGAAATTTCCAAACCTGTAAGAATATTTTTATGAGTTATTTGAATCAAACCCTCAGCAATTGCAGGGAAGCAAAGTCGCAACGGATTGAGAAAGTGCTCCAGAAAATGGCAGTTTCACCACTTATTTTATACAGTAGAATCAAAGAGAAAAATTTAGGAGAGTAATGTACATGAAATTGATTGGTGATAGATTAGGGAGATGGGAGAAAGCAAAGTGGGGAAACCTCTGGAATTGGATAAAAAGTAAAAATGTATATTCTGAAATTCCTTTTACATAGGCAAGAATAAGATAGTTAATAGTTTACAATCAGTGGTGGGATTTAGCTGGTTCGCAGAACTGATATTGGCAGAATCAATAACTAATTTTTTGTTGAGTTTGGTGAACCGGTTGTTAAAACACTTGTAATCAGGGATCTCTCTAAGGTGGGCACCCAGGCAGCCACCCAATGTGGAAATCACAAATTTACATTTCTTACTCTTTTTTAACATTCATCTGTGCAACAGTGTATTCTAAGTGCCCGTAGTAATGTTCATTCCTTCCATAGGTGAAAAAATTTTGATGAAACTATACTTGTAATATTTATTTATTCATTTTATAAAACTCATTATACCTTTGATTAAATACTACATTTTAATTCCCTCGTGTTTATTACTTTAGTAAACAAACATGTAACGTAAAAAGAAAAAGTGCCAAACAACCAGGGCGTGACAAGCTGTCATTTGCTTCAAAGAGCTAAAAATATTGTCAGAACAATTGCTCTAAGTTCAGCAGAAATGGAAAGAGGTTTTTCAAAGATAAACGTAATATGTTCAGAGAAGAGAAGTTGCCTGTTTCTAATATATCAAACACAATGACTGTTATTCTAATTGGCCTACCTCTAAAGAAATGGGAGCCTACTCCTACAGTGAAAAGATGGTTAAGGATAAATCACACAGCTGATGATGCTCAGATAAAAGTGAAGCAAATTGCAAGTGAGGATGTCAATCAAGAAGCAATATGGAAATATCTTAAATAACAGTTTTAATGTTTTTTGACAGGTATTATTTAATATTTTTTCATTAATATTTTAAAACTCATAGAAAAATCTAGTTTTGTGTACCTCTTTTATCATTCCTATTTAAGTATTAAATGCATAAAATAATATACTACCTTTTGGTATAACATTTTTTTATATTTAAAACGGTCATTAGGCAGAGAACCAGTTGTTAAATTATTTGAATCCCACAACTGGACATGTGATTTTAATTTCTGTGTCAGTCAGAATTCAATTACAGAAGCAGAGTCATTAGAATATGTATGGATCTGCTACAGGAACTTGATCTTATGTATATAGTTGTAGGTCATTGTAAGGTTTTTTATTTTTGTGTCAAAATCTGGAGTCCAACACTCACAGGACAGGTAGTTGGGAAGGAAAGATGGGCATGGGATGAGGGCGAGGAAGATCAAGCAGGAACCCACAAGTGCAAGCTGAGGATGATGTAAAACCTGCGTCAGTTCTTATTGCCTTTGAACTTGGTAATGAGGATATCCTGCAGAAGCCTCTGACGTTGTTCACAAAGCTAAAAATTCACACCTGGCCCAGGACTTGGACAGAAAGAGAATCCCTGGCAAGGTGGAGCAGGTCAGGCCCATCTGCTGCCTTACACAAGGTGAGTTGGCAGATGAGTGAGAATGTGTGTGATCTACAGAGTGGCTACTGCTTTACCTGTCCTCCAAGCCTCTCATAAGAATCTCTCTTCAAGTCAATGCTAACTCAAAACATATAGGAAGGAAAACTAAGAGAGATATGATTCAGCCTAGCCATGTTGATGCATCACAAAGCCACCAAAATTCTATTGTTTCACAGATGTAAAAAGTAAGCATTGGATGGATTTGTCATATGTCTAAGATCTCTAAGAAAGTTGAGAGTAGAGCAAACCTGTTGACTTCTTCTGCACTTTCTTTTTCCCTGTAAGCAGAGTGGCACATAGGTTTCTTTCTTTTCTTTTCTTTTTTTAAGTGAAAAGAGGGGAGATGATGAAGCAGAACCCTGCATGCGCCCCAATCGGGGTCCACCCAGTAACCTCTGTCTGGGGCAGATATTCGAATCAACCGAGCCACTAAATGTAGGAGAAGAGAGAGAGAGTGGGGAGAGGGAGGGGAACAGAAGCAGATGGTCACTTTTCATGCGTGCCCTGACCGGGCATCAAACCCAGGATGTCCACATGCTGGGCTGACGCTCTATCTACTGAGCCAACTAGCCAGGGCCAAGGTTGCATTTAACCTGCCCAAATATAGAGATTGATAGTGGCTACCTGAAACACTGGGTTGTGAAGGATTTTAGAGATAAGAATTCTGTATTTGATTAGTGATGTCTTCTGTGGGCACAAGAGGAGAGCCATCACAAATGTGATACAAATGTGCTACTCTATCTTTTACAAATTCTGCTTTTCTTCAGAAAAGAAGATTGGTAGGGATGTGGATAAATAAATCAATGAGATAACCATATCTATTTTTAATGACTTAAAACTGAGGATAAGGAACTCTATAAGTTCATAGAATAGACACCAAGAGATAATTATGTGTTCTCACAAAACACCCCAGTTGGAGACAGAACACAGGGCTCAATGAACATTTCTAATACTTTCTGGGAACATGGACTGGATAGGCTTTTATGAAATTTATGTCTCATGAAGAACCTGCTTGGAAATCATATAAACCTGCACTTGTCAGCGAACTTCTTGACATGCAAAGTATAAGCCTAAATCACTTAATATTCTTGAACTATTTACTCATACTAAGTGAATTAATCATGCTTTAATTGGTGCTGATTAGAAAAGTTGGGTTTTCCATTGCAGCAGACTAGAACAATGAGGAATTGAGGACATGTTTTTTTTCCCTTTCGGACAAGGGTGTATTCTGACAAGCTTACACAGAGCTTTTTGATTTAGAGTTACACAAACATTTATCTTTTTATAAATATTTATTATCTCATCATAAAGCATGTATAATTCTTATTTTCACTGATGAAGAAATTCAGGTTCACAAATGTGAAATTACTTATGTCATATTGCTAGTAAGTGCCAGTGCCAATGTAATAATTCTAATCCAGTTTTTTTTTACTGAAAACTTGCTATATATAAACGTATATATCTACTGCTCACGAAAATTAGGGGATTAGGGAACAAGCAGATACTTCAGTACTCTTAGCCTTTTGTTTAGTGCATTTTCACCAATGAAATAAAAGTTGGTTTTGCATCTTATTTGCATAACTGAACAACTTTCTTTGACTTGTCATTTGCTTTTCTGATGTTCTTGTTTAATAAAAAGAAAATCAAATGCTTTTTTTATCACTTTATAAGCAGTATATATACATGTGTATGTGTGTGTGTACATATATATATATTAACAAGAGAGAGATAGAAAGAGAGAGACTGAGACAGACATATAGGGAAGTAGAGAGATGAGAAGCATCAACTCACAGTTGCGGCACTTTTGTAGTTCATTGATTGGTTACTTATATGTGCCTTGCCCAGGGTACTTCAGTTGAGCCAGTGACCCCTTGTTCAAGTCAGTGACCTTTGGGCTCAAGCTAGAGACAATGGGGTCATGTCTATGATCCCACACTAAAGCTGGCAACCCCATGCTCAAGCTGATGAGCCCACACTCAAACCAGCTACCTCAGAGTTTCAAACCTGGGTCCTCAGCATCCCAGGTCAACACTCTATCCACTGTGTCACCACTTGGTCAGGCTATTTATAGTCTTAATGACTATATCAAATACACGTGTTGATACCAGCAAGAGGGAGATATTTTCATTCCAGACAAGACTCAAGAAGTCTGCATAGAAATTCTGCTTTCTATTCAAAATATCCATTCATTGACTGCCTTGCCATTTATTCTCATGAGGGTAATACTGTCTCCCTTCTTAATAGGGAATATACACATGAAAAGGCAGAAACAAGATTATATGTAATAAGGCATGCTGGAACATTTTTAACCCTTTGAGTAATGAGTTTTTTTTCATGCTCACTGACCCCCAGGAGTGAGGTGTTTTTTGTTTTTCAAAAAAATGTAATTAGTTCCAGTTACAGTTTTATTAGCTTAAAATCATGTTTATTTGATAACTATTTTATGAAAACAAGAAGTGCATACATTTGCCTTTTTTTTAATGTTGCCTTACACATTTTTTAAATAAAAATTTTTGTACGATCATGCTCTGGATGGTCAGGAGACACGAGGACGTACATGAATATTTGTATTACTCAAAGGGTTAAGTTTCTAGCGACATGCTGTCCTCAGATATGTGCATCTATATTTATAGTTTCCTTAGGTATACTAAAATAGGTGTTTAATTAAAAAAGGTGAAAATAGGGCTTTTTTGTGCTAAATATATGATGTCTTGACAACTGTAGGTGTTTAGGAGAAGTAGAAGATTAAGATTTGGTTTTTATGATAAGCTAAAGGTAAAAAAATCACAAACACTTGTAAAGAAAGCTAATATTTTCAACCAGAGCATAACACTCTAAATCTTATTTAATCTTTACAAGCACATTCCAAAATAGGTCTCATCATTCCCATTTTATAAATGAAGAAGCTAAAGTTCAGAAAGCTTGAAGGAATGCTCAAGTTGTGAAAACCAATGAGGATTTATTTAATCGTATGTTATTCTAGTGGCATTTTTCCTTATTGTTCAAAGAAAAACAACTTTCTTCTTGTTTTATCTTCTGGGGTCACAAAAGAAGCCTAAATTTCTATGTAACAGATAAATTTGTAGGGATAGTTGAGGGGTCTAACCTAAAAAGTAAGAATTACTCTCTAGAGTGACTTCAACCAAGCAGTAGACAGCTCTCAGGGATTTGAGCAGACTTGTCTATACAACAGACATATTTCTCCAGGGCCATCCCATTTTTTTCCTTAGTGGTAACATCAATATATTAACAGTAGCTTCTGGGAACGAAAAATTAGCAGAACACTTCACAGCAGCCAAAGGAGGTAGACATTTTTCTCTAAAAGTGTATACCTGAGAACTAGAAGGTGTAGAGTGAGTAAATAAATTTTCTAAAATCATACAGCAAATAAGGGGTAGAGCCAGGATACGAGTGCAATCAATCAGGGCATGCTAAGCCATCATTCCATAGCCTACCAGTATAAAACGTTCACAAGGAAAAAAAGAAGAGAAAGGAAGGAAAAGAGGAGGAGAAGAAATAAGAAGAAAGTCTTTACCAAAAAACTCAAAGATATTTTTTTCACTCGTCTATTTTCAGCAGTTGGCAATAAGAAGCAATTAGCGAAAACACAAAAACAACTACAATAAAAAACACCAGAAATGTTTTGAAAAAGTGCTTTCAGAATTGATTGTCCAGATTTTTTTTAAAATAAACTTTATTTTTTTAGAGCAGTTTTACCTCCCAGCAAAATTGAACAGAAGACACGGAGAGCTACCATCTATGCCTTGTACCCACACACCACATAGGATCTCTACTACTATTAACACCTTGTACCACAATGGTGCATTTGTTTTAATACAGTCAACAAACCTACACTGACACAAAATTATCACCCAAAGTTTATAGTTTATATTAGGGCTCTGACAAATGCATAATGGCATGTATCAGTTATCTAAGTTCAAGATCAAGTTTGAGAAAACACATACAGCTAAAAAAAAAAAAAAAAATAAAATAAAACCAGAAAGGTAATTCATCAAATCTATCACTAAGAACATAAATGAGACAATAAATTTCTTCAACTATCTGATCCTTTAATGAGTTACTTCTCTCAATAAACAATTACTCTTGCTATTCTCAATTCAGTTGCGTAAATCAATATTATAAGATCATCTTTCTTTGGTCATGCCTGCCCTTATCTAATTTAAACACATATGTACAAAACGGTTTGAAAGTCTGAATAATTTATTTAGAGATAATTGTAATAACCTATTATGAACTATTAAACAAAGAGCTTGCCACAGAAAACATAGTGGGTTTAATGGAAACCACTAAAAAAATAATCAATGGAAGTGTCTTGAAAATCCATGAGTTTCTTACATTCATCTGTTGCAAAGATCCTTCTATTATTCTACTGAGGTAAGATGCTAAAATTAATAATATTAATTAAATAAAATCTGAGATACAGTTAATAAATCAAAGACAAATTTATTAACAATTACATTGCTTTCATTTATTTCTGTATCTACGGTTTAAGGGTAATTCTTTCCATGTTAGAAATAAAATACGCAAGTGAGGGTGACAATCTTAACCCTGCTTTTGAAAATATTAAGAAAGCCCTGGCTGAGCGGCTCAGTGGATAAAATGTCAACCTTGTGTGTCAGAGGTCATAGTTCAACTCTGGTCTGGGCATGGAGGAGCAATCAGTGAGGACACAACTAAGTAGGACAACTAAGTGAAGCAATGAGTTCATGCTTCTCTCTGTATTTCTCCCTCTCCCCCCTCTTCTTTCTTCTCTTTCTCTCTCTCTCTCTCTCTTTCCCTCTCATCTCAACAAAAAAACTAAAAAATTTTTTTCAGAAAATGTTTTTTGAAGTACTGCATAAAGCTTTAGTTAATGAGAGTGCTTTAAAGAAATAGCCTGTGTAACACATATTAAGTTCAGGAGATAGAAGATGAAAACCTTAATAGTTTGAGGGCAGCATCACCTGTTGGACACTCTACCAGCAAAATGAGTAAAAGTTCTAGCTAATCTACCCAATTCAGTTGAAGATAAGCATCTACTTATCATGGTAACTGCATGGTAGGGTGACATCTTGTAGATTAAGATACTGGGAAATATTATTCTTGTGCTCCCACATAAAACTTATACAATTTGACTATTATATATTTAATAACAAAATAGTAATAATAATCATTAATTTGTTGATAAAATGTCAAAGTCTTATATCATGAACTATTTTTTTCTATGAAAATAACATTTGCCTTTGGCTGAATATTGATTTTTAGCACTGGCCCATTCAGCCAAAAACTATATTTGAAGCTCTTTCCATGTGTCAGGCTTTCTGGACACAGTGGATAAAACTGAGCCAGTGTCCTTAAAGTGCTTATGTTTCCATGAGAAATAGAAAAAGAAACAAAGGCATGCTATATATCTAAAGTGCAATAACAAAAAATAGAGCAGGGTAAGGAGTGGGTAGGTGGAAAGTTATGTTCGGTAGAGTGGGTGAAGAAGGGCACATAAATAACCAGGAAAAGAGCATTCCAACAGCCAGTGCCAAGGCCTTGAGGTAAGAACATGACTGATATGTTTGAAAAAGCAAAGAGGAGTCTAACACCAACAGAGAGGACAAAGGGCCAAATGATAGGACACAAGTGGGGAAAAAAATGCAAAGACTGAGATTTTACAAGTGTCATGAGCAGCCTCTGGAGGGATTTAAAAGTAAAGGGAAATTATCTGACTTATATTTTAAAAAATATTTCTTCAATTGCCATGTGGGGTGCAGACATTATGGTGAGAGTATTTTGTAGGTACAAGAACAGCAAGAAGATTATTGCAGTTGTTCAAGAAAAGAATCGTTCTGCTTTGTTCCAGAGAAGTAGCAATGGAAGTGTTATTCAAACTCAGAATATATTTTGAACATAACCAAGACATTGAACTTAAAAAGCATGACTCATAGATCATAAAAAGCAAATTCATCTTCTCTTTCACTATTCTTTAAAATGAACGAAAACTTGATATTGTTATAATTTTCCAACAATGTGTCTCACTATTCAATTTGGTGACCTCTTTCACTTCAAGGTCTTAGCTTATTCTTTTTCTTTAATACTCTATTATATGAAAGTAGAACAGAAGAGGCATGTTGACTGGTTTACTACGATAGAAAAGATAAGGAGTACTAAATCAAACACTGCTCCTAAGTATTTTTAATTTAAAAAATGGGAGAGAATAATGTCAAAAATGTGGAAGCCTGAGGGAGAAGCAGATTGGTACGTTGGTAGGTGAGTAGAAATCAAGAGTTTATGACTTTCACTTTCATTTAGGATGTAGAAAGCTGCATGGAGTGTTGCAATCAAACCTAACAATGAAAATATCTAAATATGATACTACCACTGTTTTGAGCCCATCCCAAGCTGAAATCCCAAGGCAACCAAGTAACCTACATTCCAACAAGAAGCCTGTTCAGACAAAGACTGTGTGATCTGTGACAGAGCATGGGAGGAGGAGTCACAATACAAGTGCATAAATTGAAATAATTTGAAGTTCTAATGAACTATTAAAGTCTAAATATAGGCTTAAGGGTAAGTTTGGAATAACTGGGAACCCAAGATACAAGAGGAGTTAATATTCATTCTAAAGTCCCTTTACATGTCTTTACCATGTGCTTACGGGAAAGTGACATTTTGAACTAAGTTGTGTCCCTTCCAAAAGATATGTTGACATATCCCCCAGAACCTCAGGGTATACTTTTATTGGGAAATGGAGTCATTCAGTGAAGATGAGGAGAGATACCAGAGTAGGATGGGTTCTTAAACCAACTTGACTGATTTTCTTAGCAGAGGAGAGAGAGGCATAGAGAGAATGCCAGATAATAACAGGGGCAGAAACTGGAGCCACATAGCTGAAAGCAATGAATGCCAAGGATTGACAGCAACACCAGAAGCTGGCAAGGAAGAGGAAAGGGAGGCAACGCAGAGGAGCATGGTTGTGCTGACACCTTAACTTAGACATCTAGTCTCCATAACTGTGAGAGAATCTTTCTCTTGCTGAAAGCCACACAGTTCAGAGTATTTGCTTCAGTTTCTCTAAGAGATGAACACAGGGGGAAAGGCAGGAGACTGAAGACAGCCTCCCTTGGTGATACTCTGATGTGTAAGGGAGGACAGTGGCTGATGGGGAGCAGGAGGAGTAGAAAGTCTTGTCTGCTTCTCCAGACTTTCTCTTCTGTAATGAGTTCAGGGATTTGGGGGATGATCAGGGAAAAGGGTAAGATCGTGAGCTGGTGGTAGCACAGGTTTGTATAAGAAAGGGGAGGTTCCCTCATAGCATCAAATCTCCCACAATGGCTGAACACAGGGCCAAAATAGAGAGTACTCTTCAGGCTCATTTATATTACAATCTGTCCTTTGGCACCATGTTGCTTCACAATCTAAGTTGCATGTTACTTTATAAAATCTGAATTTTGGAGCCAGAGATAAAGCATTCTAATGACCCAGAATCCTATCAGGCCACAAACTAGGATTTCAAAGTCCATTTGCAGCCATTCTGCTCATCCAGTTAAAAAAATTAAGGAGATTCGGCCTAGCGTGTGGAGGACCCGGGTTCGATCCCCGGCCAGGGCACACAGGAGAAGCGCCCATTTGCTTCTCCACCCCTCCGCCACGCTTTCCTCTCTGTCTCTCTCTTCCCCTCCCACAGCCAAGGCTCCATTGGAGCAAAAAGATGGCCCGGGCGCTGGGGATGGCTCCTTGGCCTCTGCCCCAGGTGCTAGAGTGGCTCTGGTCGCAACATGGCGACGCCCAGGATGGGCAGAGCATCGCCCCCTGGTGGGCAGAGCGTCGCCCCTGGTGGGCGTGCTTGGTAGATCCCGGTCGGGCGCATGCGGGAGTCTGTCTGACTGTCTCTCCCTGTTTCCAGCTTCAGAAAAATGAAAAAAAAAATTATAAAAAAATTAAAGAGAATAGATCCAGAAAGGAGATGACTTTGACTTGTTTAATCATTTAGTGATAGAACAACATTATGGTACCTGTCTTGGACTATCTGGAAAAACTGGTATTCTTTTCAGGCAGATGTGTGAGCAAGTGTACAGACCTGCCCCTCAACCCCCTTAATCAGCCAATTCTTAATGCAAGGCTGTTAACACCATGGGCCCTAAAGTATGATGAAATTCAACCAGGAGGTCCATTTCTTGGGCCGTTTACTTTGTGTAGCTAACTCCTGGGACATGAATATCTGATTTTCTTTTAAATCCAGGGCATCTGTGGCCTCTTAAATTTTTATAGCATTAGCCATCATTGCAGTAAAAAGAACTTTTTTCAGAAGCCCTCTGTTGGAAAAACAGCTGTGTTAGGCTTGCTCACTTATACTTTTCATGATTAGTATGTGAGCATGTGGTAGAGCCATGTGTGCATAGCTTATGTAAGTTTATGGGTGATTTGACTCAGGGCAGATAGTGAATTGCCTGCCTGCCACTGCAAGGGGCTGTTTTGCTGTTAGCTTGCCTACTGCCATGAGGAGCAAATTTCCCTTGCCTGTTTGTTCATCTGCCATTGTGAGACTGATAAAAGGGAATGGTCCAATGCTTTCCAGCTCCGCAGTTCCTCTACCATCTTCCCGAATTCAGTGCAAATCTGCCTGGCCTCGGCCACCAGCATTACATCTGGTATAGTGGGCAGGATTCAGATCAGATTGGTATAGAGCCACTGACACTCTTGAAGGGTGAAATAGAGGAGTAGCTGTTCCCAGTGGCTCTCCTGTTGGGGGCCATGAGCTGGATGTTTTTTTACAGTTCTTTGAGCAGAAAACAAAAGCTCTGTGCGAGAAGCTATGGAAAGTCAAAAGCTCCAGGATGAGCTGCAGACTGAGCACCAACGGCTTGAACTGCAACAGTAGCTGGAGAAGGAGACTGACAGAGTTCCAAAGCTCCAGTGTGAAATGCCGGTTGAGTACCAATGGCACCTGAAACTGGAACAGTTTCTGGAACTGAGAGAAATACCAGTTTGAGAGCTGCAGTTAGGTGTCATGTCTTCTCGTGCTCACCTTGACTGTGAAAGTTTCTCAAACTTTCTTTGTTTTTAGTGACCTTGACAGTTTTGAGAAATACGAATCAGATATTTTGTAGAATGTCCTTCTATTGAGTTTTTTTTTTTTAATTACAGTTTGCATTCAATATTATTCTGTATTAGTTTCAAGTATACAGCAAAGTGGTTAGATATCAAGTACTTTACAGAGTGGTCCCCCCACTGCTTCAAGTACCCACCTGGCCCCATACATAGTTATTACAATATTATTAACTTTATTCCCTGTGCTATAACCTACATCTGTTTCTATTCTGTAACTACTGATTTGTATTGCTTAATCTCCTTATCTTTTCACTCAGCTCTCCAACCTCCTTCACCTTCCCCTCTGAGAACCGTCAGTCTGTTCTTTGTACCTATGAGTCTGTTTATGTTTTATTTGTTTAGATTGTTCACTAGATTCAATATATAAGTGAAATCATATGGTATTTGTCCTTTCTTTCTATAGAGATTTTTGCATCTCTTCTAGCAAAATACTGAAGTTACACTAAAAATAATCTTATTCGCTGGTTTTAGATTAAGACCATCACAAGCAACATTGTGGAGGATTACTGTAAGTGAGTGCAAAATAATTGTTCCAAATGGTACCCATAAATTACCACAGACATAATTTGAAGTATTATAGTTCAATGAAAAAATAAGTTGTTTTGGATACAAAAGCAACAGCTTCTATTTCCAAAAAGAACACAGAAAAATAAAGAAATCATCTGGGTAATTTACAACTAAATTTCCAAATGATCAAGGCTTGAGTGATCAGATGATTTTATCTTCCTTCCCCAGTTCCCAAGCATGTATGGATCCAGCCAGAATAGTTTTTAAAGTTCACGTACTTCCTGAGTGGTGGCATTTCACAAGTGAGAATACACAATGAATACGCTTCCAGTTCCAGTGGCATAGGATGTTTAACAGCACTTAATCACATCCACAAAATTCTCTCGGAAAACGTATTGCTTACGAATGACGTCTATTGCTGTTTCTTCTAGGTGGTGACTTGGCAAATGAATAATGACTAATGCACAACACCCAAAATAAATTATATCTCCCCCATCCCCATTTCCCATAAACTCCTTCCCACACACACTTGAGTGGAAATTAGGCAAAACAACAGTCAAATGCCATTGTATATATTTAGGAGTCATTTTCAGCTTAGAAAGACTTCCTCAGGTCCTTTCCCTGACCTTCACAAACGCCCCTGTTCTCTCAATTACAGAAAGCATACTTGGACTGCTTTCCCAATCAGAACACTTTTAAGTAGTTGTTTTAGTACTAATATTTCTTAGCTAGAGATTATTACAGAGAGATTATTGAAAGGTGACACTACACCAAAGATTTGTCCATGTACTTTGGTCTGTTTTGAGCAGTAAGTTGAAACTACTTGTATCATACAGAGCTGAGGAGGACCTAGGAGTCTATTCCATTCACCTTCCCTGTGGTGACCAGAAAGAGGTAAAGACAAGCCAGTAACTTCTCACACCATGTGCTGGCATAAACTAAGTGTTAGTCTCATGCCATTTCCACTCTAATCTACCAAATTGCTAATATATCACAGAACTAGGATCAGAGAAGGTGCCCAAAGCCATGTGGTTGTTTAAACCTTGAGTTAAATATTTTCAGCAGGATAAACGAAACAGAAAAAAAAAATGAACAAACATGAGTTTTATTTCCTCTTATGTATTCTATTTGATTTCCTTTCTGGGAGATACTAATGAAAAAGATTAAAAGAGGTTGAAAGAATAAAAAGAAAAGCAAAAATCCTGATGACTCAATAGAACCAGGTAATTTTTAGACTGTATTCATTTTCATGTCACCTATTAAGTTGGTGAGCCATGGGTCTTTCAGCCACTTCAGAGTACCACACACATTTTTTGTGTAAATTGAATTAAATACAAATGAAAGGTAAAATTAAACTAAACTAAGATCTCTAGTGCACTTATTTCAAAAGGCGTCTTGTCAGTTGGAACAAGATTTATTTCTGTGAATCTTCAAATATACGTTTTATTCCTTTATTGATTATGAAGCCCCAAGCCAAATTTTTTACCTCTCTGTAGCAATAATAGAGCACTTATTACACATATTTTTTATACTAGTCTTGATCCTACCATAACTTATTTTTCTCTTTTTACTTTCTCTTATTTGTAAATTACTTCAAAACCTTTTTGGCCCTAGTCAGGTAGCTCAGTGGGTTAGAACATTGTCCAGATACACCACTGTTGTGTATTTGATCCCTGGTGAGGGCACATACAGGAGTCAATCAATGAATGCATAAATAAGTGGAGCAAAAAACTGATGTTTCTCTCTCTCTCTCTCTTTCTCTCTCTCCCCATCTCTCCCTTCCTCTCTCTAAAGTCAGATTTTAAAAATTAAATAAAATATTTTTGGAAGAAGTTATAAGTCAAACATATAATCCACAAACCTTACATTTTTTCCATTTTTTAAAAAATATAAAGATAAAATGTTTATAGGCATAAGATGGAAAGAAACATCAAGAATATAATGTATTTTATATAGTATTTTATATATCTTATATATATAGTTAAGATAATGAATGAAGGTGGTGACACTAAACAACAGATTTTCAATGTAAATGAAATAGGTTCATAGTGGATGACATTATATGGGACTTTTATAGCTAGAAAGGAATAATCAATGTTTGTCTTCAAAGCTTTAAAAGATAGGCTTACTCTTTTACTAGGGGCTAATACAGCTGGTGACTTGAAGTTGAAGCCAATGCTTATTTACCATTCCAGAAATCCTAGAAGTCTTAAGAATTATGTTCAGTCTATTCTTCTTGTGCTCTATAAATGAGACAACAAAACCTGAATGATAGTACATGTGCTTACAACATGATTTACTGAATATTTTAAGCCCACTGTTGAGACCAACAGCTCAGGGAGAGGGGGAAGGATTGAAAATAGCACTGCTCACTAACAAAGCACCTCCAAGAGCTTTGATGGAGATGCAAACCATTAATGTTGTTTTCACACCTGCTAACACAGCATCCATTCTTTAGCTCACAGATCAAGGAGTGATTTTGACTTTCATGTCTCACTATTTAAGAAATATATTTTGTAAGGTTATTGTTGCTATAGATAATAATTTTTCTGATGGATCTGGGCAAAGTAAATTGAAGACCTCCTGGAAATTATTGACCATTTTAGCTGCCATTAGGAACACTCATAATCCATGGGGGCGGGGGGAGGTAAAAATATCAACACTTATGAGTTTGGAAGAAGGCAATTCCATCTCACATGGATGACTCAGAAGGATTCAACATATCAGTGAAGGAAGTACCTGCAGATGTGGTGGAAATAGCAAGAGAACTAGAAGCAGATGTGGAGCCTGAAGATGGGATTGAATTGCTGAAATCTCAAGACAAAACAAACAAATGAGGATTTTCTTCTTATGAATGAGCTAAGAGAGGGGTTTCTTGAGATGAAATCTACTCCTGGTGAACGTGCTCTGAAGATTACTGAAATGACAACAAGGGACTTAGAATAATTCCTAGATTTAGTTGATAAAGCAGTGGCAGGGTTTAAGAGATTTACTCAATCTTGAAAAGAGTTTTACTGTGGTTAAAACTATCAAATAGCATCACATGCTACAGAGAAATTGTTTGTGAAAGGGGAGATGAATTAGTGAGTTAAACATCATTGCTGTATTATTTTAGATAATTACCACAACCATCCCAACCGTCAGCAACCACCACCCTGATCAGTCAGCAGCCATCAACATCAAGCAAGACCTTCCAACAGCAAAAGATTTACACCTCACTGAAGGTTCAGATGATGGTTAGCATATTTTGACCAATAAAATATTTATTAATAAAGGTATGCACATTTTTTAGACATAACACTATTACACACTTAATAAACTACAGGATAGTGTAAGCACAACTTTTCTATGTGCTGGGAAACCAAAAGTTGTGTCACACACTTTATTGCAATATTTGCTCTATTATGGTGGTCTGGAACTGAAATTACAAAATCTTCAAGGTCTGTAAACTGCCCAACCTGGCAGGTGGTGATTAGTCATGACTGCTAAATTTCTTCTGGAACAACAAAAGTGGCTGTAAATAAGGTGGTAAATGAGCCTGTCTATTTGAAGACAAAGCAGAGATCCCAATTTATCCTTTTCACTTTTTTCCCCCTAAGCACTTTGTATTTGATAAAACCCAAAACACATTTAGTCCTGAGCAACAACCACTTCCCCCCTTTTTAAACACATGTGTGTCTCCAGAGAATGAATCCATATGTTTCCGATTCACTTACAATTAATTCATCAAAATGTTTTGATGTCCAAGAAGCTTTATGTAGGCTCTCTCATGAGTCTTTTTTCTTAGAAACAGGAAATCATGCGTTGCCAAGAGACAAACTTCAAACACACCAAAGGGTTTTGAGCTGAGTTTGAAACATTAAGACTTCAACTTCTAGGCAAATGCCAAACTTGGACAAGAACATCTCTTCATCTCTACATGCAAGCCAAATCCAGAGTTAATATCAGATTAATCTCTGGCTCTTGGAATGCCTGGTATGACTTGAGCTTTTTGTAAAATCACCATAAGATTCCAGGTGAGCAGCAAAGCAGCATGAAAATGAGAGGGAAGACCAATAGATTTCTTTAAAGTTTACACTAGCAAGAAACAATGAGTTTAGAAAAATGCCTATAGACAGCATGTCCACTGATAAACCCCAGACAGTCTCCCTTCCTCCAGTCTGCCTTGTTCCTGAGCTATCTCATACAGAATGGCTTAAGGCTACTGACATTAAACATCATGAAGTCCAGGCGGTTCTTTACCCACACGCTCTCCCAACTCACCAAACTTTCTTTTCACAGAGGTCAATGCCATTCAGTCTCCAGTGTTCCAAGCATTAAGACTCCAATCATCTCTGTTCCTCAAATGCCCCAATCTGGCCAAACAGGTCAGCTTTCTTCAGATCTCACCTTAAGCTTTCAGATCTTCAAGTTTTGCCCACACCATCACAAGGTGTTCTGTCTCTTTGAATCTCACCAACCTTCCTACTTGAATCTTGCTTCCTGGCTAAGACCCTACATGTCAACCTCAGTGAGAGAGAGAGAGAGAATATGACAATTACAGTCCTTGTTTCTATAATTGGTCACATAGTCATAGCTGATACTTTTATTTTATTTTATTTTATTTATTTATTCATTTTTAGAGAGGAGAGAGAGAGACAGAGGAGAGAGAGACAGAGAGAGAGAAAGGGGGAGGAGCTGGAAGCATCAACTCCCATATGTGCCTTGACCAGGCAAGCCCAGGGTTTCGAACCGGCAACCTCAGCATTTCCAGGTTGACGCTTTATCCACTACGCCACCACAGGTCAGGCCATAGCTGATACTTTTAACTATCTTATTTTACTACCCATTCTTGTATTCCCTTTGCCTTCAGCAAACACCTTAATGGTTCTTTACCTGGTGTGGTGATCCAAACCTTCATTCTTAAAGGGTCTGAGCCATTTCTAATCTTTCTGGAATTAAGTTGTAGTTTTCCATTGACCTTAATCAGAGGGCAAAGAATACTAAAAAATGCTTTAGAAATCTCATTTATTTCAGATATACTCTGCCTTACATCTATTATAGAGTTGTATTGCAATTTTCTCCTTGAATTTAGGGTCAGTTAAGCTAGCTAGAATCATAATTTCCTGGGTTGCCTGTTGATTCAGAGGCATGAGAAGTGGGCTGGCAGTGTGAACTTCCAGTTCAATGGAATCATTGTTGCACCTCTTGTTGAAAGAATTTCTCCCTCTGGGGCTAAGGTCTCTAGGCCAGCAGAGCATACAATCATAGAAACAGAAAGAAGAACCTTTGCTAGTGGATCACTAGCGGTAATAGTGAGTGGCGTCACTGTCATTTCTACCCATTGATTCCTGGGCCCATCAATCCTGGCTGTTGGAGAAATAGCATCATTTATTAGATGCTGACTTGGAATGTATGTGTGTGTATGTGTATATATATATATATATAATTCTGGAGAATTTTACCTCAGCTCTGCAAACTACTGTCACCTAGCTGGCACTGCAACTGAGTCTCAAGTTTAAAGGTCATTCAATCATTCTATTAAAACAGCTGCTTTAGAAAAGTAGGAAAACATGGTTAAGACCAGTGCATTCCATCAGCATGGTCCCATTGCTGTACTTATTTTGCTGTGAAATAAGTTCCTTGATCAGAACCAATTGCTTGGATGGCAACTTTGGAAAAGCATTGTGTGTGAGAAAGACAAACTTATACCTAGAGTATCCATTGAAGTAAAAACCAAACTCTGTCATTTCTGGGTTAGAAGTGGTTCAATGTAACTAACCTGCCACCAGGTATCTGACTAATCATCCTGGAGAATGGTGCCATATTGGAAGATCTGTTGACCTCTGCTGCTGACAGACTGAGCACTTAAACATAGCCACAGCCAGATCAGCCTTGGTGGAGTGTAACCCAATGTTACAGAGTCCATGCATAAACTCCACCCTTGCCACTATGGCCAATAGGTTCATGAGACCATTGGATGATGATAGGGGTGCTCAAAAAAGAAGCTGGCTAGAATCCAGAGAATGGGCATTCTTGATTATTAAATCCTCCTCTGCCAAGGTCACTCTTTGATGGGACACAGATATCTTTATGTACATATTTTGCCAATTCAGAGATGTCTATCCACATATCTCTTCCCTAAGTTTTTTGGTCACCAATTTGTCAATCATGTTCCTCCTAAGTTCTCAACCATTCAGCCAAACCATTGGCTACAGATCATGAGTCAGCAGATAATTATACATCTGTTCATCTTTTTTTCTGAGCAAAAGTGCACAATCAGATGCACTTCCTGAAGTTCTGCTTACTGGGAGGATTTCCCTTCACAATTGACCTTCAAGGATGTCTCAGAGAGATTTTATAGGTCTAAAGCTGTCCATTTTAGGGTGGTGCCTCCGTATCATGTAGAAACATATGTAAACCTGACCCAAGTCTTCCTCTTCCTTTGCCAACTCATTGTAGGGCACTCCCTAGGAAGTCATGGGTGCAGGCCAGCAGACAGAAGGCAATGCAGCAAGAGTGGGACCATGGGTATTTGGGCCACTTTATGTAACTTAGTGTCTTCCCAGGCTTAATTATACACCACTTCTACTTGATGACTGTGTGCTACCTCACATGTTCAGCTTTATGCTTGGTGGGTTGGATAGCATGGAGTTCATGAAAAGAAGCTCAGTTTGCATGGTAACTTGGTGGTCCACAGCTAAGTATTCAGTTTCTACTAAGGCCCAGGAGCAGACCAAAGGCTGTTTTTTAAAAGTAGAATAATTATCTGCAGGTGTTGGTAGGGCCTTTCTTCAGAACCTTAAAGGCCTGCACTGTAGTTCACTTATGGGGACCTGCTGAATGCTTAAATCACATTCCTGTTTGTCACCGACACTTCAAACACTATTGGAACTGCTGAGTCATCTGGCCCAAGAAACAGCAGCTTGCACAGTAGCCTGGACCAGTTGCACAGCCTTCTCCTGCACTGGGCCTCACTCAAAATCAGTAGCATTTCTGGTCACTAGATAAACATGTCAAGAGTAACCTCCAAATGAGGACTGTCTTGCCCCCAAAATTCAAAGAAAAATACTAGGTATTGTGTTTTTTTCTTGGTTGTGGAAGGTGTCAGATGCAATATCTTATCTTTTACCTTAGAATGGATATCTTAATATGCCCCCAACTACATCCTCAAGAAATTTCACTGATGTAAAAGGCCCCTAAATTTTAGTTCTATTTATTTTCTACATTCTGACAAGCAAATGTCTTACTAATAAGTCTTATGCAGTTGCTACTTCTCACTCACTAGGTCCAGTCAAAATAGCATCAATGTCATGGGCCAGTGTGGTATCATGTAGAAGGGAAAGTGATTAAGAACCTCGAGAAATAAATTATGATACAGGGCTGGAAAGCTGATCTGTTCCCAAGTTAGGCCAGTAAAGGTGCATTCCTGGCCTTGCTGGTGGAAAGCAAACTGCTTCCAGTGATCCATAGGAATAGGTAAGGCCAAGAAGTGAAGAGGGTTTGGCCTTTTAGTTCTATTTAGGCTCTCAACAGATTTGATGATGCCCACCCCCATTGGTGTGGGTGATTTTTACTCAGTCTACTGATTTAAATGCTAATCTCTTCCAAAGCACAACTACATATCATGTTTATTAGCTACCTGAACATCCCTTAGCTCAGTAGAGTTGACACATAAAATTAACCATCACAGAGGGCAAACAGAATCTTTTTTTTTTTTACAGAGACAGAGAGTCAGAGAGAGGGATAGACAGGGACAGACAGGAATGGAGAGATGAGAAGCATCAATCATTAAATTTTTTTTGTTGCACATTGCAGCACCTTAGTTGTTCACTGATTGCTTTCTCATATGTGCCTTGACCATGGGCCTTCAGCAGACCGAGTAACCCCTTGCTCAAGCCAGCGACCTTGGGTCCAACCTGGTGAACTTTTGCTCAAACCAGATAAGCCTGTGCTCAAGCTGGCGACCTTGGGTTCTCGAACCTGGGTCCTGGGCATCCCAGTCCGACACTCTATCCACTGTGCCACCACCTGGTCAGGCCAAACAGAATCTTAAGAAAAAGTGATCATTTCAAACAAGGCTTGTGATATTGGAATGAAAACATCCAAAGTAAAATTTAAAAAATAAGGGAAACAATGGTATAATATGGGGACATTAATGATAAGCTGAGATTTTCAAAAGGACACAGCAGGGAAATAAAAAGTATCCCAGAGCTATTTTTCTGTCCATCTTAATCTGGAGAAGGGTTGAGTTCCACCTGCCCCTGGAAGGGCAGAGGAAAGGGAGGCTACCCTTTTCAGTTACCTAAGAAGAAACTTGGGATTCTTTAGTGCTAGAAAGAGCTAAGAAGATTATGAACACTGATGTTGAAAACTCCAAAGTCACCAAAACCATCCTCTTATATCAGATGAAAGTCATTAAATTTATTGATAGGTTTAGCTCTCGACCTTCTTCTATATGTTTACCAGTTACCAGAATAAACTCCACCCTTATTGGTGGCCCTGGTTCTGGCCAACAGGGTAAAGGAGACATGGAATCTGAGCAGCTTAGTTGAGAAGCCACAAAGTGTCAAACATAAGAGACTATCCAATCTCTTGATAACAGAAACAAATTGTTGCCCAACAGGAAACACCATATTTCATCAAGGCCACGTAAGTCATATTAGGTTTGCTCAGTTTCATAAAGCAACAGGTTCTATTTGGGGTGGGAGAGGACAGAATATCTGAGAAAAATATCTGATAACAGCTGCTTAAAAGAGTCACACATAACCAATTTTTATTTCTAAATTGTCAGTAGGATTATAAATTGATAGTTTTAAAAGACAAGCATTTAGTATTTAGATGCAATATAAAAAGAATTTGACTAATCAGTCTTAGAATTCCAAATTTACAATGCATAACTGAATAATAGATATTTTAAGTTTCAAAATCTTTTACAGTGAATATATAATTACAAGTTAAGATACCATTAAAGAAAAATTAATTTATTAGATTATAAAATACTCTTAAGAACTTGGGAAGGTTTGTCAGAAAATTAAAGTATGTAAAAATATATTAAAATAAGTACAGCTTAAAATATTTTTTAAAACTCTGTTTATATGTGGTACCAATCATTAATCAAATGCATCTTAAAAAATGATTGATAGAATTTGCTAAACTTATAATTATCAAAATAAGAGGTAATGTCAGCTAGATAGTATGATAAGAAGCCACAGATGTCAACTAAAAAACAATACGTAATCCAATTCTCCTTGTGACAAATCCAAATTCTGGTTAAGAGGTACTTATACCCTAAGTGAGTGTAAAACCACCAGCATCAAAACTGGTAGGAAAGACATCAGAGAAATGGCGCCATGAGGAGTGCTCCCAATACCTCTCCCCAAAATTTCAACAAGTTCAACAACCAGAGACAGAAAAATCTATCCCTGGAGCATCTGGAAGTCCCACAGACTGAACAAGAAGTCAATACAGGTTATAAAGTGCAAGAAGCCTGGGGAGAGTGGTCCCACAGAATGCTGAGGCATACTAGACATGCCTGGAGGCTCATAGAAAGACACCTTGAGAGCAATTGGCTCGCAGCCCAGCCTGATTATGCTGGCGGCTCTAACTGACAGAGCCTTACCCAGAACCTTGCGCTGAGTGGGGATAGAGTGGGGAATCTGCCAGCTCTTTGAGCCTCTTAATCTCCAGGCAGTGGCAGCGGCAACCTCATAGTTGGATCATCGGGCTGCTAATTCAGGAAGGAGAGACTAGGAGAGAGGCTCTGGGAAAACGAACTCTCCCATTGTTGGAGCCTGCAAATGCTAACAAGCCCCGACTACCAATGAGACTGAGGCCTAGTATATGACATCACCATAGAGAAACATCAACTGCAAATCTCTACCTAACCATGCCAAAGGGGCAGAGCCTGAGGTACACTGACCAGGAAGAGGGAGAAGAAAGAAAAAGGAAGAAGAGAATCTCTCAAAATCAAGAAAAATCCACAGTCCTTAACAGTCTTTATAACTTTTTCCACTTTTTTTTATTTCTTTCATCTTCTTATCTTTATTTCTTTTTCTTCTTCCACCTTGGTCCTTTTATTCTCTGCTCATCTTATTCTTTTCTCTTCACCTTGAACTACATTACCCATAGTGTTACATTTCCCTTTTTTTTCTTTTCTTTTTTCTTTCTCTCTATAAAGGTTACACTCCAAAACCCTTAACTCTCTGCTTTTTTTTTATTCTCTTTTTTCATTTTTCCCTTTTTCTTTTTTCTCCCTCCCTCTTAGTTTTTTTTTCTCCTTTACCTTTCCTATGATTCGATCCTCACTCACAAAAAAAATATTTTACTTTGAATTCAAATTTTTTCTTTGTGCTTTTTATTTTGCTTTTTAACTAATTTGCATTCCTCCCAACCCTGGCTCTCCATTCTATGTAGTTTTTGTTCCACCTAATACAATAGTATTTTTTCTCTTTTTCATGTTTTCTGCTTATCCCTTTCACTATATCTCTCAGTTGACTATCATATACAAGCAAATTATTTTATTCTTGATACAAATTTTTTCCTTTTTTGCATTTTGTGGGTCCTTACCTCTCTTTTGCCCCTCTATCACTCTCCCCAACTCAGGACCTCTGCTATAGGTAGTTTTTGTTCCAATATAATTCTCAGTTTTTCATGGTATTTTCTCAAAGAGGGAAAGGAAAAAGGAAAAAAATAATAATTTTTTAATTATTTTTTTATTATTGTCTATTTTTTAACCTTTTATTCTTTATTAATTCTCACTAGTGGTATTAACAAAACCACCCTCAGATGCCATTAAGGAAGAGAAAATAAAATATAATGGATACAAAAGAAAGAGAGGTAACACAGATAAATGAGGAAAAATCTATGGAGAAAAAATTTAATATATTAGAAACCTTGGAGCTATATGACAGAGAATTTAAAATATAAATTCTAAAAATACTCAGAGATATACAAGAAAACACAGAAAGGTAATTTAGGGAGCTCAGAAAACAACTCAGCGAACACAAAGAATATATTACCAAGGAAATTGAAACTATAAAAACAAATAAAACAGAGATGAAAAACTCAATTCACAAGCTGAAAAACGAGGTAACAAGCTTAGCTAATAGAAGGCCAGAAAGAAGGTAGGATTAGTGAAATAGAAGACTAGCAACTTGAGGCACAACAGAGAGAAGAAGAAAGAGACTCAAAAATTAAAAAAAAATGAGATAGCCCTACAGGAATTATCTCCATCAAAAAGAATAACATAAGAATAATAGGTATGTCAGAGGGAGAAGAGAGAGAAAATGGAATGGAGAACATATTCAAACAAATAATAGATGAAAACTTCCCAAGCCTGTGGAAAGAATTAAAGTCTCAAATTCAAAAAGCAAACAGAACTCTGAGTTTTCTTAACCCCAACAAACCTACTCCAAGGCACATCATAATGAAATTGGCACAAACCAACGACAAAGAAAAAATTCTCAAGGCAGCCAGGGAAAGGAAGAATACAACATATAAAGAAAGGCCCATTAGATTATCATCAGATTTCTCAACAGAAACTCTACAAGCTAGAAGAGAGTGGACCCCAATATTTAAAGTCCTGAAAGAGAGGAACTTTCAGCCATGAATACTATAGCCATCAAAACTATCCTTAAAATGTGAAGGAGAAATAAAAACATTCACAGATACAGAAAAGATGAGGGAATTTATCATCAGAAAACCCCCACTCCAGGAATTACTAATGGGGTTCTCCAATAAGATACAAAGAACAAAAAAAAACAAAACCACAAGTAAAAGCTCCAAGAAGAACACAATAAAATCAAATTTAAACTGTGACAACAACAAAAAAAAAAAAGGAGGGGGGGAGGATGAAGATTAACAGTAGCAAAGGACAATGGAGTGCAAAAGTACTCACAAGATAGTGCACTACAATGAACAGGGTAGGAACCCTTTTCATTACTTAATGGTAACCACCATTGAAAAAACCACCACAGAAGCACATGATTTAAAAAAGATAGCAATAGAGGAAAGATGTATGGAATACAACCAAATAAAAACAAAAGATAGAAAAATGAAAGAGAAGGATCAAACAAGACACAAAACTAAGAGAAAGCAATCCGTAAAATGGCAATAGGGAACTCACAAGTGTCAATAATTACACTAAATGCAAATGGATTAAACTCAACAATAAAAAGGCACAGAGTAGCAGAATGGATTAAAAAAGAAAATCCAACTGTATGCTGCCTAGAAGAAACACATCTAAGCAACAAGGAAAAAAAAATTCAAAGTGAAAGGCTGGAAAACAATACTCCAAGCAAATAACATCCAAAAAAAAAGCAGTTATAGCAATACTCATATCTAACAAGACAACAAAATTAATCAGAGACAAAACGGTCATTTCACAATGATTAAGGGGCCACTGAATCAAGAAGACATAACACTTCTTAATATATATGCACCAAACCAAGGAGCACCAAAATATATAAGACAGCTACTGACTGACCGAAAAACAAAAACCAACGAGAATACAATCATACTTGGAGACTTCAATATGCCACTGACAGCTCTAGATCATTCATCCAAACAGAAAATCAATAAAAACATATTGGCCATAAACAAAAAACTAGAGCAATTGGATATGATAGACATCTACAGGACATTTCATCCCAAAGTGACAGAGTATACATTTTTCTCTAGTGTACATGAAACATTCTCAAGAATTGACCATATGTTGGGCTACAAAAATAACATCAACAAATTCAGAAAAATTGAAGTTGTACCAAGCATATTTTCTGATCATAAAGCCTTGAAACTAGAATTCAACTGCAAAAAAAAAGGAAAAAAAACCCACAAAAATGTGGAAACTAAACAACATACTTTTAAAAAATGAGTGGCTCAAAGAAGAAATAAAAGCAGAGATCAAAATATATATACAGACAAATGAAAATAACAATATGACATATCAGAATCTCTAGGATGCAGCAAAAGCAGTAATAAGAGGGAAGTTCATATCACTTCAGGCCTATATAAACAAATAAGAGAGAGCCTAAGTAAACCACTTAAATTCACACCTTAAGGAACAAGAAAAAGAAGAACAAAGACAACCCAAAACCAGCCAAAGAAAGGAAATAATAAAAATCAGAGCAGAAATAAATGAAATGGAGAACAGAAAAACTATAGAAAAAATTAATAAAACAAGGAGCTGGTTCTTTGAAAAGATCAACAAAATTGACAAACCCTTGGCAAGACTCACCAAGGAAAAAAAGAGGATTCATA
Source organism: Saccopteryx leptura (assembly GCF_036850995.1). Classification (NCBI taxonomy): domain Eukaryota; kingdom Metazoa; phylum Chordata; class Mammalia; order Chiroptera; family Emballonuridae; genus Saccopteryx; species Saccopteryx leptura. Next base: position 265,463,052 of record NC_089503.1, on the reverse strand, counting down.
TAAACAAAATCCAAAATTAAAGAAGAGAAATCACCACAGATATCAAAGATATACAAAGAATTATTGTAGAATACTATGAAAAACAATATGCCATCAAATCAACAATCTAGAAGAAATGGATAAATTCCTATAACAATACAACCTTCCTAGACTGAGTCATGAAGAAGCAGAAAGCCTAAACAATAAGCAGGGAGGAAATAGAAACAACTATTAAAAACCTCCCCAAAAATAAAATTCCAGGCCCAGATGGCTACACTAGTGAATTCTATCAAACATGCAAAAACGACTTGGTTCCTATTTTACTCAAAGTCTTCCAAAAAATTGAAGAAGAAGCAATACTTCCAAACACATTTATGAGGCCAACATAACCCTCATACTGAAACCTGGCAATGATGGACCAAAAAAAATAAAACTACAGACTAATATCTCTAATGAATACAGATGCTAAAATACTAAACAAAATACAAGCTAATTGAATACAACAACATATTAAAAAAAATACATCATGATCAAGTGGGATTCATCCCTGAATCTCAAGGATGGTTCCACATACGTAAAATGGTTAATGTAATACACCATATCAACAAAACAAAGAACAAAAACCATTGATGATCCTATCAATAGATGCAGAAAAGGCATTCAATAAAATACAACACAATTTTATGTTTAAAACAGTCAACTAAATGGGTATAGAAGGAAAATATCTCAACATGATAAAGGCCATTTATGATAAACCATCAGCTAACATCATATTAAATAGCATAAAACTGAAACTTGCCCCCTTAAATCAGGAACAAGACAGGGTTGTCCTACTCTCTCCACTTTTATTTAACGTGGTGCTAGAAGTTCTAGCCCGAGCAATCAGACAAGATAAAAAAATAAAAGGCATCCATATCGAAAAAGAAGAAGTAAAGGTTTCACTTTTTGCAAATGATATGATTCTATACATCGAAAACCCCAAAGACTCCACAAAAAAATTACTAGAATCAATAAACCAATACAGTAAGGTCGCAGGATACAAAATTAATATACAAAAGTCCATAGCCTTTCTAATGCCAACAACAAAACATTAGAAAACAAACTAAAAAAAATAATCCCCTTCACAGTTGCAACAAAAAAATAATAAAATACCTAGGAATAAACATAACAAAGAATGAAAAGACCTATATAACGAAAACTACAAAGCGTTGTTAAGGGAAATTGAAAAAGATACAGTGAAATGGAAAGATATTCCTTGTTCTTGGATAGAAAGAATAAAAATAATCAAAATGACCATATTATCCAAAGCAATATACAAATTTAATGCAATTCCCATCAAAATTCCAATGACATTTTTTAAAGAAATGGAACAAAAAATCATCTGATTTATATGGAACTATAAAAAACCCTGAATAGCCAAAGCAATCCTAAGGAAAAAGAACGAAGCTGGGGGCATATAATACCTGACTTCAAATTATATTATAGAGCTGCGACAATGGAAACAGTATGGTATTGGCAGAAAAACAAACACTCAGAACCAATGGAATAGAATAGAAAGTCCAGAAATAAAACCACATATATATGGTCAAATAATTTTTGATAAAGGGGCCAACAACACACAATGGAGAAAAGAAAGCCTCTTCAATAAATGGTGCTGGGAAAACTGGAAAGCCACATGCAAAAGAATGAAACTTGACTACAGTTTGTTCCCTTGTACTAAAATTAATTCAAAATGGATTAAAGACCTAAATATAAGACCTGAAACAATAAAGTACATAGAAGAAAACATAGGTACTAAACTCATGGACCTTGGTTTTAAAGAGCATTTTATGAACTTGACTCCAAAGGCAAGGGAAGTGAAGGCAAAGATAAATGAATAGGACTACATCAGACTAAGAAGTTTTTGCTCAGCAAGAGAAACTGACAAGAAAATAAACAGAGAGCCAACTAAATGGGAGAAGATATTTTCAAACAACAGCTCAGATAAGGGCCTAATATCCAAAATATACAAAGAACTCATAAAACTCAACAACAAACAAACAAACAATCCAATAAAAAACTGGGAAGAGGACATGAACAGAAACTTCTCCCAGGAAGAAATACAAATGGCCAACAGATATATGAAAAGATGATCATCTTCATTAGTTATTAGAGAAATGCAAATCAAAACTACAAGATACTACCTCACACCTCTTAGATTAGCTATTATCAACAAAACAGGTAATATCAAGTGTTGGAGAGGCTGTGGAGAAAAAGGAACCCTCATTCACTGTTGGTAAGAATGTAAAGTAACACAACATTATGGAAGAAAGTATGGTTGTTCCTCAAAAAACTAAAAATAGAACTACCATATGACCCAGCAATCCCTCTACTGGGTATATACCCCCAAAACTCAAAAACATTGCTACGTAAAGACACATGCATCCCCATGTTCATTGCAGCATTGTTCACAGTGGCCAAGACATGGAAACAACCAAAAAGCCTTCCAATAGATGACTGAATAAAGAAGATGTGGCACATATGTACTATGGAATACTACTGAGCCATAAGAAATGATGACATCGGATCATTTACAACAAACTGGATGGATCTTGATAACATTATACAGAGTGAAATCAATAAATCAGAAAAAACTAAGAACTGCATGATTCCATACATAGGTGGGACATAAAAACGAGACTAAGAGACATGGAAAAGAGTATGGTGGTTACCAGGGTTGGGAAGGGAGGAGAGGCAGGGAGAGGGGGGAGGGGAGAAGCACAAAGAAAACCAGATAGAAGGTGACAGAGAACAATTTGACTTTGGGTGACCAGTATGCAACCTAATTGAATGACACGATAACTTGGAGATGTTTTCTTTGAACATATGTACCCTGATTTATTAATGTCACTCCATTAAAATTAATAAAAATTTATAAAAAAAAACTGGTAGAAAAAAATCTTGACACTCCCTTATCGCAGTTCCTCTCATCAGCACAGTACAATGGGATTTAGGAGAAACTTCTGGCTTCTCCACGAGGTTTAAAAAAAAAAACACTAGAACATACAGTTAACATTTCGAAATTTTGGAGGTGTTATGTGAGAGACTGACTGGCTTCTGTCATGTCTGAATCCCAGTGCTGAGAGACATGGGTTCTAGGTTGCAGTCACTGAAAATAAAGGTGACATTCTACACCTTCCTCCCAGTTCAGCTCAGAATAAGCAGAAGAAACCTGCTAACTCCAAGTTTCTACATGGGGTGTGAAAGAATTGTAGCATGTATCCAACATTCTAGTTTTCCCAAGGGTTGTGTGAGAAACCAGTTCCTTTCTCACAAATCTGGAGCACTGGTGGGACCTGGCATACTGGAGAAGCTAGGGGCTGCTGGAACAAAAGAATGCTGGGAGTCTTGCAGCAGCTCCAGAAAACCTGCAATACTATGGACAGACATAAGAGGGAGCAAGAGATTACAAATTTCTGAAAGGAGTCAGCAATTTCCTCAAATTGGGAATTTGCACACACAAGTCCAGGGAAGACACATCCACAGGAAAAGTGCAGGAGGCTCCCATTATTTCTAGCCAAGGTAATTGGTGAAACCAATCTATACAGTTTGTGAGAGGTGATAGTTTTTTCAAATCTGGAGATCCCAACACAAACTTACAAGATGCATAAAGAAACAAGAAAACATGATTCTTTAAAAATAATAATAATAAATCTCCAAAACACAACTCTAAGAAAAAAACTGAACTATAGTTATGAGCCACTTAATTATGGGAACAATTTATAAGAAATGTGTCACAAGGCAATTTTGTTATTGTGCAAACATCATAGAGAGAACTTACACAAACCTAGATGACATAGCCTACTATACAACTGGGATATATGGTAGACTACTGCTCCCAGGCTACAAGTATACAGCATGTCACTGCAAAAAAACAACACTGGATTGAATCGAGCGCAAGAGAAAATTATGTAGTCAAGGAGACAGTAAACATGAGATGTGAAAATCTGCTGTTTTACAGCAAATTGTTTTTATAACTAGAAAGAGTACAGTCTAAAACAGTGGTCCCCAACTCCCGGGCCGCAGACCGGTATTGGTCCATGGGCCATTTGGTACCAGTCCACAGAGAAAGAATAAATGACTTACATTATTTCCATTTTATTTATATTTAAGTCTGAACAATGTTTTATTTTTATAAAATGACCAGAATCCCTCTGTTACATCTGTCTAAGACTCACTTCTGATGCTTGTCTCGGTCACATGATACGTTGCCACTAAAATTAAACGCATAAACTAGCAAAATGAGTGAAAAACAAAATTTCATTGAAAGTTTTTTTGCAAAGTGGAAAAGGGCCAGGGAGGAGACAGAAGAAGAACCTACGACCTTGAAGAAAAAGAAAGCCTCATTTAACAGACAATACCAGGAGTCCTACTTGAAGTATGGATTTATTGCAGCTGGTGATTCTCACGCACCAAGGCCACTGTGCATAATATGTGGCGACCGGCTAAGTAATGAGGCAATGAAGCCTTCAAAACTGCTTCGCCACTTGGAGACCAAGCACCCTACTTTAAAAGACAAGCCTTCTGAGTATTTCGAAAGAAAAAAGCATGAACAAGAAGGACAGAAACAATTACTGGTGGCCACTACATCAATAAATGCGAGTGCACTGAGAGCATCATACTTGGTGGCTAATTGTATTGCTAAGGCTAAGAAGCCATTCACCATTGGTGAAGAATTGATCCTTCCAATCACTAAAGACATTTGTTGTGAACTTCTAGGAGAGGCTGAGGTTAAAAAGATAGCACAGATGGCTCTTTCGGCTACCACCGTCACACGGCGCATTGAGGAAATAGCAGAGGACATTGAATCACAATTGTTGGAAAGGATTAATAAATCACTGTGGTACGCTCTCCAGGTTGACGAATCTACAGATATTGACAAGGCAATGCTACTTGTTTACGTGCATTATCTTTATCAAGAGGATGTGCATGAGTATATGTTATGTGTACTATCATTGCCAACCAAAATCACAACCGCAGAACTATTTAAATTGCTGGATGACTATATATCTGAAAAACTGAAATGGTCTTTTTGTGTTGGCATATGCACAGATGGAGCTGCTGCCATGACCGGAAGGATGTCTGGTTTAACTACTCGGATTAAGGAGGTTGCACTCGAATGCAAGTCCACACATTGTGTCATTCACAGGGAAATGCTGACTAGCTGAAATATACTACTGGAACTTAACAGTGTATTGAATGATGTCATTAAAGTTATTAACCACATCAAAGCACAAGCCCTTCACTCGCGCCTGTTTGAGCAGCTTTGTGAGGAAATGAACACAGAGCACAGACACCTTCTCTTTTTTTCTTTCTTTCTTTCTTTTTTTTTTTTTTTTTGTATTTTTCTGAAGTTGGAAATGAGGAGGCAGTAAGACATACTCCCGCATGCGCCCAACCAGGATCCACCCGGCATGCCCACCAGGGGGCGATGATCTGCCAATTTGGGGCATTGCTCCGTTGCATCCAGAGACATTTTAGCGCCTGAGGCAGAGGCCATAGAGCCATGCTCAGCGCCCGGGGCCAATCTTGCTCCAATGGAGCCCTGACTGCGGGAGAGGAAGAGAGACACAGAGAGGAAGGAGACAGGGAGAAGTGGAGAAGCAGATGGGCACTTCGCATGTGTGCCCTGGCCGGGAATCGAACCTGGGACTCCTGCACGCCAGGCCAACACTCTACCACTGAGCCAACCAGCCAGGGCTGACACCTTCTCTTATACACAGAAATAAGATGGTTATCCCGAAGGAGGTCCCTGGCCAGAGTGTTTGAATTATGAGAGCTGCTGCAGAGATTTCTCTCAGAAAAAAAAGTCACCACTAGCAGCACATTTCAGTGATGAGGAATGGGTCACAAAACTCACTTACTTGTGTGACATATTTAACCTCCTCAATGAACTCAATTGGTCACTTCAGGGGAAAATGACAACTGTCTTCAAGTTGGCATATAAAGTAGCTGTATTTAAAGCCAAACTGGATTTGTGGGGACGATGCGTGAACAGGGGTATATTTGACATGTTTTAAACATTCGTGGGAATTTTGGAAGAGACTGAGCCCAAGCCTTCATTGTCCCAGTTGGTGCACGATCACGTGTATTTGCTTTTAAAAGAGTTTGAATGCTACTTCTCAACCACAAAAGACCCACGAATTGCCAAGGAATGGATCTGCAATGCATTTGTCAACAAACCAGGTGAATCCAGCGTGTCTATGCAAGAAGAAGATCAACTACTGGAGATCACAAATGATGGTGGCCTTAAAAATATGTTCAAGACTATAACTCTGCTGGTGTTGTAGTCATGGCAGAATACCCCGAGATCTCCACAAAAGCACTAAAAACCCTGTTGCCATTTCCAACATCCTATTTGTGTGAAGCAGGATTTTCTGCAGTGACAGCAACCAAAACAAAATTAGAGTAGACTGGACATAAGCAACACACTTTGGGTGTCACTGTCTCCCATCACCCCTAGATGGGACCGTCTCATTGCAGAGAAACAAGCTCAGGGCTCCCACTGATTTAGCATTCTGGTTGTTGAGAGATAGGCTATTATCTCTCATTCTATATAAACATAATAATAAATAACCCTTAGCTTACAATATTCATAACAATGGTGAGTTGTATTTTTCATGCACTTTATATTTATTTTTGTGTTGTATCTTATTTTTAAGGCATGTTTAAATGTTACCATTGCAACTGGAAAGTGTTTGGAGGCAGAGAGGATGTTACTCATGTTATGTTGTTAGTGCAATGTTAAAAGGACGCTTCTAATAAAGTTGCATACGAGTACCGAGTGGATTTATGTTTATTTTTATTGTTGTAGGTTCATGATTGGTAGTGAGCCTGAACCTATCATATTATATATTGATATCAGACATGAAATGTTGTCAGAATAACAAATTTAAATACAGCCTGAATAATGAGGACATCCTTGTTCTTCCTTTAACTTAGCCCAATAAATATCATAAGTTTAACAATTATATTTAAAAATACCACAGTTTTTACACTGGTTGCATAATTTTATTTTGTGCATTTATCCATCCCACCCTAAAGGCCAGTCTGTGAAAATATTTTCTGACATTAAACCGGTCCATGTCACAAAAAAGGTTGGGACTACTGGTCTAAAATAACGATAAAAAATATCACATAGTAAATACATAAACCACTAACATAGTTGCTTATTATTATTATCAAGTATTTTGTACTATACATAACTGTATGTGCTCTACTTCTATAAAACCATTAGTGTAGTAGGTTTGTTTACAACAGCATCATCACAAACAGGAGTAATGTGTTGCACAATAATGTTACAATGGCTATGATGTCACCAGGTGACAAGAATTGCCCAGGTCCTTTATAATCTTTTGGGACCACAATCTTATATTTTTGACCAAAATATATTTATGTGGCACATGACTGTTTATAAATTATCTAAAAAATAATTCAACATCACTTTCATAAAGATGCTCAAAAATTTCAGGAAAAAACAAAACATTGAAAAATGAGAATATATACAAATAAGTAGAAAATATTAAAAATAACCAAACAGGTCCTGGCTGGTTGGCTCAGTAGTAGATCATTGGCCTGGCGTGTGGAAGTCCTGGGTTCATTTCCCAGCCAGGGCACACAGGAGAAGTGCCCATCTGCTTTTCCACCCCTCCCCCTCTCCTTCCTCTCTCTCTCTTCCCCTCCTGCAGCCAAAGCTCCATTGAAGTAAATTTGGCCCAGGCACTGAGGACAGCTCCGTGGCCTCCACCTCAGGGCTAGAATGGTTTCGGCCACAATAAAGTAATGTCCCAGATGGGCAGAGCATCCCCCCCTGGTGGACATGCTGGGTGGATCCAGTTGGGAGCATGTGGGCGTCTGACTGCCTCCCCACTTCTAACTTCTGAAAAATAAAAAACAAACAAAGAAAAATGGAAATTTGGAGCTGGAGAATAAAATAACTGAGTTGAAATATTCCCTAGAGAGGTTAAACATCTGACTTAATCAAGATGAATAAAGAATCAATGGGATAGAATACAGATCACTAAAAATTAGAGTAGGAAAAAAAGAATTAATGAATGAACAAATGAATCAATGCAAGAGGTGGCAAAGAATGCCTGAAGGACTTATGGCACACCAGCAAATAGACCAATATACGCATTATGCAATTCCAAGGGGGCAATGGAGGAGAAGGAGGAGGAAGAGAAAGGAAAAAAAGAGAAAGAAAGCATATTTAAAGAAATATTTTCCAAAAACATCCCAACATCCCAAAGTTGGGTAAGAAAACATATGTCCATTTTCAAGTAGTCCTATAAATTGAATCAAGTAGCCCAAAGATGAATCAAGAGCTTACTCCCAGACACATTGTAATTAAATTTTTAAAAAGTCAAAGACAGGGAGAGAATTTTGAAAGAAACAAGAGGAAAACAACTAATCACATACAAAGGAGCCTCCATTAGATCAAAGAAATTGTCAGCAGAAACCTTTCAGTTCAAAAGAAAGTAGGATAGGTAAAGCAGCAAGATGACGATGGAGTAGGCAGATGTTCCAACTTCCAACTTCCACCTCCCAGAACCAAAGTGGATTACAACTTAATTTTAAGAACAATCATCTGGAAAATCCAACTTTGGGCCAAACTAAGAGGAATTGATAACCAAAGATCACTAAAGAAGCCACACTGAAACTGGCAGGAAAAGTGGAAACACGGAGAGGGCTGCCCAGCTCCCGGGCACAAGCAGCGGCCTGGACAAACTCACATGGTAGGTGGAGCATTTCAAGAGGGGAGGGTCCTGGGCCCTAGGACCGAAGCCTGAGCCTGCAGCCCTGGAGCCTAGAAGAGGCGTATGGACAGTATTTAGCTGCAAAACAAGCTAGGATATTGTTTGCAAGAAAGAGACAGATTTCTTAGACCCAGGATTTGTCTTTAAGGGACCACACAGAAACCTCTTTCAAACACTCACCCAGACTCCAGGGGACAGGGAGAGCTGAGAGGACCAGAGTAACAGGAAGAGAGTGTAATCTTGGAGGCACAGGGAGAAACATTTTGAGGGACAGCCACACTAACCCCTGGGCAGAGTCACTCTCCAAATCTAAAGTGAATATTTTTTTTGGAACCAGCAATACCAGCAAAGGGAAGCAGGTCACCAGCCAAAGGGAAGCTCTCCTGCTGCACTCAGAGCAAAGAATCACTTAGAAGCAGGGAGTCATCAGGGAAACAGTGTGGAGTGCTGAGGTACATCGCCACCCTCACATGACTGAGTGCTCACTGGAGGGCAGAAACAGTGGGACGCAGGAGCGTAGTCCTGGCCAAAGGGGCGGAAGCCAGGGGCCAGATGGGGCTGCAGACGGGGCATGCAAAAGTGATCCCACCTGCAGTCCCACCCATAGGGGCAAGGCGCAGGCCAGGGAACCAGCTGAGGCTTGCTGTCCTGGAGCAAAAGCTCAGCCCCACCCCCAGGGGAGAGGCAAAGGCCAGGGAACCAGCCAAGGCTTGCCGCACTGGCACGCAGCACAGTCCTGCCCATGGGGGTGGGGTGGAGACCAGGGAAGCAGCCGAGGTTTGAGGCTCTGGTGCCCGAGTGCAGTCTCGTCTGTGGTGGCAGGGTGGAATTCGGGGAACTGGCTGAGGCTTGTGCCTGGCACGTGAATGCAGTCCCACCCATGGAGGCAAGGCAGAAGCCACCACAACCACAGCGGCAGGCCGGCGTGGGCAATACCCTTGCCCAAATGCCCGAGGCAGCAACAGCAGTGATGGCAGGCCTGTGGACAGACCACACCTCGGGAACACAGAGGCCAAACCCATTGGACTCCTGTGGCCACACCCTTCCGAAGGCTTAAAAAGAGGAAAAATATAAAAGAAAAGAAAAAAGACAGTTGGATAGAACAAAACTTGAGGTTAAGGGGCAAGCCACATCCAATACCTTACCTAACTCCTGATTTATAGTACTGAGCCCAAGTAGCCACCAATAAGAGGCAGCAGAAAGTGGATCTCAGGGAACCTGAACATTTAAACAATCATCATCCAGGCCAAAAGTAGATAAAAAGCCAGCCAAAGTTGATATTAACAACAGCACCTGGGACCAGCACAGGCAGCCACAGGATCTGGATCATCTGTCGCTCCAAAAAGATAGATAAGGGCCAGTCATAGGCAGTGACCTTCACTGGCCTGTGCTAGGCTCCAGCCAAAAAAGTCCAGGGAGGGCATATTCAGAAGCCAGATATGGAGAGCATCAGTTCAGGACCTAACAACCCTTGTTAGAGTGACATCTTAAGGAAGGGTTCCTTACACCTGACTCAGTTAAGACATAAAAGATGCCAATACAAACAGCAAAAAGAACAGTGATCAGACAAATAGCCCACAGCAGTTTATAAACAGCAGCTGATGCCAATCCAAGAAGTTCTAGAAACAACACAACTGGAAACTGGAGGCAGACAATACCAACCGTAGACTCAGCGAGCTACACAAAAAACTCATCCAAAGGAGGAGTCAATACACAGACAAAATAAAAAGGCAGAGAAATGCAACCCAAATGAATCAACAAGAGAAATCCCCAGAAAAATTATCTGAATGAGATGTAAATAACCAAATTACCAGATGCAAAGTTTAAAATAATGATTGTTAAGATGCTAAAAGATCTTAGAGCAACAATGGATGGACATAATGAGCACCTATATAAAGAGATAGCAAGCATCAAAAAACAAACAAACAAACAAACAAACAAAAAACAATGAAATCATAAAAAAGAACCAGTCAGAAATGACAAATACAATATCAGAAATGATGACCACACTAGAAGGAATTAAAAGCAGGATGGATGAAGCTGAGGTATGAATCAGCAATTTAGAGGACAAGATAAATGAAAGCACAGAAAGGGAGCAGCAAAAAAAAAGCACAAAAAACAGGCTTAAAAAGCCTAAGGAAACTCTAAGAGAGCTCTGTGACAACATAAAGAGAAACAACGTCTGCATCATAGGGGTTCCTGAAAGAAAAGAGAAAGAACAAGGGATAGAGAACCTGATTGAAAAAATCATGCTGAAAACTTCCCTAAATTGATGAAGGAAAAAGTCACACAAGTTCAAGAAGCACAGAGAGTTTCATTAAAGATGAACCCAAAGAGGCCTACACCAGGACATATCATAATTAAAATACAAAAATTAAGAGATAAAGAAAGAATACTAAAAGCTGCAAGAGAAAAGCAGTCAATTATCTACAGAGGAGCCCCCATAAGGATGATATCTGACTTTTCAACAGAAACACTTGAGGCCAGAAGGGAATGGCAAGAAATATTCAAAGTAATGCAAAACAAGAGCTTACAACAAGGCTTCTCTATCTAGCAAGGCTATAATTTAAAATTGAAAGAGAAATAAAAAGCTTCCCAGACCAAAAACACCCCCCCAAAAAAAAACCTCAAAGAATTCATTACAACTAAACCAATATTACAAGAAATGTTAAGGAGCCTGCTATAAATAGAACAGAAAGGGAAAAAATCTAGTAAAAGAGGAATGTAGAATCATAGAATAAAAAGGCAATAAACAACTACATATCAGTAGTAACCTTAAATGTAAATGTATTAAATGCTCCAATCAAAAGACATAGGGTAGCTGCATGGATAAAAAAAACAAGACCTGTACATATGCTGTCTACAAGAGACCCACCTTAAAACAAAAGATACACATAGACTGAAAGTAAAGAAATGGAAAAAAATATTTCATACATATGGAAATGAAAAAAAAGCTAGAGTAGCAAAAATAGACTTTAAAACAAAGGCTATAGTAACGGATAAAGAAAGTCACTAAATAATGATAAAGAGAGCAATTCAACAGGAAGATATAACCATTATAAATATCTATGCAGCTAATGTAGGAGCACCTAAATATATAAAGCAGATTTTGATGGACATAAAGGGCAAGATCAACAGCAACACTATAATAGTAAGGGATTTAAATACTCCACTAACATCACTGGATAGATCCTCAAGAAAGAAAATTAACAAAGAAACTTCAAGGACACACTAGATTAACTGGATTTAATAGATATTTTCAGAACCTTTCACTCTAAAGCAGAAGAATATACATTCTTTTCAAGTGCTCATGGTACATTCTCTAGGATAGACCACATGTTAGTACACAAAGCAAGTCTCAACAAATTTAAGAAGATTGGAATCATATCAAGCATCTTCTCAGATAACAATGGCATGAAACTAGAAATTAACTACAATAGAAAAACTGAAAAACATTCAAACTATTGGAAACTAAATAGCAAATGGGTCAACAATGAGATCAAGAAAGAAATAAAATATTTCCTTGAAAGAAATGAAAATGAACATAAAACAACTCAAAATTTATGGGACACAGCAAAAGCAGTCCCGAGAAGAAAGTTCATAGCATTACAGACATACCTTAGGAAGCTAGAAAAAGCTGAAATCAACAACTTAACCTTGCATCTAAAAGAACTAGAAAAAGAACAGCAAGTAAGGCTCTGAGGAAGTAGAAGGAAGGAAATAATAAAGATCAGAGAGGAAATAAATGACATAGAGGTTAAAAAAAAGTACAGAGGATCAATGAAACCAAGAGCTGGGTCTTTGAAAAGGTAAATAAGATTGATAAACCTTTAACCAGACTCACCAAGAAAAAGAGAGGATTCAGATAAAATTAGAAATGAGAGAGGAGAAGTAACAACTGATCCAGCAGAAATTCAAAGGGTTGTAAGAAAATAATATGAAGAACTGTATGCCATAAAATTAGAAATCCTAGGCTAAATAAACAAATTCCTTAAAACATATAATCTTTCAAAAATCAATATAGAAGAATCAGAAAACCTAAACAGACTGATTTCATCACATGATATTGAAACAGTTACCAAAAAACAAGTCTTGGGTCAGATGGTTTCACAGGCAAATTTTACCAAATAGTCAAAGGAGAACTAACTCCTATCCTTGTCAAGCTATTTCAAAAAATTCAAGAGGAGGGAAAACTTTCAAACTTCTTTTATTTTATTTTTAATTTTTATTTTTTTGTATTTTTCCGAAGTTGGAAACAGGGAGGCAGTCAGACAGACTCCCGCATGCACCCAACTGGGATCCACCGGCATGCCCACCAGGGGGCAATGCTCTGCCCATATTGGGGCATTGCTCTGCCGCAATCAGAGCCATTCTAGTACCCGAGGCAGAGGCCACAGAGCCATTCTCAGCACCCAAACTTTGCTCCAATGGAGCCTCAGCTGCGGGACGGGAAGAGAGAGACAGAGAGGAAGGAGAGGGGGAGGGGTGGAGAAGCAGATGGGCACTTCTCCTGTGTGCCCTAGCCGGGAATTGAACCTGGGACTTTTGCACACCAGGCCGACGCTCTACCATTGAGCCAACCAGCCAGGGCCTCAAACTCCTTTTATAAGGCAAGCACAATTCTGATTCCAAAACCAGGCAAAGACAATACAAAGAAAGAAAACTATTAACCTATATTCCTGATGAACTTAGATGCTAAAATTCTCAACAAAATATTAGTAAACCGGATCCAGCAATACATGAAAAAAAATCATACATCATGATCAAATGGGATTTATTCTGGGGAAATAAGGCTGGTACAATATTTGCAAATCAATCAATGTGATTCAACACATAAACAAAAGAAAGGATAAATATCACATGATAATATCAATAGATATAGAAAAAGCATTTGATAAAATATAGTACCCATTTATGATAAAAACTCTCAGCAAAGTGGGAATACAGGAATCAGGCCTCAACATGATAAAGGCCATCTATGACAAACACACAGCCAACATCATAATCAATGGACAAAAATTAAAAGCAATTCCCTTAAGATCAGGAAGAAGGCATGGGTGCCCCCTTTTACCACTCTTATTCAACATAGTTCTGGAAGTCCTAGTCACAGGAATGAGACAAGAAGAAGAAATAAAAAGCATTCAAATTGGAAAAGAAGTAAAAGTATCATTAGTTGCTGATGATATGATACTGTACATAGAAAACCCTAAAGTCTCAGTCAAAAAACTACTGGACCTGGTAAATAAATTCAGCAAGGTGGCAGGATATAAAATTAATACTCAGAAATCAGAAGCATTTTTATATACCAGCAATAAACTGTCTTAAAGAGAAATTAAAGAAACAATCCCCTTGATTAGTGCAACAAAAATATAAAGCATCTAGGAGTAAATTTAACCAAAAGGGTTAAAGATTTGTACTTGGAAAATTATAAAACATTGATAAAAGAAAACAAGAAAGATACAAACACTGGAAGCATATACCATGTTCATTGATAGGAAAAATAAACATCATTAAAATGTCTGTATTACCCAAAGCAATCTATAAATTCAATGCAATTCCTATTAAAATAGCAATTTCATACTTCAAAGATATAGAACAAATATTCCAAAAATTTATATGGAACACAAAAGAACACAAATAGCCTCAGCAATCCTGAAAAAGAAGAATAAAGTGGGAGGTATCACACTTCCTGAAAACGAGTTATACTACAAGGCCATTGTATTCAAAACAGCTTGTTACTGGCATAAGAACAGGCATACAAATCAATGGAACAGAACACAGAACACAGAAATAAACCCACACCTATATGGACAATTGATATTTGATAAAAGATGTAAGAGCATACAATAGAGTAAAGACAGTCTCTTTCACCAATGGTGTTGGGAAAATTGGACAGCTACCTGCAAAAAAATGAAACTGGATCATCAACTTACACCATTCACAAAAATCAACTCAAAATAGATAAAGACTTAAATGTAAGTTGTAAAACCATAAACATATTGAAAGAAAACATAGGCAGTAAACTCTCCGATAGCTCTTGTAGCAATATTTTTGCAGATTTATCCCCACAGGCAAGTGAAATATAGGACAGGATGAACAAATGGGACTATATGAAACTAAAAAGCTTTTGCACAGCAAAAGACATCATTAAAAAAATATAAACAACCCACACAATGAGACTATATTCGCCAATATGTCTGATAAGGGGTTAATAACCAAAATTTATAACGAACTTGTAAAACTCAACACCAGAAAGGTAAACAATCCAATCAAATAATGGGCAAAAGGAATGAATAGACACTTCTCCAAAGAGGACATACAAATGGCCAATGGGCAGATGAAAAATGTTCAACATCATTAATGATTAGAGAAATGAAAATTAAAACTACAATGAGATACCACCTCACACCAGTCAGAATGGTGCTAAATAACAAAACAACACACAATAAGTGCTGGTGAGGATGTGGAGAAAAGGGAACTCTCCTGAACTGCTGGTGGGAATGCAGACTGGTGTAGCCACTGTGGAAAACAGTATGGAGTTTCTCAAAAAATTAAAAATGGAACTGCCCTTTATCCTATGTATACCAAATCAATGATTCAAAAGGAGAAATGTACCCCCATGGTTACTGCAGCATTGTTACAATAGCCAAGATCTGAAAACAGCCCAAGTGTCCTTCAGTGGATGAGTAGATTAAAAAACTGTGGTACATATACACAATCAAATACTACACGGCCGTGAGGAAGAAGGAAATCTTACCTTTTGCGACAACATGGATGAACCTGGAAACTATCACACTAAGTGAAATAAGCCAGGCAGAGAAAGAAAAATATCATATGACCTCACTCATTTGAGGAATATAATGAAAAATGTGAACTGAGGAACGGAACAGAGACAGAGGCAGGATCAAAGGGACCAGAGTGAAAGCAGTCAGAGAGAAAATGGAAGAGAATATGGGATCAGAGAAGGGAAAGAGATTAGTGAAATTATATATACATAACACAGCATTATAGAGAACAGGACAGCAAATTCTGGAGGAAAGGGGGGAAGGCATTGGGGGAGGGGGCAAAAGGGGGGGCAGAGGGGAACACAGGGGTAAGGGGAGATGTATTCGGTGGAACACTTGAATCTATGTAAGCACAATAAATTAAAATCATAAATAAATAATAAAATAAAAAGAAAGTAGGATGGTATATTTCAATGGCATTTTTTTAAGAATAGAAGAAAACAATTTATAAATATTTTTGTTATGTTTTCTTTGTTTGTTTGAGAAAGGCAGAGAAAGAGAGACAGAAAGACAGGAACATTGAGCTGTTCTTGTATGTGTCCTGACGAGGAATCACACCAACAACCCAACCTCTACACCTTGGGATGATGCTCCAATGAACCGAGCTGTCCAGCCATGGCTTAATTTGTGTGTGTGTGTGTGTGTGTGTGTGTATGTGTGTGTGTGTGTGTGTGTGTGGAGAGAGAAAGAGAGAGAGAGAGAGAGATATGAAGGGAGAAAGAGGAGGGGAAGGAAAATATTCATTTATTTCATTCAGTTGTGCACTCTTTGGTTGTTTCCCATGTGTGTCCTGACCGGGAATCAAACCTGCAACCTTGCCATTTTGAGACAATACTCTCTCTAACCAACTGAGCTAGCCTGCTAGGGCTCAATTTATATGGCTCCACTAAGGACCCTGAATAGTTAAAACAATCATGAGAAAGAAGAACAAATCTGGAGTATCACATTTCTTGGCTTCAAAGACATATTAAAAAGCTACAATAATCAAAACAGTCTGATACTGGCATAAAGACAGTCATACAGATCAATAAAACAGAATAGAGAGCCTACAAATAAACCCAGACATATGTGGTCAAATCATCTTCTACAATGGTGCCAAGTCTACATACATAAAGAGGAAAAAATATTCTCTTTAACAAATGGTGTTAGGGAAACTGGATGTCCACATACACAAGAATAAAATTGATCTCTTAATTTACATCACACACAAATATCAACTCAAAATGGATTAAGAAATTAAGGACTTCAACACAAAAACTGAAACCATAAAACTCCTATAAGATGACAAAGGGGGAAAGTTCTATAGCATCGGTTTTGAAGATGATTTTTTAGGTATGATCCCAAAGCAGGCAACAAAAGCCAAAAGAAAAAAAAACAAAACAGATAAGTGTGACGTCAAACAAAACATTCTGCCAAGGAAATAATCAAAACATTGCAAAGGTAACCTACAGAATGGAGGAAAATATTTGCAAACCATATATCCATTTAAGGGTTAATATCTAAAATATATATGGAATCCATACAAGACAGTAGCAAAAACCAAATAACCATACTTAAACAAGTGCAAAAGATTTGAATAGACATTTTTCCAAAGATACATAAATGGCCAAAAAGTATATGAAAAGATTCTCAACATCACTAATCATCAGAGAAATATAAATCAAAACCAAAATGAGATTACTTCATATTTCTTAGAATGTCCATGATGGATGGACAGAAGGAAGAAAGGAAGGGAGGGAGGAAGAAGGAGGGAGGAGGGGAAAAAGAGGGAGAAAAAGGAGTGAAGAAAAAAAGAAAAAAACAACAACAAGTGTTAAGGATGTGGAGTAATTGGAACCCTGTGTGTAGTTAGTAGGAATGTAAAATAGTACAACCACTATGAAAAACAGTATGAAGTTTTTTTAAAAAAATTAAAAATAAGACTACTATAAGATCTGCCTATTGCACTTCTGGAAATCTATCCCTAAGTATCAAAATTAGTCTCTCCAAGATATTTGTACTCCTGTTTTTACTGCAGTATTAGTCATAATTTCCAAAAGCTGAAAACACCCTGATGTTAATAGATGAATGGATTAAAAAAATATAATACATACATACGTGGAATAGTTATCAGTCTTGAAAAACAAAGAAATCCTGTAATATGCTACAATATGCATGGATATTATGCTAAATGAAATAATCCAATCACAAGAGGGCAAATACTCCATGATTCCACTTATATGAAGTACCTAAAGTAGCCAAATTTATAAAAACAAAAAGTTAAACTGTAGTTGCCAGGAGCTCGGGAGAGGGGTAAATGGGGAGCTGCTGTTCAGTGACTATGGAGTATTAATCTTACATGATGAAAATGTTTGGAGATCTACTGTATAACAATATGCATATGATTAATAGCACTGTATTGTAGTGTTTTTCAAATGCTGGTACAAAGACTGGTATCAGCATACCAGAAACTTCGTGCTGGTTTGTGAAAGAGTTAACCACTCTGATGTTGCATGGAGATTATAGATGCAATGATTATAGAGTCTATATGCACTTAAAAACTGCTGCTGTAGTATACACATACAATATTTTGAGAGGGTAGATTTCAATTATGTGTTTTTTAACCATAATAAAAATGTTGTAATAAAATATAAATAAATAGCAAAATAAGATTTATAAACTAAATTTAAATAATTACATAAAGACTCATTGTGGGGATTGGTAACATTAATAATTCAAGTTCTAGTTGAAAAAGAAGTGCACTGATTCAACAATCATGTAACTTTGTATTTACTAAAAGGAGTTAAGTCCTTCATGTATGTCCACACAAAAATTGGTACACCTATGTTTATAAAAGTTTTATTTATATTTTCCAGAACTTAGAACTTCTAGATGCCCTTCAGTGGGTGAATGGATATATAAACTGAAGTACATCCTGACAATAGGATACTATTTAGCACTACAAGTCATGGGAAAACAAATGGAGGAAACTTAAATGCATATTACTAAGTGAGAGAAGCCACACGTACTATATGATTTCAATCATATGATAATCTGGATAAAGCAAAACTATAGAGACAATGAAAAGATTAGTGGTTTCTGAGTGAGGGTAAAGAATGAATAGGCAGATCACAAAGACTATTCACCACAGTGAAAATACTCTGTATGATATTATAATGATAACTGTATGTCATTATACATTTGTCCAAACCCATAGAATGTACGTCACCAATGGTAAACTCCAGGGTAAACTATGGACAACATTGTGTGATTATGGTGTGTCAATGTTGGTTCATACTTGGTAACAAATGTACTCTGATGAGAGAGGTTGCTAATGCGGGAGGCCACACATTTGTGGGGATAGGACAGAATGGGAAATCTGCTACAGGGTCACTGAATGCTGTGGTCCCTGAGGCTCCATCCTGGGCTTCCTTATATTTCATACTCTCTTCTTATGGGTTTTACTAGCTGTTTTGCCCACATGTCTCAATTTTACCTCCAATTAACTTTTTCTTCTGAGGTTTAGGTTCATATATCCAATTTTCTACTTGATATTTCTGTTTAGAGTTCTCAAGAACACTTCATAGTCAACATAATAGTTGTCACTTACTGAAAACCTACTATGTGTCAATATGAGTTCCACGAAAGATGAACTAAAGGTTGCTACAGGACAACACAAGAGGTACTAGATTTCTCATTTAGTCCAAGAGGTCAGAGAAAGCCTCCTAGGAAGAATGATCTATTATCCAAGACCTGAGGACAGCAGAGATAACAGTTAACAAAGTAAAGCTGTGGGAAAGCAGAGAAGTTGTCATCAGCACACCCAGTGGTCCACAGTTAAGAACTCATGATCACACCTGATGGGCGGTTGCTCAGCGAAGAGTGTTGATTCCAAATGCTGATGTCACCAGTTTGAAACCCTGAGGTTACCTGCTAGAGAGCAGGTTCCTTGGCTTGAGTGTGGGCTCGTTGGCTTGTTCACAGAGAGAGGGAGCTCTGGTCTTTCTTCCTCTTCTGTAAAGACACCAACCCCATCATGAGCTTCCCATCTCATGACATCATCTAAATCTAATTATATCTCAAAAGGTCCCACCTCTAAATACCATCTTATTGAGGTTTAGAGATTTGACATATAAATTTGTGAGTGATACAAACATTCAGTCTACAACACCTGCTCACTCTATACCAATGCATTAGTTCTGAGCAAGTATTCTAACTATCTCTGAGTTTGCAGCTTCTCCTCAAAGTCTGGGTGTAGAAGTGGTGCTGATCCTCACAGTGCTAAATTTCCCATGAACACTGGACAGTAACCACTTCTCTGACTACATCAAATGCAATTGTAATGATTTTATGCATCTTTTTAAATTTATATGAGCTTTTATATTTTATTAATATATGCATCCAACAGATTTTGAGACTGTTAGAGCTGGAGGTAAGCTTAAAGAACAGGCAAATCAATACCTTCATTTTTACAGATGAGGAGGCTGAGGCTTAAAGAGATAAAATAGCTTACTTGACAGCCTGGTTAATTTATCCCACAGCATGTATTACCAAGTCAAGTCAATTTATTTCTGTATAGTTTATTACTTATTAAGCCATAAATAGCCTCTATGAAGGTGAGGTTTTTCTCTTGTTTTTTTTCTAATCAGATTAACTCCATGAGAACAGGGACTTTTATCACTGTCATACCCTCAGAATTTATATTAAATATTTGTTTTCTTTTTTTAATTTACCCTCAAACTTTCTTACTTCCAATTTAAATAAGTTTTTTGGAGAGAAGAAACACTACATTTAGAATAGGCATATACAATAGATGAGACCGGTAATAACAAATATTTATTTATATAAATAAATTTAACTTTTTCCACATCCAAAGACTTGTGCCTAAACTTCTTTACATTCAGAGATTGAAGCACCTTGAATGTTTCTGCCTTTTAGTGTGCACAATCTTGATATAATTACTCCTGGTCAACAATGTGATTTTATAATATATAAAGAATTCTGCAGTTTCCCCCTATATTTTCTATTTAGTTAAGTTCATTATTTTATACCTCCCAAAATTCATTTAGAAACACTTGGCAGAAAGATTGTTGATGCTGTGACTTTCATATCATCTTCTTGTAATTTTTGTTTGTTTGCATTTTTTGCATATCCCATTGGTCTAACTTAAGAGACTTGACAGTTTCTACATCACACTTCTGTATCTATAATAATGTGCTCTAAGATACTGCCACATGGGGCTGTTTTTTTCATTAAATATTTCTTGAATGGGTAAACAAAGGCAAGAAGAATTGGGCTATAATTTCTAATTCAACCTTTACCTCCACCAGATCAAGTTGAAGTGCATCAGTGAGCATAAGCTCATATAGAAGTGATGGATCTTATTAAATTGCTCTTTGCTGTGTGCTCTATAGACCATAATGCTTTAGATGAGATTATAATAATGATCTTATACATGTTAATAAAGAAACCTAATGGGTCAGCTTATTGCTAATATTCTAATGAAGCTTAGTGCTGGTCAGTGCAATGATGGAAAAGTCACAGCCCTCTTCCCCAACAAGGATACTTACCTGAATTCTGTCACCGTGTATACCATACCAAAATAATGGCATGTCTCAGATTTTCATGAGCAACGGTAGCCTCCCCGCCAAATAAAATGTGAAACCAATGAATGATTCAGGATGGTGAGAAGAGGTAAAAAAAAGAAGTTTGAGGAGGCAAGTTTCAGCAGTGAAATGTGTTTATTAAACTTCCATGTTCATTTTATTGAAAGTTGTCATTGCCCATAATTGAAGAGTTTTAAGGTTTCTGGTGTTTGTCCTATTTCCAAATCACAAGACGAACTAAAAGGCCACACATTTCCATGTGGTCTAAATAAAGAATGGAAGAACAGTGGGAGGCAGAGTGAGACATGTGAGAGGGCAGAAAACCAGGAAAATGTGATGGGGGCCTCATGCAGCACACCAGTACCATGCTGTTTCTCAAAAAAGTCTGGCTTAAGTCAAGTCATTTTGAGAAAGCATTCCTTAGAGATATTTGTCTCCAGTTATGAATTTCCCCACATGGGCACTTTGAGGCCATCAGTAACATCCAAAACTCATTTCAGATGAGCTGGCAAGGGAAAGTATTACAATGTCACCCACTTTTGAAATGGAAGGGGGCTTCCTGGGTCTCAAATACCAGCACAAGTTTGCCTGACTTGATGCCAGACAAAGGATGTTGAAAGATTCAAAGATGCGGCAAAACATAGGTTTTTCTAAGCAGGGATGCTGACTTCCCTTAAGTGTGTATTACTGAAGTTCTGTTTTACTTTCTGAAAAATCTTAGGATTTAACATGAAAGGGCATAGTTCTTCCTTTTATGTCATTTTTGGAACAAAAAATCATATAACGAGATGGTCTGCCAAAGGATGGAAGTAAACAATACCTCGCATTTAAAAATAAAAATGCATTAACTACTGTAAGTTACGAGGAGGAAAGCTAACGGAAAGGAACTCAGAAGGTTGCAGCCAGGCTGTGACAGTGAGAAGGCAAGTATACCAGCCCTGTCATTTTGACATCAATTGACTAATTTGCTCCAGCTTTTCTTGAGGTTTCTTTTAGTGTATTTATAACCACAAAGGCATTTATTTTGGTCCCAAGATAAAAGGCTTTTACGCAATGGTGCATATTTCTAAGGTAACAACGTTTCCATTGTCAAAACTGCCATCTGAAAGGGGTGGGTGGAGGGGAATTATACCTACCCCATTTATTTTGTTGGGCATCAGCTTTAGCAAAGCACTGGTTTGGAACTTAACCTAATTTCTATTGCACAGTTGCTAGTTGAAAGAGGGGGAAAATGCTTTTCAGATGATTTCATGTTTTCTAATATCATGAAGAAGGAAAATATCTTAGACACCAATGTCCTAGGACATTCTATCCTCTAACCTGGTACCCAAAACGCATGCATGCTGGATTAGACACAAGAAAAAAGGCAGCTGTCCAAAAGATAAGTGAATTCAGATGTCTTTTCTGCTTTTTATTAATGCCGTGCTCCAGCTGTTTCATCTTTCTACTGGTGAAGCTTCAGTCAGCATGAGGACAGAAGAGCAAAAGGTGGAGGTGTTCTGGATGGCTCAAGGACAAAAATGATATTTTCTACAATGCTGAAGATAACATCCAAAAAAAACTGGGCCCAGAAATTACTACATATTGAACATTTTGAGAAGGAAGCCATTGCTGAGCCTTATCCTCTTTACTAGAAAACAAGAAAACAGTCTCATGACTTTTACTGACTAATGGGCAAATCCCCAATTGTCCTCAATTAGACTGTCCTCAAGAAAATATCAAAAGAAAGATAGAGAGCAAATATGTGGGTTTTTAAAGCCTTTCTCTCACACATACACAAGTCCAGTAGACCATAAGAATAAACCAAGTTTAACGTAAGCAAAATAAATTAAAAGTAGTACCAGCCTTCCCTTTGCTGAAAGCTGCATGCAGCTCAATGATGACACATAAGATGTTCATTCTTATTCTAAAAAAATGTTTTCTTAGGACAACTGGAGGGCATGGCTCAGTGGTCTGGACATGTGTTTGTTGTACCTAGACTCCTTGGAGCTACAGGCTAGAATCCTGATGCAATTTACTTAGCTCTTTATCTTTAGAACAAACAGAATTCCCAATTCTTTGGCGAGTGGTTCTTGGGAAGTTTGGGGAAAGATGTACCCACCCTGGCTCTGTTTGGAGATAAAAAGATTTAAATGATTCAGCTTGACACTTAAGCCCCACATTACTTTCTCTATATTGTTCACTGCCACTGTCATACCATGTTTGTTGTGTACATAGAGCCTTTCATTGAAGGACCTCAGATCACTGGCATGATCTGATGATAAAACATGAACATGAACAATGCATGTTTTAAGGATGAGAAAAATGAGACACCAGAATCCCACAGTAAGTAAAATAAAAATAAGCAATAATGAAATCTGGTTATTTTATATGACAGAGTGTTCTAGGGGAATAATAAAGGTCAGATCAATGTGCATAAATAAAGAATTTAGGCCCTCATCAAGTAGCTTAGTTGGTTAGTCATTTTGACATGCTGATGTCACAGTTTCAACCCTGGTCAGGACATATATGAGAAGCAACCAATGAGTGTACAACTAAAGTAGAACAATTAGTTGATGCTTCTCTCTCTATCTCTCTTGACCCCCCTTTTTTCTCTCTCTCTCCAATCAATGGAAAAAAATTTTAAATGGAGAGAATCAACAAATTGTGGCATGAATAAGTGGAACAAGTAAGTCAATGTTTCTCACTTTCTTTCTCTCTCTTGCTCTCTAAAAATCAATGTTTAAAAAAAAAAAGAATTAATTGTAAGTGAAATCCCCTCTAAGGATACTTATCAGTCTGAAACAAAAGAAATTTAACAGCTTCTCTGAGCCTTGCTTGTTTAATCTTTAAACTGATGGAAATATCTGGGACCGTGCAAGGAAAAAATAACATCTGAGGATGTTCTTAACACAGAATGGGTGATGCAGATATGTCGCCCTTTCATTCTGACTCACAAGTTTACAAGTATGGCATTATAAAGTAAGTCTTTAAGAACTTTCTATCCCCACAAGAGGCAGGGAAGAGAGTACTTTTTAAGAGCCTTGATGTCTGAGCCAAATTAATCTGGAAATAGCCAGCCAGTAGAATTCCCTTAACTTGGTTGCTTCCTTGAACACTGCACATCCTCCATTTGCTTCCCTATTTCTTTTTTTTTTTTTTTTTTTTTGTATTTTTCTGAAGCTGGAAACGGGGAGGCAGTCAGACAGACTCCTGCATGCACCCAACTGGGATCCACCCGGCATGCCCACCAGGGGGCGATGCTCCGCCCATCTTGGGTGTGTCGCTCTGCTGCAATCAGAGCCATTCTAGCACCTGAGGCAGAGGCCACAGAGCCATCCTCAGCACCCAGGCAAACTTTGCTCCAGTGGAGCCTTGGCTGCGGTTAGGGAAGAGAGAGACAGAGAGGAAGGAGAGGGGGAAGGGTGGAGAAGCAGATGGGCACCTTTCCTGTGTGCCCTGGCCAGGAATCAAACCCGGGACTCCCGCATGCCAGGCTGACGCTCTACCACTGAGCCAACCGGCCAGGGCCTGCTTCCCCATTTCTTTAGACATTTAACGTAATAAAGTACTTGTTATGTGCAAGCATGGGGGATACCAGCAGCAGTAATTCAAACCTTCACAAGTGGTTTAAAAGTCTAGTGGAGAGAGACGAACGTGTATACAAGCTGTTACAATGCCAAAGGGTGAATAATTCAGCAAACCATCTCAACAACTATTTAAAGACAGCCAATATGTGATAAAATTCCTTTTATTTCCAAGAATAGTCTGCCCATATCAACTGTTCAGGAAGTTTTCTGCAATCAGGTATTAATAATGACAACTATTAGCATATAAGCTCCCCTACCTGCTACCCAGTTATCATCATCCATCACAGTGGGTTGCTGAAAGGGTTAAGTTATTTTATATAAAGCAGTTAACACAGTTAAAGCACTCACTAATGATATTATTAAAATTATGATAGTATCATAATTAGATCATAACTATAGTATTATCAAGTACAGGAAAATAATATATCCCAACAATCCTACAAACAGGGCAGAGTCACTGAAGATGAGGATGAGGGCAAGATCCAGTCCATAAAGTCCTCAGATAAGTTACCACAGGTGCTTTATTACTCAACCTCTGCCCCAGGGCCAACAGCATAAAAGTCTGAATCAGAGCTGTGCTAAAAGGTACATTAAATAAGTATTCACCTTCAAAGCATTTCAAAGTACCTTCTAACAAATATCTCCCTATTATAGCTATTGCAGTTTCTTGAAATTCCTGTAGCAGAAACTCAGATTTGAAAATCCTTGGAGAAATCACACATTTCTCTAAAGCTTTAGTCTTCAACCAGGAGGATACTGTGATCCAGTCACATAGGAGACATCTGCAAGGTCTGGGAACATTTTTGCTTGGCAAACAGGGAAAGAGGGAGTGGAATGAATATAAGTGCTACTGGCATCTAGTAGGCAAAGGCCAGAGATGCTGCTAAACATCCTACTATGCACAGGATGAACCTTAAAACAAAAGTATCTAGTCCAAAATGGCAGTGATGCTAGAGCTGAGAAATACATGCTTATCTAGACCTACTTAGTTAGATATTTCCATTCATTACTTTTTTTCACCTAACTTCAAACTATTAAGTAAATGATCGATCTACATGTTCTTTAAACAGAAGAAAGAATAATGAGTAACAGGGTGATCACTCTAGACAGAAGCAGATAAATAGAATCTAAGAGATGTGAAAAAAACACTTTTATTCCATATTTTAACTGAGGGCAATCTCAATGCCTTTTCTCTCTACAAACTTTTTTTTTCATGCTGTGGAATGCATACCTATGAGATGTTTCCTAAATTCCCACTGTATGATTAATTTCATTTGCAGATCTAGATTTCATTTTGTCATGCTCCTGAGAAATATTCAACTAGACTTTTGAAGATTCACAGGTTAGCAAATGATGTAACACATTATTTTGAGCATCAATTATATGTCAGACAAGGCTCTAGGTGGTTGAGATACATCAGTGAACAAAGCAAAGATACCAATTCTTGGTGGGGGCAGGGCTCACATTTAATCAAGTCTTGAGTCATATATCTCTTCCTATAGCATGATATTTTTTCCAACCAACTTATCTCTCTCAATTCAAAAAGAGAAATTAGTTTTAAGAGAGCTTTTACTTGCATTAGAAATTAATCTATTTCCAAGGCAACAAAACAAAATATATTTCAGTAGCAAACAAGTTTTTTTGCAATTTTCTGGTTAATAAATTAAGGCTTGTAGTATGTAAAAAAAAAAAAACAATGTGAGAAAGACATCCAAGCCTAGGTAGATTTCTCTGCTTCAAGTTAAAAAAATGGAGATGGAACATTGACAGACCTGTTTTATGCCTTCTGTCTTTTAGGAGGAAGATTTCCACAAAACAGCTGATCAGTTTTGAAATAGCCAGTGATGGTTTTGTTAATAATAAAAGTCACTTAGGCATTTAGTTTGCATCTGCATTACACTTCACAGCACAGAGTTACCTGCCCCATATTCTTTATGATTAGTATTTAAGCACTACTCCAGTGGTCCCAGTCTTTAGAAGACTAATAACAGCTTATATTTGTCCTGTTCCTGGGAAATAAGCAGGCAGGTAAATGTTACATGCTTGAGAGTTCTGTTGAATATCTGTCCCCATAAAGGTATCAAGTCTCCTGCAGGTATTCCTGGGTTCTGCTTTTCTCATAATTTCTTTACAGATTTTTGCTTATACAGATGCTACTTTGAAAATAGAGTAGAAGTGATGTCAGAGAAATGGCGCCATCAGGAGTGCTCCCGATACCTCTCCATGAAACTTCAACAAATTCAACAATTAGAGACAGAAAAACAATCTCAGAAGCATCTGAAATACACATACATCAAACAAAAGTATGATTGGGTGAAAAGGTGGCTGAATATATAATCCACTCTGAAGGTAATAAGACGGAGAATGAAGTATTCTGTTTTCCTCACTGATCTGAGGAAGGACTGCTTTCACTTGGAACTGAGAGAAAGGGAGGGCTAGGACTGAGAGAAAAAGCTGGGCTAGGGCAGAGACATTTAAGCCAAGGAGAGAATGTACCCGCGGCTCAGCCCACATGAAGCTAACGCCAGCAACAGACCCTGGCAGAGGTGGGTGAGCAGTTGCCTTATTTACTCCCAGTATCCTGGTTGGCGAGCACAGGCAGTGTGCAAGTGGATCCACCAGGTGCTTCGGGCTTAAGTGCCCATGTTCCCGGGTGGAGGGGCTGGGTCAGAGACTGTCAGTAGTGGCCCTCTGTATGGGCTGTGACCAGAGTTTCTGAATAATCCTGGCTTCCCAAACAACAGTGCACGAGAAGTGCACAAAAGTCGGCTTCCCTACACCCGGACCTGTCTGGGCACGGCACCTCCACCAGCCATACAGGCTAACAAAGCACATTGCTGGGAAAGAGAACTGTGCAAGTGGTGAGGGGAAGGGTGCGCAGGTAGCTTGCAGACAGCCCCTGGAGAGCAGCTGGCGGACTGCTGAGGCATACTAGACAAGCCTGGAGGCTCATAGAAAGACACCTGAAAGGGGATCAGCTCCCAGCTCTGCCTGATTACGCTGGCGGCTCTGGCTTGGCAAAGTCTTACCCAAAACCCTGTGTTGAGTGGGGATAGAGGGTGGGATTTGGCAGCTCTTAGAGCCTCTTGCTTCCCAGGCAGTGGCTGGGACAACTTCACAACTGGGTCCCCAGACTGTTGGTTCAGGAAGGAGAGATTTGGGAAAAGGCTCTGGAAAACGAACTCTCCCATTGTTGGAGCCTGCAAATGTTAACAAGCTCCGCCTACCAATGGGACTGAGGCCTAGTTTATGTCATCACCATAGCGACACACCAGCAAATCTCTGCCTAAGAGTGCCACAGGGGCAGAACCTGGGGTACAGTGCCACCGGCCAAAAAAAGAGAGAAAGAAAAAGAAAGAAGATAACTTCTCAAAACCATAAAAAAACCACAGTCTTTATAACTTTTTCCATTTTTTTGTATTTTTTATCTTTTTTTTCTTCCACCTTCATCATTTTATCCTCTTTTTGTTTTATTCTTTTCTTTTCATTTTGAACTTTACTACCCATAGGTGTTACATTTTCAATTTTTTTACCTATGAGTGTCACATTCCAAAATACTTAACTCAATTTCTTTTTCTGTCTCTCTTTTTGTTTCTTTTTTTTTCCTTTTTCACTTTTTCTCTCATTTGAATCTCACCCACAAAAAAATTATTTTATTCTGGATTCAAATTTTTCTTTGTGGCATTTTGTGTGCTTTTTACTTTGCTTTTTATCTCTTTAGCATTTCCCCCAACTCCGGAACTCCATTCTATAGTTTTTGTGCCACTTAATACAATAGAATTTTCATTTTTCACTGTATTTTTTCTTTTTTATCTTTTTCTTTTCTCTTTTTCGTCTTATACTATTTCTCTCATTCAACATCATTTACAAACAAATTATTTTATTCTAATCCAGATTTTTTCCTTGTGGCATTGTGTAGGTTCTTGCCTCATTTTTTGCCTCTTTGTCACTCCCCCCCCCCCGACCCAGGCCCTCCATTCTATGTATTTTTGTTCCACTTAGCACAATAGAATTTTCAGTTTTTCATTGCATTTTCTCAAAAAAAAAATTTTATCAACTCTTATTAGTGTTATTAACAATACCACTCCCAAAAGCTATTAAAGAAAAAGAAATCAAATATCATGGATACAAAAGACAGAGATGTAGCTCAGATAGATGAGAAAAAATCCATAGAAAAAATTTCAATAGTTTAGAAACCTTAAATGACAGTTAATTGACAGATAATTTAAAATTAAAGTCCTAAAAATACTCAGGGATATACAAGAAAGCACAGAAAGGAAATTTAGAGAGCTGAAAAAACAATTCAATGAATAGAAAGAACACTTTACCAAGGAAATTGAAACTATGTAAACAAATCAAACAGAGATAAAAAACTCAATTCCTGAACTGAAAAATGAGGTAATAACCTTAGCCAATAGAACAGACCAGATAGAGTAGAGAATTAGTGACATAGAAGACAGGCAACTAGAGGCACTACAGAGAGAAGAGGAGAGAGACTCATGAATTAAAAAAAAAAAAAAGATATCTCTACAGTAATTGTCTGACTCCATCATAAACAGCAACATAAGAATAATGGGTATATCAGAAGGAGAAGAGAGAGAAAATGAAATGGAGAACATATTCAAACAAATAATCAATAAGAACTTCCCAAGCCTGTTGAAAGAACCAAAGCCTTGAATTCAAGAAGCAAATAGAACACTGAATTATCTTAACCCTAACAAATCTACTCCAAGGCACATCATAATGAAATTGGCACAAACCAATGACAAAGAAAAAATTCTCAGGGCAGTCAGAGAAAAGAAGAATACAACATATAAAGGAACGCCCATTAGGCTATCATCAGATTTCTTAGCAGAAACTCTATGAGCTAGAATAGAGTGGACCTCAATATATCAAGTTCTGAAGAGAGGAACTTCCAGCCAAAAGCTATCCTTCAAATATGAAGGGGAAATAAAAACATTCACAAATACAGAAAAGATGAGGGAATTTATCACCAGAAAATGCCCACTTCAGGAAATACTAAAGAGGGTTTTCTGACCAGGCACAAAGAACAAAACAAAAGAAAACTACAAGTAAAAGCTCCATCAAGATCCAAATAAAAACAAGATTAATCTGTGACAAAGAAACAAAAAAGGGGAGAGGACAAAGATTAAGAGTAGAAAAGGAGGATGAAGTGCAGAAGCACTCATGAGATAATGTACTACAATGACCATGATATGTATCCTTTCCATTACTTAATGGTAACCACCCCTGAAAAAAACACCACAAAAAGCACATGGCTTGAAAAAAGAAGTAACAGAGAAAAAAAGTATGGATTACAACCAAACAAAAACAAATGATAGAAAAACAAAAGAGAAGAATCAAACAAGGTACAAAACTATCAGAATGCAATATGTAAAATGACAATAGGAAACCCTCAAATGTCAATAATTACACTAATCATAAATGAATTGAACTCACCAATAAAAATATACAGAGTAGCAGAATGGATTAAAAAAATCCAACTGCATGCTGCCTACAAAAACACATCTAAGCTACAAGGATAAAAACAAATTCAAAGCAAAAGGTTGGAAAACAATACTCCAAGCAAATAACATTCAAAAAAAAGCAGGTGTAGCAATACTTATATCCAACAATGCTGATTACAAGGCAGCAAAGGTAATCAAACAAAAACAGTCATTTCATAATGATAAAGGGGACACTGAATCAAGAAGACATAATATTTCTTAATATATATGCACCAAACCAAGGAGCACCAAAATATATGACAGCTACTGACTGACATAAAAACAAAAACTGACAAAAATACAATCATACTTAGAGAACTCAATACACTGCTGATGGCTCTAGATCATTCATCCAAACAGAAAATCAATAAAGAATTATTGGCCTTAAATGAAACACTAGAGCAATTGGATATGATAGACATCTACAGGACATTTCATCCCGAAGTGCCAGAGTATACATTTTTCTCTAGTGTACATGGAACATTCTCAAAAATTGACCATATGTTGGGCTACAAAAATAACACCAACAAATTCAAAAAGATTGAAATTATACTAAGCATATTTTCTGATCATAAAGCCTTGAAACTAGAATTCAACGGCAAAAAAGAGGTAAACAAACCCACAAACTGTGGAAACTAAACAACATACTTTTATAAAAGGAGTGAGTCAAAGAGTAAATAAGCGCAGAGATCAAAAGATACATACAGGCAAACGAAAATAACAATACAACATATCATAATCCCTGGGGTACAGGAAAAGCAGTAATAAGAGGGAAGTTTATGTCAGTACAGGCCTATATGTGCAAACAACAGAGAGCCCAAGTAAACCACTTAACTTCACACCTTAAGGAACAAGAAAAGAAGAACAAAGACAACCCAAAACCAGCAGAAGAAAGAAAATAATAAAAATCAGAGAAGAAATAAATGAAATAGAAAACAATAAAACTATAGAAAAAAATTAATAAAACAAGAAGCTGGTTCTTTGAGAAGATAAACAAAATTGACAAACCCTTGGCAAGACTTACCAAGGAAAAAGGAGAAAGGACTCATATAAACAAAATCTAAAATAAAAGAAGAGAAATCACCACAGATATCATAGATATACAAAGAATTATCATAGAATATTATGAAAAAGTATATGCCACCAAATTCAACAATCTAGAAGAAATAGATAAATTCCTAGAACAATACAATCTTCCTAGACTGAGTTATGAAGAAGCAGAAAGCCTAAATAGACCCATAAGCAGGGAGGAAATAGAAACAACTATTAAAAACCTCCCCAAAAATAAAATTCCAGGCCCAGATGGCTATACTAGTGAATTCTATCAAACATTCAAGGAAGACTTGGTTCCTATTCTACTCAAAGTCTTCCAAAAAATTGAAGAAGTAATACTTCCAAACACATTTTATGAGGCCAACATAACCCTTATACCAAAATCTGGCAAGGACAACACTAAAAAAGAAAACTACAGGCCAATATCACTAATGAATACAGATGCTAAAATACTAAACAAAATACTAGCAAATTGAATACAACAACACATTAAAATAATAATTCATCATGATCAAGTGGGATTCATCCCAGAATCACAAGGATGGTTCACATACATAAAACAGTTAACATAATACATCGTATCAACAAAACAAAGAACAAAAATCATATGATCCTATCAATAGTTGCAGAAAAGGCATTCAATAAAATACATTTTATGTTTAAAACACTCAACAAAATGGGTATAGAAGGAAAATATCTCAACATAATAAAGGCCACCTATGATAAACTATCAGCTAACATCATATTAAATGGCATAAAACTAAGGACTTTTCCCTAAAATCAGGAACGAGACAAGGTTGTCCACTCTCTCCACTCTTATTCAATGTAGTGCTGGAAGTTTACCAGAGCAAACAGACAAGAGAAAGAAATAAAAGGCATTCATATTGGGAAAGAAGAAGTAAAGGTCTCACTTTTTGCAGATGATATGATCCTATACATCGAAAACCCCAAAGACTCCACAAAAAGACTAATAGAAGCAATAAACCAATACAGTAAGTTCTCAGGATACAAATTTATATACAAAAGTCCATTGCCTTCCTATATGCTAACAATGAAACATCAGAAAACAAGCTCAAAAAAACAATCCCCTTCATGGTTTCAACAAAAAATAAAATACCTAGGAATAAACATAACAAATAATGTAAAGGACCTATAGAATAAAAGCTACAAAGCATTGTTAAGGGAAATCAAAAAAAGATATAATGAAATGGAAAAATATTCTTTGTTCTTGGATAAGAAGAATAAATATAGTAAAAATAAACATATTACCCAAAGTGATATATAAATTTAATGAAATTCTCATCAAAATTCCAATGTCATGTTTTAAAGAAATGAAACAAAAAATCATCAGGTTTATATGGAACTATATAAAACCTCGAATAGCCACAGCAATCCTAAGGAAAAAAAACAAAGTCATACAATGCCAGACTTCAAGTTATATTATAGAGCCATGATAATCAAAACAGCATGGTATTGGCAGAAAAATAGACACTCAGACCAATGGAACAGAATAGAAAGCCCAGAAATAAAACCACATGTATATGGTTAAATAATTTTTGATAAAGGGGCCAACAACACACAATGGAGAAAAGAAAGCCTCTTCAACAAATGGTGCTAGGAAAACTGGAAAGCCAAATGCAAAAGAATGAAACTTTACTACAGTTTGTCCCCTTGTACTAAAATTAATTCAAAATAGATCAAAGACCTAAATATAAGATCTGAAACAATAAATTACATAGAAGAAAACATAGGTACTAAACTTATGGACCTTGGTTACAAAAAGCTCTTTATGAATTTGACTCCAAAGGCAAGGGAAGTGAGGGCAAAAATAAATGAATGGGACTACATCAGACTAAGAAGTTTATGCACAGCAAAAGAAATGACAACAAAACAGACAGCCAACTAAATGGGAGATGATATTTTCAAACAACAGCATATATAAGGGCCTAATATCCAAAATATACAAAGAACTCATAAAACTCAACAACAAACAAGCAAACAATCCAATAAAAAAATGGGAAGAGGACAGACACTTCTCCCAGGAAGAAATACAAATGGCCAACAGATATATGAAAAGATGCTCATCTTCATTAGCTATTAGAAAAATGCAAATCAAAACTACAATGAAATACCACCTCACACCTGTTAGATTAGCTATTACCAACAAAACAGGTAATAGCAAGTGTTGGAGAGGCTGTGGAGAAAAAGGAACCCTCATTCATGTAAAGTAATACAACCACTATGGAAGAAAGTATGGTTGTTCCTCAAAAAATTAAAAATGGAGCCACCATTTTTAATTTAAAAAATTAAAAATATGACCCAGCAATCCCTCTACTGGATATATACCCCCATAACTCAAAAACACTGGTACGTAAAGACTTATGCAGCCCCATGTTCATTGTAGCATTTTTCACAGTGGCCAAGACATGGAAACAACCAAAAAACCCTTCAATAGATGGTTGAATAAAAAAGATGTGGTACATATACACTATGGAATACTACTGAGCCATAAGAAATGATGACATCGGATCATTTACAACAACATGGATGGACCTTGATAACATTATACTGAGTGAAACAAGTAAATCAGAAAAAACTAAAAACTATATGATCCCACACATAGGTGGGACATAAAAATGAGACTCAGAGACATGGACAAGAGTGTGGTGGTTATGGGGGGTGGGGGAGGTAGGGGTTGGGGGAGAGGAGGGGCACAAAGAAAACCAGATAGAAGGTGACGGAAGACTATTTGACTTTGGGTGAGGGGTATGCAACATAATCAAATGTCAAAATAACCTGGAGATGTTTTCTCTGAACCTATGTACCCTGATTGATCAATGTCACCCCATTAAAATTAATAAAATAAATAAATAAAAATTTTAAAAGGATGAATGAATTTAAAAAGAAAGAAAATAGAGTTATTTTTATATTTCCTCATATACTCTAAATTACTTGTACAAGAGACTGTGTTCAAAAGTCCTTTCCTAGGTAGTCCCTAGCATAATATCTGGAATCCAAAAATAATATATAATTAAAATTAATCAATGAATTTTATAAATATTTGAATGAAGTGAGGGGATGACAGTTCAGGAAATTTTGAGAACCCCTGGAAAATAGAAACAAAATGTTAATGAGATTTTTTTGGACAATTAACTTCAGGCAGAAATTGAAAGAAAGTACCTCTCAACTCACATCTCAATGCCTGTCTCTTATTAAATATTCATCAAAATGAAGACCCCTTTTTAAAATTTGCTTATAAAACCTAACTCCTTAATATATTTATAAATATATATTTATTTGTTGAATTCGTAAATTGCATGGAATTCGGTGCAAAGAAGCAGACAGGAGTCCAGCAGAGCCTGATGATAAGCCCCTCCCACTGAGGCACATGGGCTTCTGTCCGTGGCTCCCAGAGACAGGGTACAAAATGAGCAGTCCTAGAGACCCCTGCCCCACCAGCAACAGAAAGACTGCAAATTCTTTTTGGCTCTAAAACTTCGTCTAGGACAGTTGAGCAAAGAAGGCCACATGTTTATACTAACATTTATCCAGGATGGTTCTGCCTTACACTTCACATCTATTCTTAATTATCAAACTCACTTTGCAAACAAAGGAAACAGAATGATGAGGCCAGTGTCAAAGCCTGCTCATAACTCATTTCAAAATAAAAGGCAATAAGGTGACCTCTTGAGCCTTCTGCCTCACAATGAGCCTCATGGCATAATCATGAATTCCAAAGTTTGTACCCAGGAGCACTAGGTACCCCTGTGGCTTTTCATAATGATACAGCTTCGAGAGACCATCATTCAAGCCACATAAGTTAAACTTCTGTTCCAGTTGCAGGCCTTCCTATCAACTGCAGAACATTCATGAGATATTTTCAAATTTGAATTCCACAACATCTTCCAAAGTATCAGAGTATACTATATGGTTCAAGATTCAAACAAATGGAGTCCACAAAGTGAAACAAACCAAATGCCTATACCTTTTGTTAAGATTTAAAGTATGGCTCTGAGTTCAAATCTTGTTCTTTCTTTAGGGAAAGTCAGGATTTAACTTTGACCAAATTTACCCAAGGTGGTCAAAGATCTCCAGTGAAACAGAACAGTGTGAAGGAAAAAGTGGATTGAGTAGTTGGATCTTGAGACAAGGAGCATTAGTGGGAGGCCAGAAAAAGTTGAAGAAATAATTTAAAAGATTGGATGAGGGTAGGAATTGAACTTTTTTTTCCATTTTTGTGGTTTAGAGAGTGGTTTTGGAATGGCAGCTCACCATAGAAGCAATCATGAAATCTGTTTAGTGGTATATCAACCTGCATTTTTCTAATGAAATGGACAACAGGTGTGGGGTTATGGCTCACAATATAAAATGAGTTTTTAAGACATGTTTAAAGCTCATTGACCTTGAGGAGTGTTTACTGTGTGATTATGAGGTGGAAGAAGCTTTTAAAACTTTTCTTGACTATTTTTGAAACAAAGGAGCATTATCAGTCTGAATTAGTCCAACACTTCTTGCTTCCAATAGCATTCACCAGTAGACAATCAGGTGCACTATTCTGAACTATAAGCGGCTGTTGTAGGTCAAAGAACGTCACCATGTAGCCTTAGCAAAAATCTTAAACTTCCTGTGCCTCAGTTTCCTCATCTTCAAAATTGAGAATACTACTTCATACTTCACAGAATGTTAATGTAATAACTAATGGCAAAATGGAAGCATTTGATACAGTTTTTGATATAATGTGTCTTTTTCTTCTAGCTTTCATTCAGGAAAAACAACACCTTCTCTCATTCCCGGTTTCCCTGTAAAGACACAGGGTCACCTCTCACACAATGCCTGGAGTTGAGATGCTATGATTTGTCAAATGATTTTCTGCTGTCAGTAATGAAGGATTATGTCCTACCTCTCTTTCTGGTCAGTGTAACCTGCTTATGGAAAAATCAGAAAATATGTAAGGGTACTAAGTGAGACTCAGCTCTGTAAAAAAGCAATTTTTTCCAGTTTTATGAGTGCAAAGAACTGTAAATCACTCAACCTCATTTGCATTTATACTGCTTTACAAAGGGGGTGTGATAATGAGATGGGAAGGATATCTGGCCAATGAGAAATGTTACCCTAGGACAGGAGAAAATGTTTCCAATATGACCCACTTGTTTGGCCAGTGACAAGATATTTGTGCCAAGAGTTTAAGGGAGCAGGATAAGAAGAGATTTCATTAACTCTGTCTCATGAAGTAAACCTCAAAGTTAGAATACCTATTCTTAGAATGAATATCTCATCATTTGCATTACTTGGTTTTTCTTTGAAAATGGAGGAAAATAGTTTACTTAAGATGGCTTAATTGTTTTGCAATGCCTGATACATAAAACCAGATAGCACACTCACAGTGTTGCTGATGGACCTCTTGGCTTTTACCAGCTCAATGACATTTACTATATCCCTGAGCAATTTTAGATAAGCTAAGCCAACAGCTGGGGAGACCCCAGCTGTAACTAAGCCTGATGTCCTTGTTTTATCTAAGAGAAAGCCCATGAGGCAGAATCTAAGCATCCAAATAGAGAGAAAATATTTTTTACTACCAAGGACAGATAATCTGAGCTATGTTAATCCCAGTCTCTGAGGAATTCTTGAAAATTTCTCATGTAGAGGTAAACCAAGGTCGCTCAAAGAATGCCATAGGAAATTTATTGACAAGAGTCTTCATTCCCAGTAATTATTTTGCTCTAGAAAAAAATGCATACGGTCAATAGAGTTAACAAGAGAGGCCTCTCAGAGCAGGCTTGACCTGTGCTAGCAATCGGTGCAACAATAAGACCAAAACTGGTGCTCCAGTCTGGGATATTTCCCAAATAGTAGAATTTATACCTTTCTGAGAATTCACCAGAAAAGTAAAAATAGAATGAAATATAAATTTTAGGTCAAGAGAGAGAAGAATTGTTTGGAAGAGTAGATAGAGTCCAACGTTAGACCTATTTCCAGACTCACCCACACATTGTGGAGAACAAGACAATCACAGTCATTTCACTATTTCAGCATGAAGATTGATTTTCAACTAGTCTAAACCACTCCTTCTTGTAAACCAAGTTTCTCAAACAGACATTGTATAGTATCCATGTTCATCACTGTTTTCTTTGGACCACTAATTAAGTCTTGCTAGCTAAATTCAATTCTTTCTATCTGTTACCTATCCACCTTTCAGTTTTATAAGTCTGAATCTTTCTTATATCTTCTGATCTCTTGAACTACTCTTAATGCTTCTCTTTGATCTTGGCTCCTATTTATACAGCCTGTCTTCTTACTGTGCAATCTAACAACTTTCACCAATTTCTTTAACTCTAAGATGTCATAAAACATTACATTTATGGTTTTGCCTCTACTTCCCAAACCATTCCATTAGTTTTCTTTGCTAACTACATTTTTATTTTTAATATATTCCGTTTCTTCATTCTTTGGATCCAAAGATAACTCTAATAAAAATTAGATTCCTAATATTTCTCCAAATGTCATTCCTTTTGTCTGGAATGTCCCCTTCTCTTTCCATTGACATAGAGACAAACTCAAACTCGTTCCTCAACACTCAGTTCAAGGATTGTGACATTTAAAAGCTATAAACAGGAAAATTTGATTCTTTTGCCATGTGAGTGGAAAATAAAGATATTTTTAGATATATAAAACTCAAAAGAATACTATCTACATATATTTTGGGGGGAAATAGTTGAAGTGTACTAAATAAGCAAAATTAAATCTGAGCAACATTTCAAAAAGGTAGAATACATGCTATAGCCAAAATAATGGTAAGTTATAAGTCAAACAATTTTTGATGATGTTGTGAAATTAACTGTTATAATTAGACAAAGAACTATTCAAATACAATTGGGAACTATAAAGCATTGAAGAAGAATAAGAATAAGAATAAGAATAAGAATAAGAATAAGAATAAGAATAAGAATAAGAATAAGCCTGACCAGGCGGTGGCACAGTGGATAGAGCATTGGACTGGGATGCAAAAGGACCTAGGTTCGAGACCCCGAAGTCGCCAGCTTAAGCGCTGGCTCATCTGGCTTGAGCAAAAAGCTCACTAGCTTGGACCCATTGTCGCTGGCTCGAGCAAGGGGTTACTCAGTCTGCTGAAGGTCCGCGGTCAAGGCACATATGAGAAAACAATCAATGAACAACTAAGGTGTCACAACGAAAAACTGATGATTGATGCTTCTCATCTCTCTCTGTTACTGTACCTATCTATCCCTCTCTCTGTCTCTCTCTCTCTCTGTCCCTGTTAAAAAAAAAAGAATAAGTATAAGAATAGGATGAGGAGGAGGAGGAGGAGGAGGAGAAAGAAGAAGAAGAAGAAGACAGAAGAGGAGGAGGAGGAGGAGGAGGAGGAGGAGGAGGAGGAGGAAAGGAAGAGGAAGAGGAAAAAGAAAAAGAATAACAAACTGAAACTAAAATCTTAGATTATTTCTTAAGAAAAGGTGATAAGCAAAACAAGGAAGTTAGAATCTATTATGTTCACAGAGGGAAGGCTACTGATACTATCATTCTTCATTTTGATAGGTAATTCAAAAGAGTCTGTTAAAAAATGTACACAAAACTATCACTAGACTATTCACGGACCACTGAGGAACAAAGCAGAAACAGAAAATGTATTAAACTCACTAAGTTAAATGCTAAGTGAAAGGACATTAAATTTAAAAAGCACAATGTGCAGAAGTAAAATAAAATAAGATGCCTTATAAAGGACCAAACAGATCAGAAGCTATACTACATATGAATAATTTTAATTTGTGTTAAAAATCTAGAAGATAATATCAGGTTAAAAAAATAGCTCATTATTATTTCCAAGGGAAATATATAAAACAGGAAGGCATACAAAGGTTAAAAATAAAATCTGGAAAATACATATCAGTGAAATAAAATAAAAAGAAATAAAAATGGTAATATTAATACTAACTCAATATTCAGCTCAAAGAGTAGTTCAGGCAGCCCATGTATAAAGAAATTACAAATGGCCTATGAATCAAAAAAAATTCTCAGCCACTCATCTGTCAAGAAATTTATAAGAAGATGATAAAGATGCAGTTTTCCATATATGATTGGCAAAGCTGATTGAGAATATTCAATGTTTGCTGTAGAGAAATGCCACTCAAAAGTTGTTTTGATGACTATAAACTGAAACAAAATTTGCAGTTTGGCAGTAGCTTTAATATTGTTTTTATGCATACACTTTGATCAAGCAGTTTTACTTCTAGAAATTCTTCCTACAAAGATGTATTTACAAGAATATTCTTTGCTGCATTTTATAAGAGCAAAAACCTAGAAGAAATCTACATATTCATCAATAGGGGAAAAAATAGGTACATTTCTGTATATCTTTATAATAAGATTTAGAAAGCACTTCAAAAGAATTGATTATACCTATGTGTATCAATATAGAAAAAGTCTAAGATATATATGGCGTGAAAAGTTAAATTTTATAACAATATGTTTCTACTGTAATTTTATTTGGAATTTTAAAGAGAAAATACAACTTTCATCTATTGCACCATTGTAAATATTTTCATCAGTTTGGGAAACATATATAGTTATATATACTAGTTATAATTAGTTTATTGTTCCAATCGCCAAAACTTAACTGTCCTACCAGTAGAAAATTCAGTATCTTCCTGCGAGGCTTCTCACCTTCCTAACTTTAAATTTCATAGAAATCTGGGAGGTCTTCCTCAAGCCTACATCCAACACCAGGCAGAGAAAGAGCACTAGAAAAGCTGATCAATCCACCAGTAGCATCACTTTTGTCCTTGCTATCAGCATCGCTCTTACACAATGACCGACACACACACATGTCCACTCTTGTGTTTGTGCCTTCCCTGGCTCAGATGTTGCCAAGGTTGTGGTGGCTGTTACTTTGTCCTCCAAGGGTGTCATTCTGTGGATGCCCACTCACTACTCAATTCTCACCTTCAAACCACAGCACTTTGTCAAAGTGGAAGAGCTTGAAGCAGGTTCCCCACAGCCACAGGTGGTGGGAAAAATAGCTTCCCACCCCTTTTGGCAATCCAGC
Organism: Saccopteryx leptura; assembly: GCF_036850995.1. NCBI lineage: Eukaryota > Metazoa > Chordata > Mammalia > Chiroptera > Emballonuridae > Saccopteryx > Saccopteryx leptura. Next base: position 265,422,721 of record NC_089503.1, on the reverse strand, counting down.
TCTGCTGCGGAGCTCTGTTGGCCCATGCAGGGAATCCCCCACCCTACTGACACACACACACACACACACACACACACACACACACACACATGCTATTCCTTCTTGGTGTCTTTTGAGTCAAATAGATTTGAGTGGGACTATTTCAAGACATCAGATAGGTTATAACAACACTGGACCACAAGAAAAAAGTGTTGGAGGTCTGACTTTCCCTCCCATATGTTAATTAATTTAACAGTATTCTGACTAGCACCTTTCATAACCTTCTACCAGGGTTATAGGTCACTGACAGTTGCATAGCTAATGTAGTCCATCTAAATAATTTTTCCTTTAATAAAGAAAACATTCTCCAAAGTTGTATGTTATCCTTTACCTCAGGCATGGAAGAGTTTAGCACACATACATATGTACACACACACACACCACACACCTTTATCATAAACATAAGTCTATTTCTTGACATCATTTATTCTTTTAATTTATTACTGTGACAATTCCACCTTATTTTCATTATTATAGCCTTGTAATTCACTGGCATATGATGGGGTATATCCACTCATATTTTCATGTTGTTTTCAAATATACCTGCCTTTTTTGTACATTTTACCTCTTTGTAAAACTTTAAAAAGTGCTTATTGAGTTTAATAAAATATCCTGTTAAATATTTCAACTTGATGTTTCATCACATTTTTAAAATAGTTTTGCAATAATTGGCATCTTTACAATATTGACTCATTCTATCCAAGAACATGGCATGTTCCTGTCTTTATTTTGTTCTTCAGCAAAGTTTTAATGTTGTCTTACAATAGATCGGGTGCATTTTCTGTTAACTATTTTATGGTTTTGTTACCATTATGGATGGGACTGTTTATTATATTTTCTAGTAGATTGTAAATACTGATTAAGAAAGTTATTAATCATTGCAGTTGATACTATAATCAGCCATTTCATTATTCTCTTTTGTCCTAGTAGTTTTTATTTTTACTCTTTTGAATTTTCCTGGAAGATATACTGTCTTTCAATGGTGGAAAATTGTCTTATTATTATTGCTTAAATTTTTAATTAAATTTATTGGAGTGACATTAATTAATAAAATTACTTATGTATCAGATATATGATACCATTCCATAGCACATCATCAGTACACTGTATCACACATTCACTTCCTGCATTGTCATTGGTCCCCTCTTCACCTTCTTCTACCTCCCCCATCCACCTTTATCTCCCATAATCACCATACTGTTGTCTATAAGTTTTGTTTTTCCTACTTAATTCTTCCACCTTTTCCACCCAGCCCCCAAAACCCCTCTCTTCTGACAGCTGTCAGTCTGTTCTCTATATCTATGAGTCTGTTTCTATTGTGTTTGCTAGTTAATTTTGTTCATTAGATTTCACATGTAAGTGAAGTTATATTCTTCTCATCTTACTTACATTGGCTATAAGCTCCAATACACCATTAAATAATTGGCTATAGTGGACATTCTTGTCTTATTTCTGACTGTTTCATTTAGAAATGTGTTCATCCATGAATAAGTAAAATAAAATTTCTCTGTTCTTGCCCTGGCCAGTTGGCTCAGTGGTAGAGTGTCAGCCTGGCGTGCAGAAGTCCTGGGTTTGATTCCTGGCCAGGGCACACAGAAGAAGCACCCATCTGCTTCTCCACCCTTCCCCCTCTCATTTCTCTCTATCGCTCTCTTCCCCAAGTACTGAGGATGGCTCCATGGCCTCTGCCTCAGGTGCTAAAAACTGGCTCTGGTTGCAACAGAACAATGGCCCCAGTAGGGCAGAGCATCGCCCCCTAGTGGGCTTGCTGGGTGGAACCCAGTCAGCTGCATGCGGGAGTCTGTTTCTCTGCCTCCCGGCTCCTCACTTCAGAAAAATGCAAAAAAAAAAAAAGAAAAAAAAAGAAAGATTTTCTCTGTTCTTCAAAAGTGAGGAGGTCACAGGTTGTTGGGGTGGTGGTACAGCTGCTCAAGGGAGTGCTAACAGGAAGTCATGCTCTTTATATCTTTCTTTGCATCTTCCTTAATACATTGGGTTTTCCTTAGGTTCACTATTTATAGGTTGCAAAATGGCTTATTCCCACAATCAAGGCAAAAATATGAGGAGTGAATGTAGACAGTCTGATACCTTTATCAAGAAAGCAAAAGAAGGATCCTGGGTCTGAGAAATGAGCTAGGAGAAATGATGACATCGGATCACTTGCAGCGGAATGGTGGAGACTTGGTAGCATTGTGTGGGGTGAAAGGGGCGAATCAGAAAAAAACAGGAACTGCAGGATTTCATACATTGGTGGGACATAGAAGCGAGACTAAGAGGCATGGACGGGAGTGTGGTGGTTACAGGGGGTGGGGGGAGGGAAGGAGGGAGAGGGGGAGGGGGAGGGGTACAGAGAGAACTGGATGGAGGGTGGCGGAGGATGATCTCTCTTCGGGTGATGGGTATGCAACAGAACTAAATGACAAGATAACCTGGAAATGTTTTCTTTGAATGTATGTACCCTGATTTATTGATGTCACCCCATTAAAATAAAAATTTATTTAAAAAAAAAAAAAGAAAGCAAAAGAGGCTTTCTTGAAATGCATAGGCACTTCCATATACAACTGAGTGGACAGAACTTGATTCTATGACCTCTATAAGAGAGAATTAGAAAACAAGTATTTAACTGGGCACCTTAGATCCCAGAAAGAATGTCAATATTTTGTTAGTAAGAAAATAAAAAGGGAGGAATGGATAATGGATAGACAATCAACAAATGTCTGCCACACTGACTTTCTAGGGGATGTGTTTAATGTTTTAGAAATTATTAGGATAAATGCAGTAATTTGCTGATAGTTTTATCAGCCTGAAGAAGCTTTTTTCTGTTCTTAGCTTTATGAGGCCTTTTAAAATTAGGAAAAAATGTTAAATGATATCAAAATTCTTGGGGCATCTGTTGAGAAGATAATATAATGTGTTGTTTTTTTCAATAAATATGTTAATTTAGAGTAACAGATTCCAATTGTTGAATCATTCTTACAAACTTGAGATAAACAATGCTTAGAATGTGGTTAATCTATTATTTCATTGCTGTATCTAATTTGAAAATACCATACACATATTTTTTGCATTAATGCACACAAGTGAAACTGATCTATAGTTTTCCTTATGTTCTTTTTGTCCCGTTAATCTCATGAAGATTCTGTAACCACCTAAGACTTAGAGAACTTCTCATCTTTTTCTGTTTGAACAATTCAAGTAGAAATGCTTACCTCTTCAAGACTTGGTAAAATTCATTTCAATAATGTAGTCCTATTGCTTTATTTAGACAGAAGATTTATGCTCGATTTGTTTTCCTTTCATTAACAATATCTTTAGATTTTGTCCTTATTGAAACACTGGTTATTTTCTAGCTTATTGAGTATACTCTATACCGTCAATTTTTTTCCTAATATATATATTTTTTAACTCAATTTTTACTGCCTGACCAGGTGGTGCTGCAGTGGATAGAGCATTGGACTGGGACGCGGAGAACCCAGGTTAGAAACCTCCAGGTCACCGACTTGAGTGTGGGCATCATGGCTTGAGTGCCTTGAGCATAAGCTCGCTAGCTTGAGCGCAGTGCTGCTGGCTTGAGCAAGGGATCACTCGGTCTACTGTAGCCCCCCAGTAAAGGTACATATGAGAAAGCAATCAATGAACAAGCAATCAACGAACAACTAAGAAGCCACAACAAAGAATTGATGCTTCTTATCTCTCTCCCTTCCTGTGTGTCTGTCCCTATCTGTCCCTCTCTCTGACTCTGTCAAAAAAATAAAAATAAAAATAAAATAAAAATAAAAATTTGATTTTTACTTTGGCAGTTTTGGTGTTTTACTCACATGGACATTTCTTTCCAAATAGATTGTCATTTGAAAATTGGTTTCTCCTTTCACATGAGTTATTTAAAAGAATTTTTTTTTGAAAAATATTCATGTGAATAGTAAAGGGCATTTCTTTGTATTTTCTTTCTGTTGTTGTTGTTTCTATTGTTACTTTCCCTAGTAGTGGATGTTTGTTGTTTGTGCTCCTTAGCAAGCATCCAGCCACCTATCTGATTTTAAAGTAAGCCTCTGTTGGGTGAGTTTCAGTAGAGTCTTCAGTGTTGAGAACAGCAGCAAGATTGGAGTGCCATCAAGTGTCAAATGATATCAGTGTATAAGATGACACCTAAGCTAGTCCCTGACCATGATTTGTGGTGTCTGGTCTGGCTTTCTTGCATCTTGCTTGGTTCTCCTGCCTCCAATCAACTCTGTAAGTTCCCTATGATCCTTCTAATAAATTTCTTTGCTGCTTAAAAGAGCCATAGTAAGCTCTAATGCTTATAACCTAGAAGTACTTTTATTAGTAATTTATGATTTCCTGCTTTAGAGCTAGAAAATGTTCTCTATAAATATTCTGTTTTTGGAAATTTATGGAGTTTATTTTTTCCCTTTGGGCTCTAAAACACATGTTGTTAATAGTTCATTTTTGCTAATACCCACTTTATTAGATACAACATTTTATGTATCAAAGTTGTTTCTTACATAATCCAAGTCTTTTTTTCCCTCCCCCCATTTAGCTCATTAGCTTCTGAGATTAGTGGCTTTAAATCTCACATTGTTATAATTCTGGACAGGTCATGGCCATTTCATTGGTGGACTCCCAAGTGTTAGTATCTGTAGGCGTTTCTCTTGGGCCAATTTCTCCAGAGAAGAATCTTTCGCTTCTTTGCCAAGAGAGATGTAAGGCTGGCTGCCAACCTTCTAGATGAAGTGTATCAAAATTGAGCCAAGCATATCCCCACCAAATATGTATTTTCTCTTGAAATATACTCTTCTTAACTGCTTTTTAGCCAATGCTTAGCTTCTGCCTACGATATGGTATCCCAACTTCTCCACAGAAATAATTTCTGTTGGGAAAGGTAGGCAAATATTTATTGGAGGCAGCAGGATGGAGTGCTAGGGTTTAATTAATCATTACCTAGACATACAACTCCCTGATTTTATTTACGGCATGTCTTTGCTTCTTCCTGCCCACATAACCTACTGCCTTTCTTGAGTTCTGGGATTCAAATGAGAAATGCTTCTTGTTTTCTTTTCCTCTAAAAGCCCTTAGGTTTAGCTTTCCCAATATGCTAAGCAGGACCCACTCATCCGGCTGCCTTCCTTTGTTTTAAATCTGCTCACATCTCAAGTCTCCAGTCTCCCCTTCACTCTTCTTTTTCTCTGTGGAGATTTTATATATATTCATACTATATTGATATTCATAGGTATGTGTCTATAATTGGTTTTTAAAGTAGATCTTTATTAGAGAATGAAGATGTTTCTTTGATTTCTTTCCCTCTCTTATTTAGTAGTGATAGAAGTAGTATTATTTTTCTTTTCCATCTTTTTTTCTAATTTATACAGCTTTTTCTCTGAAGGTCAGGCAAGTCTGGGGATTAATTGAAAAAGAGAAGTGCTGCATGTGTCTTTATGTATCAATGTTTCTGAGTTTTGGGGGTATATACCCAGTAGAGGGATTGCTGGGTCATAAGGTAGTTCTATTTTCAGTTTTTTGAGGAACCACCATACTTTCTTCCATAATGGTTGTACTACATTGCAGCATTGTTCACAGTGGCCAAGACATGGAAACAACCAAAAAGCCCTTCAATAGAAGACTAAATAAAGAAGATGTGGCACATATACACTATGGAATACTACTCAGCCATAAGAAATGATGACATTGGATCATTTACAACAAAATAGTGTGATCTTGATAACATTATACGGAGTGAAATAAGTAAACCAAAAAAAAAAACAAGAACTGCATTATTCCATACGTAGGTGGGACATAAAAACGAGACTAAGAGACATTGACAAGAATGTGGTGGTTACGGGGGGGGGGGAGGGAGAAGGGGAGGGACACAAAGAAAACTAGATAGAAGGTGATGGAGGACAATCTGACTTTGGGGGATGGTTATGCAATATAATTGGTTTTTTTTTTTTTCATTCATTTTAGAGAGGAGAGACAGAGAGAGAGAGGAGAGACAGAGAGAGAGAAGAGGGGAGGAGCTGGAAGCATCAACTCCCATATGTGCCTTGACCAGGCAGCCCAGGGTTTCGAACCAGCGACCTCAGCATTTCCAGGTCGACGCTTTATCCACTGTACCACCACAGGTCAAAGCAACATAATTGATCGACAAGATGACCTGGGCATGTTTTCTTTGAACATATGTACCCTGATTTATTGATGTCACCCTAGTAAAATTAATAAAAAAAAAGAAAGAAAAAGAGAAGTGCCTGGGGTACAAAATATAAGGAAGCATTTGCTCCCAAGTATGGGCAATGCATTTGTATGATTCTAATAGTGGATGCTCTAGTGAATTCCTCTGGTATTGCTGCTAGATGCCTCTCTTCCCTTATTCAAAGGTTAGAGTTCAAACAGAAAGTCATAGCATTATTGGACTCCAGAATCAGTGTATAAAATTTTGAGGCTCCAGAGTGATTGGAAATTAATGGAGAAAGTCCAAGAAAGAAAGATGTCACAGAAGGGTAACTACACAACTTATGAATTAACTTCTCTCGAATTCTTCGCTAATCTCTAGTCTAAATAATATATGCATAAGATTCCAAGGATCCTAGTACAGGCTTGCTCAACACCCCTCAGAGGATGATAACAGAATCCAAATTCTCCATAATGTTCTACAATGTAGGGTCAAATATAATCTACAATTTTTAGATAAAGTCATTCTAGATTTGCAAAAAAGCTTTAAAATATGACCTATAATGAAGAAAACAAGTTAATAGTAGTGAAACTACAAATGCCCCAGAGTAAATTAACAAACAAGGACTTTAAAGTAACAATGATAATATGTTAAATACTATATAGAAAAAATGTCTTTATTGGTAAGAAATTAGAGAATGTTAAGAAAGCTACAGAAAGAATTTCATGTATTGAAACTATATTGTATATGTTGAAATTATAAATAAGAACCAGTAGGAATCCTAAACCTAAAATGTACAAGAGGTTTTTGCTTTGTGAATAAGGAATAGACTGACCAATTTGTCCCCCATCCAGATTCTTAGTCTGACCAATTGTCCCCCATCCAGAAGACTTAGTCTTTAAGTATGCGTGTGTGTGACCTGAATATGCCAATTTTTTCCTTCTTGCGTTAAAGATATCCCTCCATTGCTGTGTGGAAGATGGTGATTCACAGACAGCTACATATGATATCAACCAACCAACCAGTTGTCTTCTATGGTTTTTCGACCTCTTACCCATATGGCACACATTCACAAAATTTTTCACTTAATTTCATATGTTCACAACCCCCTAATGTCCATCCCTGGCTCCCTGAATGTGAATTGTTAAATTGGATAATAACTAAATTCCATCTTTTTCTAATGTCTGGAGTCTATATCTTTGTATATATCTTTTAAAATAGAGAAATTATGTTTTGTTTTGGAAAAAATAAACAGGCAAAGACAAAATAGCTCTATTGAATCCCACAGATCAGTGGAAACCATTTCTAGCAGTAGATCTCTCTCAGTACTATTAGACAATGGCTCTCACCTTCACTGCTTGAAATAACCCTGACACTCCTGGGAGAAAATGAAATAAATAAATTGGATACATATTAGACAGAATTTACCCAACTAGAATTCAACCAGAGTCATGAATTGATTATTCAATAAAACTAGAGACAGCCTAATAAATTCAATTAAAAAAAGTAAAATAAATAAAAGTTCCAATGACTGCCAAGGATGTTTCCAACTAGATCAACAACTCCAGTCATCGGAGCCCTCACTAGCGTCCCCAGCCTCTCTCCCTACATGACCCTGCACATTTAATCAGCACCCACACGTTCCAAGGTCAATAGTCTCCTCATGAATCGACTACATTCCATCTGAACGATTTCAAATGCAACAAAAGTTGACCCACTGCAAGATGAAAGAGCTACTTAACAGCTGTGATAAAGAAAATTAAAACAATTGGACACTCTTTCTATTGGGAATTAAACTATGTTCACTATGACCCACACATACCAGTACACTGGAAGAGCTGACAGCAAACAACGTGAAATGAATGATGATGAAGCAAATCCACTCTTACATTTGGAATTTACAAAACAGGCAAAATACTTTCAGAAAGAAGTGAATTTTCACTTTTAAAAGTCTTATTTATCTCTTGAAAAAAAATGCCTATAATACTCCCCAGTAGATTTGTTTCTTCTTTTTTTTTTGCAGAGAAACAATAATTTGATGATTTCATTAATATCAAACATATAGATTTACTGGAAAAAGTTAATGTAGTCAAAAGTCAAAGTAAAAATTGTGGAGTAACTTCTCATGATAGCTCATTAGATTATATATATGTGTCAGGCAGGGGTCTGACTCACCAAACATAGTGATTGAGGACAATTTAATAAAAAGGCTATTTACAACATATTAGAGTTCTTTAGAGAAACAACCAATAAGATATGTATACATAAAAGAAACAGATTTATAAGGAATTCTTGTGATGATGGAGGCTGAAAATTCTAAAGATCTGTAATCACAAGCTGGAGACCCAGGAAAGCAAAATGCAGTTCCAGTCCTACTCCAAAGTCCTGAGGATCTGTAGGGCCAATGGCACAAATTCCAATCTAAAAGTCACAAGGAACCCAAGGAGAGCTGATAATTCAGTACCAGCCTAAAGGCCACAAAGGACTTCTGTCTCAGCTCAAGTAGTCAGGTAGGAGGAAGTTCCTGTTAGTCAGCCTTTGTGTTCTGTTTAGGCTTTCAGCTAATTGGATGAGGTCCACCTACGTTAGAAAGAGCAATCTGCTTTACCCAGTCTACTGACTCAACTGTTACACTCATCCAGAAACATCCTCACGACACACCCAGAATGTTTGAGCAAATGTCTGGGCACTCCATAGACCAGTCAAGTTGGCAGGTTAAATTTAGCCATCACACAGGTGTTGACTTTAATTAAGAAAACCAAGTGCTAGTCCTGAACCATTGGCTCAGTGGATAAAGTGTTGCCCTTATACACCAAGGTTGCGGGTTGGATCCCTGGTCAGGGCACATAGGAGAAGCAATCAATGAATGCACAACTAAATAAAACAGCTAAGTGGAATGGCAAATTGATGCTTTCTCTCTCTTAAATCAATGAAAAAATTAAAAAAAAATAAACAAGTGCTTCAGGCTAGAAATAGTAACCCCATCCTAGGCTAACAATAGCCAAGAGCCATTATAACCCCTACACTTGGAAGAGGGAGTTGTTAGCACATCCCAGAGAGTACAGAGGTTGCCCAAGGACTGAAATCTTTGGCAAGGAAGAAGCAATGGCATGAGATCAGCTTCCCAAGTATAGAACATAATGGAAAAGACTGCATATCAAACATGGATCAGCAAAAAACCATCCAGTATAGCATTATCTTGAAAATCAAGGGAAGCAATGAAAGTGATAAAATCCTGGCCTGAAGCTATAGCCATGCATGCATACTAGAATTCACTTGTAAGCTTGTACAGTCTGTGAATTGTATCAATACATCTGCTATAAAACAAAATACAGATATAGAGGCCCAACCCACAGCGACCAAATAAGGACCTCTGAGGCCTAATTGTCAGGCATGAATACAGGTTTAAGTTTCTACAGCTGACACTCTTGATTTAGGACACTACCTTGAAGAATACTTATATTCATCTTTTATTTAGTTATCTAGTTATTTTGGAATTATATCCCTGTTTCCAAAATAAACCTTAAGAATTATATTTTTTCAAAGATAAAGTATTCATATGATGCTAAAAACTGATCTGACTTATCTTGACTGACGTGGCTACATTGATTATTGACATGTTATCCTGCATGCATACACAGATCTAGTTAATATCAGCCAAAACACATGATGATAGAAATAGCACATCTATGTACTTTCTCCATTATAACAATGCTCCCAGAACACAGTGAAGAAATTCCTGAGATTAGAAAACCCGGGCCAGAAATCAATTGTCATTTTCAGTGAACATGCTCTCAATCCCATCATTTACATTAGAGTTTTGTAGTCTGAAATAACACTTCCTGTTAAATCTTTTCTTGATCCTGTTTTCTTTATTAAATCCTTTTGAAAGACTGCAGTTTCATCCCAGACCTTCTAAGAAATGAGACATTTGTAAGAAATGCTCTGCACACATGGGGCAGTGAGGGACATAATGAGAAGGGAAATAGAAAAGTATACTTAGTATGCAGACACAGAGATGAGTGCTTCACATTTCTTACCCCATAAAATCCTTGCGACTATTCTGTTATCTTTAAAGTGATAAACTTGTGAGTCACAGAGATTAAGGAATTTGCCTGAGGTCTCATAATTATTATGTGGACAGAGTCACGGTTTTATTTTTCCAGAGACTGTAGACATTTGGCTATCTCATAACTCTGCCTATTAAGTCAGAAGGCTAGAGAGAAGGCTTCCTCAGCCCCTGAGATAGACTTTAGGATCTGGGAACAAGTTTTTGGCATCTCCACAACAAATACATTTGTTTTACAATATTTGTAATGGGTGACAGACAAGAAAGTTCTGTGTTTGGGGCACAATTAATTTCAAATGTATTTAATGAATTGCTCACACTGGGAACACAAAGTCATGGGACAGAAAAACCCATGTACTGGGATTATGCCTCAGATTATCACTCCAGCTGAAAAGGTCAAGGAGAGTCCAATTGCCACCTGGAATGACAAATCCTTGCAACATGGTAGAATAAATAGATGACAGACAAAATAATGAAAGGCTAAAAACACATTTCAGAGCAAGTATGTATATATATATATATATATATTTGCATCATACCAATAGTTCTCTTAAGTGCATGATCATGTATCATTTTATCATTATGAAGAAGTGACCATTTTGAAGAGCCCATTGATCACTACCTCCTTGGAATCCTTCAGCTCCTGCAGTTATAATACCAATGTAGGATTGTAATATTTATCTTGAAAAAATGGTAAATGGCACAAGAAAGATAAGGAATCTATAGAGACAAATGTGGTCTGAGTCTTGCTGCTCCTGTTTATTTGCTTTGTGACCTTAAAAAAAATCACTTGATCTTTCTAAGCTTTAGTTTCTTTCATTTGAAAGATAGTTATAGTTATAAAAATAACACATACCCTGTATACTATGTGCCCGGAGATCTTCTAGGTGCTTTTCCTAAATTCATGTAATATTCATAATAACCTTATTAGGTTGATTCCATTGTTATTCTTATAAGTGACAGAGCCAGATTTCCCCAAACCCTAGTTCTTAACTACTCTCTTATACCAACTGTGAAATGCCTACCCAATTTGGTTTGTGTAATCATTAGGTAAGGTAATATGTTTTAAATGCCCAATAATAATCAAAAATGTTGAGTTTCTTTTGGTAGAACATTGTCATGCTTGTCTTCCCTGTCCTACCCCTCCTCGTTCCATCTTTAAAAAAGAGTAGTGTTGCTGTGAGTGGATTAATTTTAAAGATAAGCATTGGTTTTCATTTTCTAAAAGTAGGACCATAGTGGGGGTGGTGGAGAGTAAGTCTATTTTAGGGGGAAATTACCCTCTTTCTTGCTGGTTGGCATATTCTGAGTGAGGTAGCCCCCTTTTTTTTTTCATCTAAGACAGTGGTCCCAAACTGCTGGGCCACGAACCGGTACCGGTCCATGGGCCATTTGGTACCGATCCACAGAGAAAGAATAAATAACTTACATTATTTCCATTTTATTTATATTTGTCTGAACGATGTTTTATTTTTTTTAAATGACCAGATTCCCTCTGTTATATCCATCTAAGACATACTCTTGATGCTTGTCTCAGTCACGTGATACATTTATCTGCCCCACCCTAAAGGCCAGTCCATGAAAATATTTTCTGACATTAAACTGGTCCGTGGCCCAAAAAAGGTCGGGGACCACTAATCTAAGACATTGAATAAAGAAAATAACTTGGCCTTCATGTCATTATTATATATATGTCTCATGACACTTCAAACTATGTTTCATGATACTTTAAATGTGCTGAGATTACAGCAAAACCATGAATATTTTTATGTGCACTGCATATTCTACATTTAAATACTACACTATGGTGTGTGGTGTGTGTGAATGTATATAACCAAATATACTTATGCATATCAACATTACTTCATATGGTGAATATATACCACAAACACACACACATGCCAAAATGGGAACTATTTCTAAAATTTGAGTAACAAATAATTTTAGTTTCTTTTTAATGTTTTACTGTATAGCCAAATAGTCTAAAGTAAATATGTATCAATGTTTAAATCAAAGAGTTTTGTTGGTTTTTTAGTGAGAGAAAGACAGACAGAAAGACAGAGAGATGAGAAGCATCAACTCATAATTACAGCACCTTAGTTGTTTATTGATTGTTTTGTCATATGTGCCTTGCCTGGGGAGCTCCATCTGAGCCGGTGACCCCTTGCTAAAGCCAGAAACCTTGGGCTCAAGCCAGCAACCTTTGGGCTCAAGCCACCAACCATGGGATCATGTCCATGATCCCACACTCAAGCCACCAACGCAGTGCTCAAGCTAGTGAGCCCATGCTCAAGCCGGATGAACCTGAGCTCAAGTCGGATGAGCCCACATTCAAGCCAGCGACACTGGAGTTTCAAAGTTGGGTCCTCAGCATCTCAGGTTGAAACTCTATCCACTGCACCACATCCTGGTCAGGCAAGAGGAGATATTTTAAAAGAGGATTGGTCATAAATAAAATAATTTTGATTTCTAAAGAAAAAAATTGGTCTGATAAGTCACTAATCAAACTTCAGCCTTCTGGGTAAGATTGTCAGTTTTTTTATTTTATTTCTTTCTTTTACTTCCCTATGTGCTCTTAAGACCAAGCCCAACTCTCCAAAACTAAGCTCAAATGCTAAATCATTCTCAGATCATTCAGGTTAGCCCTATGTTCCATAGAAAATGGTTCTACCATAGATACTAATATGTTCACACTCATTCAGGTCTCCTGCTATTCTTAGGTTAATTTTAAGACTCCAAATAAATTGTTTATTGTGATATTGCAATTTATGTGGAATAAGCCAGAGCCTGCAGCATCTACTCTGTCAAATCTAAATTAAGTAGTCGATGCCTGTGTCTGCACGGAGCAGGAAGATTCCCTTCAGGGTAAGTCAGAAAAATTACATTAGGAAAAGGGGAGGGTTTGCAAAGGCATCCTTGTTAGGAAGACTAGATTCTTGCTTATTAGGTTTAAATACACACACACACACACACACACACACACACACACACACTGTCATATGTGACTGATCAAGGAAACGAAAGGTAATTCTCCCTTCTAAGAAAGTTGCATAATACTAATGAAAACATTGAACTTGAATACTGATTTACAGCTGTAGGCAACAGAGATTTGTGTGTGTGTGTGTGTGTGTGTGTGTGTGTGTGTGTGTGTACAAAATCTTAATTTTCCTATAAGTAGAGCAATATAGACTATAAAAGTGTGGTTGGGCACTTGTCCTTAGAAAGTCACAAAGAGTGAAAAGCAGCTCTGTTTCTGCTGGAAAAGCAAAAAAGGAAGGGGCTACTATCCAGGGAACTAGGCCAGACTGTAGATATTAAACCCCAAAAAAGCACAAACACATGTCACCCTGAAAATAGTTCTGGCTGGATAAATGGTTGACTGGAAGAGCCTGTTGAGAAAGAAATCACGGAGAACATTTTAATTTTATTCAAGCATCTAACTTCTGCTGTGATTGTAAAGGCCACAACAAAGGGAGGCAGGCTTACTCACTGGGGAAGTGCCTGTGCAAAGAAGGGTCAAGATGGGAGCGAGCAACTGTCCAGACAGTGGCCTCCATCATCACGCTTCCATAGGCCCGGCGAGTAATCCTGGCCACCTAATTCCAAGTTCAATATTTTCTTAAGAGAAAAACTTTCTGGATTGTTCAGTTGTGAACACGAACAGAAGCCTCTGTCTACTCTTCTGTGGGCTATGCAGCCATGCTCATTAATCTAGTGACATAGGGATCTAAACTGTCCCTCAATTTTGGTTCAGGAGGCCATGAGTTCTAGTCAAGGAGCCTGATGACCAGTTCCACTTTTTGAACAGTTCTCTGTGCCCACTTGACTCGCATGGTGCTGTCATTCTTTCTCTCATGTACAGTACTCTACTTGGGACACAGAAACCTTGAGGAAGTGTGGGTTCAGCTAGAAAAGGTCAGCCACGGTGGGCCCCAAGCCCTGCAGACAATATTCTTAATGGTTCCTGACAAGTGTTTACAAATTATCTCTAATGTAAGGAGAAAGAAGATGAACATTCTATAATTGGTTCTTTATTTGGGTGTAAAGTGCTTATCAAAAAGACATGAAGTTTTTGATTCAAAGTAGATGAAAACTCATCTCTAAAACAATAGAGGCGAGTAACAAAATGTAAAAGTCCTGGATCTCTCAAAGCTTTTAGTGTAGTGTTTTTATGCAGACAACCAACCTTAAGGCAACTTTCCCACCAAATCAAATTTTCAGTTGGGGAGAGAGGAGAGCACGTGGGAGAGTATTCCTATTGCAAGGGAAAGCTTCATTCTATGTTGTCATACAGCATTACAGAGATAAGGAATGCACTCACCAGCAAGACATAAGCATGTCACAGGGAATAAAGTGGAACTAGCCATCTACTCGAGATTATTCAAAGCGTTGGTTTGCCTGTGTGACCTGGGGTGTGGGCAGCCATTTGAATGCATGTCATATCCGTTATAGAATCTGGCGGGGAAATTTTATTTCTCCTTCAACCCATCTTCTAGTAGTCAAGCTAGTGCATTGCACTTTAACCTTTGATGGCATTTTGCTACATTTACAGGCATTAAATTCTTACAAGGGACCCATCATGTCAGGATCCATGTCTATGTCGCTATTAACTTTACCCCAGGGCTAGCACAGTGTAGGTGCTCAAGCACTATTTTAAAGCATCTTCTATTAAAGGTCAATTCATTAAAGAATTATAAAGTTGAAAAAACTGCAAGGAACGAGCCCATGGACAATTTGCGTGGCTCTTGCAGAGAGAGGAAAAAAAGCCCTTCTCACCCAGCCTTCCGACTCTGCAGGTTGCAGGTCCAGGGCATGGCAGGAGTCATGAGGCTTTAAGACAGACTCGGCGCAGGAGTGCCAGACCTTCTTCTTCCCTTAGCCCCATTCTCAAATAATATGAACATTTTCTTATTAAAAAGGAAAAGAGCATCTAAGGTATTTTATTCTGAGTATTTGTTCAGTGAAGAGAAGTTTACACAGCTTGCAGAGAATTATTCAGCAGGAAATTAAACCTTCGTAATTCTGAATTTTCACTTTGCTTTCAATTGGCAGAGCTTCCTGGCAAACCACTCTCCTCTCTAGAACATTCATAATACCACATCCGCCACCAAAATGTGCTTTCTGAGCCAAATCATAAAATAGGTTAGACTGGACAATTCTCTGGAGGTCTGAGATGCGAGGTGGTGGACAGGTTATGAACACACCATGAGGGTATTCAGAGATGGCCAGCAATTAACACCTACGTTTTGTATAGCAATTTCAAGCTTACAAAATACTCACATAAGATGACGGATGAACAGAGAAACTGCTTTTATTTTATTTATGTGAATATATTTTTCTGATTTAAGCCTCCCAACAATCTTGTGAGACTGATTTGGTAACTTTGTTTCACTGGTGAGATGGCTGAGTGACTTGAAGAAGTTTAAATGACTTGCCTAAGGTCTCACAACTAGTCCTCCATTTAGAGGACTCAAAATTGGGGCTTTTCACAAATCTTTTTCTTTTATTATCTTGTGCCTCTCTTCACCAGGAATCTGATTACTTTGCTGTTTCATTTAAAGAGGAAACGACTTCACCCAGAAACAAACAGCTGCTGTAGAGAGAGGGGCTTGCTTGTATGTTAAACAAACAAATAAATAACTTGATTCTTTGTATACTAAGGAGAGCCAAACTGATTTTCTTTTTGTTTCCTTTAACAAAGAAAAAGCAATTTTAAAATATCTCATCTGGACTAGACTTTAGAGGGTTTTTGTACAGGGAATAATGGGACAAGGAGGCAAGATAGACAGACTCTCTCATGTACTCAGACTGAGATCCACCCGGCAACCCCTATCTAGGACTGATGCTCTGCCCATCTGGGGCCAAGCGTAAAACTGAGCTATTTTTAGCACCTAAGCAGAGTCTTCAAGGAGCCATCCTCAGCTCCCTGGCCAATGAGCTTAAACCAGTTGAGCAGGAGGGAAAGAGAGAGAGAGAAAAAGAGAAATAAGGAGGAGGGGAGAGGAGTAGAGAAGCAGATAGCTGCTTCTCCTATGTGCCCTGACCAGGAATCAAACCCAGGACCTCCACATACTTGGCTGATGCTCTACCACAGAGCCAACCAGCCAGAGCCAAATCCCAACTTAAAAAAAAACAAAACCCCTCTAAATGTGTATTAAGAATCTTTGAAATATACAAGAAAATTTAGATTAACATGATAGGCAAATTATTGAGAGATATCATTCAGATACCTCTTTAAAAATTCAATTTTCTTCCTGTTCCTTCTGTTAAAATCCTAATTAAGCCTTCATCATCTTTTGCCTAGTCTGTTAATATGTAAAATTTATTGCTTTTTCCATCTCATTTTTCCTCCCTTCAGTCCATCCTCTGTATTGCCTTCAGAGTATTCTTCCTAAAATACAGCTCTGGCAATAACTTTCACAAATTAAAGACTTTCATTGATTTCCTACCTATAGGATGAAATCCTAACTCCTTAAGTGAGTATCCAAGGCATTTTACAATCAGTCCACCTACTTTTTCTGTGGCTTTATCTCTTCTCATGTCTCATGTGTACTTTACCCACATCCTTACCCACTCACTACCATTCTCTAAGCACACCACACATACAGAGGTGAGCAGTCCCTATTCACACCACACATAGAGGTGAGCAGTCCCTATTCACACCACTCATACAGAGATAATCTTCATTCACACCACACATATAGAAGTGAACATTCTGGTTTTTTTCTCTCAGTAAAGACATTATTCTTCTTTGTTGGTAAACTCTTGTCTATACTTCAAGACTCAGATTATGTGCAACATCCCTTATGAAGCATTCTTCATCCACTTCCAGATAGCTAGGAGAGCTATATAAGAAAATTGGTAATCAGTTAGCCTAAATCACATCCTTTACTGAGGAGGTAAAGAGGTCTAAATAATAAAGTATTTTGCCTAACATTATACAGCAAGTTAATAACAATCTTAGTCAAACAATGTTTGACTCCCAGTTCACTTACATTGACATAAATGAAAGAACAGAGAGAAAGCATAACCGAATACCAGGCCTGGTCAGCAGTATCCACTGCTTCCCTCCAGCGGGTGCACCTGAAACCATCCCAACCGTCAGGAGGCAGATGATATTCTGAGAAGTCAATTACAAGTAGATTCAAATCTCTGTGTCCTCACTTGGATTACTTTACCCCTCAGAAAAATAATATCCACCTCACAGAACATTATGCTGATTAAATGAATTTTTTATATTTCCAATACCTAACACAGTGCCTAGTATAATTAAGGCTCAAGAAAATTTAACTCTTTTACCCATTTCCTACTAAGTGACTCCTAAATATGGTTGCCTGTAGGTTAAATCCATTGTGAGACCACCAATGTTGTTTTTAAAAGATTATTTAATACATCTGAAAAAACACACAGCTTTGTTATAAATTCTCCAGTGAGGGTAATGCCACCCTGTTTATATAACACACACATGTGTTCACTTTAAGAAGGGTGGGTGGCACTGCCACCAAATGTCATAGCTTTTAGTTATAAACCCCCAGCTGAAAATGGATCAATTGGGCAAATAGAAGGAATCAAACAAATCTACAACTATAAATATCAACACACACCCAGAAATAGGGAGACAGATCAAAGGCAGATTATAGCTGCCCAGGAGGGACAGCAAGAAGAGTCACACTGGAGCAGCAAGATCAAGGCACCCAGAAGACCTTTTCAGGACTTCCAACCATATCTGGAAAGAAATCAAAGGTTGACTCCTTGGCTATTGCGTTTCAAAATAAATAAAGACTCCTCTACTTCCTTCTCAAAAGACCAGCCAAGCTAAATTTATGCTCTAGAATATTACCCTGGGAGCTATCCCTGAAAGAAACCATTTTAACCCTAATATTGCTCTTTGTTTTGCATCCAAGTCTTCTGCCTTTGCCCACATAGCCATTAGCAGACAAATTAGAGAAGCATCCAATCAAAAAATACTTATTGAGCGAAATGATGCAGAACGTTATAATAAGAAAAGCACCAGCACCCAGAAATTACTGAAACATCCCTCATAAAGTATTCCAAACTTCTTTTATTATGAACTCCTTCTTTAAGGGTAAGCACTGCCCTTTTTTCTTTTGAAGGTCCTCCTTTGTGTCAAAAGCCTTGGGGTCAGGATAAAACATAACATTGACAATATTGTTCCAGACGGGATGAACTGCTGACATCTGACAGCATGAGACAGGGAAGAAGTCATGAAACCCATGAAAACGGAAGAGGAAAGAAAAGACGAAGGAAATTCAAGAAACAAGACTTCCTACTGCAGTATAGTTATATATAGGGGATACAGAGCCAAATTAAAAATAGATTTTATCTATATTCCAACTTCTAGCAATTCATGATGGCTTTCTGGAGCTCTGTGCTGAGTGTGGTCCCATTTCTGGATGAGAAAGCTGTGACCCCATTTCTGGACAAGAGAGGAGAGTTGGAGTTTTGATACACACAAACTGTGTTTCCTAACCTTGCTATACATGAAGAGCACAGCTTCAATTCTATAGTATCTAGATTTGAATCTGGGCTCTGCCACTTACAAACTCTATGATTCTGCATACCTCACTGCATCTCTGTGATGTCCAATATTTTTACACAGGAAACAAAAAAACAAAACAATAAGATTATTATGCTGTGGGTATAGTTAAAAAATTTTTAGCCTCTAGCTAAGTTAAGAGAAAAATTTATGACCAGGTATTAAGTAGCTAACAAAAACATGGAAAAGCAGAAAGAGCCAGCTCTAGGCTGACTTTCTGGAAAATTCCCTAATCCCCAGATTCATGATGCCTCTGCCATGATGACAAGAGAGCTGTCACCACTGGTGAAAAAGCCATCATGGCTATACCACAGCACTGTTCTGCAAAATGAGTTTCTACTCTCCACTCTACTATGGATGAAAATCTCCCAGGAGTACCTCTGATTGCTACAACTAAAATCCCACATAGCCCTCTAGCTACCAAGGGGTGTGAGACCCTGGGATTTAGGACTTAGAGCATGTCTGGTTTAGGGGAGCACTGCTGACAATGCTCTCTGGGCACCGGTCATGTACCTCTTCCAGAATGGCGCCACACTACTCCAGCTGTGGAGATTTTTGCTAGCTGACATCTTTCAGCTAAGTCTTTCTCTGGAAATTCCTATCAGTTGAAGAGAGCTACGTCAGCCAAGTTCAGGCCCATTCTCAGGGCATACTATATCTACTTGCTGATTTACCTAAGAGTATGAAGAACCAGACCCTCTGCCTCAAGGTAGCACTTCTCTGAAGGTTGTGTCAGCTTCAGAAGACCTCATGGAATTGACAGAGTCCACTGTGGCTGCCTCACAGTTCAGTTCCTTTCTCCGCCCAATCCTATGCCCTTCAATCCCCACACCTACCAGCCTCATGATCAGTCTCTGATATAAACTTCCTACATACAAGTACATGTTCACTCAGAACCTGATTTCAGAGGAAACTGACCTAAGACACACATATGAGAAGTAGATGGAATAAAGGTTGAGTAAGCTAACTCTCAATAGTCACCCTGACTTTAATGAGTATGAAACAATATAATCTATATGAAAAAGAATTCCAAAGACCTCATGCAGTGCCTGGCCTAAGACCAGCCAATATATCTTTGTTTAATAATAATATAATATAGCTAACATTTCTTAAGTACTTATTACGTTTCCAGATACTATTCTAAATTAATCATGTAAATGAACTTACTGAATCATTATAAGCCCTTGAAGTATGTATTATAATTACCCATTTTACAAATAAGATAAATATGGTACAGAGAAGTTAATTTCAATGTTAGACTATAAATGGGAGAGTTAGGATTTTAACTCATAGAGTCTAATTCTAGAGGAGCCTAGTCTTGCCCACTTTTCCATCTCAGTATTAAATTTGCAGCCAATAAAATCCATCACACACACAAAGAAGTCTCTGCTTTGACATTTCAATGATGTGATGGGATTAGGAAAAGTAATTGAGGGATTTTTATTATGGCCTGTAGTTGGCTACACAATGGTACCTTTAAAACACCCATGTCCAAACCCCTGGAACCTGTAATTGTTACATTACATAGCCAAAGAGACTTTGCAGCTGTTATTAAGGATATCAAGGTGACGCAGTTATCCTGGATTATCCGGGTGGCCTTAAATGGAATCACTCTGTCCTTAAAACAGAGCAGTAGAGAGAGATACTACCACAGAAAGGAAGAGGCCATAAGATGATGGAAGTAGAGGCTAGGGTGACAGCCACAGAGCAAGGGATGATGGCCGTCACTGGAGGCTAGAGAAAGCAAAACAAAGACTTTCTTCTGGAGCTTTTGGAAAGGAGTAGCCCTTGTTGACACCTTGGTTTGAGCCCCCAACATCTCATTTCAGACTGGTCTCCAAAAATTTAAGCAGGAAAAAACGTGAGATACTCATCAGGGGAAGAGGTGTAATAGCAGGCTTTAAGGAAAATGACTCTTGTCCTGGAATAGCGAGAAATCATTTGGGATTAATTTAGTTCTGATTTAGAGCAAATGAATCTAGAAACTGAGTTATCAGCATCAAGCATTCATAGAGTGACTGATTCTGAAAATTCAGTTTGATGGGAGCATTAAGTCATAGTATGCTCTCACCAACCTTTCTGAGATCCTGTGGTTCAAAAGGGCATAGCTGTATATTAATATCCAAAACTCACAATTCACTTGACATTGTTGAGAAAACCTGAGATGTTTGTATTTTTGATATTACCCTTTCCTTGCATCAAAACAAAACCACGGCCCTGGCCAGTTGGTTCAGTCATAGAACGTCCGCCAGGCGTGTGAATGTTCTAGGTTTGAGTCGCTGTCAGGGAAAACAGGAGAAGCAACCATCTGCTTCTCCACTCTTCCCCCTCTTGCTTCTCTCTCTCCCTCTCTCTCTCCCTCCCCCCCCCCCCTGCATAGGCATGGGTCAACTAGTTCGAAAGCATCGCCCTAAGGTGTTGAGGATGGCTCCGTGAAACCTCACCTCAGGTGCTAAAATTACTTTTAATAGAGAGAAAGAAAATACCTGGCTTGTTGGCCCAGGAGAGAAAGTTGGGGCAGTGCGGATTTTGATAGAGAGAGGATTTTTAAATTCTTTCATGCTATGGGCTTCTAGAGAATCATTATAGTTAAGCTTACACAAAACCTATCTCTGTAGCTTTGTTGCTCACAACCCAGACATGTGGCTTATGAGAAGCAGATCTCTCAGTCAAGTAAGAGAAAGGAGCAGTTGTGAGACTTAGGTTAAGCTATTGGTGATTTTTCTTTTCCTGTTAAGACTCATGATTGTTAATTGTCTTCTCTGTACTCCAGGCTAGATAACAACTACAGATATTTATGCTTCTGATTAAAATTCAGAAATGAGATCATTGATCAGTCAACCTAAAATGTATTGTTCAATTGTAAAGCAAAACTACTGATTCCAGTTAATTATTTGTTTCCCTAACATCATTGTTCAAAACACAATAAGCCTTTGGGATATGCATTTTAACATTGTACAGTATATCAGGACGATGCTACTAAATAAGATAGTGCCTTACCAAAGAATGGAAGCCTCAGTAAATCTCAATATTTTCTTTCATTTTATCCCAAGTATTGTAGACATAAGATATTAGACTAAAGAAATGTTCAAGTAGTCTTAAAGAAGGAAAGACATCACAAGAGTAGAATCTATAAAAAGACAAGGTAATAAGGAATTCCAGCTCCTATTTTTAAAATCTAAGGGATGTATATGCCTGATCTATGGTGGCGCAGTGGATAAAGCATCGACTTGGATTGCTGAAGTCACCAGTCCAAAACCCTGAGCTTGCCTGGTCAAGGCACATATGGAAGTTGATGGTTCCTGCTCCTCCCCCCATTCTCTCTCTCTCTCTTTCTCTCTAACTCTCTTTTGCTATCTTTCCTCATTACAATAAATAAATAAATAATTTAACAAAACACTAAGGGATGTATAATCTTATCAAGAAGCAGAAGTGCCCCATGCAAAAGCTGACTAGACACTGAGGATTGACATGGCCACTGTCAACCCACCTGCCTTCTGACTGTTGACCTGAGAAGGAGGCATAGTCATTTCACAGGCAGACAAGAGAAAAAAGCTTTAATTTATGGATGAAATTAAAAATGTTCCTAAAAGGTGTTGAGTTCAAGAAATTTTATGATTTTTTCAAAATATTAAAGGAGACACAATGTCCACACCACTTAAATCTGTTTATTTTCTAAATCATTATAACATAGATGCTGTATTTTGGCAGTGGTAAGATAGAGGAGAAAGATAGGCAAACTTCACTAATGAATTAAGCATAGTAAGCACCAAGAATAACTGGTGCACAGATTATTGAGGACAAGTGTTAGATAGAGCCTGAGATCCACTGACCTTCTCAGTGGTGCTTGGTAACAAGCAGCAGCTAGAGAAAGGGAATTTTGGGGAGAGGGAAGGAATAGTGCAAATGCCGCAGATGGAGAGAGGTGTGCTTATGGCTGACTTGCCTGTGGAATGGTGAGGGGTTGTAAAGTACAGTGAGTAAGGAAGAAAGTATAGGAGAATGAGGCAAATAACAAGGGTCCAGACACACGAGGCCTTGTGCCACTAAGCCACTCAACAGAAATGTCATGACTAGCAGCATCAGCCTCCCTGAGACCACATTAGAAATGCAAAGTCTCAGGGCACCTCTTGACCCATTGAGTCACAATCTACATTTTAACAAGGTCCACAGGCATTTCTTGGACGTATTAAAGTTTAAGAAGCACTGTGGGTGTGAGAGATTTTTACTTGAGGACAGTGGTTAGCTGTACGTTTGTAGAATGTGGGGACTTTAAAAAATAATCGATGCCCTTACCCACACTCAGACATTCTGATTTAGTTGGTTTGGGGTCAGACCTGAGAGCTGGTATTTAAAAACGTTCCCAGTGATTCCAGTGTATAGTAAGAGTTGAGCATGACTGTGCCAAGGTCCATAATTTTATTTCTCTTTACAAAAGACCACTCGTGCTGCTGTGTTGAGAGCAGACTGTATGAGAATAAGAGTAGAAATAGTTAAGAATAAAATGGGCAAAAATCCAGGCCTGGCCAATTGGTTCAATAGTAGAACATTGGCCCCGTGTGTAGATATCCCAGGTTCGATATCTGGTCAGGGCACACAGGAGTAGCACCCATCTACTTCTCCACCCCTCCCCCTCCTGCTTCTCTCTTCACCTCCCCTCTTGTAGCCATGGCTGGATTAGAGCGAGTTGGCCCCAGGAGCTGAGAATGGCTTTATGGCTTCCACTTCAGGCACTAAAATATGGCTCTGGTTGCAACGGAACGATGGTCCCTAATCAGTAGAGCATCATCCCCTAGTGAGCTTGCTGGGTTCATTCCATTCAGGGCACATGTAAGAGTCTGTCTCTCTACCTCCCTACCTCTCACTAAAAAAAAAAATAAATAAAATAAAATAAAATAAAATAGGCAAGAATCCAATTCACACCAATAATAAAAGATTTTTTAATTGGTTAGAAATTACATAAAAAAACTTATGTAACTTTACAGATGACATCAATAAATATTTTAAAAACAATGGATTGGAGATTCCTTTTGTCATCTTAGAGAAGAATATTCAAATTATGAAGATGTCCAGCTTGTTCTTATTGATATATCCATTTAATTCAATTCTCTCTCTTTTTTTTTTTTTTTCCATTTTTCTGAAGCTAGAAACAGGGAGAGACAGTCAGACAGACTCCCGCATGCGCCCGACCGGGATCCACCTGGCACACCCACCAGGGGCGACGCTCTGCCCACCAGGGGGCGATGCTCTGCCCATCCTGGGCGTTGCCATGTTGCGACCAGAGCCACTCAGCGCCTGAGGCAGAGGCCACAGAGCCATCCCCAGCGCCCGGGCCATCTTTGCTCCAAAGGAGCCTTGGCTGCGGGAGGGGAAGAGAGAGACAGAGAGGAAAGCACGGCGGAGGGGTGGAGAAGCAAACGGGTGCTTCTCCTGTGTGCCCTGGCCTGGAATCGAACCCGGGTCCTCTGCATGCTAGGCCGATGCTCTACCGCTGAGCCAACCGGCCAGGGCTAATTCAATTCTCATAGAAAATTCCCAAAGATTTTTTTTTTCCGAAGATTTTTTTGAAATTTGATAATATGCTTCTTACCCTCATCCAGAATCTCCAGAAATATGAAAGTAGGGACTTAGACTTTAGTAAAGAATGAAGTCTAGAAAGTATTAAAACTAGACCACCAATTTATACCACACACAAGAATAAACTCAAAATGGATAAAAGACTTAAATGCAAGTCATAAAACCATAAAAACCCTAAAAGCAAACATAGGCACCAGACTCTTAGACATCTCTCATAGCAATATTTTTGTCGATATATCTCCTTGGGCAAGAGAAACAAAGGAAACAATAAATGTGACTACATCAAACTAAAACACTTTTTCACAGCAAAAGAAACCATTAACAAAATAAAGAGAACATAATCCCTGATATGCCTGATATGGGGTTAATGCCAACAAGGTATTTAACACTCAACATCAGGAAGACAAACAATCCAATTAAAAAATAGACAAAGAACCTGAATAGATACTTCTCCAAAGAGAACATAAAGATGGCCAATAAGCATGGAAAAAAAGCCCAACTTCACTAATCATCAGAGAAATGCAAATTAAAAACACAATGAGATACCATCTCACACCTTCCAGAATAGTTTTTATTAACAAATCAATACACAAGTGCTGGCGAGGGTGTGGAGGGAATCAATCCTCCTGCACTGCTGGTGGGAATGCAGACTTGTACGGCCACTGTGGAAAACAGTATGGAGATTCCTCAAAAACTTAAAAATAAAACTGCTTTATGACCCAGCTATCACTTCTAGGACTATATCCTAAGAATCCCAAAATACTTCTTCAAAAGAAGATATACACCCCCATGTTTATTTCAGCATTGTTTACAATAGTCAAGATCTGGAAACAACCCAAGTGTCTGATAGTGGATGAGTGGATAAAAAAGCTGTGGTACATATATATAATAAAATACTACATGGCTTTGAAAAAGAAAGAAATCTTGCCTTTTGTGACAGCATGGAATGACTTTGAGATAATTATGCTAAGTGAAATAAGCCAGGCAGAGAAAAACAAATATTATATGATCTCACTTATATTTAGAACTTAATAAACACAATAAACTGAGGAATGAAACAGAAACAGAGGCAAGATCACAGGAAACAAATGGACAGCTGTCAAAGGGAAGGGGGGAGATGAGATGGGATAGAAAAAGGTGAAGGGATTAGCCAAATTATATAAACATAACTCATAGATACAGACAACAGGGTAGCAATTCCTAGAGGGGAAGGAGTAAAGTAGGTAGGTGGATGGGGGAAAGGGGGAAAAATGGGAATGGAAAGAGACTTTGCATGGGGCATAGGGGGCACAATGCAGTGTGTAGAAGGTGTTATATTGAGTGAGACACTTGAAACCATGTCAACACAATAAATTAAAATTTAAAGTAGTGACATCAGAGAAATGGTGCCATGAGGGGTGCTCCCAATATCTCCCCCTGAAATTTCAACAAATTCAACAACTAGAGACAGAGAAACAATTTCAGAAGCATATGAAACATACACACACAAGACAAAGGTACGATTGGGTAAAAAGGTAGCTGAATATATAATCCACACTGAAGGAAATAAGGAGAATGGAGTACTCCGCTTTCCTCACTGATGTGAGGAAGGGCAACTTTCACCTGGAACCGAGAGAAACGGAGGATTTGGGGCAGAGGGAAGAAGCTGGGCTACAGCTGATGTTCCAGCAGAGAAAAGAGAGCACTGACACAGCCTGAGATCATGGACACAGGGCTAGCATAGGCAGTAGACTCTGAGGCCAGCGCCAGAGCAGCTTTTAAGCATTGTGCCCTCCCAGTCTGCGATCACAGGTAGTGTGTGAGGGGCTCCACCTGGCGCCTATGGCATGGGCGCACGCATTCGTGGGCAGAGGGGCTAGGTCAAAGATTATCAGCAGTGGACTTCCATGTGGGCTGTAGCCAGATTTTCATGTAATCCCCGCTCCCTGACCACAGCACGGGAAGTGCACAAGGTCTGGCATCCCTAGGCCTAGACCTGTCTGGGCAGGGTGCCTCCATGAGCCGATACAGGTCACAAAGTGCATTCCTGCAGAGCAGACCTCCGAGTGCACTATGGAAGTTGTGGGGGCTGGTCTGCAGGCTAACAAACAGGGCACAAGGGAGAAAAGCCTGTGGTGATTAAACCTGCGGAGTGTTGAGATGAACTAGACAGGCCTGGGAGCCCTTAGAAAGGCACCTGATCAGCAGTATGCTCCCTGCCCTATCTGCTTTCACTAGTGGCTCTGGTTGGCACAGCCTTACCCAGAACTGTGCTTTGAGCGGGGCTGCAAGAAGGACTTGGCAGCTCTTAGAACTTCTTGCTCTGCAAGAAGTGACTGGGAAAAATTCACAGTTGAGTCCCCAAGTTGCTGGCTCAGGAGGGAGAGACAAGGGGAGAAGCACCTGGAAAACAAACTGACCCTCCCATTGTTAGAGCCTGCAAACCCTAACAAGCCCTGTCTACCAGCAAGACTGAGAACCAGCCTATGTCACTGCCATAACAACACAACAGCAAATCTCTAGTCAAGAGCCCCACAGGGGAAAAACCTATAGTACAGTGCCACCTGCTGAAAAGAAAAAAAAACAAAACAGAAGCTACCTCTCAAAACTAGGAAAAAATTACATTTTTTATAACTTTTTTCCTTTTTTTCTTGTTTTTTCATCTTTTTTTTCCACTTTGGTCACTTATCTTCTTTCCATCTTATTCTTTCCTTTTCATTTTGAACTTCATTATCCATAGGTGTTACATATTTCATTCTTGGTTTTTTTTATGAGGGTTACATTTCAAAAACCTTAACCTTTTTTTTTTTTTTTTTTTTATCTTTTTTTCTCTCATTTGATCATAATTTATCAACAAATTATTTTATTCTAGATTCATATTCATCTTTGTAGCATTCTGTGTGTTTTTTACTTCATTTATTATCTTTGTCATTTTCCCCCACCTCTGGCTCCCCATTCTATGCAGTTCTTGTTCTACTTATCATAATAGAATTTTTATTTTTTCACTGTATTTGTTCAATCTTTATATTTTTTAATCATCACTTATTACTGTTATTAACAATACCACTCTCAAATGCCACTAAAGAAAAAGAAATCAAATTTCATGAATATAAAAGATAGAGATGTAGCTCAGATAGATGAGGAAAAATCTCTAGAAAAAATATTTCAATTGCTTGGAAACCTTGGAGTTAAATGACAGAGAATTAAAAATTGAAGTCCTAAAAATAGTCAGGGAAATACAAGAAATCATGAAAAAGCAATTTAGAGAGGTCAAAAAACAATTCAATGAACAAAAAGAATACATCACCAAGGCAATTGAAACTATGAAATGGAATCAAACAGAGATGAAAAACTCAATACATGAAATGAAAAACAAGATAAAAAGCTTAGCTAATAGAACAGGCAAGATAGAGAAGAGAATTAGTGACATAAAAAACAGGCAACTAGAGAGACTACAAATAGAAGAGGAGAGAGACTCACAAAATTAAAAAAATGAGAAAGCCCTACAGGAATTGTCTGACTCCATCAGAAAGAGCAACATAAGAATGATGGGTATATCAGAAGGAAAAGAGAGAAAAAGTGGAATGGAGAACATATTCAAACAAATAATCGAGACCTTCCTAAGCCTGTGGAGAGAATTAGAGCCTCGAATTCAAGAAGCAAACAGAACACCGAGTTACCTTAATCCAAACAGACCTACTCCAAGACACATCATAAGGAAATTATCACAAGCCAATGACAAAGAAAAAATCCTCAAGGCAGCCAGGGAAAAGGAGACTACAACATATAAAGGAAGGCCCATTAGGTTATCATCAGATTTCTCAGCAGAAACTCTACAAACCAGAAGAGAGTGGACCCCAATATTTAAAGTACTGAAAGAGAGGAACTACCAGCCAAGAATACTACATCCATCCATCAAAACTCTCCTTCAAATTGGAAGAGGAAATAAAAACATTCACAGATATAGAAAAGATGAAAAAATTTATCACCAGAAAATCACTTTAGGAAATACTAAAGGAAGTTATCCAACCAGATACAAAGAACAAAACAAAACAAAATTATAAAAGCTCCATCAAGATCACAATAAAAACAAGATTAATTTGTGAAAACAAAACCAAAAAAAGGGAGAGAACAAAGATTAACAGTAGCAAAGGAGGATGGAGTGCAGAAGCACTCATGAGATAATATACTACAATGAATATGATATACAGTGTGTCCATTAATTCATGGTGCACTTTTGACTGGTCACAGAAAAGCTACAAAAGACAATAGAAATGTGAAATCTGCACCAAATAAAAGGAAAACTCTCCCAGTTTCATACATACTCAGTGCAGTTTGATGTGGGCTCACGCACAGATTTTTTAGGGCTCCTTATGTAGCTATCCCATATAGCCTCTACAGACTCGTCACTGACTGATGGCCTACCAGAATGGGGTTTCTCCACCAAACTGCTGGTTTCCTTCAACTGCTTATCCCACCGAGTAATGTTATTCCTATATGGTGGCGCTTCGTTATAAACACTCCAATATTCACGTTGCACTTTGGTCACAGATTCGAATTTAGCGAGCCACAAAACACACTAAACTTTCCTCTGTACCATCCACATCTTGACTGGCATAGCCGTGGGCTGCTCCGCTGTATACATTGTATTACATCATCATCTGTGCATGCGCACATGCTGACACATCATCCTACAGAAACTGGGAGGGTTTTCCTTTTATTTGGCGCAGATTTCACATTTCTATCATCTTTTGTTGCTTTCCTGTGTCCAGTCAAAAGTGCACCAGACACACTGTATATCCTTTCTATTACTCAATGCTAACGACCCCTAAAAAAATTCTACAGAAACACATGGCTTAAAAAAAGAAGAAACAGAGGAAAGAAGTATGGAATAGAACAAACAAAACAAATGACAAAAAAAAAAAAAAAGAAGAAGAACCAAACAAAATACAGAGCTATCAGAAAGCAATATATAATATGGCAATAGGAAACCCTCAAGTGTCAATAATTACACTAAATGTATATGAATTGAATTCACCAATAAAAAGACATAGAATAGCAGAATAGATCAAAAAAGAAAATCCAACTGTATGCTGCCTTCAAGAAACACATCTAAGCTACAAGGATAAAAACAAATTCAAAGTGAAAGGTTGAAAAACGATTCTCCAAGCAAATAGCATCTAAAGAAAAGCCGGTGTAGCCATACTCATATCTAACAATGCTGACTAAAAGACAGCCAAGGTAATCAGAGACAAAATGTTCATTTCATAATGATAAAGGTGACATTAAATCAAGAAGACATAACACTTCTTAATATATATACACCAAACCAAAGAGCACCAAAATATATAAGACATCTACTGACTAATCTAAAAATAAAAACCGACAAAAATACAATCATATTTGGAGACCTCAATACACTGCTGATGGCTCTAGATCATTCATCCAAACAGAAAATCAATAAAGAAATATAGGCCTTAAATAAAACACTAGAACAACTGGATATAATACACATTTCAACTCAAAACGCCAGAGTAGAAATTAGTCTCCAGTGTACATGGCTCATTCTCAAGAATTGACCATATGATGGGCCACAAAAATAACATCAACAAATTCAGAAAGATTGAAATTATACCAAGCATATTTTCTGACCATAACACTTTGAAACTAGATTTCAACTGCAAAAAAAAAGTAAACAAACTCACAAAAATGTGGAAATTAAACAACATACTTCTAAAAAATGAATGGGTCAAAGAAGAAATAAAAGCAGAGATCAAAAGATATACACAGACAAATGAAAATGACAACATGACATATAAAAATTTTTGGGATGCAGCAAAAACAGTAATAAGAGGGAAGTTCATATCACTACAGGCCTCTATTAACAAACAAGAGGAAGCCCAAGTAAACAACTTAACATCACATCTTAAGGAACTAGAAAAAGAAGAACAAAGGCAACCCAAAACCAGCAGAAGAAAGAAAATAATGAAAATCACAGCAGGCCTGACTGGTGGTGGTGCAGTAGATCAAATGTTGACCTGGAACACAGAGGTTGCTGGTTCAAAATCCTGGGCTTGCTCAGTCAAGGCACATATGGGAGTTGACGCTTTCTGCTCCTCCCTCCTTCTCTCTCTCTCTCTCTCTCTCTCTCTCTCTCTTCTCTAATATGAATAAAAATAATTTTAAAAATCAAAGCAGTAGTAAATGAAATAGCAGAAAAAGTATAGAAAAAATCAATAAAACAAGGAGCGGTTCCTTGAAAAGATCAACAAAATTGACAAACCCTTGGCAAGACTCACTAAAGAAAAATGAGAAAAGACTCATATAAACAAGATCCAAAATGAAAGAGGAGAAATCACCATAGATATAATAGATATACAAGGAATGATTGTAGAATACTATAAAAAACTATATGCCACCAAATTTAATAATCTAGAAGAAATGGATAAATTCCTAGAACAATACAATCTTCCTAGACTGAGTATGAAGAAGTAGAAAGCCTAAACAGATCCAAAGCAGGGAAATAATAGAAACAACTATAAAAAACCTCCACAAAAATAAAGGTCCAGGGCCAGACGGCTATACTAGTGAATTCTATCAAACACTCAAAGAAGACTTAGTTCTTATTCTACTCAGTCTTCCAAAAAATTGAAGAAGCAGCAATACTTCCAAACACATTTTATGAGGCCAATGTAACCCTCATACCAAAACCTGGCAAGGACAACACAAAAAAAGAAAACTGCAGACCAATATCTCTAATATATACAGATGCTAAAATACTAAACAAAATACTAGTAAATCGAATACAACAACACATTAAAGTAATAATTCATCATGATCAAGTGGGATTCATCCCAGAATCACAAGGATGGTTCACATACGTAAAACAGTTAACATAATACAACATATCAACAAAACAAAGAACAAAACCGTATGATCCTAGCAATAGACGCAGAAAAGGCATTCTATGAAATACATCATTTTATGTTTAAAACACTCAACAAAATGGGTATAGAAGGAAAATATATCAACATAATAAAGGCCATTTATGACAAACCATTAGCTAACATACATGATAGATATGGCAGAGACCTCTGGCTCAAGACAAAAAGAGACAGCAAAGCTAGTGTTACCACTTACTGGCAGTAAGAGACATCAGTGTCTGATTTGCAACCCACTGCCCCAACAATACACAAAGATAGAGAATTACTCAGTCCCTCCCTATTTCACAAGACCTTCTCAGAATTAATACATGAAGTTACATCTCATAATGTTCTTTTTGACCTTTAAACATTATTTTATATTTAATGATAATTCCAAAAGATTTAACTTAGTAAATTGAAATAGAAGTAGTAAAAGTTGGATCAGTGTCTTTTGGGGTTATCACTGCCTATTGCCACCCTCAGGGAACCACATAGTACATCAAAGCTGTTTGGGCTGGGTCAACACCCTATCACCAATTGCAAAATAAAAAGAAAGGAAGAAAAGAAAGAAAGAAAAATAAACAGAACTAAACCAACTGATAGGGAGTTAATTATTACAAGTGGTAATTTGATATTATAGGAATTAGGCTAACATTATAATAATGTAATTAAAGTCAGTTCTTAAAAAGAAATGTGTAACAGGAAAAGAAAGTTCTGTGTGGTCCCGACTATGTGAGAATGGATACACCTGGGTTGCATCCTAAGTCTGTAATCAGTGTCTTTGCCAGGTATAGTCAACCTTTTTATACCTACCGCCCACTTTTGTATCTCTGTTAGTAGTAAAATTTTCTAACCGCCCATCAGTTCTACAATAATGGTGATTTATAAAGTAAGGAAGTAACTACACTTTATAAAATTTATAAAGCAGAGTTACAGCAAGTTAAAGCATATAATAATAATTACTTACCAAGTACTTTATGTGGGATTTTTGCTAAGTTTGGCAGAATAAATCTTTATAAAACAACTTACTATAGTTAAATCTATCTTTTTATTTATACTTAGGTTGCTCTGCTACCGCCCACCATGAAAGCTGGAACACCCACTAGTGGGCGGTAGGGACCAGGTTGACTACTACTGGTCTTTGCTTTGTATTTCTCAGTTGACACTCACAACCCCACTCAGAGAATGTCCATCTCATTTTGTTCAAGCATCTAAAGAAAACTTTATGCTCCACCAAATCTTTCAATTATTAGTCTATTCATTAGATGCAGTAGGAAATACTCCATACAATTTTACTAATTCTAAATAGATATTTAACATGCAGATAAATCCATCCAAAATAGGAAATTTTAATGGTCAAATTCCAAGGATTTGTAAAGATCTGAGGGGAAATTAGTCCTCTAAAAAGAGGTCAGCATTCCATATGTTTTCATTTATAGGTGGAATCTAAAAAACAAGTAAACAAACAAAACCAACTCATAGATAGATATACAGAGAACATTTTGATGGTTGTCAGATGAAAGGGGGGTTGGGAGGATAGTTAAAAAGGGAAAGGGATGGTGAGAGTAATGGCGGGGTAAGAAGCGATACCGATAAATCTCCCCCAAAACTCAACAAGATCTTCAACCAGAAACAGAAAAACCTATCCTTGGAGCCTCCAGATGTTTCGCAATACACCCAAAGGTATGGTCGAGCGAAAAATTGGCTAAATATATAACCAAACCCCGAAGGAAATAGGGAGTAAGAAATGCTCCGCCTTCCTCACTAACCTAAACAGGGCGGCTTTCACTGGGAACTGTGAATATAGAAACTGAGGCAGGCAAAGGGGGTGAATAAATCCAGGCCGCGGCACAAACGGCCGAACCAGGCTGTGGCATGGAGATCCAAGACGAGGAAAAACTGTTCCTGTGGCAACCCAGGCAATACAGGCTAACACTGGCGCCGGACCCAGACAAGGAAAGACAAGCAGGGCAGCCATTTTCCCCGATCTCCTGGTCGGTGCGCACAGATGGTGGGCGAGAGATTCCTTCCAAAGCCCCAAGAGTGTGCGCACGTGTTGTCCCACAGAGAGGCAGAGTCAGAGGCCTTTGTGTGGGCCGAAAGCGGAATTTCCGGGCCGCCCCAGAGCCCTGGGAAAACCGCGCATGGGAGGAAGCAAGAACTAATTCCAACGGTGGAACTTTTCCGTGCTGGTGGGGGTTTCACTCAGAGGGTGAGGCGGTCGGCCTGATATCCTGGTCTGCGCACGCAGATAGTGAGCGAGAGATTCCTCCGAGTGCCTCAGCAGTGCGCGCCCGTGTTATCTCACAGAGGGGCAGAGTTAGAGGCCTTTGTGTGGGCCAAAAGCGGAATCTCGGGCCACCCCAGCGCCTTGCAAAAGCCGCGCATGGGGACGGAGCGAGAGCCAATTCCAACGCTGGAACTTTTCCATGCGGTTGGGGGTTTCACTCAGAGTGTGAGACTGCTGGCCTGATATCCTGGTCTGTGCATGCAGATAGTGAGCGAGAGTTTCCTCCAAGAGCCCTGGGAGTGGGCGCCCGCCCATGTGACAGGACAGAGTGGCAGAGCCAGAGGTCTTTGAGTGGGCGGAAGCCCCGCCTGATTATGCTAGCAGCTCTGACTGACTGAGCCTTACCCTGAGCCCTGTGCTGAGTGGAAATAGAGTGGGGAGTTGCCAGCTCTTTGAGCCTCTTACTATCCAGGCAGAGGCAGCAGCAACCCCATAGCTGGATTATCAGGCTACTAATTGAGGAAGGAAAGACTAGGAGAAAGGCTCCAGGAACACGGACTTTCTCACTGTCAGAGTCTATAAATGCTAATGAGCCTCGACTGCCAACGAGACTAAAGCACAATACATGACATCGCCATAGAGACTTATCAACTGCAAACCTCTACCTGGGTGTGCCAAAGGGGCAGAACCCGGGGTACAGAGTCACCGACCAGGAAGAAGGAGAAAAAAGAAAAAGCAAGAAGATAACCTCTCAAAATCAAGAATAATCCGCAGACTTTATAACCTATCCCATTTTATTATATTTGTTTGTTTCTCTTATCTTCATTCTTGATATTTTTTTTTCCTCCTCCA
Organism: Saccopteryx leptura; assembly: GCF_036850995.1. Taxonomy (NCBI): domain Eukaryota; kingdom Metazoa; phylum Chordata; class Mammalia; order Chiroptera; family Emballonuridae; genus Saccopteryx; species Saccopteryx leptura. The sequence continues at coordinate 265,388,332 of NC_089503.1, read as the reverse complement.
ATTTGGCCAATTAACTCTCTGCCGGTCTTACTCTCTCCTCTCCTTGAACTACACTACCCATAAGAATTATATCTCCCATTATCTTTTCTTTCCTCTTCCTTTCTCTCTATGAGGGTTGCACTGCAAAACCCTTAACTCTCTCTCTCTCTCTCTCCTCTTTTTTCTTTTTTCTTCTTTAATGGTTCCCTCTTTTTTTCTCTCTCTCTCTTTCTTTTCTCCCTCTATATTAGTTTTTTCCTTTCTCCTTTACATCTCCTCTCATTCAAACCTCAATAACAAACAAATCATCTTATCTGGGACTCAAACTTCTGTTTGTGGCATTTTGGGGAGTTTTTTACTTCACCTTTTTAGCTCACTAGCAGTGCTCCCATCCCTGGCTCTCCATTTTATCTAGTTCTTGTTCCACTAAATACAATAGTAATTTTTTAATTTGTCCCCCCATTTTCCTGTTTCCCTCTTATTCCTCTCATCATAACTCTTAGTCAACTAACACCTAAAAGCAAATCATTTTATTCTTGACCCAAATTTTTTCCTTATTTGCTTTTTGTAGGTCCATACCCCCTTCTTTTCTCTTTCTTTTTTTTTTTTTTTTTTTTTTTTTTTTTTTTTTTTTTTTTTGCCCCTTTATTACTTTTCCCCAATTCAGGCCCTCCATTACAGGCATTGTTTGTTATAATTCACAGTTCACCACAAGATTTTCTCAAGAAAGAGGGGAGAGGAGAGGAGAGGAAAAAAGGAGGGGGGGAATAATTTCCTGTTTTTTACATTTTTATTTTATTTTATTTTTCTTTATTTCATTATTAATTTTTTTTAAAAAACCAACTCTTTTCGATTTTTTATTTTTTTTACTTTTTATTCTTTATTAAATCTCATTAATACTATCAACAAAACCACCCTCAGATGCCATTAAGGAAGAGAAAATCGAATATCATGGATACAAAAGAAAGAGAGGTAACACAGCTAGATGAGAAAAAAATCTATGGAGAAAAAATTTAATATATTGGAAACCTTGGAGTTAAATGACAAAGAATTCAAGATAGAAATCCTAAATATCCTCCGAGATATACAAGAAAACACAGAAAGGAAATTTATGGATCTCAGAAAACAACTCAATGAACACAAAGAATATATTTCCAAGGAAATTGAAACTATAAAAACAAATCAAACAGAGATGAAAAACTCAATTCACGAGCTGAAAAATGAAGTAACAAGCTCAGCTAATAGAACAGGTCAGATAGAAGAGAGGATTAGTGAAATACAATAGAAGACAAGCAACTTGAGGCACAACAGAGAGAAGAAGAAAGAGACTCAAAAATTTAAAAAATGAGATAGCCCTACAAGAATTATCTGACTCCATCAAAAAGAATAACATAAGAATAATAGGTATATCAGAGGGAGAAGAGAGAGAAAATGGAATGGAGAACATAAACAAATAATAGATAAGAACTTCCCAAGCCTGTGGAAAGAACTAAAGCCTCAAATTCAAGAAGCAAACAGAACTCCGAGTTTTCTTAACCCCAACAAACCTACTCCAAGGCATATCATAATGAAATTGGCACAAAACAACGGCAAAGAAAAAATTCTCAAGGCAGCCAGGGAAAAGAAGAATACAACATATAAAGGAAGGCCCATTAGATTATCATCAGATTTCTCAGCAGAAACTCTACAAGCTAGAAGAGAGTGGACCACAATATTTAAAGTCCTGAAAGAGAGGAACTTTCAGCCACGAATACTATACCCATCAAAGCGATCCTTCAAATGCGAAGGAGAAATAAAAACATTCACAGATACAGAAAAGATGAGGGAATTTATCATCAGAAAACCCCCACTCCAGGAATTACTAAAGGGGTTTCTCCAATCAGATACAAAGAACAAAAAAAAAAAGAAAGCCATAAGTAAAAGCTCCAAGAAGAACACAATAAAACCAAATTTAAACTGTGACAACAACAAAAAGAAAGGGGGGGAGAGGATGGAGATTAACAGTAGCAAAGGACGATGGAGTACAAAAGTACTCACAAAATAGTTCGCTACAATGAACAGGGTAGGAACCCTTTTCATTACTTAAAGGTAACCACCATTGAAAAAACTACCACAGAAGCACATGAGATAAAAAAGATAGCAACAGAGGAAAGATGTATGGAATACAACCAAATAAAAACAAAAGATAGAAAAACGAAAGAGAAGGATCAAACAAGACACAAAACTAACAGAAAGCAATACATAAAATGGCAATAGGGAACTCACAAGTGTCAATAATAACACTAAATGTAAACGGATTAAACTCACCAATAAAAAGGCACAGAGTAGCAGAATGGATTAAAAAACAAAATCCAACTGTATGCTGCCTACAGGAAACTCATCTAAGTACAAGGATAAAAACAAGTTCAAAGTGAAAGGCTGGAAAACAATATTCCAAGAAAATAACATCCAAAAAAAAGCAGGCGTAGCAATACTCATATCTGATAATGCTGACTACAAGACAGCAAAAGTACTCAGGGACAAAAATGGCCATTTCATAATGGATAAGGGGACACTGAATCAAGAAGACATAACAATTCTTAATATATATGGACCAAACCAAGGAGCACCAAAATATATAAGACAGCTACTTATTGACCTTAAATCCAATACTGACAAAAATACAATCATACTTGGAGACCTCAATACACCGCTGACGGCTCTAGATCGGTCATCCAAACATAGAATCAACAAAGACATAGTGGCCTTAAACAAAACACTAGAGCACCTGGATATGATAGACATCTACAGGACATTTCATCCCAAAGTGACTGAGTATATTTTTTTCTCCAGTGTACATCAATCATTCTCAAGAATTGACCATATGTTGGGCCACAAAAACAACATCAGCAAATTCAGAAAAATCGAAGTTGTACCAAGCATATTTTCTGATAATAAAGCCTTGAAATTAGAATTCAACTGCAAAAAAGAGGGAAAAAACCCCACAAAAATGTGGAAACTAAACAACATACTTTTAAAAAATGAATGGGTCAAAGAAGAAATAAGTGCAGAGATCAAAAGATATATACAGACTAATGAAAATGACAATACGACATATCAGAATCCATGGGATGCAGCAAAAGCAGTGATATGAGGGAAGTTCATGTCACTTTAGGCCTATATGAACAAACAAGAAAGAGCCCAAGTGAACCACTTAACTTCCCACCTTAAGGAACTAGAAAAAGAAGAACAAAGACAACCCAAAACCAACCGAAGAAAGGAGAAAATAAAAATCAGAGCAGAAATAAATGAAATAGAGAACAGAAAAACTATAGAAAAAATTAATAGAACAAGGAGCTGGTTCTTTGAAAAGATCAACAAAATTGACAAACCCTTGGCAAGACTTACCAAGGAAAAAAGAGAAAGAACTCATATAAACAAAATCCAAAATGAAAGAGGAGAAATCACCACGGACACCGTAGATATACAAAGAATTATTGTAGAATACTATGAAAAACTTTATGCCACTAAATTCAACAACCTAGAAGAAATGGATAAATTCCTAGAACAATACAACCTTCCTAGACTGAGTCAAGAAGAAGCAGAAAGCCTAAACAGACCTATCAGTAGAGAAGAAATAGAAAAAACCATTTAAAAACTTCCCCAAAAAGAAAAGTCCAGGCCCTGACGGCTATACCAGCAAATTTTATCAAACATTCATAGAAGACTTGGTTCCTATTCTATTGAAAATCTTCCAAAAAATTGAAGAAGAAGCAATACTTCCAAACATATTTTATGAGGCCAACATAACCCTCATACCAAAACCAGGCAAGGATGGCACAAAGAAAGAAAACTACAGACCAATATCTCTAATGAATACAGATGCTAAAATACTAAACAAAATACTAGCAAATCGAATACAACAACATATTAAAAAAATAATACATCATGATCAAGTGGGATTCATTCCAGAATCTCAAGGATGGTTCAACATACGTAAAAAGGGTTAACGTAATACACCATATCAACAAAACAAAGATCAAAAACCACATGATCTTATCAATAGATGCAGAAAAGGCTTTCGATAAAATACAACACAATTTTATGTTTAAGACTCTCAACAAAATGGGTATAGAAGGAAAATATCTCAACATGATAAAGGCCATATATGATAAACCATCAGCTAACATCATATTAAATGGCACTAAATTGAAGGCTTTCCCTCTTAAATCAGGAACAAGACAGGGTTGTCCACTCTCTCCACTCTTATTTAATGTGGTACTAGAGGTTCTAGCCAGAGCAATCAGACAAGACAAAGAAATAAAAGGCATCCATATCGGAAAAGAAGAAGTAAAGGTATCACTTTTTGCAGATGATATGATCCTATACATCGAAAACCCCAAAGAATCCACAAAAAGACTACTAGAAACAATAAGCCAATACAGTAAGGCCGCAGGATACAAAATTAACATACAGAAGTCAATAGCCTTTCTATATGCCAACAATGAAACAATTGAGAACGAACTCAAAAGAATAATCCCCTTCACGATTGCAACAAAAAAAATAAAATACTTAGGAATAAACATAACAAAGAATGTAAAGGACTTATATAATGAAAACTATAAACCATTGTTAAGGGAAATCGAAAAAGATATAATGAGATGGAAGACTATACCTTGTTCTTGGTTAGGAAGAATAAATATAATCAAGATGGCCATATTACCCAAATCAATATACAAATTTAATGCAATTCCCATCAAACTTCCAATGACATTTTTTAAAGAAATAGAGCAAAGAATTATCAGATTTATATGGAACTATAAAAAAAACCCAAATAGCCAAAGCAATCCTAAAGAAAAAGAATGAAGCTGGGGGCATTACAATACCTGACTTCAAACTATCTTATAGGGCCACGACAATCAAAACAGCATGGTATTGGCAGAAAAACAGACACTCGGACCAATGGAACAGAACAGTAAGTCCAGAAATAAAACCACACATATATAGTCAAATAATTTTTGATAAAGGAGCCAACAACACACAATGGAGAAAAGAAAGCCTCTTCAATAAATGGTGCTGGGAAAACTGGAAAGCCACATGCAAAAGAATGAAACTGGACTATAGTTTGTCCCCCTGTACTAAAATTAACTCAAAATGGATCAAAGATCTGAACATAAGACCTGAAACAATTAAGTACATAGAAGAAGACATAGGTACTCAACTCATGGACCTGGGTTTTAAAGAGCATTTTATGAATTTGACTCCACAGGCAAGAGAAGTGAAGGCAAAAATTAATGAATGGGACTACATCAGACTAAGAAGTTTTTGCTCAGCAAGAGAAACTGATAACAAAATAAACAGAAAGCCAACTAAATGGGAAATGATATTTTCAAACAACAGCTCAGATAAGGGCCTAATATCCAAAATATACAAAGAACTCATAAAACTCAACAACAAACAAACAAACAACCCAATAAAAAAATGGGAAGAGGATATGAATAGACACTTCTCCCAGGAAGAAATACAAATGGCCAACAGATATATGAAAAGATGCTCATCTTCTTTAGCTATTAGAGAAATGCAAATCAAAACGGCAATGAGATACCACCTCACACCTGTTCGATTAGCTGTTATTAGCAAGACAGGTAATAGCAAATGTTGGAGAGGCTGTGGAGAAAAAGGAACCCTCATACACTGTTGGTGGGAATGTAGTACAACCATTATGGAAGAAAGTATGGTGGTTCCTCAAAAAACTGAAAATAGAACTACCTTATGACCCAGCAATCCCTCTACTGGGTATATACCCCCAAAACTCAGAAACATTGATACGTAAAGACACATGCAGCCCCATGTTCATTGCAGCATTGTTCACAGTGGCCAGGACATGGAAGCAACCAAAAAGCCCGTCAATAGATGACTGAATAAAGAAGATGTGGCACATATACACTATGGAATACTACTCAGCCATAAGAAATGATGACATCGGATCATTTACAGCAAAATGGTGGGATCTTGATACATGACACGAAGCGAAATAAGTAAATCAGAAAAAACCAGGAACTGCATTATTCCATACGTAGGTGGGACATAAAAGTGAAACTAAGAGACATTGATAAGAGTGTGGTGGTTACAGGGGGAGGGGGAAAGGGAGAGGGAAAGGGGGGAGGGGGAAGGGCACAAAGAAAACTAGATAGAAGGTGACAGAGGACAATCTGACTTTGGGTGATGGGTATGCAACATAACTGAACAATAAGATAACCTGGACTTGTTATCTTTGAATATATGTATCCTGATTTATTGATGTTGCCCCATTAAAAAAATAAAATTATTTTTTAAAAAAAGGGAAAGGGATAAAGAAATACATTGGTAGTTACAAAGTAACCATAGAATGTAAAATGTAGCATAAGGAATAAACTCAGTAATATTCTAATAACTAAATATGGTGTCGTGTGTACTAGATTTACCAGGCTGATCACTTTGTAAGATATATAAATGTCTAATCACTATGTTATACATCTGAAACTAATATAATACCACATGTCAACTGTAATTGAAAAATAAAAAAATTATTTTAAAAAGAGGTTAGCAAATTTTTCTATAAAGGGCCAGGTAGTAATAATTTTAGACCTTACAGACTATGTGGTCTCTGTTGCAACTACTCTGCTCTTCATTGTCACTGGACAGAAACCAGAAACAATATGTAAATAAATAAATATGGTTGTGTTCCAATAAACTTTACTTGTGGACACTAAATTTAAATTTTGTATAATATTTATGAGTCACAAAATATTCTTCTGCTTTTTGTAATCACTTAAAAATATAAAACTCATTCTTAGCTCATGTGGCCATACATAAACAGGTGGCAGGTATGATTGGCCAATGGGCCAGAATATGCTAACCCATGCTCTAGTACTCAAAATTATTACATTAACAACTGCAAATGCACTTAGAAAATGCAATTTCTTCATATAATTTTTCAATACAGGTAAAGAAAGGGGGGTTATGGGGGGGAGAAGAAGAGCCAAAGAAAGAAAGAACAGAAAAGAAGGGAAAAAGGAGAAAAGAGAGAAAGAAAGGAGGAAGGGAAGGAAGGAAAGATGGTAGGAAGTGAGGGAAAGAGGGAAGGAGGGAGGAGGGAAGGGAAGGAGGAAGGGAGAGAGGAAGAGAATGAGGGAGGGAAGAAGAGAGGAAGTGAGGGATGGGAAGGGAAAGGAAAGGAAGGGAAAGGGAGGCAAAGGGGAAGGGGAGAGGGGGGGAAGGGGAGAGGGGGGAAGGGGAGGGGATGGGAAGGAGAGAGAAAAACTCCAGAGAGCAGGAAATTTGTTCAGTTTCTCCTCAGCCAAGAAACATAAAGTGGTGATCATAGTCATGGGAACTTGTTTCCGTTTTGATCACTAGTTGCATTTCTTTTGATACTCTGGTAGGTGAATCTAATCTACTCCTTTTCCAGTCTTTGTATCTAAAACTTGCTTTTCTGTTTGCTATTCCAAAGGAAATGCTCACTGCCCACTGAAAGCTGCTGGCTTCCTGCAAAGTGAAGTGATCTGACATAACTCTGCATGGCATATCAATCTGGTCCAGAGCTTGTTTCTGCTACCAGCTGCATTATCTTGAGTAAGGTAATTAACCTCTAGGCAGTTCCTTTTCTCAACTTTAAAATAGAATAGTGAAGCTCAGAACACTTCATCTAGCCATATTGTAACCAAAAACGCAAATGCAAGTTCAGTTGTCTTCCGCAACAAAAGTCAAAATTATGACAGGTGCTTGTGCAAGAAAAAAGAGGTTTATACAGGTGCTCTGACCTGGTAGAACAGTGGACTCCCTGTCTCAAAGACCATCTTGCCTTTCTGCTCAAGCCCAAGGTTCTTACAGGGAAAGGGAAAGAAAGGTTTTTTCCTGTCCAATTACCTTGCTTGCTTTTGACGCACTGGGAACTTGTCCACTCACCTTTCTAGCTTTTGGGGAACTAGGGTGCTATCCATTCATATTTCTTGTTTTTGGCATGCTCAATGTAAGGACCCTCCCCTTGCAGCCCTCTTGGCCAGTGGGGAGACTCCCTTGGTAGCCCTGACTCTCTATGGTAACAATATAAAGGTGAACTTGCTGAATTTCAGTCTTGTTAATTCTCTAATTTATAAAACTGCAGCAAAACTTAAGTGACAGTTATATAAGAAAATTTCTAAATAAGAAGATTAAAGTTGCTTAATAAATTAGAATCCTCACTACTGTATTGTCAAAGGTACAGATAAAAGTCTGATTTTCTACAACCAAGGTATAATAGAAGTAAAATTCTTGTAACCAGAAAGTTAGAGGATTGAATATTTTCAGACTGACTATGGCCATGCTAGCTGATATGCAAATGAAACTTCTACTTTTTAAAATAGTACTAATATTATTAATGGTGTTTCCAAAGATGGAGAAGTAAATTATACAGAACCATAATGGTGGGTCATTTTCATGAGATGTGCAGAGAGGGAGGAAATATCAATGCCTGCCAATTGCTTTGGATTTTTATCAAAATTGGCAAGAAATTCTTAATTGGAAAGAAATAAAAAATAACATCAAGTTAAAGTAGTGGTTTTAAAGAGAATAGAGAAAATACAATGTTGTTTATTTTCTTAAAGCTTAGTAACTGGCCCTGGCTGGTTGGCTCAGTGGTAGAGCGTCGGCCTGGCGTGCAGGAGTCCCAGGTTCGATTCCCGGCCAGGGCACACAGGAGACGTGCCCATCTACTTCTCCACCCCTCCCCCTCTCCTTCCTTTCTGTCTCTCTCTTCCCCTCCCGCAGCCAAGGCTCCATTGGAGCTAAGATGGCCCAGGTGCTGAGGATGGCTCTGTGGCTTCTGCCTCAGGTGCTGGGATGGCTCTGGATGCAACACAGCTACGCCCCAGAGGGGCAGAGCAGCGCCCCCTGATGGGCATGCCGGGTGGATCCCAGTAGGGTGCATGCGGGAGTCTAACTGCCTCCCCGTTTCCAGCTTCGGAAAAATGCAAAAAAAAAAAAAAAAAAAAAAAAAAAAAGCTTAGTAACTAATTTGGCTCTTGGTTTGTATTAGAAAAAAGTACTAGTTCAGGGCCAAGTAGTTTGTATCTGTGAGTAATCGGAAGTTCTGCAGTACAGGTAAATTATATCACGTAGTTTTATGATCTGCTGGGCAGTAGTTCCACTTAATAAAGACACATATGTATGCTTTACCATACAGAAAAAAAGTTTAATCGGTTTTTAGATGTGAGTTCTTCTGGCCTACTTTTCCTTTTTTCCTACAGCAAATTTAACTTTTATAGGATAAAAAAAAACCTTATGAAAAAGCCACTCTACTTAGTTACCAATATTTATAGCCCCTTCCCAAAGCTATATCCAAGACAGAGAGCATGTCAACTGAGGGATCAAGATTTTAACAACTTGGAAAACATCTTGGACATGAGTACCTAAGTTCAGAAAGGTAATGGCTCAGTATACCACTTGGGGGGAAAAAACCAGTAACTTTTTTACCAAATATCATAAAACATCTAATAAAAAAAACACTATACAGTAACTCTAATTTAGTCTAAGGAAACATAATATATTCCCTTTGGAATAAAAACACATTTACTCAGCACTACAATTAAATATCAAAAACAATAAAAATGTGAGCAATTAAACCTATATGACAACACTTTTTTTTTACCTATAACATGTAAAGAGCTTGGAAGTCGTCACTCCCATCCTTACAGAAATTAAAATGAGCAGAAAACTAATGTCTTTTCTTTGATGCATAAGACAAGTTTTGTGGTGAAGTGCCACCACAAAATTTAAAGAGATAGACAATTGCAGGCAGTTATATTTGGGACCTGCTCACAATGCACAGAAGCCTCTGTAGGCATGAACTGATGGGAACACTGAAGTGGCAATTTTGATGAATTGCCCGAAGCTAGATGTAGACTAGCATGCAGGATAGAAACTCTTGGAAGCCACATTTTTATGAGAGTGCCACACTTTCTTGGGTTTTATTTTCAGGAACTACAAAAGGTTTTCATTGTGAACATTCAAAAAAGATGGCTCTGTCACGAGCCAAGAAGGAATTATATTATGAGATATACCCAGTACCTCCTCCCCAGACTAAAAGATTTACAGGAGCCTTATCCCATGCAGATTAAGGTCATTTCTCTGACTCAAGTCCCTCTAGTCTCCTTATCTAACCCAAAGAGGAGGAAGCTAAGAAACATTTGTCAAAGTCACAGTCTAAAGAGACAGTCCAATGAAAAGACTAATTTTTAATCATAAAACTATATATAATTATTTCACCTCCCCCATACCTACACAGCTGCAATGAGTCTAGTATAATAATGGTGGTATAACAGTATAATACAGTTTAAAGAGCAATAAGACATAAACTATCTAAGGTAGAGTTCCTAGGGAAATCATTGGTGCCCCTGGCACCAATAGCTGGAGAAAATATTAAACACATCCCAACATCCACCAAGATTAACATAAAAGTTCACATAAGAGTTCCTATTTACCTCAATTTCTATTACTCAAAAAATTGTCTGCCTTTCAACAATTAGAAAGCATGATAAAGGCAAGAAAAAAACCACAGTCTCAAAAGAAAGTTCATGCATCAGAATATGTAATTTTATTAACCAATGTCACTCCAATAAATTCAATTAAAAAATAAATACTATTAACATGTTTTTTGTTTTTTGTTTTTTTTTTTTAAAATTTTATTTATTGATTTTACAGAGAGAGGAGGGGAGAGAACAAGAAGTATCATATGATGGTTGCTTCACTTTAGTTGTTCATTGACTGCCAACATGTTTTGTTTTTAAAAAAAGGATTGGATTCAGCTATAACTCAGCTTTTGGAATTATCAGACAAGACATTTAAAATGCCTCTAATAAAAATAGACAACATGAAAGAACTGATAGGTAACAGAGAGACCAAAACGCTAAGAAAGAATAAAAGGAAATACCACTTGCCTCTAGCACTCTAGCTAACTGAAAATGCCTCGGATAGGCTTAAGGGTAGACTGGACCCAGCAGAGAAAAATAATCAGTGAGCTTAAAGACAGGTCCTCAGAAACTTCCTGATGTGGAGTGGTAGTCTCAACAGTATTAAGATATCAAGTCTTCTCAACTTGATCTATAGGCTCAACATGATCTCAATCCTAGAAAACTATATTTCAGATATCAATAAATTTTATAGTTATACAGAAAAGCAAAATGCATAGAATAACAACACAAGTCTGAAAATAAATAAAGGTGAAGGACATACTCTACCCTATTTCAAAAGTTACTATAAGCTACAATAATAAATATAATAATATATATCATCTGTAATTGGAAACAAAAATATTACTTTTAAAAAGATAGGAAAGACAGTGTGGTATTGGCAAAAGAAGAGACATATAGATCAATAAAACAGAATAGAGAGCAGATGTAGTCCCACAAAAACAGTTAAGTAATCTTTGACAAAGGTGCAAAGGAAGTTCAGTGGAGAAAAGGTGGCTTTTCTTTTTCTAAATAAGTATTTAAAAACACTAACTTGATTTTATAATGTTGTATTTATTCCAATAAAAGAAATTGTAGCATCATTTAAATATCAGTTCCTAAACTAAAAAGAGATTAGTAAAAAATTCCTTTAAAGAGAAAACAATGCTGATGTTCGGCCTTGGTTGTGGATGTTCAGGACCCAGCTGCTATGGAAACCGAGTCAAACCTGCAGGTGACCCTAGATTCTCGAGCTGTTACTGCCATGTCCCTCCTTGCTGGGGGCCTAATGACCCATGGGATCCCCTGACACTTCCAGGCCTGCGGGCTGCAGGTGGAGCCGCAGGAGCAAAGGGGCCACTTGGGAAAGGTTGGAACTTGGACTCGACCTTGGCCAGCATTTGCCTGTTGTGATCATTGCCCTTCCTTACCTCCTTGGGCTTTCTCTGGGTCGGCAGGGTTGCGAAGACCATCTCCTTCCGCAGTAGGAGATGCTTCTCCCCAGCTCCTGGCCCAGGTCTGGGCCAACTTCCTGTCGGGGTTGGGGGAGGGGTGTCTGCTGAGCAGCGTGCGTGTGTCTGCACACGCTGACACGTGTCTTCTCCATTTCTAAGCAGCTCATTTCCTCCTCTGTTTTCGCTGACGTTGCACTCAGCAATCTGCATGGGGTCCAGGACGCCTTTGAAACTTCGCTTCAGCTGCTGAATTTCACTTTCTAGGTTTGAATGTACAGGCTACAAAGATGCTTCCTCGAATTGGGGGTTGGTTTTCTGTTCTGTGAGCTCTTTGTTCATTTTTTTGGTACCACAAATATCTGGCTATTTAGTGGTGTTTCTCTTCAGGACACTGAAGGGACACATTGAAGTGGGCATCCTCAGGGACACCCTTCAGATCAACCTGTGGCTGAAGGACGGGGTGATCGGCATTTTCTGCTTCCCTGTTGTGTTTGACCTGCCTTGAAGTGATCTCAGTGATCACTAAGGGAATCAAAACAAGGACGGTCTGCGGCAGGTTTTTAGCCACTGATAGTAATTCTTTCAGGACCTACTCCGCTTGTGTCTCTGCTCCAGCCCTTTTCCTGCTCCTTTTCCCGGACTCTCTGCCTCCATCGCATGATTTCTTGGTGGAGCAGTTGTGGACTTTCTGAAAAATGAATGCTTTCGTTGAAATCATTCACTGTTTTCTTCTGAAGTTGCTCTCCATTTATCTCTGATGCTTTTGAGATAGTTTTCATCAGTCAGCTGGGAAAGCTCAGGAGCCTGACTCTTCCAGGCTGTTTGTAGAGCCATGCTCTTGTCCTGCTCAGTTTGTATTCGGTGCTAAGTAGCACAGGGTCTGGGGGGTGGGGGGCACCACCCCAGGCAGCCTGAGGGAGTCATCGTGTGTGTCACTGGCTCAATACTCTCACTGTGTCTTCCTCAGACATCATTGCCCAGTGCCTTCACACTTCTTAAAGTGTGTTGTCTCTTTACTATCAAAGACACCAACACACAGCACATACCAGGGTCTCCCAGGAACATGCGCGGTAGACACGGGGCATGTCTGGAGCTCTCAGATCCGCAGCAGAGCACGCACAGATGCTCCAGGAGCAGCGGGGCGGTGGCTGTGGGGGTCTCCATGCCTGGTCGGGCTCACAGCTGTCCCTGAGTGCCCGTGTCCTGTGGGCCACATCTGACCACGCCAAAGCCCACAGAGTGTTCTGTCTCTAAGGTAAACAGATGCCCAGCAACCAGATGAGATCAGCTGGGCTGGGGGAGGGGAGGCCAGCAAGTTCTAGAACAGTTTTCCCTACTGTTCTGAAACAGAAAGTGATCTCATGTACGCAGGCACTGGGGCAGGTGGGGGGTGCCAACTGCAGTCTGGAGGGAGGAGTTTACATATATGCCTCTGCTTACTATATATTAACAGCTTGCATTAGTGTGGTGCATTTGTGACAATTGATAAACCAATGTGCTCACGTTATCATCAACTAAAGTCCATAGTTTACATTAAGGTTCACCTTTTGTGTTGTGTAGTTGTATGAGCTATGACAGTGCATGATGTCATGTATCCACATTACAGTATCATACAGAGTAGTGTCACAGCCCCAAATGTCTGTAATCCATGGACTCATCTCTCCCACCCTCCTCTGGAACCTCTGGCAACCATTGATGGCTTTCCTTGTTGTGAAGGATACTTTGTCCAGTAATATGCCTATTCTTACTTTCTTTTGATTGGTGTTAGCATGGTATATCTTTGTCCATCCTTTTAGTTTTCAAAAGTTACGTTTTTAAAATAGGTTTGTTGTACACAATATATACTTGGGTGTTGCTTTTTCGATGCCTTATGATAATCTCTGTTGCATTTAGACCTTTGACATTTAATGATTTTTGATAACTTTGAATATTATCTATTTTATTTGTTACTGTTTTCTGTTCATTGTTTTTTGTTTCTTTTATCTTTTTGTCTTCCTTTCTCTTTTGTTTTCTCTGGTTTTAGTTGTGCATTTTTATATGGTTCCATTGTGTCTCCTCTCTTAGCATATGAGTATACTTATTTTTAAAATATTTGAGTAGTTACCCTTGAACTTGCAATATATATTTACAATTGACTGAGTCCACTTTAAAATAACATTATATTGCTTGACAGGTTATACAAATTCCTCCTGCCCACCTCTCATAACATTGCTAGCATTTGTATCAGTTGGAATCCATCAGCTATAATCACCCAATACATGGTTACTATTATTATTTTGAACAAATTATCATCTGTTGGATCAATTAAAAATAAGTAAAATGAAATATTTTATTTGACCTTTATTTATTCCTTCTCTAATGCTCTTCCATTTTCATGTAGATTTGCGATTCTAACCTGTATCATTTTCCTTCCCTCTGAAGAAAACATTTTAAAATTCCTGCAAGACATTTCAATTAATGTGTAATTTTCTCAAATTTTGAGAAAATATTTGTTTTCCCTTTTTTGAAGGATAATTTTGCAGAACACCGTTTTCTAGGTTGGTGGTTTGCTTTGTCTTGTTTTGTTTTGTTTTTCCCAACAGTATGAATATTTTACTTCACTAGCATTTTGCTTGTATGGCCTCTGAACAGAAATCCAATGTCAAGTTTATCCTTGTTCCTCTATGGGTAAGACTTCTGTGCCCCTGTGGCATTTCTTAAGGTTTTCTCTGTGTCTTGGATTTTCTACACTTTAAATACGATATGCCTAGGTGCAGTGTGCCTAACCATGTGCTTTTTTTTTTTTTTAATTAGAGAAAAGGTGGCCTTTCAACAAAGACTACTGGAATACGGACATCCATATGAAAAATTTTAAAATAGAACTTGACAAAGAACTCACACTTTTCACAAAAATTATCTCAAATGGGTCAAAGACCTACATGTGAAATTCAAAGCTATGAGCCTTTCAGAAGCAAACGCAGAAGAAATTCTAAGTAGCCCTGAGTTTGATGAATGTTAAATACAAAACAAGAAGCAGAATCGATGTAAGAAAAAATTAATAAGTTGGATATTATTAAAATTAGAATGAACTGCTTTGTGAAATACAGTAACACAAGGAAAATATAAACTAGCAACCAAGAGAAAAAATATTTTCAAAACATATATCTGATAAAATACTTGCAGCTAAACTATGCAAAATAAATCAACTAAAAGAAAATAAAAACACAGTGAAAAGATGGACAGATCTGAATAGTCACCTCACCAAAGAAAATATATAGATGGCAAATACATGTACTAAAGATGGTGACTATCTTTTTTTCATTAATAAATGCAAATTAAAACAACTGTTAGAATTATTAAATTTGTAAAATAATAAAAATACCAATCTCTGGCAAAATGTGGAGCAACAGTAACTCTCATTCACTGCCGGTGAGCATGCAAAATGGTACGGCCAATTTGGAAGTCAGTTTGGTAGTTTTTTACAAAGCAAAACACAGTCTTACCATAAAATCCAGCAATTGCATTCAAAGATACTTACCCAACTGATTGAAAAATAAAACAAAAACTTAAGCTCACACAAAAACCTCCACATGAATATTTATAGATTTATTCATTATTGCCCCAAACTAAAAGCAATTAATGTGTTATTCAGTAGGTGAAGGAATAAACAAACTGTAGAAAACTTATAAAATAGAATAATATTTAGTAATAAAAAGTGAACTATGTGTTTTAAAATGTAGGTTTTATTATTATTCAGGTATGGCAGAGCCCACAGATTGAAGACAGTTGTCACTGAATGAATAACTTGTTAGACAGGTTTCAGGAGGAGGGTCACAGCACACATGGGGTGGGGAGACCCACGGGAAAGCACCAAGGGCAGTCTGGAAGCACAGAGAGTGAGTAAAATGGGGCAGGAGCCTTTGTTGTGGCATTCTTTCTTTTTTTTTAAATGTTTATATTTTATTTTGAAATTAAATTTAATGGGGTTGACATTGATCAATAAGAGTACATAGGTTCCAGGTGAACATCTCTATACTATTTGAACTGTTGATTATGCTGTGTGCCCATCACCCAAAGTCAAATCATTTTCTGTCACCTTATATTTGTCCCTCTTTCCACCCTTCCCCCCAACCCCTCCCTGAGGAAATCACTTCACTTTTATCTATGTCCATGAATCTCAGTTTTATATTCCACCTATGTGTCAAATTGTATAGTACTTAGCTTTTTCTGACTTACTTATTTCACTCAATATAATGTTCTCAAGGTCCGTTTATGTTGTCATAAATGGCAATATGTCATCATTTCTTCTGGATGAGTAGTATTCCAATACTGTATTGAGGGGCACTTTGGTTGTTTTCATGTCTTGGCCACCTTGAATAATGCTGTGATGAACATGGGGCTGCATGTGTCTTTGCATACCAATATTTTCAGGTATTTTGGGTAGGTTCCCAGTAGAGGGATTGCTGGGTCATATGGTAGTTCTATTCTTAATTTTTTTGTTGTGGTTTTCACAAGAAGGAATTAAAGGAAGAAATGAGCAAGGCAGGGTAAGCAGGCTAAGCAGGTTTAGCATTAGCTAGTTTGAATAACTTCAGCTCATTCCGGGGAGCCAAGCTGTCCCTAGTTTCTGGTACCTAGCCCTGAGTGATTGGGACAAGGAGAAAGTAGCTTAAAATATGAGAGTTCATCAAAGGAGGCAATTAGGAGTAGGAGCTCTGTATTAGTAACTTTGCATATGAAAAGCATGTTCCTAGGTGAATGTCTAGTAGCCTCAGATCTGTTAGGAATTACCTAATCGTGGGAGGGGCAGTCCCTCCAGTGTCAGCAAAGCCTCAAGATGTCAAAGCATCAAATACGGAAACTAGAAGATATGGTTACTAAACTATGAAACCCTGAAAAATCATGGGCGATTCTTAAATTCGTATTACTAAGTGAAAAAAATCAGTCTGAAAAGGCTATAGGATTCAATTTATGTGACATTCTGGAAAAGGCAGACTATAGAGACAGTTAACAGATCTAGGTGCGGAAAGTTCGTGAATAGGTGAAGCACAGGATTTTTTTCAAGGCAGTAGATGTATTCTGATACCACAATTGTGACTATAACAGTATGCATTTGCCAAAACCTGTTGAACTTAACAGCACAAAGAGTAAACCTTAATGCATGTTCAAATGTTTAAATTACTTTGGATGTGGAGGAATCCTAGAATGGAATGTGAACTGTGACAAGAGAATCTGTATTATAAAGGTATGAAAAAATTTCACTGAACAGAGTAGGGAGAAAAAAATGTTGACCTACAGAATTATAACACTAGAGCAAATAATGTGTGCCTAAGCACTGTGCTTTAGTTGATAAAGTTGTGTTCTGTGGAAATACAGGTATGTTTAACAGTCCTGCAACCATCACAAAATACCACAAGCTGAGTGCCTTCACAATAGCAAGTTATTTTTTTTACACTTCTGGAAACCAGATATCAAAGATCAAGATATTCTCAGGGCTGGTTTCTGGTGAGGTCTCTCTGGCCACCACCTCTTTGTGTCCTCACATGCCTTCTTCTCTGAATGTGTGCATAGAAGAAAGAGAGAGATGAAATGGTAGCCCAGTGTCTCTCTCTTCATATAAAAAACAGTCCTATTGGATTAGGATCCAACCTTATGATTTCCTTTAAGCTTAATTATCTCCATAAAGGCCTTACCTTCAAATACAGTCACATTAAGGGTTAGAGCGTTCACATACAAATTTTGAAGGAACAAAAACATTCAGTCCATAATGTGTATCAGCTGCAATAGAAGAATTGGGTAAATGTATGACAGATGATGGAAGTCAGGTTTCTCATATTTGGAGTGAGAGTTTATAGAAAAGTGAGGAAGGGTAAAATGATCCATGTGGTAATAGATTAGAGTATATTAGTATAAACTCATATTCAGCTTGCAATAGCTGCAGATAGTTACATGTAGAAGTATAGATATGTACATGTACACTTGAGCATACAGAAATGTGTTTCCTTGCTCCGTCGGCTGTGGGGGCTTGCTTTGTAACACCACTTTCTAATGAAAGGAACCAAAGATCCTTAGAGAAACAGCAAGTCCTTGAACTGAGACATAAAATATGGAAGGTGATTCTGGGATCTCTGGTAATGACAGAAAGTAAGGAAACACTCATAAAAAAACCTTCAATAATTGTGGTGTGTCAGAGGAACACAGAGGCCAAATGAAATGGCCAAAGATGGAACAATATGAATGATAAAATATAGTATTAGATTATAACCCAAAGTACACACTAAATAATCATGAACACATACTTCATTAAAATACTGAATAAATAACAATTAGGGAGAAGAGCGGTCTCTCATTTGGAAGAATTCCATCCAAATGATCTTTGTAGGTACTCCACCCTCAAGTGGGAACGTGACTCTCCACACCTTAAGTGCATAGTGACCTCCTGCACTAGTGACCTCTATCCCAAGAGTACAGAATGCAAAAGGGGTAAAAGAGTAACTTTATAATGGAGAAGACTGAAAAACACTACCTCATCTATGTGACCAATCTCAAGGTTGATAGTGATGTCATATTGATAGTATGTACCCTTGAGAAATGTGATGATTGCCCTGGCCAGTTGAGTCAGTGCTACAGCGTCAGCCCAGGGTTTGGATGTTTTGGGTTTGATTCCCAGTCAGAGTACACAGAAATGCCCGTTTTTCCACCCCTCCCCCTCTTGCTTTTCTCTCTCTCTCTCTCTCTCTCTCTCTTTCCCTCCTGCAAGCATGGCTCTACTGGAGTGAGTTGACCCCAGATACTGTGGATGGCTCCATGGTCTAGCCCTAGGCATTAAAATAGCTCAGTTGCTGAGCAACAGAACAATGCCCCAGATGGGCAGAGCATCACCCCCTAGTGAGCTTGCCAGGAGGATCCTGGTCTGGGCACATGCAGGAAGTCTTTCTCTGCCACTCACCCACCCACTGAATTAAAAGAGAGAGAGAGAGAGAGAGAGAGAGAGAAATGTGATAAGAATGACATTTTACCTCTATAGTCTTTCTCTCAAGAACATATAACCTCAGTCTACTCCTGAGAAAGGTACCAGACAGATTCTAATCAAAGGACATGCTACCAAATACATAAGCAGTACATCTCAAAACTTTCGAGATTATCAAGCTCTGGGAAACTGTCACAGCCAAGAGGAACCTAAAGGAACATGATAACTAAATGTAATGTGGTGTCCTGATGGAATCTTGGAACAACAAAACAGGGGGAAAAAAAGGACATTAGGTTAAAGACTAAGAAAATATTATTAAAAAAGGCATTAGTTTATAATAATTTGTCAATATTGGTTCACTAAATGTGACAAATATACCATACTAGTAAAAGATATTAATAATAGAGAAAACTGAATGGGAGGTATACAGGAACTCTCTATCTTTACATTTTTCCTGTCAAAGTAAATTTTTATTCTAAAAATAAAGTTTATCTAAAATCTTAAAAAATTCTCTAAGGCTTTTGGTTGATAGAAAACTAAAAAAAAAAAAGGTAGCAAATAAAATAACTTAAAGTGATTAGAAAAAGCATTGTGAGTATGTTATTAGCCAGGAAAAAGCTGACTAGCTATTTTTCTAAAAGCTCCCTAGGTCTCGATAACATGTTGTGTTTTTAAAACTCCAGTTTTGTCCATCAGCCTAAGCTCAGAAGAGTTTTTTATTTGTCAGCATGCTGTGTGGGGCACAGAATAAGAAAGGTGGGGCAGCGTGTCCAAGGCTGCTGCCCCACACTCCATCAAGCAGCGGTGTGAGCCAGCCACTGGGATGGTGTTGGAACTGCCTATGCCGACAGGAGCACTGCAAGGGGCCTTTGGCAAGAATCATTAAAATTACTATGCTGGTCTTCAGGAGTTTGGAGCAAAACTATACTCCTTTTTTTTTTTTCCTTAGGATACAGATCCTAGCTCACTCCTGGGCCCTGGTAGAGACAGAGTACTTAATCATAGGCCATTTAGCTACCATGTGACTTTGAGCTGCCCATCATTTACTGGGGTTATCTGACTTACCACACCATAAAATTAAGTCTGTACAGTAGTACTCCATTATCAAATGAAAGTGAAATATTTAATTAAGCAAGTCCTGAGAGCATAAAGAGAGATAGCCAGAAATGCAGGATTCATGGACAGTGACTAACAGTTTAGCTGGGTCATCAGGCATTTTTAAAAGCACAAGATTAGAAATTGTCTCAAAGGAGATCTTGGAAAGAGGTATGTGGAAAGAACATCCATAGTGGGCAGACTGTAGAGATATTTGTGTCCTATTGAAACACTCACCAAAAAAAAAAAAATGCCCTCAGCAGAAGAGGACCTTATTAATCAGGTGCTAAAACTATCCCTTTATGGACATCAATCAACCTCTTTTTCTAATCACCATGTTTCTTGTCCAGTGGATTAAGCATCTACTTAGCAACATGGATTTCTACTTACTGTGATGGCTCATTTTATGTGTCAACTTTACTGGATCACGAGATGACGAGACATATTACTTCTGGGTTTGTTTGTGAGGATGCTTCTGAATTCAATTAGCATTTAAACTAGTGAACCAGTGTGGGTGGGCATCATTCAGTTCTCTGAAGCATGACTAGAACAAAGAGGTAGAGGAAGGAACAATTCAGACCCTCCTGCCTAGTTACAAGAACTGGGACATCTAACTTCTGTCCTCTTTGCTCCTGGAAATTGATTTAACTGTTTATGTTTAACAACATAAACGATAGTTTTTCTTAACCCCCAAACTTGCAGATAGCAGATAGTGGGCATGACCAATTCCTTATAATAAATATCTTGTATCAATATCCTATTGGTTCAGTTTCTCTGAGAAGTCTGACTAATATACTCAGAAAGGCTGATCCAATGACAGTGTCCAACCTGCCAACAGTGGAGACCAATATCCTTCAGTATTGCATTCCCAGAAAGGATTAGCGAACTACCTGGTAGCCAGCTGCCAGGTTGATTATATTGGACCACTTCCATCATAAAAGAGCAGCACTTTGTTCTCACTAGAAAGTAGACACTTATTCTGGAGATGGATTTGCCTTCCTGCTTGTAACACCTCTGCCAAAACCACCATCATGAACTTATAAAACACCTTATTCAGAGTCATAATATTCTAGATAGCATAGCTCCTGACCAAAGAAATAATTTTATAGTCAGTCAAGTGTGGCAGTGGGCCCGTAGACATTGAATTCACTGGACCTACAATGTTTACATCACCTTGAAGTCACAGAATAGTAAAAAGGTCCTTTGAAGACTTGTTCATGATGCCAGCTGGGTGGCAACACCTGGTAGGGCTAGGATAATGTTACTACAATGTGATCAGTGCTCTAAATCGGCGGCCCACATATGGTGCTATTTCTCCTGTCACCAGTATTCATGGATGTGGAAATCAGGAGATGGAATAAGCATGGCTTCTTAAATTATCACCTCTAAAGATCTATTCATGACCAAAATATTTTCTTCCAACCCTCATGACTTTGAGTTTCTCTGGCATAGAGGTCTTCATTACCAAAGAAGGAGTGCTTTCACCAGGACATACAGCAATAGTTCTTTTAATCAGAAAGTTGAAGTTACTACCTGGACACTTTGGGCTCAGCATTCCAGTGAGTAAACAAGTGAAGAGGAGGTTACTATTTTGGCTGGGATTATTAATTTTAACTCAAGAGAAAAATTGAGTTGCTAAAACCTGACAAAAATATTGAGATGTATGTCTATAAAGTAGGAGATCCCCTGTGATTACTTGATAACATTGGCATATGTTATAATTAAAATCAATGAATACTGCAGCAAGCTAATGGAAACAAGAAAGCTAATAGAAACAAGACTGCTTTCCAAGACCCTTCAAAGATAAAGGCTAGGGCCACTCTACCAGAAAGGAACTACTGTATAACCAACTGAGCTCACTGGGAGGACAAAATGGCTGGTGGAAAAAAAGAAGGTTATAAATACCAGCTGTAACTGTAAGACCCACTGGAGAAATGAAGATTGTAATAATTATAATAATTCCTCTTCTTTCAATGTTAATATATATAAATGTGTATGTATTAACTAAGCTTTTATTTCTTTCTCTCTCCCATTTCCCTACCACCTAACATTAGATGTGTAAATATTATTAATTTATATATTAACTAATATATACATATTAGTTAATTTATATATAGGATATCAAAGGGGGAGTAAAACTCAAAAAAGAACTGAATATCAAACATGGTTAAAAGGAATTTCGTATCCTATCTTGGGGACAGGGTTAGTGTGTTTCCAGTTGTACGTGAGATAGCTGCATCATGTTAGGTGGAAGCATTATTTTGTTATTGTCTCTATATCAAAGCTCAGTGTGGTTAAAAGAAGAATATATAGTTGAAAAATGGTAGTCTGTGGTGGCTTTGCGCTGTGTTCACTAGAACAATATTTTCCAGAATTCTTTATATGGTGCTGGGAAAGAATTGGTCAGTATTTGTACAGGTTAGAAAAGTGGAAGTGGAGCCACAGTTATTTAGTTCCTCTTTGAATGTCAACAAGAGATCAGGTGTTGCTGCAGCTCATATATATTGTTATTGATATATATAAATTATCATTTATCACCTTACTGGTAGAGGTAACACATGAACCCACAGCAACTCTTGATTCTGCCAGATATTCTCTTGTTATTGCTCTGAGTCCTGCAATAAGATCATGCATAGCCCATGGCAACAGCTGCCTACTTCCCTTTCAGGTTATCCATGGGACACTTTCCAAGTGATGAGAGCCACTCAAAGGTTTCAGATTGTTCTAATGGCCTCATCCTTTTGGCTGTAATCTTCCTTGCTCCTTTACATTACTAACTCATTTATTTCCCCTCTCAGTCTGGTTGACCCATAATGGTTTTCTCCACAGCTCCTGCAATTGCATAAGGACTGAATCTTATCATAAATCTCCTACTCTTTATCACTCAGAGTTCTCCTTCTCTGAATGAGTGCTAACTTGCACATTAGGCCAGAGGTCCCCAAACAATTTACACAGGAGGCCAGTTCACTGTCCCTCAGACTGTTGGAGGGCCGGACTATAAAAAAAACTCTGAACAAATCCCTCTGCACACTGCACATATCTTATTTTAAAGTAAAAAAATGAAACAGGAACAAATACAATATTTAAAATAAAGAACAAGTAAATTTAAATCAACAAACTGACCAGTATTTCAATGGGAACTATGGGCCTGCTTTTGGCTAATGAAATGGTCAATGTGCTCCTCTCACTGACCACCAATGAAAGAGGTGCCCCTTCCAGAAGTGTGGCGGAGGCCGGATAAATGGCCTCAGGGGGGCACATGCGGCCCACGGGCCGTAGTTTGGGGACCCCTACATTAGGCCTTACTCTTTAGTCTGAAAGAAGGAAGATGAAACTCAAATATCAAAATGAGAAGAAAATCATGAATAGAATGAACATGAAATTAATGATTATAAAATGAAATGTTTGTCCTTTTTTATAGCCTAGAAATAAATTTTTAATCACTTTTTTTTTCTCTTAATACAGCTTTTGTTAAAACCACATGGCAGGCTGAGAGCTTCCAGCCAAAAAGAGAGAGCAAACTGGGACTACTTTTAGGTGAAACCAGGACACATTTACTAGGGAGGGAGAATTGTCCCCATACAGGAAAAGATCATCATCAGTCCCAATCAACAAAACATGAATTTTATCTGGAATAAGCATCTATTGGGCTCATTGAAGGGACTGGTCTGAGATTAGGCAACAAAGGCTGCTGCTGGTCACCTGACAACATTGGTAACATCAGCAGATGCTTTAATTATACCTTAAAGAGGCCCATCTGGCCTAGAAATGGAGAAACATCAAACCTGTCTGTGACTGTTAGTTGCAAGACTTTAATAATAGTCATATCTTATTTATCTTTTTATTCTAGTCCCTAATGCTATTCCAACAATGTAATAGATAGTCAGATTGTTGAATGAAAAAATAAATGAACAATCTCTACCAGCCAAGTCGGGTACAAGTAGGAACTGACAATGTCAAAAGTTGTTTGCAAAAATACCTGCAAGGTATTTTTGAGTAGGGTGACTTAAAATGTGCTCTTTAAATAATGTAAATAATATCATTATCTTTCTTCCAATGGATATTTTCCCAAATATATATTTATATTAAATATATAAGATAACTTTTATATATGACACCTTTTTACTTATGAAACTAATAAACATCAGATCTCTTCTAGCTTTAGATATCTGTTTGCATGTATACACATATATACATTTGTATGCATATATGCTACATATAGATGGTATGACTATATAAATATTCATAGATGGATAGATACAGATAGATGATAGATCTCAGATTATAGATGTTTAGAGCTAGAAGAGAACTTATTGATATTTAGTAATTTAACCCTTCTGTAAGATAGAAAAAGGAAGTTTTACTTTTCACAAGAAATTTTTACCAGTAAAATGCCATATAAGCAAAAATGAGCAAATATAAAGATACAAAGGGAATAGGATAATAAATGAGAAAATTAAACATTCAGGTAAGACTTTTTTCATTTTTATCATGAACACTAAGATTCAACTCTGGCTGTCTCAGCTCTTCATCTGCAGGTATAGCCCTGCTTAGTTTCCAAACCTAGCTTTAACTAGAAGAAAAGCATATCAACAGTAGCCACTGAAATTGGCTCACTCTCATAAAATGTTCTCTAGTACACCTGGTAAATCCTGTTTATATTGTGTATTCTTTTTCCCCAGTGTCACTGTATATACACAAACAGTTTCCCCTAACTGCCTCCACTGCATTGCCTCCAGCTTATCCAGTCTTGACACCCTTGAAAGACTAGTCTTGCTCCCCATACTTTCAGTTGTTGACTATCTTAACTTCAGATGTCTCTTGACTCTTGGACTTCAATGTTAATCCCATCCTGCTGGATAAAGCCTTCTTAAATATGGATACTTGCTGATGTTACATTGTTTTTCTGTCCACTTAACGTTGCCTATGTGTTGCCAGCAGCAGGGTTTGGTCAGTTTCTTCTCTCATTGGACTGATTATACTCTCTCTGGCATGTATCCCATCAGAACATGATGTGGAGAATGACACCCACTAGGTGCATTTCAAGAAGTTATAGAAGAAAAGGTGCCAAGATAAATAAGTGATGACTCTGACTCACCACAGTAATTCATGGGTTCTTTTGGTGGCACAGATTCCATCTCTCAAAGTGATTTTTATTTCAGTTATTGCTCCCCTTCTCTCTATAGCTACCAGTCTAGGAGAAACCTGAGTTTATTCTTTTATCCCCAAATTTTTACTGTAGCAAGGTCCCAAAGACATTTACCAATGTAAGCATTTTGATGTAGTATTCTCCATGAGAAACTTGAATTTTCAAATATCCTAATGCCTTCATATGAATTCTGTTGTAAGAATGATGCCATTAGCTTTCCCATTACTGTGCAGCAGAAGGAGTCAGACTAACTCAATCTAAATGCCTCCAAAAAGAAAAAGAAATAAATATAAAGGAAGGAGGTAAAAGAAAGCACACTAGTTTACAATCTTATAACAGAAAAACCTGCCTGAAGCAGTCCTGAAATGATCTGGTGATCCATTCCTAATAAGTCAACATCTGTCTGTTTTAAATGGCTAGTAATTAAATAAGGAAAAGTCTCTCTCACGCCACAAAGTACTACAAATGACAATTAGTCTTTCAGGACTAAATATAATTGAAAATATTTTCTTCCAACTGCCCAAAGAGTAAAATATTAAATTTTATATTTAATAAGTATTACTTTTAAAACATTTACATCAAAGTCAAGGAAAATAAAATAATAATTTTCTCCATAATATAAAAAAAAGAAAAAATTGATAGCTCAAGGAAGAAAATAAAACATGTCCTTTTCTGTCAGTAAATTACAAATAACAAATAATCAAAATAGGAGTGTCTTGGTACATTTTGTATTAAAGACTTCTAGTATAGTAATCGATGTATTCACAAGGAAGTCATAGCAAACCTTGCTGATTGCTATATTGGGCTACTAAGCATTTTACATATGCCCTTAATACCAGAGATACTAATTATAGTTAATTATTTACATGTCTATATTCTCAATCAGAAACTAACATTTTCAAAGGAAGAAGACATGTAATAATCATCCCTATTGCATTAGTACTTGAAGAGTATCTACCAAAGAACAAGTACTAGTACATGTTTTTGATCGAATAGAATGTTTAGTTCATATTTCAGAAGAAATGTTTTATATTATGAAACCCCAGAAGGTTTTGAACTTACTCAGAATTGCTGGTTTTATTTTCTCCTTGAGATGCTAACCTTTCTGAACTTTCTTCTTCATAGATATATGTAGAAGAAAATAAGTAAAGAGATTGAAAAAACAAGGACCAAGAGCATTGGCGTTATGAACCATAGAAAAGTATTACCCACATTTACAAATATTAAAAAAAATCCTACTAGATACAGTACAAATAGAGTCAGACTAAAATCAGGAGCCCAATCATAACTTTGTTCTGTTGTAAATCTAAGCACATCATAATATTTACCTGCTCAGACCTTCTGATGGTTTTCATCCTTGTTTGCAACCCATTACAATGTCAAGTTGACTTCTTTTCTTGTCTTTCTCTTAGTTTTCTTCCCATTCCTACTCTTCTGTTTTAATATGAAAATATGAAAAGTTATAAACTGTGTCAAAACCCTCTCAGATTCCCTTCTTCTCAAGCTAAAGCTAAAATTTTATAAGAAAATATTTTTAGAAATAAAAAATATATGGTATGTCTCCTAATCAAAATCCTTCAAGATGAATAGGAAATGGTGCATATCAAGAGTAGTTTTACCAGAATACATTTTAGATAGCTTTTTAGAAAAGAAAAGGTGAGATGTGAATACAAGGTAGACATATTTCCATTACATTCAAAAGTTGGTATAAGCTCATAGGAAACGATGTTGAAAGATTCAGACACTTTATTTCAACAAATGCTTGCCATAGTAACTAATGACTTCCAAAGTCTCTATAAGTAAAATGTGCATAAAGGAAATAAAATGAGTAAAACCTATTTTTTTAAATTAGAATTTATTCCCTTGGAATTCAAGTAGAAAGAAAATATGGATATTACTAAGACTTTATAAGTAAAAAGTATCAAAGTAAGTAACCTTTGCTCCCAGTTATAATGGAGTAATAGGAACCAGATTTATACACCTGCTTTAAAAAACAGACATAATATAGGCAAAAGAAGTTTTCAGACATTGGACAACAGGTGAAATCATAAAAATTATTCCCTAATAGTCAAACCACTAGACCAAACTAAAAAAGTTCTATGTTATCTCATTTTACCGGAGAGAGTTTGCAACATAATGTAGAGAGCCAAGTTGGTGGACTAATCTGGATGAGGAGCTTGATTAATAGTAATGGTTAATTTTGGTCTCCAGCTGGCAGGCTGTCCTGGTCACCGAGCCTATTATAGGGCCCCACCTGGACAGGGAAGCCAATCCCTTGCTCTGTTCAATGCTGAGCATATTCTCCAGTGCTACCAAACCAGGAAGTCTAACCAGTGACAGCAGCAGCTACAGAGAACATCTTACAGTAAGCAAGTCAGCAACCCCACCCAACTGCTAAGAAAGGCTTGGAAGACAAAACTACTTCAAATTTATAGATACTAAGGATACAAGTATTACAAAAAATTACGTAAACATGACATCATCAAAGAAAACTAGTAAAGCTCCAATAACTGACTCTGAAGAAATAGAGAGCTGTAAACTGACAAAAAATTCAGAATTATCCTTTTGAGGAAATTCAGTTAATGATGTTAAATGCAGATTGACAACTAAACTAAATTAGGAAAATAATGCATATGAGAAATCAAAAATCATATGCAATATTTTTAAAAAGTCAATATTTTAGAGGTAAAGAATACAATGACATAATTAAAGAACTCAATAGAAAGCTTCAACAACAGACTTAACCAAACAGAAGAAAGAATAAAAAAATTCAAAGACAAATTATTTAAAATTATACAGTCAGAGAGAAACAAAGAGAAAGAAATAAGAAAGAGTAAAGAAAGCCCATATAAATTATGGATAACATTAAGAGAATCAATTTATACATATTGTTGTTCCAGAAGGAAAAGAAAGGGAGAAAGTGGGGAAAAGTTTAAGTTATAATGGCTGAGAACTTTTCAAAACTAGAGAAAAGTCTGGAGCTCCAAGTTCATGATAAATAAACACCAAAAATTTTTCCACTGTAAAAGATCTTTTCTAAGTCACATTTCAATAAAATGGTCTAAAATCAAGGAAAGGGAGAAAATTTTGAGAACAGCAATAAAAAAAAAATCCTCACCTACAGGAAATCCCCATAAACTATTAATGAAATTCTCAGCAGAAACTTTGAAGTCCAGAAGATATTAGAATGATATACACAAAGTGCTGGGAAAATAAACTAACAACCAAAGAGACCTTTTCTAGCAAAGGTGTTTTTCATAAATTAAAAAATGATATAGTCTTTCCCATACAAAAAGTCAGGGTTTCATCACCATGAGACTTGCCTTGCAAGAAATACTAAAAAGAGTTTTTTAAGCTAAAGTGAAAATTTTCCAATTAGTAACATAAAAATATAAAATATCCTGATAAAGGTAAGTATATATTCAAATTTAGAATATTCTGATACTGCAATATAATGGTGTGTTAGTCACTTAACTCTAGTATATAGATTAAAGAAGTATTGGCCCTGGCCAGTTGGCCCAGTGGTAGAGCATCAGCCCAGTGTATGAAAGTCCCAGGTTCAATTCCCAATCAAGGCACACAGGAGAAGCACTCATCTGCTTCTCTACCCATTCCCCTCTAACTTCTCTCTCTCTCTCTCTCTCTCTCTCTTTCTCTCTCTCTCTCTTTCTCTCTTCTCCTCCCCTCTTGCAGCCATAGCTCAATTAGAGCAAGTTGGTCCAGGGTGCTGAGGATGGCTCCATGGCCTCCACCTTAGGCACTAGAATGGCTCTGGTTGCAACTGAGCAAGGGCCCCAGATGGACAGAGCATTGCCCCCTAGTGGGTTTGCTGGGTGGATCCCTCTTGGGTTACATAAGGGAGTCTGTCTCAGCCTCCCCTCCTCTCACTAAAAAAAAAAAAAAAAAAAAAAAAAAAAAAAAGGTTAAATAAGTATAAAAAATAACTGGCTAAAATTGTTCTTAATGTACTCACATTATAAAAAGATGTAAATTATTACACTGAAAACATAAAATGTTGGAGAGAGGAGTAAAAGACTAGAGTTTTTAGTATGTAATCAAAGATAAGTAGTTATAAGTAATTATTACCTTAAAATAGACTATTACAACTATAACATGTTTTATATAAGTTTCATGATAACCACAAAACAAAAACCTAAAGCAGACAAAAAAAGATAAAAAAAACAATGCATACCACGGGGAAAAAAAATCACCAATTCACTATGAAAGATAGAAAAAGAGGAAGAAATAAGCTACAAAACAGCCAGAAAGCAATCAATAAGATAATGTTAATAAGTTCTTAGCTATTAAAAATCACTTTAAATAACAAAGATCAGAGAAGAAATAAATAAAATAGAGACAAGAAAATCAATAGAAAAGATCAACTAAGAACTGGGTTTTATTGGGGGGGGGGTAACAAAATCAACCAATGTTTTGCTAGAATAACTTAAAAAGAACTAAACTAAAATCAGAAATGAAGGAGAAGACATTAAAACTGATAGTCCAGCAAAACAAAGGATTATAGGCAATAAACAACTTTATGCCAGCAAATTTGATAACTTACAAGAAATGGATAAACTGCTAGAAACATAAAACCTACCAAAATTAAATCAGGAAGAAATAGAATATCTGCACAGACCAAAAATGAGTAAAGAGATTAAATTAGTGACCAAAATTCTCCAAAAAAGAAAACCCCAGAACCAGAGGGTTTTCTTGGTGAATTTACCAATCATTTAAAGAAGAATTAACTCCAATCCTTTTCGAACTTCCAAAAAATTGAAGAGGAAGGCATTTTATGAGGTTAGCATTTCCTTGACACCAAAGCCAGATAAAAATACTACAAGAAAAGATAATTACAGGCCAATATCCCTGATAAATATAGATGCAAACTTTCTCAACAAAATACTAAAACACTAAGTAAAACAATACATTAAATGATCATACATCATGATCAAGCCAGATTTATCCCTGGAATGCAACAACGGTTCAACATACACAAATCAATAAATGTAATACAATGTTCTTTTATGGTAAAAACTCTCAACAAATTTGGTGTTAAAGGAACATACCTAAACAAAATAAAGGCCATATGTGACAAGCCCACAACTAATATCATACTGAATGGTGAAAGTTCTTCCTCTAAGATCAGGAATGAGACAGTGGTGCCCACTCTCACTACTTCTTTCCTACATAGTCCTGGAAGTCTTAACCAGGAACAATTAATCAAGGAAAGTAAATAAAAATTCATTTAAATCAAAAAGAAAGAGGTAAAACTGTCTTTGTTTGTAGATAATATGACCTTATATTTAGAAAATCCTGAAGACTATACCAAAAAAGTTAAAATTCTATTAGAGCTACAAAAATAATCATATAAAAATCAATAAAATTTTTATATACTAAAAATGAACTATATTAAAAAGAAAGAGAAAACAATCCCATTCACAATAACTTTTACTTTATTATTTTTTTAAGTGAGAAGGGAGGAGATAGACAGATTCCTGCATGCACCCTGACAGGGATCCACCTGGCAACCCCAGTCTGGGGCTGATGCTCAAATCAACTGAGCTATCCTCAGCTCCTGAGGCCAACACTTGGACCAACCACTTCTTCAGTGCCCAGGGCTGACACTCAAACCAATCAAGCTACTGGCTGAAAGAGGAGAAGAGAGATAGAAGGGAAAGAGGAAGGCAAAGAGAAGCAGATGGTCACTTTTCATGTGTGCCCTGAGCAGGGATCAAACCCAGAACATTCATATGCCAGGCCAAGGCACAATGCTCTATCCACTGACAGAACCAGCCAAAGCACAATAGCTTTTGAAACTATGATATAACATATTTCCCCATGAATAAGACGTACTTATTTTGGGGTCTAAAAATTTGGGGTCTAAAAACTGGGTGCATTTTATATAGTGGTTGTAAATAGTTTTACTTGCATTTCCTGCTTTTCCGCACTTGTTTTTGCGCTCATTGTTGAAGACAGTGATTCATCATCAGACACAGAAGACAAGCTAATGGATGGGAGTTTTGACAGTGATGAAGAGTTGTATGAATTTTATGATGAATGAAACTTTAGTTCAATAACTTTATGTAATACATTATTTTTCAAATTTCGGGCCCCAAAATTAAGGTGTATCTTATATATGGGAGCATCTTACACATGGGGAAATATGGTACTGAGGAAAAAATTAACAAAAGAAGTAAAATATCTGTACACCAAAAACGACAAGAATTTGATAAAAGAAAATGAAGACAAAAGTTAATTAAAAAGTATCATAACCATGAATCAGAAAAATTAACATTTAAAAAATATCTATACCACTGAAAACCATCCATAGAGTGAATGTAATCCCTATCAAACCTCTAATGACATCTTTCACATAAACAGAAAAAATAATCATAAAATTTGGGCAAAACCATAAAAGACCCCAAATAGTCAAAGAAATCATAGAAAAAAAAAAAGCCAGAAGCATCATACATCCTGATTACAAACTATATTACAAAGCTATAGTAATCAAAACAGTATAATATTGGCGTTTAAAAAAAAAAGACACTTAGATCCCTGTAACAGAATCAAGAGACCAGAATAAAGCCTCACAAATAAAGTCAACTGTTTGATAAAGAGCCAAGGCTACTCAATGATGAAAAGATAATCTCTTCAACAAATGGTGTTGGGAAAGCTAAAGAATCACACATGGAATAATAAAATTGGACTACTGTGTTACACCATACACACAAAAAAATTCAAAATTAATTCATTAACATAGACTTAAAACTGTAAACTCCTAAAAGAAAGCATAGAAAAGAAGCTCCTTGACCTTGACCTTAGTAATTATCATTTTGGAAGTGACACCAAAAGCAGTCAACAGAAGCAAAAAGAAATAAATGGGACTGCATCAAACCAGAAGTTCTGGAAATCAGGGGAACAATTAACAAAATCAAAAGTCAACTATAGAACAGGAGAAAGTAGTTACAAATTATGTATCAGACAGCCCTGGCCGGTTGGCTCAGCGGTAGAGCGTCGGCCTAGCGTGCGGAGGACCCGGGTTCGATTCCCGGCCAGGGCACACAGGAGAAGCGCCCATTTGCTTCTCCACCCCTCCGCCGCGCTTTCCTCTCTGTCTCTCTCTTCCCCTCCCGCAGCCGAGGCTCCATTGGAGCAAAGATGGCCCGGGCGCTGGGGATGGCTCTGTGGCCTCTGCCCCAGGTGCTAGAGTGGCTCTGGTCGCAACATGGCGACGCCCAGGATGGGCAGAGCATCGCCCCTTGGTGGGCAGAGCGTTGCCCCCTGGTGGGCGTGCCGGGTGGATCCCGGTCGGGCGCATGCGGGAGTCTGTCTGACTGTCTCTCCCTGTTTCCAGCTTCAGAAAAATGAAAAAAAAAAAAAAAAAAATTATGTATCAGACAAAGGGTTATTTTCCAAAATATATAAGAAACTCGTACAACTTAATAGCAAAAAAACCACACAGCAATAACCAAACAAATAAATAAATATAAAAAGCAGAGGACCCAAACAGGCATTTTTTCCAAAGAAGACATTTCAATGGATGACAGGCACATGAAAAAATGCTCACCATCACTGATCATTGGGGAAAAGCAAATTAAAACCACAGTGCACTCTCACCTTGCACCTATCAGAATATCTGTTATTAACAGAGAACAGACTGACAGCGGTGAGGGTGTGGGGGCTATACAGGGCTGGGTGAAAAAGGTGGAGGATCAAGGAAAAACCCTCAGAGATACACATAGCAGTATAATGATTAGCAGAGGGAAGGCAGGAGAAAAAATAGAAGAGGGTAGAAGGGGAATACATGGTCATGGAAAGAGACTTGGTTTGGGGTGGTGAACACACAATACAATATATAGATGATGTGTTATAGAATTATACACCTGAAACCTATATCAATTTATTAACCAATGTCATCCCAATAATTCAACAAGAAAGTAAGAGAGAGATAACAATTGCTATTAAGAAAGTGAAGAAAAGGCAGCATTTGTATAGTATTGTTGGGAGTATAAATTAGTATAGTCACTACACCAATGTGGAAGTTCACCAAAAACTTAAAAATAGAACTACTGTATAACTCAGTAATCCCCCTTCTATGTACATATCCAAAGGAAGTGAAATCCCTGCCTCAGGGAGATACATGCATCCCCATTCTCTTTGCAACATAATTCACAATAGCCATGACATCGAGACAACCTAAGTGTCCATCAACAAATTAATGGATAATGTGTACTATATACACACAATGAAATATTAGCCATGAAAAAACAAAAAATGCTAACATTTATGACAACATGAATGCATCTAGAGGATATTATGCTATGAAATAAATCAGAGAAATACATATACTGTATGTTCTCACTTATATATGGAATTTTTAAAGAAAGCCAAATTCATAGAAAGAGAGTAGATTGGTGGTTACAAGAAGGTGGTGGGGCATGTGGGAAAGATGTTAGTCAAAGAGTATAAACTTCAGTTACAACATGAATAAATTCTGGGGATCTAATATACAGCATGTAATACAGTTAAAAATATTATTTTGTTTACTTGAAAGTTACTACAAGAGTAGATCTTAAATATTCTCACAACACACACAGAGAATAAAGATTATGTGAGGTGATAAATGTTTTAACTAACCTAGTTGTCATAATCACTTTACCATACATATATCAAATCATCATCTTGCACACCTTAAATTTTCACAATGTTACATATCAATTGTATTTTAATAAAGCTGGGGGGGGGTGACCAAAAGTGGAATGTATAAAATCAGATTAAAGTTTTAACAGAGTTCACTGAAATATCTAAATACATATCGTATCAAGAAGACTGGACGTGTGCACGTGCAGATATTTGGCACTCCTGCATAGAGTTTCTCACAATTGTTATCATGCAATTCTTTACTCCTTTAGAAAGGGAGACTAGAAGGTAGATGGGAAACAGTGGGTGGCCCAAGTTTTTTTGTTTGTTTTTTTTAAAGAAACTTTAAAGAAAAAAACACTAAGTTTAAACCTCCTTTCAGATCCTGGAGTATTGAGAAATTTAAGAATGTTGTGTTCCGAATATATTGAATAATTTCCATAACTAGTGGAAGCTTTTTCTTCTTCCTGCTACATTGGTTCATTGCGTCTAACACGATTCCTGCTTTCTAGTCCCTACCTGCTTTCAGATCCCTGCTGGACCTGGAGGTTGATCTTAACTTCCAGCTGGATTAAATATTGCTTGGATTCCCCACCACGCTGTCTTACCAGTGTTGTTCTGCAGCAACCTGGCACCTATTTTCTAAACTTTCAGCTTCACCCTGACACTGCTCCAACTAAGCATTGTAAATACTTGGAAACCAACCCTTCCATCTACCCAATTAAAACTGTTGCTAATACCATAAACGTCCTATTGTCATATGTCTCATGTTAGATTATGCCACCATGAATGTCTATATAGCCAGAATAAAAGGCACACACTTGACATGATTTTTTGTTGACAAAGATGGATAACCTTTGGAGGACAGACCTATATTCTTCTACAATAAATGTCTCTACTCCCTCTCTACCTAATCACTCTTTTCCTCAAAGTGGTCAATATCAAGCTTATAGAATAGTTTGAACTTAAGAGTTTTTTATTTGTAGATGGAATGCTCTGTTAACCTCTCCTTTTTTTGATCTCATATATTCACCAAATGCCTCCATAGTTTTACAAGTATGATTGCAATGGGGAAAAAGTTTCCTGGCTAAAAAGTAGTCATTTAGCTTCCTAGTTAAAAAAAAAAAATCTGTCACAGAGCATCTGGATAATGTATGTTACAAAAAATAGTTCCAGAGTTTAGAAATTATAAAACATCCTTGGACAGTTGGCTCAGTGGTAGAGCATCAGCCTGCATGTGGATGGCCTGGATTTGATTCCCGGTCAGGACATACAGAAGAAGCAAACATATGCTTCTCTCCTTCCTACTCCCTCTTCCCTCTGCCCCTTCTCTCTCTCTCTCTCTCTCTCTCTCTCTCTCTCTCTCTCTCTCTCTCTCTTCCTCCCCCACAGCCATGGCTCAATTGGTTCAAGCACATCGGCCCCAAGTGCTGAGGATAGTTCCATGAAGCCTCCACCTCAGGCACTAAAAATAGCTCAGTTACAAGCATGGCCTAAGATGGGCAGAGCATCAGCCCCAGACGCGGGTTGCTGGGTGGATCCCAGTCACAGTGTATGCAGGAGTCTGTCTCTCTATCTCCCCTCCTCTCACTTGAAGAAGAAGAGAAAGAAGAAGAAAAAGGAGAAGGAGGAGAAAGAGAAAGAGAAAGAGAAGGGGAAGAAGGAGGAGGAGGAGGAGGAGGAGGAGGGGGAGGAGGAGGAGGAGGAGGAGAATAGAAGAAAGAAAGAGCGCCTGACCTGTGGTGGCGCAGTGGATAAAGCATCAACCTGGAACACTGAGGTCGCCGGTTCAAAAACCTGGGCTTGCCTGGTCAAGGCACATATGGGAGTTGATGCTTCCTACTCCTCCTCCTCTCTCTCTCTCTCTCTCTCTCTCTCTCTCTCTCTCTCCTCTCTAAAATGAATAAATTAATAAAGTCTTTAAAAAAAGATGAAAGAAAGAAAGAAAGAAAGAAAGAAAGAAAGAAAGAAAGAAAGAAAGAAAGAAAGAAGGAAGGAAGGAAGGAAGGAAGGAAGGAAGGAAGGAAGGAAGGAAGGAAGGAAGGAAGGAAGGAAGGAAGGAAGGAAGGAAGGAAGGAGGGAAGGAGGGAAGGAGGGAGGGAGGGAGGAAGGAAGGAAGGAAGGAAGGAAGGAAGGAAGCAGGGAAGGAAGGAAGGAAGGAAGGAAGGGAGGAAGGAAGGAAGGAATTATAAAACCAAGTCTAGCAGTTCAGAGACCCTTTCTAAAGATCTAACCTACATTCTGACCTTTTACTTTAACATAGTTTGACTCATTATCCTAATATTGAGGGAACCATTTTCTTTGGGGGTGGGGGGGATACATTCTAAAGATAAAGACATGTTAATGCACTGCTTGAATTCCTCTGCTGCTATAAGACATCCCAAATTACTTCCTGGAGACAAAATCCTTCTGATAGAGCTTGAGAACAGAGCCATAGCATTTCAAATTCTCTACTGTTCTTTCCAATTAGATGGGTAACTTTACAAATTGCATTACCATTTGTTGTCATCTAGGGCAGGGGTCGGGAACCTATGGCTCGTGAGCCAGATATGGCTCTTTTGATGGCTGCATCTGGCTTGCAGACAAATCTTTAATTAAAAAAATACTAACGTTAAAAATATAAAACATTCTTATGTATTACAATCCATTTATTTCCTACTACTCATGTTCATGGTTGTGGGTGGCTAGAGCCAATCACAGCTGTCCTCTGGGACAACACCAAATTTTTATTGGATAATGTGTAACATACAGGAGTCGTTGTATGGCTCTCCTGGAATTACATTTTAAAATATGTGGTGTTCATGGCTCTCTCAGCCAAAAAGTTTCCCGACCCCTGATCTAGCAACTTCCATTCTTCTGTATAATGCTAAGCATCCTGCCAAAATGATATTCTGCTTGAAGAAAGTCTGTCTGATTAATCATCAATAGGGAAAAAAAAATCTACCTAGAAAAGGCAATATTTTAACATTTGTGATGATCAGCACCTTGATCATATGATGTGGCTATAAAGAAAAAGGCAAATGAATGGGGAAACCTCAAGATTGCCACAATCTCTCTGTCCTCCAAATGTTGCAATTTTATTATGCAAATTTTGAGTTGGTCAGGTCACATAGATACTGGCCATAAACTAACCAGGCACTTTGCTCGCTGAATAGATTTATTCTAAAGACAAACTAAATTCATCTCTCAATACTCCATTTTCAGGATGGACAGAGAATATAAGGGAGAACTCCAGACTGTGGAACTCATCCCAGCCTATATTAATCTTAGCTAGGGGTCAATCAGACAGCTCCATCATTGAATACCAACACGAGCTTCTACTAAACCAGACATCTGAGCAGATGGGCTCTCTCCCAGGGCCAACACATGGCAAGCATTTGATCCCAGAGCTAGGCTCGCACAGTGACAACTCACAGAGCAAAAATGTTCTCTGGCATGGTTTTCAGGAAAAACAACTTCCCGGCATCAGATAGTGACTGAACTGGATTTTTCTTTTAATCCCAAGAATTCTAGCTACTCAGAAAAAGAATGACACTGTTCATATCTAAAGTGATCACAGTAAAAAAGAAACTGTTCTTTCACCTTATTTTCTCATGCTACTTTAACATAGCACTTTCTGGTTGAAATCAAGAATCATGTTGCAAACTGTACTTCTTTTATCTGAAACAATGGGCCTATAGCATCACCCATAGTTGTTCTGAGTATCAAGTGAAGTAAAATATACATGAATGTCCTGCCACTATATGTAGCACCTAATGTAAGCTCCCTTTCCTTTCAAATTAGAAGTTAGAGAGAGACAGTTTATTTCAGTGAATGTAGTACTTGGCCTTTCACTGGCTGCTATGCTGTAGTTTCTCACTGCTTTTACTACTGATCTTCCACCATAAAACTCTGCCTCCCCTGTCCCACAAATACCTGCTTCACTGCAGTTCATCATCACTGCAGGCTCCAGTTTATTTAATTAGGCTTTGTTTTAGCCTCCACTGCAAGTCCCTATTCCAATTCCTGCCTATTCATCTCTTTCCTTCTTGAAGACCATGGTCCTTTCCTGTCACTAGCCAGTTCTGCCCTAAGGTGCTACTTCCAACAACAAGCTATCACTGAAGGACTTTGGCAAATGACCAGACCTTATATTTTACTCCTCAGGGGAAATGCTGAAGCAGTCACTGCTCTGTCCTCTGCTAGGAGCCACAAAACAGCAGCTTCACACCATCTTGACCCACAGAGCAGACTCTGAACAGGCACGAGGAAGGAAGAGGGATTAGAGAGTGGGACTTGGGTTATGTGAACTAGCTTCTTAGGCAGAAATCATGCTCAGGGATGGAAAGTGAACTGATCCCACATTTTGTCCCTGAGTAAGAAACTGTGAAGGATGTTGTAGAGGTGGCTTTGCCAGTGATGAGTTGTAGAGTTGAAATAAATTTTTCTAAACTATCAATTTTTTTAAAAAAAGAATTCTGATCAACCATGCTGGAGAAATTATAAAATGATCTTCCTATCATTCTGTAGAAAAGCTGTATTATAAAACCACTTTCTAATAGTCAACGGGGTTCACAGATGTGGCTACAGAAGCATATATGTAGTTGAATACAATAGTTCTAAAGAAATAATTTTATAGAGCATGTGGAAATTAACACTTTCTAAGTCAATATCATTTTAGAGTTGTTGTAACCTTTCTCAGAAAGTACCAAATGAGTAAAAAGAGATAAAGACAAAGACAGAGACAGAGGCAGACAGGGAAAGTTAGAAACAGAGAGACGCCGAGGGGGAAAAAAAGAAAGGAAACATAATTGGAATTGATTTAAAGTTAATAATCATAAGCTCTAGTTTTATTATAAACTATGTGAGCTGCAGTGAGTCTTCTGATCTCTTTGAGCCTCAATTTCAACAATTTCAAAATCAGATAATCATTTCACATACAGCTTGGCATCCAAATATAGCTATTCTCACTCTTTGGTCCAGCTCATGTGAAACATTAAACAAAACATTATTTTTTCCATTTTGTTAGCTCACATGAACTGTACAAAAGGCCACCCATTTCTAAAATGATGGCTTTGACATAGACTTTTTAGCTGGTATGTTACCCCCACCCAACAAAACTCTGAGTTTCATTAGTAAATATGAGGGGGAATTGATGTTAGGTCAAGAGATAGCAGCCTCTGCCTCATAAACAAACTAAGGAACACAAAAGGTAAATAAATCATTTTGTTGTTTTATTGGAGTAAAAAATACTAGTTTTGAAGTAAATATATTTATTTATAATGCTTCTATAATGCTTTTCAATGTTAAACTTTATGCAATAAATGCTTAATGTATGTAAAACATGTAATATAATAGGGAAAAAGAAAAAAAAATTTGTCCAGGAACACATAAAGCTAAAATATCTATCAATTACTACATGATCTTGGTTGGACAAGTCACCTAACGTCTAACCTATGGTTTTCTTATCTGTAAGATGTGAGTGAGACCATCAACCATACTGATTTTACAAAGTTGTCATGTACATAAAATCACATATGGGAAAGTGATGGTTACTGTTAAGTTTGAGAGACATGGTAAAAAAAAAAAACAGTCTTATTATACAGTGTTTAAGAACAGGTGCAGGGGTCTCTGAAAACTAAGCTTCAATTCCAACCTTTCTATTTATTAGGTGTGTTATCCTGAGCAAGCTACCTATCTCTCTAATTTGCCATTTTTCCATTTATAAAAGTCCATAAAACAAAGACTATTTCATATTATTGCTTAAATTAAGTGAAGTAAGAGAGATAAAACTCTGCACAAAAACTGCCATATTGTAGGTGCTCACAAAATAAGAGCTGTTTTGATGATGAAGATGATGATGGTGATGATACAAGGCACAGGCATATAAATTCACACTGAATAGAAAAGGTGGACAGAGTCCATTTTCTGTCTCACAAAGAAATAACAGTTCTCAAGGGCAGATATTAATATTTAGCACCATGGAGAGAAGTAGATATGATTGACTTAGCTCTCCCAAAATCTTGGTAATTCTAATCCATATATGGAAAGACATATCTGATAACTTGTTATAATGTTTATTTGCTATTAGCATCTTCATTCTGAGTTACAAAATAGCATGTATACTTTGGTGGCTGCTCCAGGATTTCTTCCATATGTGACATTTATATATATACATCTATTCCAGAAATAGTTTGAGCAATTTCTGTGAAATGAACTAGGCACAGGAAACATGACTCAACAAGACACACACTCTTTCTCTCCCATAGAGCTTGCACTCTAACTGGAAAAACACAAAATTAAAAAAAGTAATTACAATAAAATGTAATAAGCATCAAAATAGAAGTTGATGGTGCTATGGGGACACATAGCAGG
Source organism: Saccopteryx leptura (assembly GCF_036850995.1). Taxonomy (NCBI): domain Eukaryota; kingdom Metazoa; phylum Chordata; class Mammalia; order Chiroptera; family Emballonuridae; genus Saccopteryx; species Saccopteryx leptura. The sequence continues at coordinate 265,348,267 of NC_089503.1, read as the reverse complement.
GGTTTTTTTTTATAGAAGAACAAAAAGATCTCCCTGACATAATAAAATTTATACAGAAGAACATTTTTCTGGCAGAAAAGATAGCATATGTGAAGGTGTCATAAGTGGGGGAGTGTAGCTTGTTGGAATCAGGGAAGGGAGTGTGGAGAGGTAGAAAAGAGAAAGACATGAATCTTCTCAGGAATGTTAAGACATTTTCATTTTTTTCCTAAAGACAATAAAAACCATTGAAGTCTATTTAAGAAGAGGAATGACATTATTAGAGCTACAATTCCGATCATGGGATTGATGCTTCTTCCACTCTTTAATTATCGAAAGGTTATAGATTACACCTCTCAACTTGTGACCCTCTGATAATCAGTCCTTCAGTAGCTCCTCATCTTGCACTGAATAAAATCCACCTCCTTACTTGATATTCAAGGCCTTGCACTGTTTGACCTCAAATACTCTCCCAGGCCTATCTTCCTCTACTCCTTTTCATATATTCTATAATCCAAACAATCATTTTGAAAGCTCAGCCTGTATGTGAAATACAATCGTACTTTGCCTTTGATTGTATAGTCACCAAGACCAGGAGATCTTCCCTTTGTTTGCACTTACCTGTGTCCTTCAGTGTCTCATTCAAGTGTTTTCTTTCCTCTAAGTCTTTCTTGATTCCCTGAGGTAATGGTACTTTCTTTCCACGGAACTCTTTCAATCCCTTTTTAGCCTTTTATCTTTTCTTACTAAGTCTCTGAATTTTTAATGCTTACATCTTAGTTTATTCTCAAATATAGGCAACTGATAGCAAAAGATAAACCTTATTAATTTTTATGTTTTCTGGGGTTCTAAGCACTGCTCCTGGACTGTCATAGAAGCACAATTAGTGAATGAATGGAAAAATAATAGTTGTACCACTAGAAGATGTCTTTGTTTCAAAGCTAAAAATGGCATTATAATTTATGGTTTCACTTTCTCAAAACCTATTTCTGTATGATGAGGTATAACAAAATGCTTAAATTTATGTTTATTTTTAGAATATTTATGAGTTAATAAAATAATAAAGGAACACTAAGCCTCAGTTGGGATTGTTATAAAAAGCAGTTGAGAAATTGAAGCACTTTTTTTATTAAATTTAATGCAGTGACATTGATAAATCAGGGTACATATGTTGAGAGAAAATATCTCTAGATTATTTTGACATTTGATTGTGCTATATACCCCTCCCCCAAAGTTAAATTGTCTTCTGTCACCTTCTATCTGGTTTTCTTTGTGCCCCTCCCCTCCCCTAACCCCTCTCTCCTTCTTCACCCCCTCCCTCCTCCCCCAACCTCCCGCCCCTGTTGCCATCACATTCTTGTTCATGTCTCTGAGTCTCATTTTTATGTCCCTTCTATGTATGGATTCATCTTAGTTTTTTTTTTTTTTTTTTCTGATTTACTTATTTCACTCCGTATAATGTTGTCAAGGTCCATCCAGGTTATTGTAAATGTTCCGATGTCATCATTTCTTATGGCTGAGTAGTATTCCATAGTATATATGTACCAAAGCTTTTTAATCCACTCGTCCTCTGACGGACACTTGGGCTGTTTCCAGATCTTCGCTATTGTGAACAGTGCTGCCACAAACATGCAGGTGCATTTCTCCTTTTGGAGCCGTTCTATGGTGTCCTTGGGGTATATTCCTAAAAGTGGGATAGCTGGGTCAAAAGGCAGTTTGATTTTCAGATTTTTGAGGAATCTCCATACTGTTTTCCACAGTGGCTGCACCAGTCTGCATTCCCACCAGCAGTGCAGGAGGGTTCCCTTTTCTCCACATCCTCGCCAGCACTTATTCTGTGTTGTTTAGTTGATAAGCGCCATTCTGACTGGTGTGAGGTGATATCTCATTGTGGTTTTAATTTGCATTTCTCTAATGATTAGTGATGTTGAGCATTTTTTCATATGCCTATTGGCCATCTGTATGTCCTCTTTGGAGAAGTGTCTATTCATCTCTTTTGCCCATTTTTGGATTGGGTCGTTTGTCTTCCTGCTGTTGAGTTTTACAAGTTCTTTATAAATTTTGGTTATTAACCCCTTATCAGACGTATTGTCAAATATGTTCTCCGATTGTATAGTTTGTCTTTTTATTCTGTTCTTGTTGTCTTTAGCTGTGCAAAAGCTTTTTAGTTTGATATAGTCCCATTTGTTTATCCTGTCTTTTACTTCACTTCCCCGTGGAGATAAATCAGCAAATATATTTCTGCAAGAGATGTCGGAGAGCTTACTGCCTATGTTTTCTTCTAAGATGCTTATGGTTTCATGGCCTACATTTAAGTCTTTTATCCATTTTGAGTTTATTTTTGTGAGTGGTGTAAGCTGGTGATCTAGTTTCATTTTTTTGCAGGTAGCTGTCCAATTTTCCCAACACCATTTGTTAAAGAGGCTGTCTTTACTCCATTGTATTTCCTTACCTCCTTTGTCAAATATCAGTTGTCCATAGAACTGTGGGTTTATTTCTGGGTTCTCTGTTCTGTTCCATTGATCTATACACCTGTTCTTATGCCAGTACCAGGCTGTTTTGAGTACAACGGCCTTGTAGTATAACTTGATATCAGGAAGTGTGATACCTCCCACTATATTCTTCTTTTTTAAGATTGCTGAGGCTATTCGTGTCCTTTTTTGGTTCCATATAAATTTTTGGAATATGTGTTCTATATCTTTGAAGTATGTCATTGGTATTTTAATTGGTATTGCGTTGAATTTATAGATTGCTTTGGGTAATATAGACATTTTAATGATGTTTATTCTTCCTAACCATGAGCACGGTATATGCTTCCACTTGTTTGTATCTTCCTTGATTTCTTTTATCAATGCTTTGTAATTTTCCGAGTACAAGTCTTTAGTCTCCTTGGTTAAGTTTACTCCTAGGTACTTTATTTTTTTGGTTGTAATTGTGAAGGGGATTGTTTCCTTAATTTCTCTTTCTGACTGTTCATTGTTGGTGTATAAAAATGCTTCTGATTTCTGAGTATTGATTTTATATCCTGCCACTTTGCTGAATTTATTTATCAGGTCCAGTAGTTTTTTGACTGAGACTTTAGGGTTTTCTATATACAATATCATATCATCTGCAAATAATGATAGTTTTACTTCTTCTTTTCCAACTTGAATGCCTTTTATTTCTTCTTCTTGTCTGATTGCTGTGGCTAGGACTTCCAGGACTATGTTAAATAAGAGTGGTGAAAGGGGGCACCCCTGCCTTGTTCCTGATCTTAAGGGGATTGCTTTTAATTTTTTCCCATTGAGTATGATGTTGGCTGTGGGTTTCTCATAGATGGCTTTTATCATGTTGAGGTATGTTCCCTGTATTCCCACTTTGCTGAGAGTTTTGATCATGAATGGGTGCTGGATTTTATCAAATGCTTTTTCTGCATCTATTGAAATTATCATATGGTTTTTCTCCTTCTTTTTGTTTATGTGATGAATCACATTGATTGATTTACGAATATTGTACCAGCCTTGCCTCCCCAGAATAAATCCCACTTGATCATGGTGTATGATTTTTTCCATATATTGTTGGATCCGGTTTGCTAATATTTTGTTGAGGATTTTAGCATCTATATTCATCAGAGATATTGGCCTATAATATTCTTTCTTTGTGTTGTCTTTGCCTGGTTTTGGAATCAGAATTATGCTCGCCTCATAAAAGGAGCTTGGAAGTCTTCCTTCCTCTTGAATTTTTTGAAATTACGTGAGAAGGATAGGAGTTAGTTCTTCTTTGAATATTTGGTAGAATTCACTTGTGAAGCCATCGGGCCCTGGACTTTTCTTTGTTGGGAGTTTTTTGATAACTGTTTCGATCTCCTTTGTTGTAATCGGTCTGTTTAGGTTTTCTGATTCTTCCAGATTGATTTTTGGAAGATTGTATGTTTCAAGGAATTTGTCCATTTCATCTAGGTTTTCTAGTTTTTTGGCATACAGTTCTTCATAGTATTTTCTTACAATATTTTGTATTTCTGTTGTGTCAGTTGTTATTTCTCCACTCATTTCTAATTTTATTTATTTGAGTCTTCTCTCTCTTTTTCTTGGTGAGTCTACTTAAAGGTTCATCAATCTTGTTTACCTTTTCAAAGAACCAGCTCCTAGTTTCATTGATCCTCTGTATTGTTTCTTTAGCCTCTATGTCATTTATTTCTGCTCTGATCTTTATTATTTCCTTCCTTCTACTACATTTGGGCTTTACTTGCTGTTCTTTTTCTAATTCTTTTAGATGCAGGGTTAAGTTTTTTATTTGAGCTTTTTCTAGCTTCTGAAAGTGTGCCTGTAGTGCTATGAACTTCCCTCTCAGCACTGCTTTCGCTGTGTCCCATAAATTTTGAGTTGTTGTATGCTCACTGTCATTCGTTTCTAGGATTTTTTTTTATTTCTTCTTTGATCTCATTCTTAATCCATTCATTATTTAACACCCTGCTATTTAGTTTCCATGTGTTTGAGAATTTTTGAGCTTTTCTGCTGTGATTCATTTCTAGTTTCATGCCGTTGTGATCGGAGAAAGTGCTTGATATGATTTCAGTTTTCTTAAATTTGTTGAGAGCACTTTTGTGCCCTAACATGTGGTCTATCCTAGAGAATGTACCATGAGCACTTGAAAAGAATGTATATTCTGCTGCTTTAGGGTGAAAGGATCTGAAGATATCTATTAAATCGAGTTGACCTAGTGTTTCCAATAAGTCTGCTGTTTCTTTGTTAATTTTCTTTCTTGAGGATCTATCTAGTGATGTTAGTGGGGTATTGAAATCCCCTACTATTATAGTATTGCTGTTGATCTCACCCTTTAAATCCATCAAAGTCTGTTTTATATATTTGGGTGCTCCTATATTAGGTGCATAGATATTTATAATAGTTATATCTTCCTGTTGGATTACTCCCTTTATCATAATGTAGTGGTCTTCTTTATCTCTTACTATATCCTTTGTTTTAAAGTCCAATTTGTCTGATATAAGTATTGCTACCCCAGCTTTTTTTTCATTTCTGTTTGCATGAAATGTTTTTTTCCATCCTTTTACCTTCAATCTATGTGTGTCTTTTGTTCTAAGGTGTGTCTCTTGTAGACAACATATGTATGGGTCCTGTTTTCTTATCCACGCAGCTACCCTATGTCTTTTGATTGGATCATTTAATCCATTTACATTTAAGGTTATTATTGATATGTAGTTGTTTATTGCCATTTTCTTCTTTAAAGGTGTATTCCTTTTTTTGCTATATTCTTTTCCAACTTTGATCTGTTTACAACAGGCCCCTTAACATTTCTTGCAGCATTGGTTTGGTTGTAATGAATTCCTTGAGTTGTTTTTTGTCTGGGAAGCTTTTTATTTCTCCTTCAATTTTAAACGATAGCCTTCCTGGATAAAGTAGTCTTGGTTGTAGGTTCTTGTTCTGCATTACTTTGAATATTTCTTGCCATTCTGTTCTGGCCTCAAGTGTTTCTATTGAGAGGTCGGATGTCATCCTTATGGGGGCTCCTTTGTAGGTGATAACTTTTTTTTCTCTTGCAGCTTTTAATATTTTCTCTTTATCGTTTAGCTTTGGTATTTTAATTATAATGTGTCTTGGTGTAGGTTTCTTTGGGTTTCTCTTTAATGGAGTTCTCTGTGCTTCTTGGACTTGTGAGAGTTTCTCTTGCATTAATTTAGGGAAGTTTTCAGTTATGATATGATTGAACAAAGTCTCTATCCCTTGTTCTTTTTCTTCTTCTTCAGGAACCCCTATGATGCAGATGTTATTTCTCTTCATGTTGTCACAGAGCTCTCTAAGTGTTTCCTCTGACTTTTTGAGTCTCTTTTCTCTTTTTTTCTCTGCTTTCATTCCTTCATTCCAGTTGTCCTTCAAATCGCTGATTCGATCCTCAGCTGTATCCATCCTGTTTTTAATTCCTTCCATTTTGGTCTTCATTTCTGATATTGTATTTGTCATCTCTGACTGATTCTTTTTTAATATTTCAATATCCTTTTTTATACTTGCTATTTCTTTATTTAGGTTTTCAAACTGCCCCTCCATTGTTGTTCTAAGATCCCTAAGCATCCTTACAATCATTATTTTGAACTCCGCATCTGGAAGTTTGATTATTTCCATATCACTCAGCTCATCTCTCAAAGGTGTCTCTTGTGATTTCATTTGGGTTGCACTCCTTTGTTTTCTCATAATGGTGTTTTATTTGTAGAGTTGGTTGAGTCTAGGCTTGGTGTTGTCTGCCTCCAGTTTTCAGTTGTGTTATTTCTAGGTCTTCTTGGGCTGGTATCAGCTATTATTTGTAATCCACTTTTGGATTTGGGCAGCTTTGAAGTCTTGATTTGTTTGTTTTCTTAACAGGTGATAGTCTTGTTAACTGATCTCAGCAGGGGGCTTCCTTGAAATTGTAACCAGGAATGCTGTGGGTGTAACCTGAGACGCTGAAGGTCTCTTCCACCAACTAATCTCACTGGGGGCAGGGTTTTTTCTCAGCTTCAGTAGGGGGAGGTGTATCTCAGATCTCCATGGAGACCTGAGTTACTGCCCCTCCTCCCCACTTCTTGTTTTCAGCTGTGTCTTGTTGCACTGATTGGAGCTGGATAGATGTCCGGAGATCTCTGATCCGGAAGCACTTCAGCTCTGTTTTGTGAAAGGTTCAGTCCCTCCCCCAGCTATGGCCACCTCCAGCACGTATGAGTCAGCTTTTTTATTTCGTTTCTTGCATACCTTAGCCCTTCACAGTCTGTCCCTCTCCTTGTCCTTTCCACTTGGGAGATAAGCTGGTCTTTTCAACCCACCTTGCTCCCTGGTCGCCAGGTAAGTGGCTGTGAGCAGTAGTTTCTGCTCTTTTTCCTCTGTGAAATCCTCTCTCTGGGCTCTCAGCCTCACCCCTCCCCCCTTCCGTTCCTGTAAGCAGAGGAGATTCAGGCACTCCTTACCAGGATTATTGTGGCTTCCTCTTTGCTCCTTGGTTTTTGAGAGCTGTTCTTGCAGTTCAGTGTTGGTTTTTCATGCTGATTTTTCCTGAATTGATTTGTATTCCAGTTTGGTGTTGAGAGCTGGGCGTCTGTGCGTCCGCCTACTCCGCTGCCATCTTCAAAAGCCTCTGAAGCACTTTTAAGAGTATTGTTTTACATAGTATGAAAATATGGTATATATATATGGTATTTTAACATCATTTCTTGTACTATTATCTGTCTGGTCAGGATACCTAAAAAAAGATTTATGCAATAGGTCAGTTCCTTAGTATAATGATAAGAACATAGGACTCTGAGTCAGTAGAATTCATCTGAATAATGAGCCTATGAACTAATTACTTATGTGATATTCAGCAAGTTATTAAACTCTCTGGGCTTCAATTTTCCCATAATGAGGATGATAAATCCACCAGCTTATAAAGTATTAAGAACTAAGTAAGATAATGAGTATAGCAGTGTTTTCCTTTTTTTTTTTTTAAATCATTAGAGAAGAGAGAGAAAGGGAGAGAGAGAGACAGAGACGGAGAGAGACAGAGAGAGAGGAGAGGAGAGAGAGACAGAGAGAGAAGGTGGGGAGGAGCTGGAAGCATCAACTCCCATATGTGCTTGACCAGGCAAGCCTAGGGTTTCGAACCGGCGACCTCAGCATTTCCGGGTCGACGTTTTATCCACTGCGCCACCACAGGTCAGGCTTGCAGTGTTTTTCTAAACAGCAGCATTCTTTGCAAATGTTAAGGTTACTATAACCATTGACCTATTGAAGGTCATAATATTTAATATAAATAAACTACACTAAGAATACTATATCAAGAGTGAAAAATATCTCTTATGAATCTAAAATATCTCTCCCTAACCCATCTGTTGTGTAAAACAAGATCTTCATAACCTGGGTCTGCTTATTAAAAAGCAGCATGAGCATGTCTGGAATGGTTTTTCAGGTTGGCATGGGCAATACATGAGATGTATGGTAAACTGAAATGTTTCTTGAAAGAAAGAAAGGTTAGCTTCACTAGGGACATTAAACAGCTCTCCTAATAGATTTCACTCTAGCCATACAATTTCCACCAAGATTATGCTCTAGTTGTAGCTTTATTGCTCTATTCCAACTTGTGTTTAACACTCTGATGTTAGAGAGTCAATATAAGTAAATTAGCTGTGATATACTTATTTATTCTATAGATATTTAGATATTTATTGAAAGCCAACTTAGGTACCCCTCAAGTATGCTCTACACCTACAGAACAATAATAAAGTGTGGTCTTTACTCTTAAGAACCTCATAAATACAAAAATATATAATAAAATTGGCCAAGTGTCAAAATAAAGCTCTGCATGAAGTATAATAAAAGTATGATGGAAAACCATCAAAATGTAACAAAACATTTACTATGTCTTAAAGAATACAAGGGGTTTTCTAACCAGTTGGGCAAAGGGGTAGTTAAAAGGAAATTTCAGGCCAAAGAAACAGCCTGTCGAATTAAATCCCAATGTATCTGGGGCAGTTAAAATCCTTTCTTGATATTTCTTTCCCCAACAACAGTAGAAAGTTACTAAGTGGGGATTATAGCATAGAAATAGTTCTCTTTCATTTTTCTTTTATTTAACAACCAGTTCTTAAATCTTCCCATAATCCTTAAAAGGGAGAAGAATTCTATGAAAGAATTGATGTTGAGTTTTGTTTTAAAAAACAGGCTAAGTCACTACAGTGTTTCTTAACTACATTACGCATATGCTTCACATGTGCAATAGAATATCAAATGGGACTTTTCCCCATCATGTGAATTTGGATTGGTACCTTGAGTTTAAAAGCAAAGAATGGTAAGTACCCAAAATTCTAAATAGATATAACAAACAATCTAACAAGTGGTTCAACAAACAGGCTTAAGCAACAGTGGGCCGCCTAGAGGGCACCCACACCCAGGGATGCCTGACCCTGGGGAGGAGGTGCCAGGGAGTAAGCACTTCTTTAGCAAGACCATTTCAAAATGTTATATTTTTTCCTCTCCTACCCCCTCATTCAAATAAACTGGGTTTCAAAAATATTGATATGCATCCTCTAAAGTTTGGGGGTAGAGAGAACTGGGTTTGATACCTGACTTGTACCCAGCCCCCTCACAAACACACATACACACACAATGTTTTAAATGCAAGGAGCTGTTTAGAGAAGAATGGCAAGACAGAGGGAAGATGAGGTTATACTAAGAAAATCTCATCCTTAAAGAATTTCCAGACATTCAAAAGCAAGAAGAAATGTAGTAACTGTGAAGAATAACTAAAAATGAGTCAACTTGTAGAAAAATCTGTCCAAAAGGTAGGTTCAGAGAGATATGACACACCCAAAGACATTGTCTTGAAGAGATAGCAATGGGCTGAGGGAGTTCCACTACAGCCAGCCATGAAGACTCAGAGGTCATCAGATGGGAGATGCCCAAAAATGACATCCTCTGGGAAACACAAAATAGAGCCCTAGAGAGAAATTCCAGAATTTTCCTCAGACACATTAGAAAGGCACCCATCCAAGGTAAAATTATGTTAGCAAAAAACAACTTGAGGAGGACCTGAAGATGGCAGCGGAGTAGGCAGATGTACAGACTCCTAGCTCACACCACTGAACTGGATTACAAACTAATTTATGAACAATCAGCGTGAAAAACCAACTCTGGACTCCAAGGAAAAGAGTAGAAAATATTGCTTACAGCCATTTACCTGGTGAACAGGGAACGAGGTGTGTTGAAAGGGCTGGCTTGTCTTCTAAAAGGAAAGGGGAGAGAGAGAGAGACAGACAGACAGATGGTGAGGGGCAAAGGAATGCAGGGGATGATCTGAGAAGCTGACTCATCCAGTGCTAGAGGTGGCCATAGCTGGGGGAGGGGCTAATCCTTCCAAAAACAAAAGACAAAGTGCTTCTGGGTCACAGACCTCCAGACATCTCTCCAGCTCCAATCAGCACAACAAGACACAGCGGAAAACAGGAAGTAGGGAGGAGGGGCAATAACTCAGGTCTCCATGTAGATCTGAGACACACCTCCCCCTACTGAAGCTGAGAAAACACCCTGACCCCAGAGAAAGTAACTGGCAGAAGAGGCCTTCAGAGTCTCAGGTTACACCCACCGCATTCCTGGATACAATTTCAAATAAGCCCCCTGCAGAGATCAGTAAACAAGACTACCACCTGTTAAAAAAACAAACAAATTTAGACTTCAAAGTGGCCCAAATCTGAAAGTGGATTACAAAAAATAGTTGATGCCAACCCAAGAAGACCTAGAAATAACACAATTTAAAACTGAAGGCAGACAACACCAAACCTATACTTAACCAGCTCTGCAAACAAAACATCCAAACACACGGACATAATGAGAAGACAGAGAAGTGTAATCCAAATAAAATACCAAGAGAAACATACAGGAAATGAACTGAGTGATATGGAAATAACCAAACTTCTGGATGCGGAGTTCAAAATAATGACTATAAGGATGCCTAGGGATCTTAGAACAACAATGAATGGTCATTATGAACACCTAAATAAAGAAATAGCAAGTATAAAAACGAATATTGAAATATTAAAAGAGAAGCAGTCGGAGATGACAAATACAATATCAGAAATGAAGACCAAAATGGAAGAAATTAAAAACAGGATGGTCTGAGCTGAGGATCAAATCAGCGAGTTGGAGGACAAATGGAATGAAGGCATGAAAGCAGAGAAGAAAAAAGAAAAGAGACTCAAAAAGTCTGAGGAAACTCTAAGAGAGCTCTGTGACAACATGAAGAGAAATAACATCTGCATCATAGGAGTTCCTAAAGAAGAAGAGAAAAAACAAGGGATAGAGACTTTATTCAATCATATCATAGCTGAAAACTTCCCTAAATTAATGCAGGAGAAACTCTCACAAGGTCAAGAAGCACAGAGAACTACATTAAAGAGAAACCCAAAGAAACCTACACCAAGACACATCATATTTAAATACCAAAGATAAGTGATAAGGAGAAAATATTAAAAGCTGCTAGAGAAAAAAAGAATATCACCTACAAAGGAGCTCTCATAAGGATGACATCAGACTTCTCAACAGAAACATTTGAGGCAAGAAGGGAATGGCAAGAAATATTCAAAGTAATGCAGAACAAGAACCTACAACCAAGACTACTTTATCCAGCAAGGCTATCATTTAAAATTGAAGGAGAAATAAAAAGCTTCCCAGACAAAAAATAATTCAAAGAATTCATTACATTCAAACCAATGCTGAAGGAAATGGTAAGGGGCCTGTTGTAAACAGATCAAAATGGGAAAAGAATATAGCAAAAGAGGAATATAGCTTTGAAGAATAAAATGGCAAAAAACAACTACAAATCAATAATAACCTTAAATATAAATGGATTAAATGATCCGATCAAAAGACATAGGGTAGCTGCATGGATAAGAAAACAGGACCCGTACATATGCTGTCTACAAGACACACACCTTAAAACAAAAGACTGAAGGTAAAAGGATGGAAAAAAACATTTCATGAAAATGGAAATGAAAAAAAGGCTGGGGTAGCAATACTTATATCAGACAAAATGGACTTTAAAACAAAGGCTATAGTAACAGATAAAGAAAGCCACTACATAATGATAAAGGAAGCAATCCAACAGGAAGATATAACTATTATAAATGTCTATGTACTTAATATAGGAGCACCTAAATATATAAAGTAGACTTTGATGATTATAAAGGGCGAGATCAACAGCAATACTATAATAGTGGGGGATTTCAATACACCACTAACATCACCAGATAGATCCTCAAGAAAGAAAATTAACAAAGAAACAGCAGACTTAATGGACACACTAGATCAACTCGATTTAATTGATATCTTCAGAACCTTTCACCCTAAAGCAGCAAAATATACATTCTTTTCAAGTGCTCAGGTACATTCTCTAGGATAAACCACATGTTAGAACACAAAAGTGGTCTCAACAAATTAAGAAGATTGAAATCATATCAAGCACTTTCTCTGATCACAATGGCATGAAACTAGAAATCAACCACAACAAAAAAACTCAAAAATCCTCAAACACATGGAATTTAAATAGCAGGTTGTTAAATAATGAACAGATTAAGAAGGAGATAAAAAATAAAATAAAAAAATTCCTAGAAAAAAATGATACTGAGCAAACAACAACTCAAAATTTAAGGGACACAGTGAAAGCAGTACTGAGAGGGAAGTTCATAGCACTACAGGCACACTTTAAGAAGCTAGAAAAAGCTCAAATACAGAACTTAACCCTGCACCTAAAAGAACTAGAAAAATAACAGCAAGTATAGCCCAAATGTAATAGAAGGAAGGAAATAATAAAGATCAGAGCAGAAATAAATGACATACAGGCTAAAGAAACAATACAGAGAATCAATGAAACTAGGAGCTGGTTCTTTGAAAAGGTAAACAAGATCGATGAACCTTTAACTAGACTCACCAAGAAAAAAAGAGAGAGAACTCAAATAAATAAAATTAGAAATGAGTGGAGAAATAACAAGTGATACAACAGAAATACAAAATATTGTAAGAAAATACTATGAAGAACTGTATGCCAAAAAAACTGGACAACCTAGATGAAATGGACAAATTCCCTGAAACATACAATTTTTCAAAAATCAATCTGGAAGAATCAGAAAACCTAAACAGACCGAATATACCAAATGAGATCGAAATAGTTATCAAAAAACTCCCAAAACAGAAAAGTCCTGGGCCCGATGGCTTCACAAGTGAATTCTACCAAATGTTCAAAGAACTAACTCCTATCCTTCTCACGTAATTTCAAAAAATTCAAGAGGAAGGAAGACTTCCAAGCTCCTTTTATGAGGCGAGCATAATTCTGATTCCAAAACCAGGCAAACACAACACAAAGAAAGAAAGTTATAGGCCAATATCGCTGATGAATATAGAAGCTAAAATCCTCAACAAAATATTAGCAAACCGGATCCAACAATATATGGAAAAAATCATACACCAAGATCAAGTGAGATTTATTCAGGGGAGGCAAGGCTGGAACAATATTTGCAAATTAATCAATGTGATTCATCACATAAACAAAAGGAAGAAACAAAAGAAAATTATCGCATGATAATTTCAATAAATGCAGAGAAAACATTTGATAAAAATCAGCACCCATTCACGATCAAAACCCTCAACAAAGTGGAAATACAGGGAACATACCTCAACAATGATAAAGGCCATCTATGACAAATCCACAGCAAACATCATACTCAATGGGAAAAAATTAAAAGCAATCCCCTTAAGATCAGGAACAAGGCAGGGGTGCCCCCTTTCACCACTTTATTCAACAAAGTCCTTGAAGTCCTAGCCACAGCAATCAGACAAGAAGAAGAAATAAAAGGCATTCAAGTTGGAAAAGAAGAAGTAAAACTATCATTATTTGCAGATGATATGATATTGTATATAGAAAACCCTAAACTCTCAGTCAAAAAACTACTGGACCTGCCCTGGCTGGTTGGCTCAGTGGTAGAGCATTGGCCTGGTGTGCTGGAATCCCAGGTTCGATTCCCGGCCAGGGCACACAGGAGAAGTGCCCATCTGCTTCTCCACCCCTCCCCCTCTCCTTCCTCTCTATCTCTCTCTTCCCCTCCTGCAGCCAAGGCTCCATTGGAGCAAAAAGTTGGCCCTGGCGCTGAGGATGGCTCCATGGCCTCTGCCTCAGATGCTAGAATGGCTCTGGTTGCAACAGAGCAATGCCCCAGATGGGCAGAGTATCGCCTCCTGTGTGCATGCTGGGTGGATCCCAGTCGGGGGCATGCGGGAGTCTGTCTGACTGCCTCCCGTTTCCAACTTCAGAAAAATAAAAAAATTTAAAAAAAAACCAAAAAACTACTGGACCTAATAAACAAATTCAGCAAAGTGGCAGCATAAAAAAATAATACTCAGAATTCAGAGGCATTTTTATACACCAGCAATGAACAGGCAGAAAGAGAAATTAAGGAAACAATCCCCTTCACTATTATAACCAATAAAAATAAAGTACCTAGGAATAAATTTAACCAAGAAGACTAAAGACTTGTATTCAGAAAATTATAAAACATTGATAAAAGAAATCAAGGAACATACAAACAAGTAGAAGCATATACCGTGCTCATGGTTAGGAAGAATAATCATCATTAAAATGTCTATATTACCCAAAGCAATTTATAAATTCAATGCAATACCAACTAAAGTACCAATGACATACTTTAAAGATATAGATCACATATTCCAAAAAGTTATATGGAACAAAAAAAGAACACGAATAGCCTCAGCAATCTTAAAAAAGAAGAATAAAGTGGGAGGTTTCACACTTCCTGATATCAAGGTATACTACAAAGCCATTGTACTTAAAACAGCCTGGTACTGGCATAAGAACAGGTGTATAGATCAATGGAACAGAACAGAGAACCCAGAAATAAACCAACAGCTCTATGGACAACTGATATTTGACAAAGGAGGTAAGGGCATACAATGGAGTAAAGACAGCTTCTTTAATAAATGGTGTTGGAAAAATTGGACAGCTACTTGTAAAAAAATGAAACTAGACCACCAACTTACACCATTCACAAAAATAAACTCAAAATGGATAAAAGACTTAAATGTAAGCCGTGAAACCATAAGCATCTTAGAAGAAAACATAAGCAGTAAGCTCTCCGACATCTCTCACAGCGATATGTTTTCTGATTTATCTCCACGGGCAAGTAAAATAAAAGACAGGATAAACAAATTGGGCTATATCAAGCTAAAAAGCTTATGCACAGCTAAAGACAATAAGAACAGAATAAAAAGACAAACTACACGAGAGAACAAATATGACAATACGTCTGATAAGGGGCTAATAACCAAAATTTATAAAGAATTTGTAAATCTTAACATCAGGAAGACAAACAATCCAATCAAAAAATGGACAAAAGAAATGAATAGACACTTCTCCAAAGAGGACATGCAGATGGCCAATAGGCATATGAAAAAATGCTCAACATCACTAATCATTAGAGAAATGCAAATTAAAACCACAATGAGATATTACCTCACACCAGTCAGAATGGCACTCATCAACAAAACAATACAGAATAAGTGCTGGCGAGGATGTGGAGAAAAGGGAACCCTCCTGCACTACTGGTGGGAATGCAGACTGGTGCAGCCTCTGTAGAGAAGAGTATGGAGATTCCTCAAGAAATTGAAAATCAAACTGCCTTTTGACCCAGCTATTCCACTTTTAGGACACCATAGAACTGTTCCAAAAGGAGAAATGCACCCCCATGTTTATGGCAGCTTTGTTCACAATAGCAAAGACCTGAAAACAGCCCAAGTGTCCACCAGAGGATGAGTGGATTAAAAAGCTTTGGTACATACATACTATGGAATACTACTCAGCCATAAGAAATGATGACATCGGATCATTTACAATAACATGGATGGACCTTGATAACATTATACAGAGTGAAATAAGTAAACCAGAAAAAAATAAGAACTATATAAACTCATACATAGATGGGACATAAAAATGAAACTCAGAGACATGGACAAGAATGTGATGGTAATGGGGTGTGGGGTGCGAGGGTGGGGAGGGGCAAGGAAGGAGAGAGAGGGGGTGGGGGGAGGAGAGGGGCACAAAGAAAACCAGATAGAAGGTGACAGAAGACAATTTGACTTTGGGTGAGGGGTATGCAACATAATCAAATGTCAAAATAATCTGGAGATGTTTTCTCAGAACATATGTACCCTGCTTTATCAATGTCACTGCATTAAAATTAATAAAAATAAGATTAAAAAAAAAACTTGACTGTTTGGCACTGTCTTCCCTTCCGCAAGCTTCACCCAGAAGAACAGAAGCCCTGTGGTGAGTGAAGGGAGGAGGAGGAGGAAAGGAGCCAAATGGACCAACAGTGAGCAAGTTCTCCAGAGTCTCTTCCTGGCCATGGCTGTCCTAACCCGGGGCAGTCACAACATGGGCACATGAAAAGGCTCAGAGTTAAATGAGAAATGAGTGTTTGAAATTAAAATGGACTAAACCTTTCAGCTAAAAAAGTCACTACATGATAACACTTGAAAACAATCAGAATTCCAGAGCACAATATATCCTGAAGTATTAAGAGGCACAGAGTCAGGATGTTTACAACTTACTTTCAAATAGTTCATCATAAAAGGAGCCTATTATATTTTGAGAGACAGCAATTAAGTGTAACAAAATACTAATAACTGGTGAAACTATTTGAAGAGTATATTGGAGTACTGCAACTTTCTTATAACTTTTATTTTTAAAAAACTAAAAATTACATTTAAAAAAATCAGAAACCTGTGGTTTTCTGCTTAGATTTTATACAAGTGAAATGAAGGAGTCAACAGAACAATTCTAAAGGAACAATGGAAAGAAAAGACGTGAAGTGGCTTCTGCTCAGGCCTTACTAAGCTTATAATGTCTAATAAATCAATTACATGTAATTATCTCATGTCATTTTCATGAAATCCTGTGTTACAAATTATTATTTTTATTTTATAGAATGATAAAACTCAATCTTGCACAGGTCAAGTAAATTATTGAGAATTGACACCTGTAAGAGAAATTTCATTGGTGATTTATCTAAATTTAAATCTTGTACTTTAACATCAAAGCTATTTTGCCTTCTCATTATACAGATTATAAACTTAAGTTCCCAGTACCATTAAACAGACCTGTCTGTGGAGGTCCTTAATATTGTACTTAAAACCAACATTTCAGAAAAACAATACAATAGAATTGTGGGAAGAAAGGACTAGAAATAGCTAAAAAGCAATTTAAACCTATGTTATAATTTAGTTGATAGCACCTTCACAAACTTCTGATTATTCTTTAAAATACTGATCAAGTGTATTAATTTAACAATATTTATTTAGTTCTTGCTATGGGGTATGAACTATGTTTGGCCATAAAAACACAAAAATGAACATGGTTTCCACTCACATTGGATTATAGGAACAGTAAACATTACAAACTGCTAACAGCAGCCCAATCTGTTTTATTTTATAATGCAAATACAGTGGTCCCTCTTCTATCACAGGGGGTGTGACTGGTGTAGTAGTCAGGGAAAGCTTCCTGGAGGAAGTGACTTGTAAACTGTAGCCTAAAGGATGAGTGAGGAAGGCAAAGAGAATGAGAAGTGTCTTCCTGGCAAAGGGAAGTGCACATATGAAGGCCTGGGTATAGGACAGAATATGACAGGTTCAAGGAGCTAAAAGGAGTTATGAAGTGCCTAGTCAGAGAGGCTGACGGTAAGCAGGGAGAGATGCACTGGCAAGAAAGGAGAGAGAGACCTCATGGGCTACATTAAAAGGATTTGGACTTGATTTTAAAAGAAGTGTGAAGAATAGGAGGCTGCAGCAAAAGACTCATGAGTTTACACAAATTCCTGAAATCGTATAAACGATTCAACTTCTGAAAAACTTCTCCCTCTGAACTTAATCCAAACCACAGCTCTGATCCAAAAAATGGGGGAAATCAGAGGAATGAAATGAAGCTCATTTAATTAGGAGTTTCCTAAAAGCTTTTCTCTTTCTCTAGTCTGCATTTTCTGCCAGCACGTGCTCAACGGAAGAGTCAGCTCCATGCAGAGGCCATACAGATCCACCACCACTATTACCACCACAAAAAGTCTTTCGTTGAACTCTGTAGAATTATTGGGATTAAAATTAAAATGCCGGCCCTGGCCGGTTGGCTCAGCGGTAGAGCATCGGCCTGGCGTGCGGGGGACCCGGGTTCGATTCCCAGCCAGGGCACATAGAAGAAGCGCCCATTTGCTTCTCCACCCCCACCCCTCCTTCCTCTCTGTCTCTCTCTTCCCCTCCCGCAGCCAAGGCTCCATTGGAGCAAAGATGGCCCGGGCGCTGGGGATGGCTCCTTGGCCTCTGCCCCAGGCGCTAGAGTGGCTCTGGTTGCGGCAGAGCAACACCCCGGAAGGGCAGAGCATCACCCCCTGGTGGGCAGAGCATCGCCCCTGGTGGGCGAGCCGGGTGGATCCCGATCGGGCGCATGCGGGAGTCTGTCTGACTGTCTCTCCCCGTTTCCAGCTTCAGAAAAATACAAAAATAAAAAAAATAAAAAAAAATAAAAAATTAAAATGCCATTTCTATTTTGAATCACAGAAATAATTTATTGTGTTGACTATAATAGAAATTGTTATTGAATAATATGCCATGCTACAAAGTGGTGTGGTGTGTGTGTGTGTGGGGAGGGGGGTTGCTTGTTTTGAGTATAAACAAAAAAATGAACAGACACAGGTGCAGGATACTCTGACTTACCAACAGTCTAAAGCAAGAACCGCCCATCCCCTATTATTCCTAAATGGCCTCCCTTTGCTTGCTTTTCTGGGGGATATTAAAGGGAAAAAATGGACTAAGGCAACTGTGTGTATTAATAAATAATGATTAAAAACTGTCATTTATCAATGTACTACTCGGGAAGAGGCACAGCGTGGGTGCTTGGCAGTATTATTTAATCCTTTCATAATCTTATGAGATAGGTGGTAGCTTCATTTTACAGCTGAGGAACTAAGACTCGGAATGATTTATCCAGAGGTCTTCCTGAGTCTGCAGGTATTAAGTGTTCTTAGTTACTCTGGTATAATTGGAAATAATCTTCAGTTTTTTCTCAGGTTTACTCAGGGTCAGTCTTCTATAGGTTGTACAGGAATAAGATAAAGTTACTCTTTTTCAAGACATGGACTCTGTTAACTTCAGAGATGATGTGCAAAATTCAAGAAAAATATGCAAAACTACAGCCGTATCTTTATCCATATTCTTAATCTTGATAAAGGAGAACATAAAATTTTGCTTTCACTGCACAAATCTATTTTTTCATTAAAAACAGACATTCACTCAAGTAATATTAAACATTGGGCAGGCAACCAAAATGTATTGCCAAATTCTTTCCTTAATTTGGTCGTGGGAAGCTATTTCTAATTTTCTCTAACAGCAAGTTTCCAGGCTGACAATTGCTCAGCAAAATTGCATTATAATTCATTCTCCAACCTCAAGAGCTTTTGCAGTAACAGAACTCAAAATTTCAGAGCTATATCTCATGAAAGATACATGAAAAAAGCTTATAAAGTCTAACACAAAGTAAACACTCACAACAGTTTGCATAGCGATAATCACCAAATATATAGGTTTTACTTAAGTCTTGTCTCAGTTTTCACAATGGTCTCAGAACATGTAACTTTTTGTAAGATTCATGCCAACTTGCAAGTAAGAAGACAGGTAGATGTCAATATCCAGAAATGTGGGTTATAATCTACAACATTGATGGAGCTGTTTTATTAATCTCTAAAATTTTTAAATAAATTAAAACAATAATATTCTTCAAGTAACCTGAAAATCTTCAAACCTGGGATTTATATTCGAGAGTAAACAAAAAAAAAGAAGATTTAAGGATCAAAATGAGAAACTAAGCACACAGAATCAAAAACCATCCTGCTCTCTGTCCACTTCCAAATTTTCCTACAGTAGACAAATGAAAATGAAGGAAAATTTATAAAATTACAGTAAATAAGAGAACTATACACCAAATAAAAGTAGGGAGATCTCAAATTAATCATAAGTGAGGGTTAAACATTTACTGGAAAAAATAAATGGAATAAATGCCAGCATACCTTCAACTTAGAGTGATGCATTTATGGGGTAGCTCTTTGAGGAAAATATTGGCATTTCTGAGGCCTTGAAGAAGTATCGAGAAACAGGAGTTTTAAGAAAGTAAAATTATTTTTCTAGGGTTTACTTCTAGTTTGTCCTGGGCATGGATGGCTAGGAAATATGATAAAGTGTTGGCATGGCTATCTCAAAACAAAAACAATCTTGTCACTTAAAGATGTTGCAGTCACAAACATATTAAACAAAGATTTTGTCCTAAAGATAAAGGTTCCTACTTATATACAGCTAATCAGAGCTGAACCAATATTACAGTAAACTCAAAGTTTACTTGACAGATTCCAATAATAAATCACACCATCTCTGAAAAAAATTGACTGAATAAGTATTTAGATCATTATAGACCCTTTCTGTCAGGATGAGTCTAGTATAAGAATAAGCATTTTATTTCTTTTCCTTTTGCATTTAATTAAATTTATTGGAGTGACACTGGTAACAAGATTATACAGGTTGCAGGTGCATAATAATACAACACATCTTCTGTACTCTGTATTGTGTGTTCAGCCTCACCTCCTCCAATTCAGGTCTCTGTCCATCAT